>NC_090652.1:252292237-253017237 GCF_040937935.1 Hyperolius riggenbachi
GCATTTAATACATCTGACATTGCGAACCTGCCAATATATGAAAATAAAAGGTTAGAACCCAATGCCAAACTAAAATGAACCTCAAGGTGCCCATACATGGTACAATCAAATCAAGGTACATGGTACAATCAAGTAGAGCATTTAGTATTCACTAAGCCATTTACCTCATGTAATCCTTAAATTAACGATTCTTTCTTTAAATTAAAGAGAATCTGTATTGTTAAAATCGCACAAAAGTAAACATACCAGTGCGTTAGGGGACATCTCCTATTACCCTCTGTCACAATTTCGCCGCTCCCCGCCGCATTAAAAGTGGTTAAAAACTTTTTTTAAAAAGTTTGTTTATAAACAAACAAAATGGCCACCAAAACAGGAAGTAGGTTGATGCACAGTATGTCCACACATAGAAAATACATCCATACACAAGCAGGCTGTATACAGCCTTCCTTTTGAATCTCAAGAGATCATTTGTGTGTTTCTTTCCCCCCTGAGGGGGGAGTGCATAGCAGAACCACAACACTGAAGAACTTGGCAGCCTTCCAGACACAGGCTGACAAGTCTGACAAGGGAAAGACAGAGACTGTGATAGTACAAAGTGCTGCAGTAAGCCAGAACACATTAGAATAGCTTTTGGAACTTGTAGGATGATAAAAAACAGGATGCAATTTTTGTTACGGAGTCTCTTTAAGGATTGATTTCTAAAGTTAAGGTTTCAATCCTAAAATGAACAACTAAATTCTAAACTTAAAGATTGAAAATGGGGGAGAAACCGAGAGCCCAATATGGTGCAGTATGTTAATATGGAGAGATCTGTTGTGAATAAATGAGATGATTATACTCACAAGGGTGGGTCGCCACAAAGGCAACCACTGGAAAGGCCGGCGGGGAGAATTGTAACCTGACCCCGCTCAGGTTAAAAAGTCGCTCTCTGTAGATAGGAGAAAATGGGGATACACCCCTCCACCAAGGATGGACTAGATAATATTGAAATACGATAACAGAGGCGCCAAGCAGAATAAAATTAGTTAAAATTGTTAAAAAGGGGGAAGTGGGTGGTGCAAAATCAGGTGAGAGGCGCTCTACCTGGTTCATGACCTGATTTTGCACCCTCCAAATAATCGTTTGCCTGAAGAAGCGGGACTGTTACCCGTGAAACGCGTTGCACTTTTGGAGTTACTAATAAATGTTACTTTAGACTGTAAGTAACCTGTCCACTGTCCGGCCCTTTTTTTCAGAAGGGAGGTGAGTCCACCCACTTCCCCCTTTTTAACAATTTTAACTAATTTTATTCTGCTTGGCGCCTCTGTTATCGTATTTCAATACTAAACTTAAAGATGTTAATTCACAGAGAGGAATGCAAGTGATAACAAATCTAAAAAGTGTCAGAGGAATTATTTCCTGGCCTCAGCTGTATTTAAGTGGAGTGTTACAAGAGACTGTAATGTAAAATAGAGGTTTCTGAGGTGTTTGCTTTATTTTTTAGAGGTTTATGCAGTGGGGACTCCGTATAGAGAGAAATACACAGCAGACACACAGAGATGAAGGAAGAGAGAGACATCAAGCATATGTATACACAGCCAAAGACGGGCACACTCTCTCTCTCTCTCTCTCTCTCTCTCTCTCTCCTTCCCTGGCTGCCATACTCAGGGTCCTCCTGCAGGCTAGCTGTAATCATACCGGCAGGGACAGCAGCTGGAGAGGCAAAGCTAAATCCTGCCTACATGTGCTCCTTCCTCTCTACTGCATATAAGAATAACTACACAGGTAATAACTTAAAACTGGAGTGATAAGATAACACTCTCACTGTGAAAACGTATCACTACACCTTAATAAGGCAAGCTTCTTTACTGAATTAACGCTGGGAATACACTGTTCGTTTCTGGTGCTCGATTCTCCTCTCGATCGTTTTTGCTGCTCAATTCTGCAGTCAATTCTCTTATCTTCCACTTGTTTTTCTTATATCTTTTCACTCACTTCTATCAGAAATCGAAACAATTGAAAGGGAGATCGGACATGTAAGAAATTATCTATCGAACCATCTAATCACCTCAAAAATAAACCGTGTATTCCCAGCTTTATGCTTAGTACACACCATACAATTTTCTGTTAGATTTTTTTCTGTAAAGTACTGGTAGAGACTGGTCATTATCTCTGGTGCATTGTCTTCTGGTTATCTCCTGCTGAGTAGAACAATGCCTAATTGCCAGGCAGATAGATGGTTAGATCGACAATTTCCAATATGTTGGAAATTATCTATCTGGCAGGTAAATGTAACTGAAAATCTTACTGAAAATTGTATGGTGTGTACTAGGCATTACACTTAAAATACTGATCGATGTGTGGTTATAAGTTTTCACTGGCCTTATCACTAGCATAACCTTAATGAATTGTGGCCATTGTTCCATCTCTAAAAGGGGCGGTTTCCACTAGGAGCCTTGGCCGTTTCCAATTTGGCCACAGTTCCCATTCTGCTGCTTTGCCGCAGCTCGGATTGCTAAACCGTGCCATGTATAGCTTTAGGGTTTCCGCGGCGCGCTGGATAAATCCCTAGCATGCCATCCAGATACGCACTGCAGTGCGATATGGACAGCGAGCCACTATTTAGGCAGCTTTCCCCTCCCTTCACATACACTGAGAAAAAGCTGAAGATTCAGCTCGGATTCGGGCGTAGTGGAAATAGGCCCTAAATCCTGTCTGTACTGCTGGCAGCTGTCATCTTACAAAGTTTGTCTCCCATTACCGTTGAGGAGTGCCTTACAGAGATAGCCAATGAAACAGCTTCAGCCACAGCTGTTAAACTCCACAAAGGTCTTATAATACAAATAATAAAATATATTCTGCTTTGCTAGCACACTATAGTTATGCTTTAATAGGAGTAAAAGCATTGCACGAGACAGGTGAATGCAGAAGGTAATGCTTGGAGTTGACATAACACACACACATTATACAGTAACACTAACCTGTATGCCAAAAGGCTGATCTCTGATATTCATGTCATCTTTAGCATACCTGCAATCAGAAACAAAAGGCTATTAGTAAAGCATTGCTATGGAGGACCGTGTCCAAAACATCCGGCATACAGAGACAATCATCACTGGCTGTAATACTGTGACTGGAATGTGTTCCGAATGATAGAAAGCAGCAATATAGCACCAAATGTGTGTTAATAATCATCAGCTGCAGCTCTGTGTTAGTGTCTCTCTCTCTCTCTCTCTCTGCCTCGCAGTCTAAAGTAAACCGTTTACAGTCAGAAATCGCTCATTCTAAATGGGGGGGGGGAAGCATTCAAATAAGGAAAAAGTACAGGTCCTCCATTTCAGATCCTTCTCTGCAGCGGTTCTCATATGATCTGTGTAAAAGCAGGCAAGGCAGAAACAAACAGTAAATCATTCCTCTGTGAATAGGGACAGAGAAGTGGAACCTAGCAACATGGTATAGCTCTAGCCTGATGCCGACACAAATTGTTAAAAACAGCTGGTAAACAACGCATTTTTCCCATAAGCTGTGATGAGAGACTTCAGACAAGTTTTCTATTGTTGCTGGCTAAACGCTCTATAGGTATGTGGGGTTTGCAGAAGAGCAGTTTCTTTGATAGTTGTTCTTTAAAACAGGGCTTTTCAACCTTTTCACTAATTGTAGCACTTTTATCGCCTGAAAATTTATCGCTTGAAAAAAGTACCACCAGTGTGCCTGCGCAGTAGATTGGATGCAATCGGGCTTGGCTGTTTCTGCTGGAGCATGAACGGAGACAAGCTACTGCGCATGCACCCACACCGACAAGTAGAACTTTGGGCTTCCAGTGCTGGATCCCCTCTACTGAGGAGGAAGGGGGGAGCCTCTTTAGGATCCAAAGGCCTCTACCTCCCTGAGGTAAGTATCCCCCCAGGGGCACTTTTTTCTTACAGGCACACTTTAAGAAAAGAGGGCATATGGGAGGGGAAAAGTAGGAGGCATTGGTGGAGAAAAAAAAAACTACAATTAGATTGCTAGCCTACAGATTGTTAGATTGCCAATATAGGTAGCCTTGCAAGTTCCTCTTCTTCCCCCCACCCACTCCTTGCTGTGCTGCCCTGCGGAATAGTTCACCCCTCAGATCATCGGCAAGCCAGCCGCAGTGAAGAGAAGAGGCAAACGGTGCCCAGTGATGGCGTGTATACTTCAAACACAGGAAGAGAGCAGTGATGTAATTTTCTGTATCTGCGCCATCACTGTGCACCGTTCGCCTGGCTTTCTCTTCCCCACTGATCTGAGGTCTGAAGCATGCTGCAGAGCAGCACAGCAAGGAGTGAGGGAGGGGTAGCCAAACTTTGTGTAGGCAGGACGGGACCAGGACAAGTGGCAGGCGGGCAATACAGTGGAAGGCAAACCTGGTGTGTACCACCTGGCCAACAGCAAAGTACCACCGGTGGGCTTTTCAACCACAGGTTAAAAAGGCCCTGCTTTAAAGACAGATGCAAGGACCTTATTGCAATAGCTGACCTCAGACCAGACGATCGGCGCCTCCCTTGTCATTTTCAGACTCTCTCTTATCTAAATCCACGCTTCATTACACCACCCGACCCTCCCTTGGGTCGCCTTATCTGATGGCGATTAGAATCGCCGCTTTAAAATTCAAATGCCTGCTTAGGTTCGCATAGCCGCTATTGCGGCTGCGCAGGTTTCCAGCCCTGTCTGCGCGCTGTCCTAACTCTGTGCATGCTGATATACGTCATGTGGGCCTCCCCACATGACCACCCACATGACTAAGTTGTGTTCCAGTCAGCCACGCCCCCTCAGCATACAGTAGCAGCGCTGTGCCAGCGTGATCACAGGGGGCGCGGCTGACTGGAACACAACTTAGTCATGTGGGCGGTCATGTGGGGACGCCCATATGACGTATATCAGCATGCACGAAGCTAGGACGGCCCGCAGACAGGGCCGGAAACCTGCGCAGCCGCAACAGCGGCTATGCGAACCTACGCAGGCATCTGAATTTTAAAGCGGCGATTCTAATCGCCATTAGATAAGGCGACCCAAGGGAGGGTCGAGTCGTGTAATGAAGCGTGGATTTAGATAAGAGAGGGTCTGAAAATGACAAGGGAGGCGCCGATCGTCTGGTCTGAGGTCAGCTATTGCAATAAGGTAAATAACTTTTTTTAGTACATTCGCCTCGTAAGTCCTTTAACCACTTTACCCCCAGCGGTACGAATTTCTCCGCCCCTTTTTTCCCTCCTAAAAAACCAGGGACGGAGAAATCCGTACCTTCCGCGCTCCCGCCGCTCGTGCGCGCGCACCCGCCGCTCGTGCACGCCGCCGCCCGCTCGCCCGGAGATCAATGAACGGGAAAATCCATTCCCGTTCGTTGATCTAGCCCCCGCAATGATCTGCTGCTTCTTTCAGAAACAGTGAGATCATTGTGCGTCTCCCAGCCTCCTACTGCTTCCTGTAAGCGTCCTTCCGGACGCTTACAGGTCGCACGTAAACAAACACTCTGTGGCCATCTTGTGGCCAAATAGTAAACTACACCCTAAAAGCATTTTACATATACAAACATTACATTTACACAATAAATAAAATAACTCATTACCTCCCACACTCCAATTTTTATTTTTTTTTTGTAATTAAAAAAAAAAAAAAATATATATATACAATAAAAAAAAAACCATAAATAGTTACCTTAGGGACTGAACGTTTTAAATATTTATGTCAAGAGGGTATAACACTGTTACTTTGTAAACTGCGGGCTTGTAATTAGGGATGGATGCAAAACTGAAAAAAATGCACCTTTATTTCCAAATAAAATATTGTCGCCAAACATTGTGATAGGGACATAATTTAAATGGTTTTATAACCGGGACAAATGGGTTAATACATTCCATGGGTTTTAATTACAGTAGCATGCTTTATTTAAAAACTATGATGGCCGAAAACTAAAAAAATAATTTTTTCCCACATTTTTTCCTATTTCCCCATTAAAACACATTTAGAATAAAATAATTCTTGGCATAATGTCCCACCTAAAGAAAGCCTAATTGGTGGCGAAAGAAACAAGATATAGTTCATTTCATTGGGATAAGTAATAATAAAGTTATAGACGAATGAATGGAAGGAGCGCTGAAAGGTGAAAATTGCTCTGGTGGTCAGGGGGTAAAACCCCTCAGTGGTGAAGTGGTTAAGGTGGCCACACACAATACAATAAAGTGATCCCATTTTTATGACAATTCGATAAAAAACAAACAAACAATCGGTTCACAGAGAAATTGAAAACTTAAAAGAAGAATGGGAGTGTTGCAAATAAATCTATTTTTTTGAATGACAAGTCACAAATAAATTAATAACGGAAAAAATAAATTCTTACTTTTCTCGAGGGGCCATCTTTTGCCATTCAAATTTGTATTCTGTTGTTTCTCCTTCTTGCTATGGAAAAAAGTAGTGAAATATGTAATTTCATTTAATGCACTACAATTGTAAATCGATAATTTAAAATCCAAATCCTAATTTTTCCTTGGCATTTTAAGGTATAATTTGTTCTGCCCTCACAAAGTGGACCCTCAGCTCCTAATGAGTGACCCCAAAGACGGTCTGACAGGATGCTACTAGATTTTTCCTCTCATAAGTCACAGTATTATCTTTTGGGAAAATGCAGCTCTACTGTACATTACCGTATGTGCAGCTTTTACCCCATCTGATTATACCAGCATGCAGGTCTCGTTTCTTACAAATAAGAACATATTCAAATATACAATATGAGCACAAAGAATAAATAACATTACTAAAGCCCCATATACACTTTTAACAGTCATCTGAGATAAAAATTGTGACAGCCTGAATCCAGTACAGTGACACATAATGGAAATACTGAACACAGGACAGCAACACTGGCTATCAACATCCTCTACTCTACAGAGGGGAGAAGGGGGGGGGGGGGGGGGGGGGCAAGCAAGAGAAAGCAGCTCGTGCCTGGGCTGGTATAGAACAATAGCGATAAGGTATGGTTTTTCCCTTGTGCCCCATCACTAGAGGGCTGCCAGCAAGCACTCTCAGACACCTACACACACTTAAAAAAAATGCATACAGAACAATCTGCAATCCTTGTTCTGGGCAATCTAAGTTGCAGATGTGCATTGGACTTAAAGTGAACCAGAGAGGAAGCATCCTCATGTATTTTACTATATATATCAGTGGGAACATTACAGAAAACACTTACCCTGCTCTCTGTTTTATTCTTCACTGTTCAGCCTGCTTGTTATCAGCCCTGATAAAATTCCCCACTGAGCATTCAGTCTGGCTTTGCTCAGGAATCATTATAGCCGAGTCTGTCTTCTCTGATTTCTTTTCAATCCCAAGCCTGCCCCCTTCTGGCTCTGCTATGACTCAGCTATAATGATTCCTGAGCAAAGCCAGACTGAATGCTCAGTCGGGGATTTTATCAGGGCTGATAACAAGCAGGCTAAGCAGTGAAGAATGGAACAGAGAGCAGGGTAGGTGTTTTCTCTAATGTTCCCACTGATATATATGGTAAATACATGAGGATGATTTGTCTCTGGATCACTTTAAAGCACACCTAAACTGAGAGGGATATGGAGGCTGACAGATTAATTTCCTTATAAGCAATGCAAATTGCTTGGCTACCCTGCTGAGCCTCTGCTTCTTTGGACCGGGAACAAGCATGTAGATCAGGAGTTTCTGACGGAAGTCTGACAACATTAGACACGTGCATTTTTTAGATTTGTGATTCAAACACTACTGCAGCCAAAGAGATCAGCAAGTCTGGCAGGCAACTGGTATTGTTTAACAGGAAATAAATATGGCAGGCATCATATCCTTCTTGGTTCAGGTGTACAGTACTTTAAGGTGTCGGCACACTCCAACAGCTGTCAGGGCTTCTGAACTGTTGGTGATGACATAGGAGTTGTTGGGCTGGCTTATTCCTGTTCTCACTAAGGAAGGAGGAGGCTGGAGACCAGACCACAGACACCATCAGTGCTAAATTACCCCAAATATTCTGGGGAAGGCTTCTATTAACAATCAGATGGGGGGGGGGGGGGGCATTATTGGATGGAAGTTCCGCTGACGACTCTATGATGCGGCATATTCCATCACTGGGAACCCAAAGCCAGTAAGTAATTGAGAATGGTACTTATTAAGGAGTGCAGGAACATTAGTCACAACTGGGGCAGGGGGACCAGTAATAGGTAGCATGAAATATAATGTGCAACCTCTGGAGAGGGCACCTGAGACTCTCTGAATCCAACACGTTCATTATTGTTGTCCTGTGAACACAGAATTTATGAATGTCATAAATATGGAACTCTGAAATATATATGAAGGAATACTGATCCCAATTTACTAAGGTTGTTCCAGGTTAGAGAGAAGTAGAGAATACAACGTTCTGCAAACTTGGCCTGGATGTAGTGCAGTGTTCTCCCCAGGCTCTTTTAGCCGGGTGCTCCACCTAGCTAGTTTTTGTGAGCACCCGGCTGTCGTCGGCTCACCACCTCCTCTGCTGTAAGCAGAGTTGTGCAGAGAAGCACCGGCCCTGCATTCGCTCATCTCGTCCCACCAGGCTACTCTTCCATGCCACCCGGCTGGAAAAAAATTCTGGGGAGAACACTGTAGTGTCTATTGAATTCGGAACACCTGAATACTGCTGTACACCACAGTTAAAGAGAACCCGAGGTGGGTTTGAAGAATATTATCTGCATACAGAGGCTGGATCTGCCTATACAGCCCAGCCTCTGTTGCTTTCCCAAACCCCCCTAAGGTCCCCTTGCACTCTGCAATCCCTCATAAATCACAGCCACGCTGCTGACAAACAGCTTGTCAGAGCTGGCTGTGTTTATCTCTACAGTGTCAGTCTGCTGCTCTCCCCGCCTCCTGCAGAACTCCGGTCCCCGCCTGCATCCCTTCCCTCCCCGCTGATTGGAGGGAAGGGACGGGGGCAGGGACCGGAGCTATGCAGGAGGCGGTGGAGCAGCTAAGACTGACACTACAGATGTAAACACAGCCTCACAGCATGGCTGTGATTTATGAGGGATCACAGAGTGTAGGGGGACCTTAGGGGGGTTTGGGATAGCAACAGAGGCTGGGCTGTATAGGCAGATCCAGCCTCTGTATGCAGATAACATTCTTTAAAACACACCTCGGGTTCTCTTTAAGCACCATTTCAGTACCGAACAAGCAGATAAGGTCAGGGGCAGTTCACTTCTGCGCGCTTCACAGTGCATTCTATGTCACGTCCAATACTTCCTCCTTACATGGAAAGCGCCATTAAAACAGGTACATTACCTTTCCCCTGACCCTGCCTGCTTGTATGGCACTGAAATGGTGCTCAACTAAGGCTTTTTTTTTTTTTTTTTTTTTTAAATAAATCAGGACCAGATTTGGATAACTTCTGTTCCCTGATAATCTCCAGCTCTGGGGAAATCCTTAGTAAATCAAACAAACAAACACAGAACATTTATATCCCGCTTTTCTCCTGGCGGACTCAAAGCGCCAGAGCTGCAGCCACTAGGATGCGCTCTATAGGCAGTAGCAGTGTTAGGGAGACTTGCCTAAGGTCTCCTACTGAATAGGTGCTGGCTTACTGAACAGGCAGAGCCGAGATTCGAACCCTGGTCTCCCATGTCAGAGGCAGAGCCCTTAACCATTACACTATCCAGCCACTAAATGAGGCCCCAAGTCTGCATTACCTACATTAGTTCCTAACATTATTTCAGCATGTGCCCCTTTAATAAAGGCCATGTTCGACAAATACACCCGATTGTGTGTAACCTCATCTCAAGTACCACTTGATGTATATACAATTGTTTGGTGCATTTGGGTTTGTAATCTGAAAACTTGCCATAATGGATTGACTGTACAAGCCCAAGCACCCTTTTAGCCCAGCATAAGTAGCCCCAGGGGGGAGGCGTACTGCATATTGTGCACCTAAGCCCTATAGGAAGCAAATCTTCATTTACACTTACACTAGTGCTATAACCTTCTGCAATTCTGAGTGTTCCACATTTCTGTGGTCCAACAGTGACCCCAACAGGTGAAGCTCTGCATTACAGAAGATCTGTGTATGATAATTCCTGAAGAGTAGACTATAATATGTGAGGAACGGGCCTTGCTCACAAGGGTGCTGGAAGCATGTCTATAGGAAGTTCTGCCAACATTTCGCCACTGTCTTGATAGGTCAACACTGATGGAGAGACAAATTAGTCTATGGCCTAGGTTCTCCAAACACAGTACACACAACCCAGGGGCTACGTCTTGTGGGCTCAGGAAGTTCTTGCACTTGTCATGGTTTATTCGTTATAGTAATTTTTTAAATAAAAAGAACAGATAAAACATAGATACACATAAGTGAATTAAGTGTTTTTTTTGTTGGTGTTGATTTAAAGAGAACCCGAGGTGGGTTTGAAGAATGTTATCTGCATACAGAGGTTGGATCTGCCTATACAGCCCAACCTCTGTTGCTATCCCAAACCCCCCTAAGGTCCCCCTGCACTCTGCAATCCCCCATAAATCACAGCCGTGCCGTGAGGCTGTGTTTACATCTGTAGTGTCAGTCTCGGCTGCTCCCCCGCCTCTTGCACAGCTCCGGTCCCTGCCCCCATCCCTTCCCTCCAATCAGCAGGGAGGGAAGGGATGCAGGCGGGGACTGGAGTTCTGCAGGAGGCGGGGAGAGCAGCAGACTGACACTATAGAGATAAACACAGCCAGCTCTGACAAGCTGTTTGTCAGCAGCATGGCTGTGATTTATGAGGGATTGCAGAGTGCAGGGGGACCTTAGGGGGGTTTGGGATAGCAACAGAGGCTGGGCTGTATAGGCAGATCCAGCCTCTGTATGCAGATAATATTCTTCAAACCCACCTCGGGTTCTCTTTAAATACACAAGTGAATGCATTCATACACAGAGGAGTAGCCAAAGTGCAAATTTTACACTGGGACACTTGAGCACTTTACACATCAAATAATTTGACGACGCTTCCCTCCAAAACCTACTTTCCAAATACAGTGAGAGAGCGGTTTAAAGCTCTGTACACACGCTAGATAAAAGTCGGCACACACAATCCAGCGATGTCATAAAACGACATTTCCCGGCAAAAAGAAACACCAAATCGTTTAAATGACATCGTTCACATACACCGATATTCCAAACTATTATGTCATTCGAAAACTGTGTGCGGTAGGGTCCTTTTACTCCTAATCAGTTGCTCTCCATTATAACTGAAAGGACAACTAATTTTCAAAGTAATGCCCATGTTTCCCTATGGCACAGTTCCCACTATAGGAGTTTTAACTGAAAGATTTTTCATGCACTGCTATGGAGAAGAATAAAATACACGTACTAACTGATTAAAGCGGTCTAACACCCAGCATTACAACTTTGCTTTAAAAGATTGCTTACAGCTTAGAAAACTATTATGCCAGATTTTTTTTTAAGCAGACATTCACTGAATGGATTAAACATGACATTTTAGTGCTGCATTTAGCTAGAAATCAGGGTCAGTGCTGAGGTTTAGTTACAAATGTATCTTTGTTTGGAATGCAAATAGACCTCTGAAAAGCCCCTGGGAAGCCCTCTGTGCTCTCTCAGAGAGGTGTTTGTATATTTACATTGTAAATAGATACATTTGTATCTAATAACCTCAGCACTGAGGATAATTTCTAGCTAAATGCAACACTCAAGTGCCATGTTTAATCCATTCAGTGAATTTCTGCTAAAAAAAAAAAAAAATATATCTGGCATAATAGTTTCTAAGCTGTAAGCAATCTTTTAAAGCAAAGTTGAAATGCTGGGCGTTAGACCACTTTAAGTTTAAAAGGACCCTAAGCGAAAAGGGACATGTGCTCAAGCTCTAAAACAATTTTGGCAGGGGGGTGGCAAATACTTCAGACTCTACAAAATACACATAAATACGATCATTACCACTACAGCACAAATTATGCGCTCATTATTGTCGGTGTTCGAATTTTGCATAGCTGATTTGAAACACCTGAATACTCCCGGGTGCCGCCGTTTAGCACCGAACAAGTGGACAGGTCTGACTATATCCGCATGTTTGGTGACAGTCTGGAGGTTTTGGCAGTTTTGAATTGGCTATGGCAAATTCAAACACCAATACTAGTGCTAATGCAGAGGCTGAATGGCAGCCCCAGGTGGCTCCAGAGGTCCAGAGCCATGTGTTCCCTGCATCTCCTATATCTCCTGTTGTTACATCACTGTTCAAACATGATTACAAAGAGCTACTTTCACATATATGTATTAAGGGGGATTACCTACCTGATGTACACATGGTAGTCTAGTGTCACCCCTCAGAAACAGTTGTAGGATATACATTTGAGAGTGGAGATATACTGCTTTTTGGTCAATCGTAGGGATGATTAAAGAGGTGCAAATAATTCCGTGTGGATGTAAGATTATGCGAATTTTAGTGTGCAAATTTATGCCGCTTGAAAATGAACTAATCAAATTATGCCAAGGTGGAATTGCATTGGTCCATAACTTTGCATAATGAACTTGCATAATCCGGCATCAACTCAGAATGATTTGCATCTCATTGATCATCTCTCGTCATTTGGTTCTTGTGTTAAATCTAACAATAAATTAGTTGGTTATTTACGTTTCAGATGTTCAACTTACCTCTTTCGTTTCTTTATTTATCGTCCAGAGGGGAAGAAGAAGAGAGAAAGAGAAAAAAAATATTTGAAATTAGAGTGAGAAGTTATACATTTCTGAAAAATGTATTATGTAAACTACTGCATTCCTGACCCCAGTTCTAAACATTAACATCAGCTGATCTGTAAATTGTGGTATGTAGTGGTTGCCAAGGGTGCCCGTACATTATGTGATATTGCGGCCTGGGAATGGCAGAAAAATCTCGGTCATAAAGGCTTGATCATGTGCGTTGCAGTAGCGCAGTTCGATACCACGATGATCAATAGACCCGATGGACCCCCAACCAGTGTCTCCCCCCCACCCAAATGTAATTTGTGTTTAAAAGTCTCACCTCTCCACCGCTGCGATTACCGGCCTCCTCTGGTGTCCACCATCACCGTGAGCACCTACACCACCTGACACTGGCGTATTTGTGACGTCACAACATGTGCAGAGTCAACTGGTATAGGCGCTCTCTGTTACGCTGAAAACCAGATGAGGCCAATTTCTCACCACTGCAACAGTTTTACTGAATCAAAAGTGCTTTCAAATGATTGCAAGTGAAACACGTGAGACCTCCATAAGTTTCTTCAAGTAGGAGTGAGATTTGGAGGACTGTGGGGTTACAGCACAGGCACAAAGCGGGAACACAAAATGATTTAATGGCGAATTGTACCGCTGTAAATTAGCCCGGCTTGATAAGGCGTTTTATAGCTCATCTCACATTTATGTTCTGTTTTTTCCAGCATATTGCAGCTTGACTGTGTTAATATCAGTAGAGCTAGAACGGCCAACATGCCTAAAAGGTTTTAGCTGGTTCCTAACCTTCCCCTCATTCATTATTGCCTGTTGCTTCCAAAATTGCATTGAAAAGCTCTTTTATGGACGTGGCGCACCCACACATTACATTTTGTAAAAGCATTAAAAAAACAAAAACCCTCTAAATACTTCTACTCATCCAGCAGCTAGGAAAAGGCCATTACGCGCTAGTTACAGGGTTGGTGTATTCTGACCACTGCACACTGCGTCAAAAACTGCAGTCAGTGGCAGAGGAACAGAGGTCTCTTTTCTATTGCAAAATGCAATTGCAAAGGCTTCTTGATTTTTTTACGATTTTCTCTGCGATTATCTGCATTTCGTCCTTTTGTATTTGCAAAAGCATTTAGTGAGTTTCCATGGCTAGATAAGAACAGGAAATAGCAGGTTTGCATTGGTAAATTGCAAGAAAATCGCAAGGCTCAGCGTTTGCTCATTAATTTTCCTGCGCTCCTATACTCTCTACACGAGTGCAAAAAAATTGACTAAAAAAAATTATGCAGCAGGACAGATGTTTGCAATAAGGCCAAACTGGATAAAACTAAGAGAGACGTGTATGTGCAGGGGGGGGGGGGGGGGGGGGGGGGAAGAAGTTGGAGGTGTTATCAGGTGGACTCCTTGAAAAAAGATCCACAGGACCACTTTTAAGTGGATCTGAACTCAGAACTTCCTCTCTGCTGTAAAAGATACGCAACAGCATAATAACCTTTAAAGACAAACTTTTTTTGTTACAGCTGATACAAATCCTGAAATAAATCTGCACGGTTTCTACTTCCTGCTTTCATGGAAACAGACACATTGTTAACATCCCGTGCTTTCAAATGAGCCTATCTGCTTTATCTGCCATGGTAGGTGACACACATCAAATTACAACTTGCAATTAGACACAAATGAGGGGGAATTAGACAGGCTAAACTCTCTAAATACATACAGGTTGTACTTCTCTGTGTTTATCTTCTGTGCTGTGCAAGTGTTCAGGTCCACTTTAAAGTTTATTGCCACTTTTAGCAAGAGTAAAGGGGCTCATACACTGGTCGATTTCTATAGAATCGATCAGAAATTAATCCTATCAAATTCCCCATTCAATCGATTTACGTCAGATTTCGATCAATTTCGATCGTTTTGATCTGACAGGATGGAAAATCTAGGTCGATCTGCTGCCGGTAACAGATCGATGGCCCATTGAGTTGCATTGGATCTAATGGTCCAATAATGCATTTAAAATCGATTTCCAACAGATTTCATTCTAAAATCTATTGGAAATCTGTTCCTAGTGTGTTGCACACATCAGATAGATTCCTGGCAGATTGGACTTGACAGGCATCTGCCAGAAATCTATCTGATGGTCGAATCTGCTGCAAATCTATACGTGTATGGCCATCTTAAGACAATCCTTACCAATACTCCTGGCCGCTGCTGTTCAGCACCCTTAAAGTGAACCAGAGACGAAGCGTGTGTGTGTGTGTGTGTGTGTGTGTGTGTGTGTGTGTGTGTGTGTGTGTGTGTGTGTGTGTGTGTGTGTGTGTGTGTGTGTGTGTGTGTGTGTGTGTGTGTGTGTGTGTGTGTGTGTGTGTGTGTGTGTGTGTGTGTGTGTGTGTGTGTGTGTGTGTGTGTGTGTGTGTGTGTGTGTGTGTGTGTGTGTGTCACCTACCCTGCTGTCCGTTTCATTTTTAACTGTTCAGCTTGCTCCTAATCAGCCCTGATAAAATCCCTGACTGAGCATTCGGTCTGGCTTTGCTATAACGACTCAGCTATAATGATTCCTGAGCAGAGCCACAAGGGGGCAGGCTTGGGCTTGAAAAGACACCAGAGAACACAGGCTCAGCTATAAAAATTCCTGAGCAAAGCCAGACTGAATGCTCAGTCGGGGATTTTATCATGGCTGATAATAAGCAAGCTGAACAGTTAAAAATGAAACAGAGTGCAGGGTAGGCGTTTTCTCTAATGTCCCCATTGATATATATGGTAAAATACATAAGGGTGCTTCATCTCTGGTTCACTTTAAGAGCTGACAGGGTCAGGAGGAGGCCACTGCTAGTATCGGAATCACGTGAAGCGCAATGTGACATGCAGGACAGCGAACCTTTACGGACCCTGCCCGATTTTTCGGTGCTGAACAGCGGTGGCCGTTAGTATTCTGGTGTATGAATTCATTGTACATAATTCAAACACCAACACTACTTATCAAACCATATATACAGTGGAGGAAATAATTATTTGACCCCTCACTGATTTTGTAAGTTTGTCCAATGACAAAGAAATGAAAAGTCTCAGAACAGTATCATTTCAATGGTAGGTTTATTTTAACAGTGGCAGATAGCACATTAAAAGGAAAATCACAAAAATAACCTTAAATAAAAGATAGCAACTGATTTGCATTTCATTGAGTTAAATAAGTTTTTGAACCCTCTAACAATAAAAGACTTAATACTTAGGCCACATACAGACATCAGACCATAGTCTTTGGAAAATGAAAGATCACAGACCAATCTTACCACCCTTCCTGTAGTATAAGAGCCATACTCTACACAGTCTTTTCTATGGAGCTGAACTCCACATCAGAAAAAAATCTTTGCAAGATGCTGCACACACAAATGCTGTACAGACACAAAAGATCAGTATCTGCAAAAGATCTGTTCCTGCCAAAAATCCATTCCTGCAAATTGCAATGATAGTCTATGAGATCTGCAGATCATCATACACACATGATTTAACTGACATTCATCTGCAGATCAGATCCACCAGGATGGATTTTCAGATCTGCAGATCTGCAGATGAATGTCAGTTAAATCATGTGTGTATGATGATCTGCAGATCTCATAGACTATCATTGCAATTTGCAGGAATTGATTTTTGGCAGGAACAGATCTTTTGCAGATACTGATCTTTTGTGTCTGTACAGCATCTGTGTGTGCAGCATCTTGCAAAGATTTTTTTCTGATGTGGAGTTCAGCTCCATAGAAAAGACTGTGTAGAGTATGGCTCTTATACTACAGGAAGGGTGGTAAGATTGGCCTGTGATCTTTCATTTTCCAAAGACTATGGTCTGATGTCTGTATGTGGCCTAAGTGGAAAAACCCTTGTTTGCAAGCACAGAGGTCAAACGTTTCTTGTAATTGATGACCAAGTTTGCACACATTTTAGGAGGAATGTTGGTCCACTCCTCTTTGCAGATCATCTCTAAAGCCCTAAGGTTTCGAGGCTGTCTCTGTGCAACTCTGAGCTTGAGCTCCCTCCATAGGTTTTCTATTGGATTAAGGTCCGGAGACTGACTAGGCCACTCCATGACCTTAATGTGCTTCTTCTTGAGCCACTCCTTTGTTGCCTTTGCTGTATGTTTTGGGTCATTGTCGTGCTGGAACACCCATCCACGACCCATTTTCAGTTTCCTGGCAGAGGGAAGGAGGTTGTCGTTCAGGATTTCACGATACATGGCTCAGTCCATTTTCCCGTTAATGCGATTAAGTTGTCCTGTGCCCTTAGCAGAAAAACACCCCCAAAGCAAAATGTTTCCACCCCCATGCTTGACGGTGGGGACGGTGTTTTGGGGGTCATAGGCAGCATTTTTCTTCCTCCAAACACAGAGAGTTGAGTTAATGCCAAAGAGCTCTATTTTGGTCTCATCAGACCACAGCACCTTCTCCCAGTCACTCACAGAATCATTCAGGTGTTTATTGGCAAACTTCAGACGGGCCTGCACATGTGCCTTCTTGAGCAGGGGGACCTTGCGAGCCCTGCAGGATTTTAATCCATTGCGGTGTAATGTGTTTCCAATGGTTTTCTTGGTGACTGTGGTCCCTGCTAATTTGAGGTCATTCACTAACTCCTCCCGTGTAGTTCTAGGATGCTTTTTCACCTTTCTCAGAACCATTGACACCCCACGATGTGAGATCTTGCGTGGAGCCCCAGAGCGAGGTCGATTGATGGTCATTTTGTGCTCCTTCCATTTTCGAACAATCGCACCAACAGTTGTCACCTTCTCTCCCAGCTTCTTGCTAATGGTTTTGTAGCCCATTCCAGCCTTGTGCAGGTCTACAATTTTGTCTCTGACATCCTTGGACAGCTCTTTGGTCTTTCCCATGTTGGAGAGTTTGGAGTCTGCTTGATTGATTGATTCTGTGGGCAGGTGCCAGAACTCTTAATGGTTGGTAGGGGTTCAAAAACTTATTTCACTCAATGAAATGCAAATCAGTTGCTATCTTTTATTTAAGGTTATTTTTCCGATTTACCTTTTGATGTGCTATCTGCCACTGTTAAAATAAACCTACCATTGAAATGATACTGTTCTGAGACTTTTCATTTCTTTGTCATTGGACAAACTTACAAAATCAGTGAGGAGTCAAGTGTGTGTGTGTGTGTGTGTGTGTGTGTGTGTGTGTGTGTGTGTGTGTGTGTGTGTGTGTGTGTGTGTGTGTGTGTGTGTGTGTGTGTGTGTGTGTGTGTGTGTGTGTGTGTGTGTGTGTGTGTGTGTGTGTGTGTGTGTGTGTGTGTGTGTGTGTGTGTGTGTGTGTGTGTGTGTGTGTGTGTGTGTGTGTCTAGAATAGTAGCTCACTGCTTTACCATAATATACTTGCATTTACCGTATATACTCGAGTATAAGTCGCAAAATTTAGGACTGATTCTAAGTACAAAAGTGTGTGTGTGTGTGGGGGGGGGGTCGACTTCTAGTCGCATAGTCCTAAATCTTGAGACTTACAGCCTGTGTGGGGTGTGTGTGTGTGTGGAGGGGTTACTCACCATCCATCGCTGGGCGCAGTGCCCTCTCTTTTCCTCTCTTCTCCCTCACTCGCGCGTCTACCCCCCCCCCCCCCCCTTAAGAGATGGTCCGGCTCCCGATGTCACATGACGCCGGGAGCGGAAGTTACAGCGCGAGTGGAGGAGAAGCGAGCAGAAGAGAGGAGACTGCGCCCAGCAGTGGATGGTGAGAGGAGACTGCTGCAGCGGCGGGGAGAGCGGGCATGGAGGCAAACATCCCACCTTTCACAGCCTCTAACCTCCATCTACTTTCCTTTACCACGCATCCTCTTGTGCTGATACCAGCGTCTCCTGTAATGATGTCATCACAGGAAACGCTGGTCTCAACGCATGGGATGCCTGGAAGAGGAAGTAGATGGAGGATAGAAGGTGAGATGTTTGCCTCCATGCCCGCTCTCCCCACCGCTGCAGCCTATACATGGGGGCAACTGTACTGGCTACCTACCTATGCTACTGGCAACTATACTGGCTACCTACCTATGCTACTGGCAACTATACTGGCTATCTACCTATGCTACTGGCAACTAAACTGGCTACCTACCTATGCTAATGGCAACTATACTGACTACCTACATATGCTACTGGCAACTAAACTGGCTACCTAACTATACTGGCTACCTACCTATGCAAATGGCAACTATACTGCCTAACTACCTATGCGACTGGCAACTATACTGCCTACCTTCCTATACTGGGGCAACTATACCTGGCTGCCTACCTATGCTGGCTACCTATACTGGAGGCACATACCTGGCTGGCTTACCTATAGACTTACCTATAGACTTATACTTGAATTGGAAAAATCCACCTTGTGAGGGTCAAAGTTTGGGGGTCAACTTATACACGGGGTCAACTTGTATTCGAGTATATACGGTAGTCTGGAGTTTTTGCCCTCCTCCCTGCTCTCCACATCACCATATGCTTCACTGAGAAAGATCCCTTCCATGGTAGTCAGCTGTTACCGAGATGAGAGCAATTACAGCTTACTGCTGCGTGTCACCATGCCCACATTAGAGAGAATCCTTCCACCTTGAGATGAATGTGTCATTTGGCAGTGAAACTGTAATGCTGCAAAGGGAGCAATACATTTACTGCTTTGTGTGACACCAATGAGGGTGGCCACACACACGGTGTCCAAATTTACGGCAATGCGATAAAAAAGATTGGTTCTACAGAAAAATTTAAACCATGTAGAGACTCAAGCTATTTTTTCTTTTTTTTTTTTTAAACGGGGAAAAAAAAAAAAATGTACCCTGCGTGTGTGTGCGCGTGGTACATTGGTCAGATTTTTCAAATCTTACAATCAATCAGAAAAATTGATTGTAATTCTTGAATTGAAAAGAAATGTCGGTGCTACTGTTTATCTGCCGTTTATTGTACTCATTAAATAAAGATTTTCTTGGGGAAAAAAAATGTGAACATTCTACTGCACTTTCCCTCTAAGTGTGTTATAAAATATTCAGCAAATTACCTTTTTCAGCTCCTGGTGGTGCTTCATACATGAAATTCAGCCCATTCTTTACCCGTTCATCACCCAAAAGTAATCTGATGAAAAAGAAAACAAAGAAGTCATAAAAATTAGTTTAGGAAAAAAACAACAGTTCTGAATGCAATCGGACTCTAATGAAGTTCTTTTTGTAGCCTCTGACGAAGAGGTAGAGTCCGCAAAATGACTGTCAGCTTAAAGCCTGTTTAACCCTTTGAACCCTGTATGTTTTGTTACTAGTGATTAAAGTGCTGAATTTGTCGACTGGTGCCCTGCTTTTGCTTCTTGTGGGAACGGTATTGTGCTGGAGCTGCAGTGAGCACATCACTACCCGGTAGTATTCCTTGCCAGGGCATCTGTTGCTAACCCAGGATCTTCACTTCAGACTCTGAAGAAGTGGAGGTCTGTAAAAAAAACATGAAAACATGCCAATGCCACTCCTTCTCAGGAACTTGTTGTGACAGCCTGGAGAGGTCTCTCTGTCAGATACTGTATGGCCACTGCTTCCTCTCCTTCCTGTCAATGCTTCTTCACCTGAGAGGTACATGCTTACCAGAAAGAGCGGGAACCCTCCCACCCCCCAGCATTAGAAGCAATAACCAGAAAGATTTTGCAGAACCATATCTGACAGAGCAAACATTAGCCCGAGTGCTCTGGACTGTGGTCACAAGACTCCCAAAAAAGGAATGCCATCAGATCCATAAAGAGAGAGCTGCTACAGGTGACTATAAACACTTCTTTCCTGGAGTTTTATTGATACCTGGAACTCTCAGCATTGAGGGATGAGGTGTTCCCTCATCACATGCACACACTGGATCATCCTCCACACCCCTATCCTATGATCCTTGCTAGAGGTGGTCAGTAAGATGCCAATTCTGAGCTCAGTGCAACCTGCATCCAGCTTGGTAGAGGTCCAATCAATCAAAATTGGCAAGGAGTACACTTGTTTGGCCAAACTCCAAAATGCAGATGACTTTCATGCAAGTCAGAATTATCTCTTTGACCATCTTGGCTCTTTCCTATGCCAATGTGATGCCATAAATAGAGCAGCAGGAGAGGAACTCAGCCATGAATTCTTCTTGAAACTAGGCAAATGCAATAAGCCTCTTTACAGTAAACCTGTAAGGATAAAAAACAACCCTACAGGGTACTCACATCGGGAGGGGGATTCCCAGGCATTCAGAGGCATTCCAATCATCCCTTGCAGGCTCCTTCAACTGCTGGGACCCACAGAAAAATTAATAACACCAGCAGTCGGCACTGCAAACAGGCACAGTAGCAGCTTTCCCTTCACACTAGAAGGGAAATAGCCGAGCGCTGGATCCCCTCTGCTGAGAAGGACGGAAGAAAGCCTCTTTCGGATTCAGAGGCTTCTCTCTCCCGAGAGAAGTACCCCCTGGGGCATTTTTTCCCATCAGGTACACTTTAATTTACTATGGTGGTAAGAAAGATGCAGCAAACTGTGGCAACCTGTTTACTAAGGTTACAGCAATTCCTTGCTTCCCTCTGGATACTACACATCACAAAGTGCTCCGATGTATTGAAAACTGCTGCTACCTTTTCATTTTTCATTTTACACAGTAACCTAACAGCTCAGGGTGACCCAAAACCACTAGGAAAGTATAGGGGACTAAAAGAGATTGAAAAGCCTTCCTACTAAAAAAGCAATGCTTGGTGTGGTTTGCCTTCTTAAAACAGAAGGAATTTACAATAATTCAGCTTTAAGTGAACATCTGTGGTTACCCATAATGCACCGCTACTACATATGCGTATTCATTTTAGTGATGCACCTGCTATCCTGTGGCCTCTATATGGCACAATATTGCCAGAAGAAGCAAGAAATTATCGCAAAATGTGGAGTCCTAGAAGTGCTTTAATACATTTTTTTTCTGATATAATTACTTTTCTTTTGACTTTTGGGGCTTCCTCCATCCCCCTTCAGTCTAATGGCTCCCTTGCCATCCCCCTGGGGCACCTCGATCCTCCACTATCCAGCCCAGTAATTCTTGTAGCCAGCGTGTATAGCGCATGCGTGGCCTGGTTGTTTTCACCCCCCACTGCACTACCGCCACCGGGAGTGTAATGGGAGCAGCATGGACTGTGCATGTGTTGACTCAAGCATTTCCCAAACCAGCGAGCAGAGGATTGAGGCAGAGCAGGAGGACAGCAATGGAGCCAAAAGCCGGAAGAGGGCTGGAGAAAGCCTCAGGTGCATACAACTTATTTTTTCTTCTCAGGTACACTTTAAGACTAGAGCCGTCCTTTCCCTTTTAAAGAACAAGTGACACCCATGCTAAACCTAGAAATAAAAAAACACATATAAGTACTACTTCTACTTACATAACAGATGTATTGTGCTATTCACGTAACGATTCCTGTGAATTTTATAAAGGAAAAGCAGAGAATCCTACTCTAGGCAGTGGCCATCTTGCCAAGCTAATGCTGACATCATATCCTCCCTGACTCTTGTTTCCCCCCTCCCTTCTCTTGCTCATTGTGTATTCATTAGCTGCCCTCCTCCCAGTCTTTTTATTTACACATCCAATCACTGAGTCACCTCAGCCTTGCTTGTAAACACAAGTGATCAGCTAGGGAGGGAAATAAAAGGAAGAGGAGGAATATATTATAGATAAAAAGAACTCCCAGCATTCAAAAGAACTCCCAGCATTCAAATTTTTGGCACTGTTTGGCACTAGTGCCAGTGCTCCTAAAGTATGTGATAACTCCAAACCATAACAGCAGAAAAAGTTTTGAATGCAGGATTAGCATCTTTATCACTTAATACACTCAGACCAGTTGCTGTTAAAATTTGATTTTTATGGTGACAATACCACTTTAAAAAGATACCTTAGTCCTAAATCAATGCTCTAATTGACGCCCTACGTGTGTGGGGGGAGGTGTGCATAGGCTTACCGCACCTCATGTGGCTCAGCATCTGCCTCCCGTTGTAAGAATCCTAGTCAGCGGCCTCTGACCCAGACATACTGTGCTGCGCATGCACAATATGTCCTCTTGGGCGCCTTATGATCATGCTCGCCAGGGACCCAGAGTGCTGTATTGCGCACACTTCTGTGACAGTCAGACAGTTAGCTAATGTTTCAAGAGGGGCAGGTCCCTTCTTTGGGGCAAAACAAGTCTGTCAAACAACCTGTGACAAGCAGTAATGAGACCACTGCAGCAACTGCTCTGTGCTCTGTTGGGTGGATGCAGCACTCTTAGATACAAGTATTTCTGGGAGCGCTGATGCAGTTTTAAAGGCAAAGAAAGGTCTAATAATTACAATACAGTAAAATCCTAATATCCAGCAAAGGCAGGGAGTGCCTGATTGCTTGAGAAGTCAAGCAACTAGCGCTAAAATAACACTAACCTCCCCCTTGCAGAGATTTGCACAGCAGAAACGACTTACAGAACCTCCAGGTGGCGTCTTCTACACTTCCTGCAGCTCTCAGCAGCTTTCCTATGTCCTCTGTGTTTAGCTCCTGAAGCGTGCATGTGACCAGATGCGGGTCAGGTGACACGCCGGGTATCGCGTACGCATGCAGGAAAGCCAATGGGAGCTGCAGGAAGAGTAGAAGATGGTGATTGGAGGTTCGGTAAGTTGCTTCTGCTGTGCAAAGCTCCGCAAACCACAAAAGTTCCATTTAAATGGGACTACAGTATTTGTGAAAGCAACCTTACTTTACATGTCTTCACACATATTTTAATTAGTGAATACAGTTAGAATAAAGACAAATTAAAGTGAGGAAAGAAACACATGCCCACCCTCCCAGATTCTCACATCTACAACTACTGCAAGGTACAGCACTGCTTGTAGATTTACATGGTACAGATACCACATCCTTTTGGAGTATGGAATCAGGAAAGACTCACCGATTGTTGTATGACTCTTGTTCTTTCACATATTGCTGCATTAAATCCTCTTGCTTTTTCTTGTCATAGGATATTTTCTGTTCTGCCATCCATACCTGAGAAAGAAAAAAAGCATTAGATTTAAAGAAAATAATTGCCACATTTACGGTGTCTCCACACCAGGAAGCTGAGGGTGTCCATATGTTTAAAAACTCTTTTGCGGGTTGATTGAGTTTATTAAATAGGAGGAGAAACGCGGCCAAAACATGGGCGCCCAAGTAAACTTTCCGGGCTGAAATCGGTTTGAAGGATTGATTGGAAACGCTGGCAAAATCTCAGTCACAAGTGCTCAATCAGGAGCGCAGCTGTAACAGTGTTCCATATGGCAACAACTAACTGACCCTCCAAGCGTATAAGTGTCCACCCTCTGTGCAATGTTAAAGGCTCCAGTGTCCGGCGTCACTGCGAGAGCCTGTTCCACATGCGACACTGGCCATGCAGAATGTCACTACATGCGCATGGGCACGGGTGAGGGGACACATATAAACTTGGGGGGCAGCAGGATGGTTTGGTGTGCCGTGTGGGCAGTCAATAGACCCCTCACTAATCAGATAGGGATCTGATGGTCGATCTGGTGGCCATCGGGCAATGCATGGGCACCTTGAGGTTCTTAAAGCAAATAGGGTGAGAATTGAATAAATGTAGACATAGACATTCAAGACTGCTACACAATGAAGTTTTAAAAACCTAATGCGACTTCTGCAGCCATCACCTGCAGCCCCGATCTTCTCCTGCAGCAACTCCTCTACTGCAGTGAGATACTCCTTCAAATCATTTACTGCAGGCATGTCATCTCTTGCTGTGATTGACTCCTTCATTTCATCTCCTGCAGTGTTTTTTCATCAACAGCAGTGATCGTCTACTTTAATTCATCTCCTACAGTGTAAGTCTCCTTTGTCCACTATCATCAATTACAGCTCCTCCAGCCTCCTTCAAACATTATGGCTTGCAGCTCCTGCCATCCTGAACCATCTTCTCTTGCAGTTCCATTCATCTGCTTGCAACTCCTACCATCCACTGCATACATTGTAGCTAAACTGATATCGGCAATGGGCAAATGTGGGGGGATTGGAGGGATTCAGGATCTGGGGTAGTGTTAGAGGAGAGGAGAAGGCTAGCATTGGGAGTGGAGAGGAGGGAGGTTAGTGTTAAGGGAGAAGAGGGGGTGGCCAGCTAGTGTTAGTTAGGAGTGGAGGGGGGAGCAGTGTTAGGGGAGGAGAAGAAGGCTAGTGTTAGAGGTGGTGGTGGGGGAGTTGGTGTTGGGAGAGGGGAAAACTAGCATTGGGATTGGAGGGGGGGGGGGGGGGGTTAGTGTTAGGAGCGGCGAAGGCTAGCTTAAAGGACTTACGAGGCAGAGTAAAAAAAAAAAGTTAAGTGCCTGCATCAATTTTGAATGCACGGAGGACGCCATCCGCGCCCTCCGTACAGTTCCGCCGGGTCCCCGCTGTTCAATCACCCCCCGCGGACCGCTCCCGACCACAAAGCCCGAGTCGGGCTCTCCTGCTTCATGTAAAACGGCCGCTGGAGCTGGCCGCGGCTGCGCAGTCCACATAGACGCGAGTTTGGCTGCGCAGCTCTAGGGCCTCCCCCCCCCCCCCCCCAATCCACGCTACAGGCTGTCTCCTATGCACGGAGGATGGCGTCCTCCGTGCATTCAAATTTGATGCAGGTACAGGGAGGGTAGTGTTAGGAGAGGAGAGGGGAGGGTAAGGCTAGTGTTAGGAGTGGAGAGAGGAGAGGTGAGTATTAAAAGAGGAAAAGGTTAGTGTTAGGAGTGGCGAAGGCTAGCTTAAGAAATAGATCAGTGTTCCTCCCAGAAATTTTTTTCCAGCCGGGTGGCATGAAAAAGTAGCCGGGTGGGGCGAGATGAGTGAATGCAGTGCCGCTGCTTCTGTGAGCAACTCTGCTTACCGCATAGGAGGAGGTGAGCCAATAACAGCCAGGTGCTCACCAAAACTAGCCGGGTGGAGCACCCGGCTAAAAGAGCCTGGGGAGTACACTGTAGATGGGGGAAGTTAGTGTATGGGGAGGAGAGTGGAAGGCTAATGTTAGGAGTGGAGATGTGAAGGTTTGTGTTAGGAGAGGGGAAGGATAGTGTTCGGGCAAGAGAGGGGAAGGATAGGGTTAGGGCAAGAGGAGGGAAGGCTAGTGTTAGGAGTGGAGAGGGGGGAAGTTAGTATTAGGGGAGGAGAGGGAAAGGCTAATGTTAAACGTTGGAAGGGGGGGATGTTAGTGTTAGGGTAGGAGAGGGGAAGGCTAGTGTTATGAATGGAGAGGGGATTTTAGTGTTAGGGAAAAAGAAAGGAAGGCTAGTGTTAGGAGTTGAGGGGGGGGGGGGGGGTGTTAGTGTTAGGGGAGGAAAGGGGAAGGCTAGTGAAAGAAGTGGTGAAGGTTGAGATTCGTGTTAGGAGAGGGAAAGGCTAGCTGAAGGAGTAGATAAGGGGGAAGTTAGTGTTAGGGGAGGAGAGGGGAAGGCTAATGTTCGGAGTGGAGAGGATGAAGGTTGGTATTAGGAGAGGGGAAGGATAGTGCTAGGAGTGGTGAGGGGGAGGTTAGTGTTAGGAGAGGAGAAAGGAAGGCTAAGGTTAGAAGTGGAGAGGATGAAGGTTGGTATTAGGAGAGGGGAAGGCTAGTGTTAGGAGTGGTGAGGGGGAGGTTAGTGTTAGGAGAGGAGAAAGGAAGGCTAAGGTTAGGAGTGGAATGGGGGGGGGGGGGGGGGTAGTGTTAGGGAAGGAGAGGGGAAGGCTAGTGTTAGGAGTGGAGAGGAGCAAGGTTAGCGTTAGGAATAGGGAAGGGGGAGGTTGGTGTTAGGAGAGGGGAAGGCTACTGTTAGGAGTGGAAAGGGGGAGGTTAGTGTTAGGAGAAGGGAAGCCTAGTGTTAGGAATGGAGAGGAGGTAGGTTAGTGTTAGGAGAGGGGGAGGGTAGTGTTAGGAGAGGAAGGAAGAAATGGAGAGGGTGGAGGTTACTGTTAGGAGAGGGGAAGGCTACTGTTAGGAGTGGAGGGGGGGGGGGGGGTAAGTTAGTGTTAGGGGAGGAGAGGGGAGGGTTAGGAGTGGAGAGAGTTTAGTGTAAGGTGTGAAGAAGGAGTAAGTTAGTGATAGAATCTATCTGTCCTAGTAGGGTTATGGTGGAATTTCTGCCTTTGCTTACCTTCACTCTCTATACCTGTGGTCCTCAAACTAAGGCCCCGCGGGCCAAATGGGGCCCCCCTGAGGCTTTTTTACCGCCCCCCCCCCCCCCCCATGCACAAAATGTATTACTTGTAGATGCGGTCAGCTACATCTTTAAATATTGGTGGAACGCATATAACATAGCAGTGCTGGAATCACACATCCACATGGAAGCCAGAAAGCAGTAATTCACTGGTTTCCAATCAAATTCCACATCATTAAGGTGACACTGCGGTCCAACTGGACCGCAGGTTGTATGCAGGGTATGCTTCACTGTCTGGCCTGCAAAGACTTCAACATCATTTTATGTATACTCCGGCCCCCCAGCAGTCTTAAGTATATTGACCCAGCCCTTGACCTAAAACGTTTGGGGACCCCTGCTCTATACCATGTACACTTAAAGGGGAACTGAAGTAAGAGGTATACGGAGGCTGCCATATTTATTTCCTTTTAATCAATACCAGTTGCCTGGCAGCCCTGCTGATCCTCTGCCTCTAATACTATTAGCCATAGCCCCTGAACAAGCATGCAGCAGATCAGGTGTTTAAGACTTTAAAGTCAGATCTGACAAGACTAGCTGCATGCTTGTTTCTGGTGTTATACAGATACTACTGCAGAGAAATAGACCAGCAGGGCTGCCAGGCAACTGGTATTGATTAAAAGGAAATAAATATGGCAGCCTCTGTATACCTCTTACTTCAGTTCCCCTTTAAAGGGACCCTGAGCAGAAGCCATGGGTATGCATATAAGCATACCCACGGCTATTTAGTAAAGAGGGGACTCACCGGCCCCTTCAGTAAGCGCTCCTGCTCCCCGGGTGGCCGCTATAAAATACATTAAGGCTACTTTCACACCAAAACGTTGCGTTTTAGGGGATGTTAAGGTCGCATAATGTGCCCCTAACGCAACGCGTGGTGGTGTTGAAGTTGGACGTCAGATTGAGCCGCGTTATGCAGCTCTCAAAGCAGCAACTCCAGGATAGTGATGGGAAGTCCGGATCTTATTAAGGATTCGGATCCTTCGAATCGGATCATTGAAAAGATCCGGATCTTTGAACTGAATCATTTGAATAATTTTACTAGGGAAGCAAACTGGGGGTGAAATGACTAGCAGGACAGGACTTTCCCTGCACTGTATATACTGTATGTTCCTGTTTCTTCCAGACAGACATCCACTGTGAACCGAATCTTTCATTGTGATGATCCGGATGATATCCGGATCAAATGAACGATTCGTTCATGATCCTGACAATACTACGAGTTCCACCACGAGTGCCACAGTGCAGTGAATATTAATTAGCCATGTGGCTAGTCACTGAGCATGTGCAAACAATCTAACGCAGCTCTATAGGGGTATAATGTACAGCATGCTGCACTTTCATTTAACGTGCAGGGTTATACCCTAACGCAACGTGTGCACTGTGAACAGCACATCGATTTTACAGTGCTGCGAGTTAGGCTGCGTTACTGGCTGCTGTAACGTGGGACTTTAACGTCCCACTGTGAAACCAGCCTAAAACAAGCGACTCTGAACTAAAGTCGCGCTGTGCTCTGGAACAGGAAACCTGTGGGTCCTCTCTGCGCAGGTTTCCTGGCTAATTCCCCCTGCCTCTGCTGCACATCATTATCCGGTTCACAAGCGGGCTCCTCCTCCCCTAAAGCACCAAAGAGATATTAGTCAGGTATCACTGACTTCAGCTTGCTGAAATATAACAGCTACACCGAAAGTGACATTACAGCCTTGCTGAGAACACAACATACTCTTGTTCTTTGTATTTTGTATTTTATTATAATAAGAGTATAGTGCACCAAAATAGTCTGTGCCAATGTACATGTAAAGGTGGCCATACTTCTGTTGGTTTTGCGTCCGATCAAGCATCCAATTCGATTATTTTCAAATTGGATAAAAAAAAAATAAACCACCGCAACAAGCATGCCCAATTGACAATTCAACCAATTTCAAGCCTAAATTGTATCGATCAGACACGTTGGGCAATCTCAAGCCGACGCAATCGATCGGGTGCACGGCAGTAACAACGAGCTATATTGCGAGGGGACCCCCAGCCGATGTGCCCCCAAATGTTCCCTCTCCTCTTGATGCCTGTGCATGTAAATACTTTTCCTGTCCACTGCCCCCAAGTCTCCGCCATACTTCCACGTTGAGATGTGAATACACACGCTCCGTACATGCTATTACACCAGCAGCCATGTAGGGTGTGAATACAGAAGTACAACAGACATTTGAGGGCAGCGGACAGGTGAAGTATTAACATGCACGGCACTGGTGGGCATGTAACATTTTGTTGGACAGCAGCCAGGGACAGCGACGTGGTGTCACGAGGCAGATTCCTGAAAGATCTCCTGCTAAAGTAAATTGGGTATTGACCTGTGGTGTATGGGCAGCCAACAGATCGCTCTCTGATCAGATTCTATCAGAGCTAGATCTGTCTTGTGGTCTAATCTGCCATTGCATTACAGATGTGTGGGCACCTTAAATATTTTACACAACAAATTAAGCAAGCCTTGCTTGCAGAGATAAAATAAATATAATAATAGTACCATATTAACAATGGAGATCACACCTCACCTTAATATTAATGTTGGATTTGGAGGCAGGATGGAAATAATAATAGTACCATATATAACACTCCTCACCTTCTTGATGTTGGATTTGGAGGCAGGATGGAAATCCTTTTTACACATGAAGTTCGCAAATGACTTCCCCATAGTGGCGGCTGCAGCTCCCCGCAGGAGAAGTCAGATCACACACAGACACCCGACCAGGAGCAGAAGATACCCCCTCTCCCCTGACTCTCCACTGCTGCAGCTTCCCGGAAGTGGCTCTCAGAGCACCACAACACAACGTCATTGCTGCAATCAGAATAAGACGCTTCCCTCACATAGAGCTTCCTGTCTCCAGTTCAGGGGGCGGTAACACCATTCACTTTAACTGAATCTGAGATACGGAAAGATGGCCGCCAGCGGGTTACTCTAGGAAAGAGAAGGAGCCGTGCGCTGAGTAACACTCGTCCTCTATTGCTTAGTAGCTGTGGCAGAATGTGTGCGAGTGTACAACGTCACTACGGGGGGCTGACAGCTTTTCAGACAACATAACATGTATGTCTGTCCCGACTGACAGTGGCTGCTAGTGGTGTGTCAGCTCTGGTGCTTTGCTGGAAGGGCAGCTGGAGGAGAGCAGCAGGGGAACGTTTACTGCAACCTTTATCTACCATACAGCCAGCGTTATATAATTTAAAATACAGAAGAAACAAAAAATTAATTTTGCACTCATGATGATTATACAAGAAGGGTAACTGTAGCTCACTCAAGGCTTGGTTCAGATGGAGTCTGAGGCTGGGAACACACCTAGCAGAAACGCTATCGTTGTGGAAAACGCATTATGCAGGCAAAGTTTTAGGCTTTGTTTAAATTGGCAAACGCGGACGGCCGTGCGTTTGGAACGCAACGCGTATGAACGCACGCCATCCGCGTTTGTATGCAGCCGCGCGTTTTGGGAAAAATGCGTGCAGCATGCGTTCCCGGACCGCACAGGTCTGGAACGCATGCAGTGTGAACATCAGACAGTGCAGTCTGTGCATATACAATTTGAGGGTTTTGCCATGGGACTGCAGTCTATGTGCAAAAATTACTCTCATTATCTCAAGAGCTGGTGCGGCCAGTGTAAATTTACATATATAATGGTAGCACAAAATTGGCCATGGACACCTAATACATCTCAGTTACATAAGTGATCTTTATTGCACAAAAACGACACTGTGGGTATACACCTTTACCGACTCAGAACACAGACAAAAGTTAAAAACCTATTTCTGCGCAGAAACTTGAACAATTAAAACCGAGGAGCCAACCCGCACTTCCCCAAGTCAATATTCTAGGCTTGTGTGCATGGAGTCTGTCACTGGCACTATTGCTCCATGCGCACAAGCCCAGTCCGCCCGCACATGCACACCACCTCACACCATACATCCGGCAGCTGCCTCCCCCTAATGGGGATAAGTCCTGTAAGTTTTGGCAGCAGTTGGCAAGCAAACGTTAGTTAGCAGCAGTGCAAGCATTAGTGCTGTTTGATAGAGCAGTGTCATCCAGACATCATTCTCCCAGTAGTTTATGCATGCATAATATTGTATACTTGCGGTGAGTCCAGGATGTGGTACATCACAGATCAGCTTTGCTGTATTCTCTCCCCTCCTCCTCAATAGCCTGTAGTCGTGTCCATCTTAGTGACAGGTTAAGGCTCCCATGTGCCTTTATATGGGTTTTAAAGAGAACCCGAGGTGTGTTTAAAGAATGTTATCTGCATACAGAGGCTGGATCTGCCTATACAGCCCAGCCTCTGTTGCTATCCCAAACCCCACTAAGGTCCCCCTGCACTCTGCAATCCCTCATAAATCACAGCCACGCTGCTGACAAACAGCTTGTCAGAGCTGGCTGTGTTTATCTCTACAGTGTCAGTCTGCTGCTCTCCCCGCCTCCTGCAGAACTCCGGTCCCCGCCTGCATCCCTTCCCTCCCCGCTGATTGGAGGGAAGGGACGGGGGCAGGGACCGGAGCTATGCAGGAGGCGGTGGAGCAGCTGAGACTGACACTACAGATGTAAACACAGCCTCACAGCATGGCTGTGATTTATGAGGGATCACAGAGTGTAGGGGGACCTTAGGGGGGTTTGGGATAGCAACAGAGGCTGGGCTGTATAGGCAGATCGGGCTTGTTCGGTACTGAAATGGTGCTTAAAGAGAACCCGAGGTGTGTTTTAAAGAATGTTATCTGCATACAGAGGCTGGATCTGCCTATACAGCCCAGCCTCTGTTGCTATCCCAAACCCCCCTAAGGTCCCCCTACACTCTGTGATCCCTCATAAATCACAGCCATGCTGTGAGGCTGTGTTTACATCTGTAGTGTCAGTCTCAGATGCTCCCCCACCTCCTGCATAGCTCCGGTCCCTGCCCCCGTCCCTTCCCTCCAATCAGCAGGGAGGGAAGGGATGCAGGCGGGGACCGGAGTTCTGCAGGAGGCGGGGAGAGCAGCAGACTGACACTATAGAGATAAACACAGCCAGCTCTGACAAGCTGTTTGTCAGCAGCGCGGCTGTGATTTATGAGGGATTGCAGAGTGCAGGGGGACCTTAGGGGGGTTTGGGATAGCAACAGAGGCTGCGCTGTATAGGCAGATCCAGCCTCTGTATGCAGATAATATTCTTCAAACCCACCTCAGGTTCTCTTTAAGTCCAGCTTTCCAGACCGTCCTCAAGGTACATGGGGGGATGGGGTGCCGTTCATAGCTATCCTCGTACTCAATCCGCTCAATTAGGCAGGGCACACACCTCCACTAGCCTTGATATGGAATGGCTGCTAAACGCTGACTAGCTGTGTCAGCGTTCAGGCTAATAAGTCCATCTCCGCATCCTTCTGCGCTTAGACCTGCCGTGTGGTGACCTTGCCTGGCCAGGTAGGGATGCGGCTAGCAAATGCCGTCTTTCTTGGGCAGTCTGTGCACTGTCTGATGCCGTGCGTGTCGGCCTCCTGCACGTGTTCCCGAAACGCAGATGGGAACACATGCAGTGTGAAAGGGGCCTTAGTCAATAGACCGCATATAAAAAACGCATGTGTTTTGTATACGTTTTATAATATGAGTTTTTAGAGAAAACCTGTAACGAAAAAAACCTCCCCTGGGGGGTACTCACCTCCGGATCCTATTGAGGCTTCCTTTTGAGGCGCCTGCGCAGTAGAGCGGGCCCGACAGAGATCGTCTATTTTCGCCTAACTCTGTGTGGAGAGCCCTCCCCCCCCTGGAGCCAGGAGAGGTAAATAAATCAGCGCTTGTCGAGGGAGGATTCCGGGACACTTTGGGGGAGCCAGCGCTGGACTGCCTGCAGCTGCAGGGGAGTACGCACGGGTCCACGTGGCAGTGATTGACAGCACCGCTCGCGCAGGTGCAGTACAGATTGACCTCCAGGTCAGCCTGACGTCATCACCGCGGACCGGGAAGCAAAGGCGGCGAACGGCTGCGGGCAGAGCTGCGTCGAGGGACATGCTGGGAGCTTGGGGCTGGACGAAGCCCAGGGTAAGGCTACATACACACTTGAGATAAAAGTCTTTGGAAAAGGCAAGATCACAGACCAATTTTACCCCATGCCATGTAGTATGAGAGCCATATTCTACACAGTCTATTGAGCTGAACTCCCCATCAGATAAAAATCTTTGCAAGATGCTGGAGACAAAGATGCTGTACACATTCAACAGATCAGTAACTGCAAAAGATCTGTTCCTGCAAAAGATCCATTCCTGCAAAATGCATTTATAGTCTATGATATCAGCAGATCCTCATACACATCTTGTTTAACAGACATTCATCTGCATATCTGACAATCATCTGCAGATCTGAAGTACCATCCTGGTGGATCTGATCTGCAGATGAATGTCTGTGAAAGTGAACCTAAAGCCAAGTAAAAAAAATGAAATTAACTTACCTGGGGCTTCCCTCAGCCCCCTGCAGCTGATCGGTGCCCTTGCAGCCCCGCTCAGATGGTTCAGGACCCACCGGTAAACACTTCCGGTTTGGCCGTCACCGGCCGAAAGGCATGGGAACGCAAGTGATTCTTTGCGTTCCCAGCCTGTATATCGCCCCCTATGCTGCTATTGCGGCCTCCTATGCCGCAATAGCAGCATAGGGGGCGATATACAGGCTGGGAACGCGAACAATCACTCGCGTTCCCATGCCTGTTGGGCAGTGACGGCCAAACCGGAAGTGTTCGCCGGCGGGTCCTGGACCATCGGAGCTGGGCTGCGAGGGCACAGATCGGCTGCAGGGGGCTGAGGGAAGCCCCAGGTGAGTTAATCTCATTTTTTTTACTTGGCTTTAGGTTCACTTTAAACAAGGTGTGTATGAGGATCTGCAGATATAGACTATGAATGCATTTTGCAGGAACAGATCTTTTGCAGATACTGATCTTTTGAATGTGTACAGCATCTTTGTGTGCAGTAACTTGCAAAGATTTTATCTGATGGGGAGTTCAGCTCCATAGAATAGACTGTAGGGTATGGCTCTCATACTACATGGAAGGGGGTACAATTGGTCTGTGATCTTTCATTTTCCAAAGACTTTTATCTGATGTGTGTACCCACCTTTACTAGCACTTATGGTATTTTAGCAGAAAATGCCTGATAACTCCTTTAAAATGCTGGTTTTGTTGCATATTGTTCAAAAACACATATAATGAAAGTCAATGGTGACGCAATGTAATGGGCTTTGTATGCGTTTTTATACGCCTTTAAAAAAAAACAATGTTTTCTGATGTATTTCCACTTCCTGTTGTCTTCCTAGTGATTTGCAATAAACGCATACAAAATGCATTGTATATGCGAACCGCAAACGTGTTAAAACACATGAAAAACGCATGGGAAATTCAAAACAAACGCATATGCATAATAACGCGACGTTTCCCACACTGCTAAGTATGCACCAACATTTATTTTGCTAATGCTTTTCTGCAGCGTTGGTGGCGCTTCCATGCGTGTGGCGCAGGGCCGGCCTTTGACCTGAGCGACCGGAGCGATCGCTCAGGGCGCCGGCTTCCAGGGGGCGCTCCTGCCACCTGGCTGCATGTGGCTGCTGCGGCCCCGTCTGGGTCCGTCTCGCTCCGCCCCCTGGTGCCGCTGCTGGGGAGCAAACATGCGGCCGCCGTGATGGAGGGGGGAGCCGCGGGGAGGGCAGCCCGACCTCTCCCTCCCTTCCTCTCCGGGCCGCCCTCCGTGCTCCCCCCTCCGATGCAGACTCGGCAAGTTATGCACAGAGAACTCACCTCCCTGGTTCCGATCGCCGGCGCCTCTCACTTCCCGCTGTTCGCCTCTTCTACATTAGTTACTGATACACACTAAACTTCCTGCGAAGCAGGAAGTTTAGTGTGCATCAGCGGCTATGTAGAAGAGGCGAACAGCGGGAAGTGAGAGGCGCCGGCGATCGGAACCAGGGAGGTGAGGTCTCTGTGCATAACTTGCCGAGTCTGCATCGGAGGGGGGAGCACGGAGGGCGGCCCGGAGAGGAAGGGAGGGAGAGGTCGGGCTGCCCTCCCCGCGGCTCCACCTCCAGTATGAGAGGGGGGGGGGGGGGCACCTACCTACCTACCTACCTACCTACTCTAATCTATACTGGGGGCAGCTAACTAACCTATACTGGGGGGCAGCTAACTATCTAACCTATACTGGGGGGCAGCTACCTATCTAATCTATACTGGGGGCAGCTACCTATCTAACCTATACTTGGGGGGCAACTACCTATCTAACCTATACTGGGGGGGGCAGCTACCTATCTAATCTATACTGGGGGGCAGCTACCTATCTAACCTATACTGGGGGGCACCTACCTACCTACCTACTCTAATCTATACTGGGGGCAGCTAACTATCTAACCTATACTGGGGGGCAGCTAACTATCTAACCTATACTGGGGGGCAGCTACCTATCTAATCTATACTGGGGGCAGCTACCTATCTAACCTATACTTGGGGGGCAACTACCTATCTAACCTATACTGGGGGGGGGGGGCAGCTACCTATCTATACTGGGGGGCAGCTACCTATCTAATCTATACTGGGGGGCAGCTACCTATCTAACCTATACTGGGGGGCAGCTACCTATCTAATCTATACTGGAGGGCAGCTACCTATCTAACCTATACTGGGGGGCAGCTACCTATCTAATCTATACTGGGGGGCAGCTACCTATCTAATCTATACTGGGGGGCAGCTACCTATCTAATCTATACTGGGGGCAGCTACCTATCTAACCTATACTGGGGGCAGCTACCTATCTAACCTATACTGGGGGCAGCTACCTATCTAATCTATACTGGGGGCAGCTACCTATCTAACCTATACTGGGGGCAGCTACCTATCTAATCTATACTGGGGAGCAGCTACCTATCTAATCTATACTGGGGGGGGCAGCTACCTATCTAACCTATACTGGGGGCAGCTACCTATCTAACCTATACTGGGGGCAGCTACCTATCCAACTTATACTGGGGGCATTTACCTATCTAACCTATACTGGGGGCAGCTACCTATCTAATCTATACTGGGGGCAGCTACTTATCTAATCTATACTGGGGGCAGCTACCTATCTAATCTATACTGGGGGCAGCTACCTATCTAACCTATACTGGGGGCAGATACCTATCTAACCTATACTGGGGGGCAGCTACCTATCGAATCTTTACTGGGGGCAGCTACCTATCTAGCCAATACTGGGGGCAGCTACCTATCTAATCTATACTGGGGGCAGCTACCTATCTAATCTATACTGGGGGCACCTATCTATCTAACCTATACTGGGGGCAGCTACCTATCTAATCTATACTGGGGGCACCTATCTATCTAACCTATACTGGGGGCAGCTACCTATCTAATCTATACTGGGGGCACCTACCTATCTAATCTATACTGGGGGCACCTACCTATCTAACCTATACTGGGGGCAGCTACCTATCTAACCTATACTGGGGGGCAGCTACCTATCTAACCTTTATTGCGGGTACCTACCTATCTAACCTATACTGGGGGCAGCTACCTATCTAATCTATACTGGGGGCAGCTACCTATCTAGCCAATACTGGGGGCACCTACCTATCTAATCTATACTGGGGCAGCTACCTATCTAATCTATACTGGGGGCAGCTACCTATCTAACCTATATTGCGGGTACCTACCTATCTAACCTATACTGGGGCAGTTACCTATCTAACCTATATTGCAGGTACCTACCTATCTAACCTATACACTGGGGGCACCTACCTATCTAACCTGTACTGGGGGCACCTACCTATCTAACCTATAGCTGGGACAAATGCCTACCTAACCTATACTGGGGCAAGTATACTGGCTACCTATACTGTGGGCACCTACCTGGCTAACCTACTGTATACTGGGGGGGATCTATAGCTGGCTACCTTTACTGGGTAACCTATGCCTGGCTACCTATACTGGGGGGACTTATAGCTATATGTCAGAATCAGGATGGACGGAGGCGCGCTGAGCCTCAGGCTGCTGCAGAGAAGCGTGCAGCATGTCCTGAGTGACGACGAGTCCTCTCCTGCTCCCAGGATCCTGTCACCTACACTGACACTAAGTCTGCAGACTGCTCTGCAGACAGTAAGATCAGAAGACTGACCAGCAAGAAGTAAGGCTCCCCAACCTCCCTACGCTAAAGGGGGGAATATGCTTATGCTGCTAGAGTAGATACACTAATAGGGGGGGGAGGGAGGATCTGCTGCCTAAATACACTAAAAGGGATCTGCGACTGCAAGACTAGTAGCCTAAGCCTATATACACTAAAGGAGGGATCTGCCCCCCCTCCCCCCCATTATGTGTGTGCTCACACGCGAAGAGGATAAATGTGTGTGTGTGTGTGGGGGGGGGGGGGGGCACCAAAATCTGGTTACGCTCAGGGCGCTGTGAAACCTAAGGCCGGCCCTGGTGTGGCGTCTCCTTCCCTCGCAGGGGAACATGAAAGTGGGGCGGTAAATGATCTTGGAAGTAACTTGTTAAACACTGGACAGATAGAATCTTTTAAAAAAACACTGGGCAGACAACGATGATCAGTGTTTTTCACCCCTGCAGAGGGACACGGCTGTAAGCGACCTTGGAAGCTGCATGTTGCTTCCAGGAGCGGCTAAGCACTGGTCAGATGGCAAAAATCCAAATCCAAACGCAGCATTTGCATAAGGGCTGATTTACACGGGTGACTGCTGGGCGTCCCTGCGGCGTCTTGGTCAAATGCTTTTCTGCAAGTGTGTTGAAAAGCTTTTGGTGGCGATCAGCGCTTTTTACCCCCGCACAGGGACATGGCGTTAAGTGACCCTGGAAGCTGGCAGTAAAAGTACGAGACAAGATTTTGAACAAGCTTATTCACTTGAATGGGCATCGCTTAACCAACAAGCACTGTGGACAGCAGTAAACACAATGGTCCGTGTGAACCAGTCCTAAACGACAGTAAGCAATTGTACCGATGCTGTGCATTCATCTGAATGGACAGCGTTTAAAGTGTACCTGAGATGGGGAGATATAAAAAAAATGATACAAACCTGGAGCTTCCTCCAGCCCCCTCAGGTCCCCTTTAAACAACGTGTTACCTCAATAGGATGGCCCTGAGGCTTCCCCGATCTTCCTACAACCCTTTTGCGCTGCACTCAGACCCTCTCTTTACATCAAAGATTGAAGTGTATTTGAGGCGGAGCATAGGGGGCAGATGGAATACGGGGGCATGTTCTCTGCTCTGTGATATGCCTGTGTCCTATCTGTGCCACTCTCTGCCCCCATGCCACACTGTGACCCCCTAAATCTACCGACTTTGAGCTTGTCAGTAGACTAAACAGGAAGAGGCGTCCCATGCAGGATAGGAACTTCTGCAAAACACCCCCTCTGGCATTAGGAACACCCCTGCACCAGCTCTCAGTGCCTCTCCCCCACCCTTTTCCATGCTTCTCCCCTGCCCCTTCGCCCCCTCTGTGTGCTCTGTGGTCTTGGAGGAGAGCGTAGTCTGTGTATTCAGCGCCGTGACCCCGGGGTTGCGGTCCCCCCCCCAAATGAAACCGAATGATTACAGGAGGTAGAAGCGGTGGGGGGTGCCAATAATATACGCTCCTTAATCCGGCAAGCTTCCTATTTGACAGCTCAGGATTGCATGCGGCTGAGCTCCCCTCCGTGTACAAGCACAGGCACAATGTATGGCCCATGCCTGTGCAGTAGACCGGAGCTGCTCATACACATCTGTTCAGCCACACTGGTACAACGAGGGGAGCACGACCACGAAGATGAAGATGGTCCTGGCCAGCAGCAAAGGAGTCATGGAGGATTGGGGAAGCCTCTGGAGTATCCTATGTGTCAACAACCTGGAGGGAGTTCGCTTGATGGCTCCCATCTTTTCAAACCAGCCTCAGGACTTTTTGTTCACATTCCATCTCCATTACTTGAGCCAGGTCTCCCTCCTTAGAGTAACACTGGAGGTATAACCTCCCTCCCTGCATCCCATAACTCCCAAAGCCTGTAGACATGCGGTCATGTCTGAAGACAACACTGGACCTCTACAGGTTATGAGTGCTTTTTTTTGGGGGGGGGGGGGGGGGGTGGCGTCTATTTGACTTGGCATGGGAAAACAGGAGTTGACTAGGAGAAAGGAATTCCTGTAAATGAAGGGTCTGAGGCTTGAGGTAAGGTGGGTGAATGGTTACACCTATAAATGTAGTTGAATAGCAGCAATCTATGCTGTTGGGCCAAGTAGGATGATATAATGTGCGGCAGCACAGGGGAATATTAGCACAGTTTGGAGGTTCTCACTATGTTTATGTGGGTTTCCTCCAGGTACTTTCGGTTATGTTTCACAACCCAGAAATATACGGTTAATTTTATTCATCACAAAATAAATTGCCTTAGGGGCGCATGCGCGGTGTGCCAGGAATCGGAAGCAGCTGAATGTAGCTCCGTTCTCCCACCTGCTTAATCGCCGCTAATACGGGGCTCTAGAACCTGGTAATCAGCACCAAATTATCGCTGCCCCTTCTACTTCTGCTGGTGCATGTCGAGGAGGAAGAAATCCGGTCCAGCACAGCGGCAGCCATCAGTATCAGAATACTTCTCCCAGGCACGTCTCAGCATGTCTCAAGATGGCGGCGCCGCTTCTTCACAGGATGCCTTCTCTTCTACTGACCCTGACTGGACACATGCCAGACCGGAGAGAAACAAAGGGCTGACAAAGCAAGACCTAGAAGACAGCTTAGAAGCTATGTATGACAAAATAGCTGGGAAATTCCAGTCGGAACTCTGCCGAGTAGAGGCTTCTCTAACACAAGAGATAGCCTCCCTAGGGAGCAGAACGGAGCTTCTAGAAACTAAGCATGACGATCTGCTTAAATCCCACCAGGAATTAAAGGCTGAACACTCTGCCCTCCAGGACACTGTCCAGACTTTACAACTGCAAGCTGAAGACTTTGATAATCGCACAAGAAGAAATAACCTCAGAGTCAGAGGGCTACCTGAAGTTTACTCCGACCTTGTCCCACATGTCAGTAAGATTTTTAACAGCCTGCTACCTGATTTACAACCTGAAGCTTTTGTCTGCGACAGAATACACAGAGCACTCCGTGCACAACCGACTACTGATCAACCCCCTAGGGACATTGTGCTCTGCATGAAGGATTTTCTGGTTAAAGAGCAGATTCTTAAGGCAGCTCGAGTCAACCCAGATTTAAAATACGAGGAACATTCAATTCAAATTTATCAGGATATATCCCCCATAACTTTGGAAAAGCGCCGAAAGATGAAGCATATTACTGCAACACTTTTAAAAGCACAAATTCGCTACAGATGGGGTTTTCCATTTAAATTAATTGTGATACATAATGGGGTGACACATATCGCTATGACACCGAGAGATGGCGGGAAACTCCTACACAAGCTCGGTCTACAACCACCTCCCATTACTCCTCAGAAAACTCCTCGGCGACCCTTGTCTCCTATCTGGACACCGACTCGCTCCCGCTCATCAAGATCTTCACCCCCTGCAAAATCTTCTTCTTCTGCAAGATCTTCACCCTCTGCTTCTGATCCTCCAGACTGACTCAGGGATAGGTGACATATTGGCAAAATTTCTCAAAATGTGTATTTACTCAGCATCATTTATATGTTTCTTACCTTCTCACATGTTACTAACTAATTTTCTTTAGGACGAGCTGCCTGGCGGCTGATTTCGTACTGGGCTCAGTGCATAGTTTTCCCCCCTCAGCCTTCGGGTGCTTCTCGGGCTGTTGTAGTTCAGGAAATCTTCTCTCTAATATGGCGAGATTTTTACCTGACGCCAAAGTGTTATGGGTTTACCCTTGCATAACTATTTGTTTTTTACTCTGTTCACTGTTATTAGTTTTCCACCTTTTAGGTGCCTTGAATAATTCCCTGTGTATTACTGTGCTACCTGATTACCCATGCTATTGTTTATGCAAGATAATGGTCAGTTTTTGTAACATATATTGGATCCCCTCCTGCGGTTTAAGCCACCGGTATATCATCAACAATCTCACCCTTTTACTCAGGAATTTTATATACTGTCCGAGATTATTCTTAGGCTTAAGTTATTACCTTAGGGAAAATGGTGTTACAGATCATCAGTCATAATATACAGGGTTTTAACTCCCCTAATAAGCGTAGGAAAGCCTTCCGACAATATAAGCAATTAAACGCTGACATACTCCTTCTACAGGAGACTCACTTCTCTAGAGCCCATTGCCCTCATTTTCTTGATAAAACATATAATAAGGCATATTATACTACGCATTCTAATAAAACTAGAGGGGTAGCCATCATTTTTCGTAACAAAGTCTCATTTGATCTGAAAAAATCTTATAAAGACCCGGAAAGTAGGTTTTTAATCTTGCAAGGTCTTTTAGAGGGGAAGGAAGTCACGATTTGTAATGTATACGCTCCGCATACATTGCAAGCACAATTCTTTAAGAATATGTTTAAAATTTTAGAAAACTATCTTTGCAATCATCTGATTCTTGGGGGGGATTTTAATTGTGTAAATAATCCATATTGTGACAGAAGTACTGTATCTGATGGAAGCAGGGTTTTTCCTAAAAGTTTACATAGAGCTTTGTCACTGCATCAACTTACGGATCTGTGGAGGGCTTTTAATATGGGGGACAGGAGCTATACTTATTATTCACACCCTCAAAATTCTTATGCTCGGCTTGATTATTTGCTCCTCTCCCCCATATTGATGGCTAATGCTCAGTCAGCAAGCATACAAGTTTGTGTATGGTCAGACCACCATATTGTATGTGGATCATTGAGTAGCCTAGGCACACCATACTTAAGTGAGAACTGGAGAATCAATGACCTGCTTTTGCAAGATGACACTTTGGTTAATGAGCTTCAACAAACTCTGGAAGAGTACTTTATACTTAATGACACGGAGGATATTTCAATTGGTACCCTATGGGCTGCTCACAAGTCTGTTATGCGAGGCAAGCTGATTCAAATGGCATCTAGGCGTAAAAAATTCAGACTAGCCACTATACTTAGATTAACTAAAGAGTTAGAGGATCTATATAAACTGCATAGATCGAATCTTGACCAAAATACTCTTCTTACTATCAGAGAGAAAAGGCAAGAACTGGATCAGATTATCTCAGAAAAAATTGAAAAATCCTTAAAATTTGCTCGGGCAAAATTCCTGCTTTATGGCAATTCCCCGAGTACAATGTTCGCCAGGAAACTTATGCAGTTTCATAAGCCACCACACCTATACAAACTTCAAAATAAAAAAGGTACAATTGATTCTATTCCTCAGAAAGTCATGTGTATTTTTGAGGAATATTACACTAACTTGTTTGCAGCTCCATATTCCCCTTCAATTCAGAAAATAGACGATTGGCTCGGATCTCTTCCGATACCTTCCCTAACATCAAATAAATTAGAGGTTCTAAACGCCCCTATTACAACCCAGGAAATTACTGAGGTTATCAACTCACTTAAAAAATCTAAAGCCCCAGGACCGGATGGATTTTCCGGGGCATACTACAAAAAATTTGCTCAGATTCTAACCCCTCAATTAAAAACTTTATTTAATAAAATACTCCAGGGGGATACATTCCCTTCAGAAATTACAAATGCGTTTGTTTCACTAATCCCTAAACCCAATCTGGATCATACACTACCCCAAAATTTTCGCCCTATCTCACTTATGAATAACGATGCAAAACTTTTCTCCAAGATCCTAGCCAACCGTCTATCAGTAGTAATCACCGATTTAATTTCCCCCTCTCAAGCTGGGTTTATCCCACAAAGACAAACTATAGACAACACTAGATTGGCTTGCAATATACTTCAGGATGCTAAAATTAATAATGAAAGATTTTTGATGCTAAGCTTAGACCTACATAAGGCCTTTGACTCAGTCTTATGGCCTTATCTACATAGAGTCATCGCTAAAATGGGGATAATGGGGTCATTTGTGAATGGCATTTTAGCCCTGTATAACTCTCCACAGACTAAATTAAGAATTCCTGGTGTCCTTTCTAAACCAATTCAAATTAGTAGGGGAACTAGGCAAGGGTGCCCCTTATCACCCTTATTATTTTCAATGGCCATAGAACCTTTATCCCTAGCCTTCCAGCATAACCCAGATATCAAAGGGTATGTTCAAAATGGGAACGAAATTAAAATAAGTCTATATGCTGATGATGCCCTACTCTTTTTATCGCAGCCCATAACATCTATGCCAATAGTTTTTCAGCTTTTGAATCATTTTGGGGATCTATCTGGCTTAACAGTAAATGTCGCAAAATCACAGGCCATGCCCATAAATTTTCCTCCCTCAGTGGTCAAGTTATACAGGGCTAACTTTGACTTCAAGTGGGTGAACACAAGTATTTCTTATTTAGGGATTAGAATCACGCCTTCCTACAACAATTTGATTACAGCCAATTATTTACCCCTACTTCAAAATTTCACACGAGTATTGCAAGATTGGTCAACCTACAAAATATCTTGGCTTGGGAAAATAATGGCTATAAAAATGGCAATTTTACCCAGAATTTTATATTATTTTCGAGCATTGCCTCTTAATCCGGGTAGAAGTCTGGTTAATAAATTTCAGAAACTACTAAATACATTTATTTGGAACAACAAGCCTGCTAGATTTAAAAATGTCAATTTATATAGACCTATCTCACATGGAGGAGCTGGGATGCCCAACTTATGGTACTATCTGCTTGCAACACGTTTTGCACAAATATTATCATGGTATGACCCGCAACCTACTACTCCATGGGTGCAATTTGAAAGAGATTCTGTTCTACCCTTTAATTTAGCTTCAGTCCCGACTTTAGAACGACACTCTGCCAGACCTTTAAGTTCTTTAAATCTTATTGTATGGAATAATTATTCTCTATAGCATTCACATAAAGTTGCTATGAAACTTTGCTCAGATAAGCCTCCTAAACTCTCCTTTCTCGGACATCCAGACTTTTCTCCAGCATTTCGAGATTCCTCCCAATTTTATTGGTGGATCACTAATGCGCTCACCACATCTAATCGCTTTTGGATGGCGGATAAATTCATTCCATTCTCTCTGCTGAGATTTAATTATAACATCCCTTATTCTGAGTATTTTAGATACATTCAAATTAAAAGTTTTTTCCAAAAACACACCGGCCCTTACGGCAGATTTCATTGTACATTCTATGAAAACTTATATCTATCTCCAACCACCCAAAAAGGGATTATTTCCCTAATTTACCAGCAATGTAATAATCTTACACAAACACAAAAAACTAAAGCGATGTTGGATTGGGAGGGAGAGTTGCACCTTACTTTAGATAATGCAGACTGGCTTAAGATTAACCTTAATATGATCACTGTGACCAAAACACCCATGATTAGAGATACTGCGTTGAAGCTTTTCACGAGATGGTATAATACTCCCTTAAAAATACACAAAATATTCCCTACTGCCTCTTCTGGATGTTTTAGGGGATGCCAAGAAGAGGGCTCATTTTCTCACATTTTCTGGAATTGCCCTGTGGTTCAAAATATTTGGAAGGCTTTTCGAGACGATCTGAGCAATCTGATATCTTTAAATATACATTTAGAAGCTAAACATGTAATTTTGCTAATGCCAAATGAGAGTATTCCCAGGAAATGGAAGAGAATATACTTTGTATTTTTGTGTTCTATTTTGTGGGCTATTGTGCGTAACTGGAAGAATTCTGTGATTCCTCTGGAACAAATTCGGCACAGAGTGGAATGCGTCAGAACAATGGACTTTCTGCATCATACCTTACAAGACACTATCTATAAATTTCATATTGACTGGGACTGTTGGTCTAATGCTACTATTCTTGGTATCTCTTATCCTGGATAACCGGGGTCTTATACGTTTTGAACATTTTACTTATTCCGCAGGATATAGGTCTGTTTAATGTGCCTTTTACACAGGGAAACTATTCTTCACTTGAAAAGTTATGTTGTTTATAGGGTTCTGTTTTTATTAATCCTGTTATTATCAATGCAGAGCTATGATAGATTAAGCAATAAGATATATGCCTCTAGATACACTGAATTCATGTTTATTACTAAATGTATGTTATTCTGATTTCTCTCTGCAATAAAACAAAAGTGAAAGAAAATAAATTGCCTTAGTGTATGTTGAGGAGATTACACTGACTACGGCGGACGGTAGCGCAGTGTAAATGAGGAAAAATTCACTCAGCTCTCGGAATTCCACCAACCACATCTCCCTTCAGCCAGGGGCGCCTCTAGCTACTTAATACTGAGGTTCCTCTAGCTACCTACTACTTGGGGGTAACTCTAGCTACTTAATATTGAGGGTACTTTTAGCTTTATAATACTAAGGGACGCCTGTAGCTACCTATAACGGACAAGGGAAGTAAGGGGGAAGTGACAGCTGGGCCAGTCAGCACACTTGCAGTGCGGTTCGGATGGCGGTTTGAAGGTTAATGGATGACAAAGTCAAAGATGCCAGGACACCTGTGCCTATAGGCTCCTGTAATATAAATCTGGGCCTGGTTGTGCACTATTAGTTTTGTGTCTGCTACAGGTTTTTTTTATGTCTGGATTTTCTAGACAGAATTGTGATATTTGGAGTGGAAAATGTTAGGCCTCTTTCAGAGTGATGTCTGAACGGCACACTTGTCTGCCGCTAACAACTGCCACTTGGGTGTAATTAAAATCCAGGCAAATGGTAGCGTTGGCTGACACACTGTGGTGTTACACGCCGGAAGAGAACAGCGTCATGAGACTCCATGGGGGGTGCCTGTGTAGTGCCAGTGCTGAGACCTAACAAGAGCCTGGTCGGTGCAGGAGAGAAGCTGCCCAACATAGAGGCCTGCATGGGTCTATTTTTTTCAGACCCGCAGCCCCACCACCCACACTCAACCCGCCACCCGCTTTCTGGTGAATCTGGTACCCGCACCCACAGACCCGCTTCCTGCACCTGACCCACAACCTGATTAAAATCAAAACAGATACCTGAACCCGACCCCAGGGTTACCCGACCCCATGCAGGCCTCTACTGCTCACTATAGCTCTAATCCTAAATAGGACTGAGAGTCACGCTGCAATCTAACTGCAGAGAAATGTTAGTTTAACGTTTTTATTGTCACAGGTGAATAATTCTTAACTATTTCCAGTGTCCCTGCACTCAGAAGTGGGCATGGCAAATAAATATGCAGGTCACCATTTGTGACGACAGACTGGTGAAGTTTTTTCCCACAACATCTAGCTTGACCTTTAAACTAAGGTCAGCTGGGTTGGAATGGCCAATAGTTGGGCTTATGTTGCACTTATGTAAAGATGTGTCTGTGTCAGGAACAGGCAGTGTGTGTTCACTGTTTGCTTGATGAACCGCACTGTAGGAAGTTCAGCCATGCTAGAGTTTCATGGCTTGTAATAAGTTATCAGGGAGAGTTACGCTCAACTCTAAGGGCAGAGAAAGCGTTATTTACAGCCCTGGATTCTTATTCCTTATTGTGAAAAAACAGCCTAGTTCTGTCTTCTGTGGGATGGCACATACACATGTTTATCTCATCATGTCACCTGTCAGTTCAGGTACCCCGAGACAGTTAAGAGTGTCGGACATTTGGGCGCCGCCATAGACTGTAACAAGAATTATGGCTAAAACAGCAACAGTGCAAACCAGCCACTCGCAATAGCTGGAAGCCATATTGCACCTTACCCCTGAGTCCATGGCGGCCTGGAGGGGGAACGGTAATCTACACTGTCGGGAAATTTGCATTAGCAGGGTGAGCTGTTTTTTGGCTTCACTTTGCACCCAAATTACCCAGCACACTTTTTACATGAATGCCAGGTACCCAGCTACTGGTGCATGCCCAGTATGGTAGTGCTTGTCCACGTGCAAGCTCACAGCTAGAAGTAACTCATTTGACCCCTCTGGGTTGAATAGGTTAGAGTGACTCAGCACTGGAATGGTGGGGGTAAGAGGATTCGGGAGGCCTCTGGACAATCCAGAGGCTTCCCACTACTGAGGTAAGTATCTTTCTTTTTTTTTATCTCACTTCAGGATTCCTTTCATTTTGGTAGCATCATGTCCAGTACAGGTTTCCTACAGGTTTTTATCTTGGGGTCGGGGCAAATATCATCTCTTTTTTCTTGCACTTTATGCACTGTTTGTGACATTGCGTATGTGTACATGTTGTATCCACTCATTTCCATAGGGGAAAGATGCTAAAGTGTTTGCCCAAAAATAAGACCCTACCCTGTAAATAAGCCCTAGTTTGACTTGTGTATGTTTCCAGATGCTAAAACTATAAGTCTTACCCCAATAATAAACCCTAGTTAGCCTTTATAGTACTATATATTAGTGTTGCCAAGTCTTGCCACTAGGGGGAGCCAATGGAATATAGAAAAAAATAAGCTTTACTGGATAGCCCCTGAAAATAAGCCCTACTGCATATTTTGGAGCAAAAAGTATTTTGGGAAAACAAGGTATTGCTTGAGTGGACACCGGGATGAGGTACACATGAGAATTTTGCTGCGCTGCCCTATGATTTGCAGTGATAACTAATAGCGACGGCAAAGCCAGCACTGCAGTTGGGGTTCTTTATTGGTAAAAGTATATAAGGCACTTACAGTTGAGTTGCAGCCAGATGTCAGAGCAGGTTAAGTGGGCGCCGCAGGGGGACACAGACCTGGCGCCCACTTAACCTGCTCTGACATCTGGCTGCAACTCAACTGTAAGTGCCTTATATACTTTTACCAATAAAGAACCCCAACTGCAGTGCTGGCTTTGCCTTCTCTCTCCACACCTACAAGTTTGCTGTTTCTCTTTTGCCAGAGCACGCAGTCTAGAGGGACTTATACCCTTGCAGTTCACAGCACAGCCCAGCCCAGCCCCCTGCTGCAATCCTTGTTGAGTGCTGGAATCCGACCTCTCTCCACTTACAATAACTAATAGCGACCCCCACAGAGGGAGACTTGGTGACGAGAGTTGTTTACTATACTTCTATAATATATAAGACGGGCCATCACTTTGCTCTTCAGCGATATCTGGAAAAGACTAAACAGCTGTTGCCACATTTGTACATCATTTCAGTAATGCTCTAAAAGGCACAACCCACCACAGTACTCCGCCTACAGCAAAGTTTTATTCATGTATATAGCGTATTTACAGCGTATATATGTAGCTTGGATAGTACATTAAAGGAAACCTGAGACGAAGTATAATAAAAAAAAATGTACATACCTGAGGCTTCCTTTAGCCCCCTCTGCACCGATCACTGCCACGCTGTCTTCCTCCGCCTCCTCACTTGCTCTATAGAAGCCCCATTAGCTTGGCAAGGTTGGGGCGTACTGTGCATGCGCGGCCTGACCGCGTGTGTGCACCCCGCCACGCTTCCGTTGCCAGGAACACTCTGCACCTGTGCAGGCACAGAATGCTCCCACCTGAGGGAGCAAGACAGGGGTGCGCGCGCAGGCGAACTACGTCAACTGCTCGACTGGTCCCCAATTTGCCAAGTTAACGAGGCTTCTACCGAGCAAGCGAGGAGGCGGAGGAAGGCGGAGGAAGACGGAGCGGGAGCGGGAGCAATCGGTGCAGAGGGGGCTGAAGGAAGCCCCAGGTATGTATAAGACTTTTATTGTACTTCATCTCTGGTACACTTTAAACTTTGTTGATTTTTACAAATGGTTTAGTTTTGCTCACTGGATGTGGAGTCAGAGTCGAGAAGTCGGAGCAATTTTTGGGTACCTGGAGTCAGAGTTGGAGGTTTCATAAACTGAGGAGTTGGTTGATTTTGTACCAGCTCCACTGTCCTACTGCATTGTGTAATGTATAAATCCTTTAAATAAAGTTTTATTTTGGAACAAAAATGTAATCTCTGTGCAGTGTTCTCCCCAGGCTCTTTCAGCCGGCTGCTCCACCCAGCTAATTTTGATAAGCACCCAGCTGTCATCGGCTCGCCTCCTGATCCTCCTCCTATGCTGTAAGCAGAGTTACACCGGCCCTACATTCCACAGACAATATGCTGCCAAAATGTCCATTGCTGCTGGCCTTAGTGTACTCTGCACCTTCATGTACTGGTGACCCAGGTAGCTATTGCATTATGGGACATCCAAATGAGTTCAACTTGTGCATATTGCCTTGCAAAAAAATGTATTGTGTTACTGCGCATGAGTGCAAGGAATGTACAGCTCAATAGGCAGCTTTGTGTCACTGTGGATTGCCTTATCCTAACATGCAGTCTACAATAGGTTTCTGCCTAACTCATGTGACCACACTCGTGTTACCAGTCATCTGGTTGTGAATATTGCATGTGTTCTAATGGGTGCTGCATTACGTGCATGTGCCGCAACACACACCGTGTAAACGAGGCCTTATGAGTGAAAGTTGAAAATAAGTATATTTTTTCCATACTTTTCTAATGTTTTCCATTACTATGCATACAAAATACAATCTTTCTTAACCCCCCTCCCCATCTCCCCTTCTCTTTCTTACTCTACACCTCTCTCTCTATCCTTCCCCCCTCTACTCCTCTAGGGGAGGTGCTTGCCATGCGTCAATGTGATACCAATTTTTCTGGCCTGCTGGTAAATTTAGGCTTCTTTTCCACAAGCAGCTGAAAAAGGTGAATTCACCACCTGTCAGCTGCTTCTGTCCCCTGACCAGGCACTCGTTAGCACTGAGCATGGGTGGTGGAAAGGCAGCCCTCCCATGTAGTTGCATCTGAACATGGTTGCCATCCTCAGATGCTACATGAGACTGCTGATCGCTGCCACCACATGCTAAACACACATAGTTACGTAGTTACATAGTTATGTGGGTTGAAAAAAGACATACGTCCATCGAGTTCAACCAGAAAACAAAGTACAACACCAGCCTGCTCCCTCACATATCCCTGTAGATCCAGAGGAAGGCAAAAAACCCTTACAAGGCATGGTCTAATTAGCCCTAAAAGGGAAAAAAATCCTTCCAGACTCCAGTCAGATAAAATCCCTGGATCAACACCAGTGGGCATTACCTAGTAATTAAATTATAGCCATGGATGTCTTTCATCCCAATGAAAGCATCTAAGCCTCCTTAAAGCGGATCCGAGATGAAAAACTAACTATAACAAGTAACTTGTCTATATATCTTATCTAAAGTTTAGATAGTTTACACAGCAAATCTAGCTGCAAACAGCTTTAATAGAATAAGAATATTTCTTCCTGTGATACAATGACAGCAGCCATGTTGTTTGTAAACATTACACAGAGGCAGGCTTATCTGTATCTTGAGCAAAGAAAACTAATCCCCCCTCCTCCTCCCTCCTCCCCTCTGCCTCTGAAATCTCTGGCTAGTAATACCTCCCCCTCCTCCTGCCCAGACTGAGCTCCCATGAGCCCTTGCTACTGTCTGAAAGTGCCTTGGCTCTCTGAAAACCTGTGGGAGTGACTTATTTCATTTGTAGGGAATTAGAGCATTAAAACAAAAACAAAAAAGTATTTGGCTTGAGGAATGCCCTATAAACAATAGGAAAGGAACACAATTATGCAATGAGTAAAAGTTCATCTCGGATCCACTTTAAATGCAGATATAGAATTTGCCATAACTACTTCCTGTGGCAATGCATTCCACATCTTAATCACTCACTCTTACTATAACGAGCCCTTTCCTAAATAAATGGATAAAACGTTTTTCCTCCATGCGCAGATTTTGTCCTCTAGTCCTTTGTGAAGGCCTAGGGACAAAAAGCTCATCCGCCAAACTATTATATTGCCCTCTGATGTATTTATACATGTTAATTAGATCCCCTCTAGGGCGTCTTTTCTCCAGACGAAATAAACCCACTTTATCTAACCTTTCTTGGTAAGCGAGACCTTCCATCCCTCGTATCAGTTTTGTTGCCTGTCTCTGCACTTGCTCTAAAACTGCAACATCTTTCCTGTAATGTGGTGCCCAGAACTCAATTCCATATTCCAGATGTGGCCTTACATGATGTGCGGTGTTACTGACTGCGTGTAACTGCAGCTGAACAGCGCCTGTGGCCGGCAGATGAGCAACTGAACTGCTCGACTAGTACTAGTCAAACTAGTACTTTAGCCGTCCGTGGTAAAGAGGCCTCACTGCAGCTTTTTGGGCCTATTCAATAGATCCGCTTCCCAGCTGCATATAAGTTGCATTTGGTTTCCATGCAAAGTAGAAAACATTGCATCTTATTTATCATCTCTTGTTCCCATGCATTGTTTATAGTGCAGGCTCAGTACAGCTGTCTGTCAGTTATAATGAGCCTGCACTGTACCTGAGGTATATTTTCATTTCCACAACCACAAAACATGTGTCTGACTGCAGACACCATACTGTAGAGCAGTGCAGGGAGGAAGCAGGAAATTTGGGCGCATGAGGCAGGTGGACAAAAAGGGCGCAGCCATTCACTCCCATAATAAATATCGTTTAATCGGCGCCCAACAGGAAAAAAGGGCGCCGGGGAAAAATAACGTTTTAAAAACGGCGCCCGGAGACTTTTAATGTTTTATAACTGTTTTTCATGATTACACATTATTTAATGATTTTTAATTTTTAAACATTATTTTTAAACGAAAAACAGTACAATATTTTTTTAAAACATTACTTTTTTTTTTTAACATTTTTAAACGAAAAACCGCACCATATTTTTTTAAAACGTTATTAATGCTTATCACAGGGGGGTCTTAGGTTTAGGCACCACCAGGGGGGTCTTAGGTTTAGGCACCAACAGGGGGGTCTTAGGTTTAGGCACCAACAGGGGGGTCTTAGGTTTAGGCACCAACAGGGGGGTCTTAGGTTTAGGCATGTCACACTCACCATAGCCGTCCGTCTCGGCGTCCCCGGGCGCGTCCTGCTGTGCGCACGCGCGGGGGTTCGCTGGGCTTCTTGTGTTCTCTCCCTGCCCGACGTTTGTTTGTGGCTAAATGCGCACGCGCGCAGAACGCCGCGCGCACAGCGCCTGGGGCACCGCGCATGCGCGCACCTGCGTGTGCGCGTGTACACAGAGAAGTGCGCGCGCATGCGCCGAAGTATTGCGCACGTCCTGCGCATGCGCAGGGCGTTAATTTTGGCGCCAATAATCACTATATAAGCAGCACTGCCCTTGACTGCAGTGCTGCTCTTTCTGATCAGCTTAGTGAGCCGTTCCGGTGAACCGTTGTTCCTGTTGTACCTTGTTGATTGATCTCCCGTTGTGACCTCTGCCTGTGACCCCGACTTCTGCTAAATTCCGCCTGCCTCGACCCTTGGATCTGTCTTGTGTACTACTGCTGTCTGCCGCCTGCCCCGACCTTGGATTGTGACCCCGACTTTGCTTGATTGCCGCCTGCCTCCGGACCATCAGCTCTCCTCGGACTCCGCCTACTCCATAAATAGTGTCACCTGTTCTCCTGCCCACTCGCTGAGACTATCCCAGTAGTGACCTGGTAGGGCACTAGGCAGCTAAGTTCCACATCCCCCTCCTGGGGGTGTGGTCCTGCACCCCCCTCAAGGGAGTGTGGGTGAAGACCCGTGGTCACCTAGACTCCACTACTGGGTAACGTCTCTTCCTTCGTGGGAGGGTCAACAGGGACTGAAGAGAAGTCCTAACAGTAAAGAGCAGCCAAGATGGACGCTAATGGAGCCCGTACCCCGGTGGAGATCTTATATGAGTTAGTGACGCAACTCCGTGTCTCGGTGGATGAGGTCCAGAGAGGCTACCAAGAGATCCGCGATCAGCTCCGGGTGGCCATTCCCGTCTCTGAGGCCGTGGCCGTTCCTCCTCCCGCTGTCCCTGCTCCAGTGGTTCCGCCCCCGGCTGGGGATAGAATAGTTTCCGTGGAAGGTGCTGCTTCTCCTCCTCCTGAGCCAAGACTGCCATTACCTGAACGATTCTCGGGGGACCGTTCTAAATTTCGATGGTTCCAGAGTGCCTGCCGTCTCCATTTCTCCTTGTTATCCCGGACATATGCCAGTGAGGAGATTAAAGTCGGGGCAGTTATTTCTTTGCTTCAAGGGGAACCTCAGGCCTGGGCCCTTCGTCTTGTGGAGCAACAACATCCGGCCTTAGGGAGCCTCAATACTTTCTTTGAAACCATGGCAGAGATCTATGACGACCCAGGGAGGGCAGCATCTGCCGAGAGTGCTCTCCAATCTCTCAGGCAAGGAAGAAGACCGGTGGAGGACTATGTGATGGAGTTCCGCCGGTGGGAGGCAGATGTCACCTGGAATGATTCCGCTTTGAGGTTCCAGTTCCGTCAGGGGCTTTCTGATACTCTCAAGGATGAGCTGGCCAGGGTAGGAGTTCCTGACTCTTTGAAGGACTTGATCCACCTGTCCATTCAAATTGACAGACGGCTGAGAGAGAGACGTTCGGAGAGATCCGGTTCTGTGAGACCAACATGGGGTGTACCTAATCCCAGACCCATGCCTGCCCCAGTTCCATCTGTTCCTCAGGCGGAGGATGAATCTGAGCCTATGCAAATAGGCCTGGCTCGACCGGCCATCTCACCAGAGGAAAGATTGCGCAGGAGATCTTCTAACCTTTGTCTGTATTGCGGGGCCCCGGGTCACTTCCGTGTCAACTGCCCGGTCAGACCTTCGGGTGAGCCTGAGTGTGTGGTGTGTACTAGTGGTACTCTTTCTCCTCCGTTTACCTCATCTCACGTACCACTCACTCTCTCGTTACAGGGGCCGCAAGGAAGGACCGTCCCAATTAAAGCTATCGTGGACTCGGGAGCTTGCTCATGCTTCCTAGATCTTCAGTTGGCGCAACAACTTCGACTCCCCGTGCATCAAAAACGCCAACCCCTGGTCATCCAACTAGCAGATGGATCTGCCATCAGTTCGGGTCCCATCACCACGGAGACCCCACCGCTTCTGGTCACCATTCAAGGGGAACATCAAGAATACTTGAGCTTCGATTTGATATCTTCTCCACTGTTTCCCGTGATCCTGGGAATGCCCTGGCTCAGAACTCATAACCCTGCAGTTAATTGGGTCTCCCATGAGGTGGTTTTCCAGTCGGATTATTGCCTACGTTCCTGCTTCCCTCGAGCAGGTACCCTGTTCTGCCTGGACTCACCTAAGAAAGATTTAATTCCGGTGGCCTATCATGATTTCTTGGACGTGTTTGACAAGGCTAAGGCAGATACTCTTCCTCCTCATCGTCCATATGACTGCCCCATTGATCTGCAACCTGGAGCTCCTATCCCGTTCGGGAGAACGTACCCTCTTTCTGAGCCTGAGACTTTGATCTTGAAAGAATATATTGAGGAAAATCTCAACAAGGGGTTCATTCGCCCGTCCACGTCTCCTGCCGGAGCTGGCATATTTTTTGTTTAAAAGAAAGACGGTTCCCTGCGACCCTGCATAGACTACCGGGAGTTGAATAAAATCACGGTCAAGAATCGCTACCCACTTCCTCTGATGCCCGATCTCTTTCTACGCCTCGGTTCTGCTTGCATCTTTTCTAAATTGGATTTGCGAGGAGCCTACAATTTAGTTAGAATCCGAGAAGGAGACGAGTGGAAGACAGCTTTCCGCTCCCGCAATGCTCCCGCCACTTTTCAGCACTTTGTCAACGATATCTTTAGAGACTACATTGATCACTTCATGGTTGTATACTTGGACGACATCCTTATCTTCTCCTCCTCCCAAGAGGAACACCGGACGCACGTAAAGAAAGTTCTGGCCCGCCTTCGTACCCATGGGTTATACGCCAAGCCTGAGAAGTGTGAATTTGACAAGGTGAACATACAATTCTTGGGTCTGAAGATTTCCCCAGGAGGAGTGGAGATGGATCCTCAAAAGGTGTCAGCTATTCTGGAGTGGCCAGTCCCAGTGGACCGTAAGTCTGTACAACGTTTCATTGGCTTCGCCAACTTCTATAGAAAATTCATCAAAAATTTCTCACAGATTGTAGCACCTATTACTCTCCTTACCAGTACTAGCAGGCCTTTCCACTGGACACCCGAGGCTCAGTTTGCCTTTGAGACCCTCAAGTCTTGTTTCACCTCAGCACCCATCTTGAAACACCCGGATCCCGCAAGAGCCTTTGTCCTGGAGGTTGATGCTTCCGAAGTTGCTATTGGGGCTATCCTTTCCCAGAGGTTCGGGCCAAAAGCCATCCTTCACCCAGTGGCCTTCTTTTCCAGGAAACTCAGTAATGCGGAGAGAAATTATGACGTGGCTGACCGCGAACTGTTGGCGATCAAAGCCGCTCTTGAGGAATGGCGCTACCTTCTGGAGGGAGCAGAACAACCAATCCTAATTCTTACAGATCATTAGAACTTGGAATACCTCCGAACTGCCAAGAGACTGAGGCCACGTCAGGCTCGGTGGTCTCTCTTCTTCTCGAGGTTCAATTTCCATCTCACCTATCGCTCTGGATCTAAGAATGTGAAACCCGATGCTTTATCCCGCATGTATCACCCTGAATCGGCTCCTGACCCTGTACCTGAGAACATCCTGTCTCCACAACATTTCTTACTCCTGCAATCCAGTTTATTGGACTCCATTAGACAGACTTCTTCTTTTTCCAGCAGTAGACCTCCTGAACTCCCCATGAGAGATGGTCTATACTACTTTGAGGACAAGATCTTTGTTCCCTCTGAAGCACGTTTACAAGTACTCCAAGCTTGTCATGATAGCAAACTGGCAGGACACTTTGGTGTCACCCGCACACAAGAGCTTATCCGGAGGAAATTCTGGTGGCCTGAGTTAGCCAAAGACTGTTGCTCCTATGTCTCTTCCTGTGAAGTCTATGCACGGTCCAAGACCCCTCGTTCTAAACCTTGGGGACTGTAAAAATCCTCTACCTGTGCCAACCCAACCATGGAGCAATATTGCAATGGACTTTGTGGTCGATCTACCTCCCTCTGAAGGGTTTACCACTATCCTAGTTGTGGTAGACAGGTTCTCCAAGATGGCCCACTTCTTACCTTTCAAACAAGTTCCATCTGCTGCGGAGACCGCTCAAGTGTTTATCCGAGAGATCGTTCGACTCCATGGGTTGCCATCCGACATAGTCTCAGATCGTGGAACACAGTTTACTTCTCGTTTTTGGCAAGAACTTTGTAAGAAATTGGGAATCCAGCTTTCACTATCATCAGCATATCACCCGCAGTCTAACGGCCAAACCGAAAGAACAAACCAGACCCTGGAGCAGTACATCAGATGCTTCACTGCCGCTGCCCAAGATGACTGGTATTCTCTGTTGGCCACAGCCGAGTTTGCTTTTAACAATTCCGTCCATTTGTCCACCCGTCAATCTCCCTTTTATATCAACTACGGCCTTCACCCCGCATTTTTGCCCGACTTAGATGCCTCCTCAGCATGTCCCGGGGTGCAGGAAAGGATCTCGGCCATTAAAGAGAACTTCAATACTGTGCACCGGATTCTGGAACAAACACAAGAAAGAGAGAAGAAGTCTGCAGACAGACTCAGGAGAGTGGCTCCGTTGTTATCCCCTGGAGACCTTGTCTGGTTGTCCACAACCAATCTCAAGCTTCGTTGTCCTTCAAAGAAACTTGCACCCAAGTTTGTGGGACCCTTCCCTGTGTTGCTTTAAATTAACCCAGTGGCATACAAATTGTCTCTCCCTTCCTCTCTTCGAGTGCACCCTGTCTTCCACATCTCTTGTCTAAAGAAGGTGGTGAACATGGGCATCCGCACATATGGCAAAATAGGGCATGCGCCACCCCCTGGCCAGCAGCTGCCTCCCCCTAGCCACCCGAACCCGGAAGTTTCAAGCTGCCAGTCAGGGACAGCTCTCAGGGGGACAGTCTCTCAGCGCATTGCCGGACATACAGCCGTGCAGCCTATGGGGCCACTCAAGTTCCCTTTCTTGAAGTGCCCATCAGTAACGCCAGTGTTTTGTTTAGTTTATTTACTGTATTTTCCCCCCTCATTGTGTTGTCCTCAGTTGTGCCGCCCTGTCCCCTCTATTTCCTGGCTGCTTCAATGACGCGCTTGAGCGTCTTCTCACTGCCGGGAGATTTGACTTGAGAGCCTGCGAGTGAGTGTCTGCGGAGCCAAAGGGACAGAGCAGGACCAGAGCTTTCACACAGACTGGGAAAAGTAAGCAAACAGTCAGCTGCAATATAACATAGATAAGCTGACATGGAAGCTTCTGAGGAATGCGTTGTCCCAGCCTGTCTGATTTATGTTCTCTTTAGTTGTCCCTCAGTCAGACCACGCTTGACTTGTTTTCTCTCCCATCTTGCCCTCAAATAATGTATTTTGTTTCATCTCTCTTCTCTTCCTGTCTTCTGTGCTCTGTCTCTCCCTCTCTCTGTACAGAGTAAAGTGTCTTGTCACTTAAGTGTTCGTCAGAAGGTCTCACAACCTAATCCCAACCACAGTCATATGTCTATATATTGTGTAGTGTATGTATCACAGTCTAGGGCCAATTTAGTTATCTGTATGTTTTTGGAATGTGTGAGGAAACCGGAGTGCCCAGAGCAAACCCACACATTCTGCTGTCTGCCTCTCTCTCTCTGCCTTTCTGCTGTCTCTTTCTCTCTGCCTTTCTGCTGTCTCTCTCTCGCAGTCTCTTTGCCTTTCTGCTTTCTCTCTCTCGCAGTCTCTTTGCCTTTCTGCTGTCTCTCTCTCGCAGTCTCTTTGCCTTTCTGCTGTCTCTCTCTCGCAGTCTCTTTGCCTTTCTGCTGTCTCTGTCTCTCTGCCTTTCTCCTGTCACTCTCTGCCTTTCAGCTCTCTCTCTGCCTTTTGGATGTCCCTTTCTGCTGTCTTTCTCGCTGCCTTTCATATCTCTCTCTCTCTCTCTCTCTGCCTTTCTGCTGTCTCTTTCTCTCTGCCTTTCTGCTGTCTCTTTCTCTCTGCCTCTCAGCTCTTGCTCTCTCTCTGCCTTTCTGCTGTCTCTTTCTCTCTGCCTTTCTGCTGTCTCTTTCTCTCTGCCTTTCTGCTGTCTCTCTTTCTCTGCCTCTCAGCTCTCTCTCTCTCTGCCTTTCTGCTGTCTCTTTCTCTCTGCCTTTCTGCTCTCTCTGCCTCTCTGCTCTCTCTTTCTCTGCCTCAGCTCTCTCTCTCTCTCTCTGCCTTTCTGCTGTCTCTTTCTCTCTGCCTTTCTGCTGTCTCTCTCTCGCAGTCTCTTTGCCTTTCTGCTGTCTCTCTCTCGCAGTCTCTTTGCCTTTCTGCTGTCTCTCTCTCGCAGTCTCTTTGCCTTTCTGCTGTCTCTCTCTCGCAGTCTCTTTGCCTTTCTGCTGTCTCTGTCTCTCTGCCTTTCTCCTGTCACTCTCTGCCTTTCAGCTCTCTCTCTGCCTTTTGGATGTCCCTTTCTGCTGTCTTTCTCGCTGCCTTTCATATCTCTCTCTCTCTCTCTCTCTCTCTCTCTCTCTCTCTCTCTCTGCCTTTCTGCTGTCTCTTTCTCTCTGCCTCTCAGCTCTTGCTCTCTCTCTGCCTTTCTGCTGTCTTTCTCTCTGCCTTTCTGCTGTCTCTTTCTCTCTGCCTTTCTGCTGTCTCTCTTTCTCTGCCTCTCAGCTCTCTCTGCCTTTCTGCTGTCTCTTTCTCTCTGCCTTTCTGCTGTCTCTCTTTCTGCTGGCTCTTTCTCTCTGCCTTTCTGCTATCTCTCTCTCTCTCTCTGCCGATCTGCTGTCTCTTTCTCTGCCTCTCAGCTCTCTCTCTCTCTCTCTCTCTGCCGTCTCTTTCTCTACCTTTCTGCTGTCTTTCTTTCTCTGCCTCTCAGCTCTCTCTATCTGCCTTTCTGCTGTCTCTTTCTCTCTGCCTTTCTGCTGTCTCTCTCTCTCTGCCTTTCTGCTGTCTCTCTCTCTCTGCCTTTCTGCTGTCTCTTTCTCTCTGCCTATCTGCTGTCTCTTTCTCTCTGCCTTTCTGCTCTCTCTTTCTCTCTGCCCCTCTGCTCTCTCTTTCTCTGCCTCAGCTCTCTCTCTCTCTGCCTTTCTGCTGGCTCTTTCTCTCTGCATTTCTGCTATCTCTCTCTCTCTCTGCCGATCTGCTGTCTCTTTCTCTGCCTCTCAGCTCTCTCTCTCTCTCTCTCTCTCTCTCTCTCTGTCTGCCGTTCTGCTGTCTCTTTTTCTACCTTTCTGCTGTCTCTCTTTCTCTGCCTCTCAGCTCTCTCTATCTGCCTTTCTGCTGTCTCTTTCTCTCTGCCTTTCTGCTGTCTCTTTCTCTGCCTCTCAGCTCTCTCTCTGCCTTTCTACTGTCTCTTTCTCTCTGCCTTTCTGATCTCTCTTTCTCTGCCTTTCTGCTGTCTTTCTCTCTCTCTGCCTTTTTGCTGTCTCTTTCTCGGCCTTTCTGATCTCTATCTGCCTTTCTGCTGTCTCTTTCTCTGTCTCTGCCTTTTTGCTGTCTCTCTTTCTAGGCCTTTCTGCTCTCTCTCTCTCTCTCTCTCTCTCTTTGCCTTTCTGGTCTCTCTCTCTGCCTTTCTGCTGTCTCTCTCTCTCTCTCTCTCTCTCTGCGCCTTTCTGCTCTCTCTCTCTGCTTTTCTGCTCTCTCTCTCTCTCTGCTGTCTCTCTCTCCCTCTGCCTTTCAGCTCTCTTTCTCTCTCTCTCTCTCTCTGCCTTTCTGCTGTCTCTCTTTCTCTGCCTCTCAGCTCTCTCTGCTGTCTTCCTCTCTCTCTCTCTCTGCTGTCTCTCTCTCTCTGCTGTCTCTCTGCCTTTCTGCTCTCTCTCTCTGCCTTTCTGCTCTCTCTCTCTGCCTTTCTGCTGTCTTTCTCTCTGCATTTCTGCTCTCTCCCTCTCTCTGCCCTTCTGCTGTCTCTTTCTCTCTGCCTTTCTGCTGTCTCTCTTTCTCTGCCTCTCAGCTCTCTCTCTGCCTTTCTGCTGTCTCTTTCTCTCTCTCTGCCTTTTGCTGTCTCTCTTTCTCGGCCTTTCTGCTCTCTCTCTCTCTCTCTGACTTTCTGGTCTCTCTCCCTCTCTGCCTTTCTGCTCTCTCTCTCTCGGCTGTCTCTCTCTCCCTCTGCCTTTCAGCTCTCTTTCTCTCTCTCTCTGCCTTTCTGCTGTCTCTCTTTCTCTGCCTCTCAGCTCTCTCTCTCTCTGCTGTCTCCCTCTCTGCATGCTCTTTCTCTGCTGTCTCTCTCTCTCTCTCTCTCTCTGCCTTTCTGCTTTCTTTCTCTCTGCATTTTTGCTCTCTCTCTCTCTCTGCATTTCTGCTCTCTCTCTCTCTCTCTCTCTCTCTGCGCCCTTCTGCTCTCTCTCTTTCTCTGCCTCTCAGCTCTCTCTGCCTTTCTGCTCACTCTCTGCCTTTTTGCTGTCTCTCTACCTTTCTGCCGTCTCTCACTCTCTCTCTGCCTTTCTGCGTGCTCTCTTTACTTTTCTGCTGTCTCGCTCTCTGCTTCTCTACTGTCTCTCTCTGCCTTTCTGCTCTCTCTCTCTGCCTTTCTGCACTCTCTCTTTGCTGTCTTTCTCTCTGCGTTTCTGCTGTCTCTCTTTGCTGTCTCTTTCTCTCTCTCTCTCTCTCTCTCTGCCTTTCTGCTCTCTCTCTCTGCCTCTCAGCTGTCATTCTCCCCTTAGCTGTCTCTCTCTGCCTTTCTGCTGTCCTCCCCACACACTGGCACCCTCCTCCCACCCACTGGCACCCTCCTGCAAAATCTGATGTGTGGCTTAATGCCACACAGGGGGCATGGCTTAAGTTTCCCTGTCACTACCTAAACTGGGGAACACCTGCGTCGGAGGCACTCACAATCTAATCCCTACCATAGCCCTAGTCTAATGTCCCACCATTTCTAAGTTCATGTAAATTTGGCTCCGCCTGTGACCACACCCACATTATGGTTCGTGGCCATGGCCATTTTTCGGCGCGGCGCGCTAAGCGCGCCGCATGGCTCGCACTTTCCCATTTTTGCCCCCCCCTGACAAATTTTCTGTGGACGCCCATGGTGGTGAAGAACGTATTCCCAGGCCGCATCCCTAACCACCCTCAACCAGTCATTATAGAAGGTTCTGAAGAATTTGAGGTGGAGAGAATTCTTGACAGCAGAAGATTGAGGAACTCCCTTCAATACCTGATTAAGTGGAAGGGTTTCGGGGTTGAAGATAATTCCTGGGAGCCTGCTGGTCATGTCCATGCGCCCTTACTGATTAGACGCTTTCACCAAAGGTACCCTGAAAAACCAGGACCTAGGGGCACCCAGAGGTTGCCCATAGGGAGGGGGCAATGTCACACTCACCATAGCCGTCCGTCTCGGCGTCCCCGGGCGCGTCCTGCTGTGCGCACGCGCGGGGGTTCGCTGGGCTTCTTGTGTTCTCTCCCTGCCCGACGTTTGTTTGTGGCTAAATGCTCACGCGCGCAGAACGCCGCGCGCACAGCGCCTGGGGCACCGCGCACGCGCGCACCTGCTGTACACAGAGAAGTGCGCGCGCATGCGCAGAAGGATTGCGCACGTCCTGCGCATGCGCAGGGCGTTAATTTTGGCGCCAATAATCACTATATAAGCAGCACTGCCCTTGACTGCAGTGCTGCTCTTTCTGATCAGCTTAGTGAGCCGTTCCGGTGAACCGTTGTTCCTGTTGTACCTTGTTGATTGATCTCCCGTTGTGACCTCTGCCTGTGACCCCGACTTCTGCTGAATTGCCGCCTGCCTCGACCCTTGGATCTGTCTTGTGTACTACTGCTGTCTGCCGCCTGCCCCGACCTTGGATTGTGACCCCGACTTTGCTTGATTGCCGCCTGCCTCTGGACCATCAGCTCTCCTCGGCCTACTCCATAAATAGTGTCACCTGTTCTCCTGCCCACTCGTTGAGATGAGACTATCCCAGTAGTGACCTGGTAGGGCACTAGGCAGCTAAGTTCCACATCCCCCTCCTGGGGGTGTGGTCCTGCACCCCCCTCAAGGGAGTGTGGGTGAAGACCCGTGGTCACCTAGACTCCACTACTGGGTAACGTCTCTTCCTTCGTGGGAGGGTCAACAGGGACTGAAGAGAAGTCCTAACAAGGCACCAACAAGGGGGGTCTTAGGTTTAGGCACCAACAGGGGGGTCTTAGGTTTAGGCACCAACAGGGGGGTCTTAGGTTTAGGCACCAACAGGGGGGTCTTAGGTTTAGGCACCAACAAGGGGGGTCTTAGGGTTAGGCACCACCAGGGGGGTCTTAGGGTTAGGCACCAACAGGGGGGTCTTAGGTTTAGGCACCAACAGGGGGGTCTTAGGGTTAGGCACCAACAGGGGGGTCTAGGGGTTAGGGATAGGTACAGGGAGGGTTCTGTGTGAGAGTAGGGTTAGGTATAGCTTTAGTAAAATTCTTATTAATGTTTTATAAAACGTTATTATAAATTTCAATTTTTAAACAGGGAAGATTAACGTTTTTAAAATTGCCGATTTTATACACATTATTTAATGATTTATAACTTTATAAAACATTATTTTTAAACGAAATATAACACAAATTTTTTTTAAACGTTATTCATGATTATCTTTTAAAACCCTGCGCCCTTTTTTCCCGGCGCCCTTTTTTAACGTACGCGTGCAGGGAGGCATTTAAAGTGTTTTTGCCACTTTTATAAACTGGCCCATTTTTTGTTTCTTTTTTATGAAGTGTAACTCAAGTCAGAGAACATGCAGCTTTTATTATGGACAGTCTAAAATCAAATAGCCAAATATGAAATATAACTTAGATTCTGCAGTTATGCTCTGAACACTGTTGCTCATAAGTGCTGTGTTAGCTTACATATAAAAGGGGCATCCGGTAAGATAGGGATGAAGAAATCTCGATAGTGAATATTTGATAGCTATTATTGTGCTATTCCCAATAGTAGAATATCTGTAATTATACCAATTTTCTACTATCCCTCACTGTAACTCTGTTTTCACATAAACTGTCCCCTATCTACTCTTAATAGTAACTCCCCCATATGCCAAACACTACCCCCCCCCCCCTTACCATTGGCGATAAACCTTCGCCTAAAGTGTCCGCCCCTCCCCATGTCATAGGAGCTAAATTACCCAAACACCCCTCTCCCGGCGTTCAGCTATAATATAGCTAAATGCCTTAATAATGCTAATTACGATCCCCTGGTGCCTAAATTACATCCCCCACCCCTGGCACTAAGTTCTACTATAGCCGAGATTGTTTTGCTTTTGAACAAAAATTAGACGGGATTCCATGAAAGTCCTATTTAGGATTAGTAATGTGGTGATTTTTGGTGGTTATCAGTAGGGTTGATCATACCCAGTAGCTACGAGTACATAGCTAGCTACTCGGAATCAAAAGTTAAGAGCCTTGTTCCCATAACTGGGTAACCTTGAGAGAAAGGAAGGTTAGGACATGGACATCAGGAAACAGCCTAAATAGAACAATATAACCAATATAACCTGGATTGCAGTGTGTGGCCCCAAGGTGTGTCTCTTCTCTCTCTCTCTCTCTCAGATAAAATAGTTGTTTTCCATTAGTTGTACATAGCGTTGATCATACAGAGTAGCTATGAGTACGTAGCAACTTGGAATAGAAATTCAAATGAGAGCAGGCTGCCCGCGGCTGAGGGGGGGTTAACTTACCCAATGCGTCTGCCTTAGACGAAGTGCTCCATTTGTGTCCCATGTCACTCCCATGCTTCCTTCTTACGGGTTGAAAAAGAAATCATTGGAGTGACTTGAAACAGGCTGTGAAACGCAGATTCACCGTCATTCGGTGGTTCCTCATCAGTGATGATCGTAATCAGATAATTACGATTACGGGAAATTTCACTTAAATTTTTGCAATTATGCCTATACATAATTACACATTTTTAATTCAATTGATTTTATATAAACATTCGTAATTTGCATGAATTTTCACATCATTTTTGTGTCATTTCATGCTGACTTTAGCAGTGAATAGCAAAGCTGCATGCTATTGTCACCAAAATTGCTACATATGTGTAACGATCTAAAACGTTACCTCTGTGGTGGAAAGCAGCGCAGCTGCTTTCACACCTAATATCACCTCTCTGGCCAAGCCATCCCGGGTGTCGCTTCCCGACTCAGCTGGGACAGAGATCCCTGTCCCAGCTGAGTCGGGAAGCGACACCCGAGATGGCTTGGCCAGAGAGGTGACATCAGGTGTGAAAGCGGCTGCGCTGCTTTCCACCACAGCAGTAAAGTTTTAGATCGTTACACATATGTTAAGAAGAATAATGGGTACAAGTCAAAAAAAATAGTTTTTAAAAAGACCTTGTAGTTTTTGATAAAATCGATTTTAAATTTGGAAAGAAAATTGGTCTTTAACCAGCCGGGCGGTATGGACGAGCTCAGCTCGTCCATCACCGCCGGAGGCTGTCGCTCAGGCCCTGCTGGGCCGATTTTCATCAAATAAAAAGCAGCACACGCAGCCGGCACTTTGCCAGCCGCGTGTGCTGCCTGATCGCCGCCGCAGTGCGGCGATCCGCCGCGTGCAGCGGCGAAAGAGGGTCCCCCCAGCCGCCTGAGCCCAGCGTAGCCGGAACAAAAAGTTCCGGCCAGCGCTAAGGGCTGGATCAGAGGCGGCTGACGTCAGGACGTCGGCTGACGTCCATGACGTCACTCCGCTCGTCACCATGGCGACGAAGTAAGCAAAACATGGAAGGCCGCTCATTGCGGCCTTCCGTGTTACTTCTGGCCGCCGGAGGCGATCAGAAAAACGCCTTCGGAGCGCCCTCTAGTGGGCTTTCATGCAGCCAACTTTCAGTTGGCTGCATGAAATAGTTTTTTTTTTATTTAAAAAAAACCCTCCCGCAGCCGCCCTGGCGATCTTAACCCTCCTCTTATGTTAGGGTCAGAACCGACCCGTTTTCAGGTTTTGAATGTCTATAAGTATCACATAAATTTGTTTATTGCATCAATGTTTTTTTACTTTGTCAGGAACCTCTATTTAAACAATGTAATAGAAAAATAATCCTTTTCACTAAATTAGAAAATACTGTGGTGAAAATTATGACGTTTATGGTGTTAGGGTCAATTCTGACCCAGTTATGATATAGGATTATAGAACACTAATAAGTGCCAAAACAGAGATACTAGAGCAAAATCTGACAAGCTTGCTCCCATAAGGGATGTCTGGGAGAAATGGGTTCAGCTCCTTCCACTAATGTTTCACCCTGGGCCTCAGGTAACAGTAGATGAACGTTTGATCCCTTTCCGTGGAAATTGCCCCTTCCAGCAGTATATGCCCAGTAAGCCAGGCAAATACGGCATACAAATCTGGGCAGCCTGTGATGCAAAAACAAGCTATGCATGGAACCTACAGATTTACACCGGCAAACCCGAAAGTGGCATCCCTGAGAAAAAACAAGGACAACGTGTAGTCCTTGATATGACTACTGGACTGCGGGGTCACAATATCACATGTGACAATTTTTTTACCAGCTATGACCTTGGACAAGAACTCTCAGGAGGAAACTTACCATGGTAGGCACAATAAAAAAAATAAACCTGAGCTGCACACTGAAATTTTGCAAGTGAAGGACAGAGCTCCACTTTCTTCAAAATTTGCTTTTACAGACACCACCACTGCTGTTTCATATTGTCCAAAAAAAATTAAAATGTGATACTTATGTCCACTTTTCACAAAGATGCAGCTGTGTCATCAAGAAGTGACAAAAAGCCCACAATTATCCTGGATTACAATAAAAACAAAGGGGGAGTGGACAACCTGGACAAGCTGACTGCTACCTATACTTGTCAGCGAATGACCAGCGGATGGCCGATGGTTGTGTTTTATAACATCCTAGATGTGCCTGCATACAATGCATTTGTGTTATGGACCCACATCCACCCAGGTTGGAACACAAAAAAGAATAACAAGCGGAGAATATTTCTCGAGGAGCTAGGAAGTTCCCTTGTCAAGGCCCACATTGAGCAAAGGAAACGGGTGTCTCGAGATCCAATCGCTGCAGCCATGATCAGACAGATGCAGAGTTCATCAAGCACTCCATCCACACCATCATCATCTAGCCTTGCCACAACATCAACCAGCACAACCACAACTCCAGTGATGCCATCTGATTCTAAAAGAAAGAGGTGTCATGTCTGCCCCAGCAATAAGGACAGAAAGACACACACATTATGCTTCCACTGTAAAAAATATATCTGCAAAGAACATGCTAAAAGTGTCAGCTTTTGCCACACATGCATCTAAAAACACCCTCACAAACACATGCAAGTTCTTGCACAAAGATGCTTTGAAACTAGTACTTGATTTCTATTGGTTTGCCTTGCTTGATTGTGTGTTTGTTTGACCGTGCAAGTCTACATTTTGTATTATTACTTGCTTTTCATTGTTTATGAATGTTTTATGTAAAAAAAAAAAGAAAAAAAGAAAAGACTTTTGGCTATATTCTTGAAGTAAATATATATGGGTCAAAATTGACCCTAACACCATCAATGTTATTATAGTTAATGTTATTAAAATAAAAATAAAAATATAAAAAAAATATTTAAGAGATGTGTTCAAATACTCCTCAGCAACATTCTGGTGACATAACAACCTTTTATTTACTTATAATATTCTATTTAGGTTTATTTTACCATTTTTTAAATTTGAAAATGAGAAGTATGCTATCAAAAGAAAGGTTAAAGGGGTCACACCAAAAATATTAAAACCAATCTTTTCAAGGATAAAGAAGCCTAACAAGGTAACCAAGAGGTAAGAAACAAATTGGATGATAAATATTTGTTCAGAGGGTATTTTATGGCTGATTTAAGACACGGGTCAAAACCGACCCGTTAACATCATGGATAGTAACAGAAAGCTAACATAAGAGGAGGGTTAATAGAACGCCAGGGTGGTTAAACTGTCATTTTTAAAAACCATTTTTCTTTGCATTTTTAAAATTGATTTTAAAGGTCTTTTTGAAACAATGTTTTGGCTTGTACCCACTATTCTCCTTAACATATGGTATTTTGGTAGCAATGGCATGTATGGAGGCTTTGCTATTAACCGCTAAATTTGGCACAAAATTACACGAAAAATTATGTAAAATTACGAACATTTACATATGAAATGAATTACGAATTTCCCCAAAAATTTGCATCATAATTACAATGTGTAATTACGCATAGGCGTAATTTCTGCTCATCACTATTCCTCATATCCCATTTAGTGATCTTGCTAAAGGTAGCCATACAATGGTCGATTTGCCATCAGATTCGACCAACAGATAGATCCCTCTCTGATCGAATCTGATCCGAGAGGGATCGTATGGCTGCCTTTACTGCAAACAGATTGTGAATCGATTTGAGCATGAAACCGATCACACTCTGTGAAGCTGCCGCCCGCCTGCCCGCCGGCTATACATTACCTGATCTGGCCGGCGCGACTCCCCCGGTCTCTGTTGTCTTCTTCTCCACGCTGGTCTCCGGTCCGGCTGGCTTGCTTCACTGAACTTCCTGTCCAGGTTAAGTTTAAACAGTAGAGGGCGCTCTACTGTTTAAACTTCCTGCCGGGACAGGAAGTTCAGTGAAGCTGGAGCCCGGAGCGGAGAAGAAGACAGCAGAGACTGGGGGAGTCGCGCCGGCCAGATCAGGCAATGTATCTCCGCTGTATTGCGTCGGTCATCGGGCATTCAAACGCCGCTATCGACGCACTCCCAACCTGCCAGCGATAGAGAAATATCTTCCGCACGAACGGATCGACGAGAACGATTGATTGCAGACGGAAATCGATCGTTCTGTCAGCGTTTGCGCGACGATTTCACAGCAGATTCGATCGCAGTGATTGAATCTGCTGTATATCGGCGGGAAAATCGTTAGGTGTATGGGCCCCTTTAGAATAGAAAAAAGAAATGGTGAAGTCTAGATAATTGGGGTATCTGTTCGCATTCTTGAACTTCTTTCAGTCTGAATTTGGAAATTTGTGATCATCAACTGAGTTTTTGTTTCATTTACAGGAAGGTGGGAAAGTGACTTGGTGAGGAAAATGAAAAATTTGGAAAAACAAAAGCTTGAAGAGGAAGAATTACTACTGAAGAATGGAATTAATGACACATCTCCATTGCCTTCAATGTTTTCCAAATGTGTGGAGGAGATGAAGATCTACGAGCTCTTGTGTGAAGTCGGGTTACAGGACCTTACTAAAATTTTCAATACAACATTAGTATCATGAACTGATTTCAAAAGCATATGCTGAGTAACGTTCTCTGTTGGAAAAGAAAAGTACAATAATTGTCCCTATGTGGCTCATGATGTCCGGACTACACACACACCATCTTCCTTTCAGTTTGTATTGACCATCACTACTAAAACTTCCAATAAACCACCCTCCTTGAATTAAAGTGCTATTTTATTTATTTCTTATAAGAATGTGGGGGGTTGATTTAGGCAAGCAAGGCTGTATCAGCAGCATACCATTAGCCATACCATTGGCAGCAATCCTGCATCTTATGACTCTTGACAAGAGCACTGGGATATTAAAGAGAACCCGAGGTGTGTTTAAAGAATGTTATCTGCATACAGAGGCTGGATCTGCCTATACAGCCCAGCCTCTGTTGCTTTCCCAAACCCCACTAAGGTCCCCCTGCACTCTGCAATCCCTCATAAATCACAGCCGTGCTGTGAGGCTGTGTTTACATCTGTAGTGTCAGTCTCAGCTGCCCCCCCCCCCCGCCTCCTGCATAGCTCCGGTCCCTGCCCCCGTCCCTTCCCTCCAATCAGCAGGGAGAGAAGGGATGCAGGCGGGGACTGGAGTTCTGCAGGAGGCGGGGAGAGCAGCAGACTGACACTATAGAGATAAACACAGCCAGCTCTGACAAGCTGTTTGTCAGCAGCGTGGCTGTGATTTATGAGGGATTGCAGAGTGCAGGGGGACCTTAGGGAGGTTTGGGATAGCAACAGAGGCTGGGCTGTATAGGCAGATCCAGCCTCTGTATGCAGATAATAATCTTCAAACCCACCTCGGGTTCTCTTTAACATGATGCACGGTCACATGACTGGTTACTGGTGCTCCTCAAGGAATGCAGAGAATACTGGTGTCACCTGGAGAGGGAAATAGGAACTATGGGCCCATTCTTCAACCAGCCGTTTCCTGTATTAAGCTGGAGGGAAGCACTGCAGCAGCTCTGGTATGCGCCATACTGCATCAGTCACTGTAAATACTGTAGTTGACTCTACACTCTTTTTCTCTTCTCCCCTCCACTATAGGATTGACTGGCTCAGTGGAACATCCCTGGGCTGCTATAAGAGCTCCCTCCTGCCCTTCTACGGCACAATCTCTGAAACACTTTTAAAAGGGCAGAAAGACCTGTATTTTCTGACACAAAAGGCTGTTTTTTAAACATTTATTAATGCCACTCTAGAATCAGAGTGAAATCTATTGCCCCAACATGTCAGATCAATTGAATTTTGATCAATATTGTCCAGAATTAATTGAAACTATTGATTGGATAGGATAGAAAGTCTACTTTGATCAGGGAGTGGGGCAGGAGCAGATTGTTGACCATCGGGCCATAACGTTGCACTTTGATTAATTTTTAATAGATTCCCCGAGTAAATCTATTGACAATTGATGTGCTGCATGTGGTAAGAACTGATCCCTCTCTGATCAGATTCTGATTGGAGAGGCATTGGAGTGTATATAATTTACAAAGTGCACTTCAGCTGCGTAACTTGTGTTACTCTCTCTCAGGCTGTAGTTATTAGCATGTTGACATGCTAATAGCACATTAGTTAGTGAATGGCACCCTGGAAACTGCATGCTTAAAGTGTGGAGCAGACACCTGCAGACACATCCACTTTCAGAAGCTCCAGTTGTCTGGCATGTCCATGTGCATGACTTTCCACATGGAACATGTACAGAAAAAAACTTTGCCTTGCTCCACTTTAAAGTGATCATTTGCTGAGAAGGGGAAGGGGTTTCGGGGGGGGGGGGGGGGGGGGGTGTGTGTTATACATGACAGACATTCTATGGGAGGTGCGTCACTGGCCATACTTGTTCAGCGTGGTGTGCAGTCACATTTTCATTAGATCCTCAGAAGTGGGCAAATGCAACTGTCATTGATCAAGTCTTTGTTAAAGCCACACAAAAAAAGGTTAGGGTGAGGCAAGAGATAGCAATGATTCTGTTTAGGGACAAACCCAGGATTTTCAAGGGGGGGGGAGGGATTCCTGAAAGGTCTCCCTCAGCCACGCACAATAATAATATGGTAGTACATCATGCTGGCTACACATAATGCAATTTTCTGTCAACAACGGGATCGATCAGGAGCAGTTTGGATACAGATAATAATGAGGACAGCCAACATTGCTAATGAAGGGGAAAGTGAAGCATTCACACAGCAGGGGCACAGGGATGTGCTCATACTTGACTCTGTTAGGTTCCCCAGAGCTGCTCCATGCTCTGTACACACGCTCTTGCTCCATGCTCTGTACAAACGCCGCAGCTCCATGCTCTGTACACATGCTGTTGTAACATCCAAAGTCAACAGTAGCTGGGAAAGAAAGGGGGCAGTGCTGTGAGCTGTAGGATGGCTGCAGATATTCTGGTGTCTCAACTTGTGCCTGTCCCCAGATACTGTACAGGCCCTGGTCTGAGGGGGATTCTGGGCAGCTGTAATCATGCTATGCTGTTAGTTATAGTTAAAATCATTTTTACTTTATACAGTACAGTACCAGGTATCAAATATTTTTCTATAAATGTTTTTGGATTGTGGAACAAATTATCTGAGTTTCCATTAATCCTTATGGGGAAATTTGCTTTGATATAAGAGCGTTTTGAGTAACAAGCATGTTTGCAGAATGAATTATGCACGCAAACCAAGGTTCCACCGTACTCTGGCACCCCATATTTTTTATTTACATGTTTTTCACACTTCAGGTAGGATTTAAAGCATGTCAGTGAGGGGGCGGGGCATAAGACTACCACGAAAGTCTATTTAAGGGGGAGGTGGGACCACTAAACTATCAGAGAAATATATAAGGCAGGGTTGGTCCACTAGGCCAGGAAATGTTTACAAGGGAGAAGAGAGACAACCAGACCACTAGGGGAATCTGTATAGGGGAGAGAATACTGGTGTCAGCACAGTAGCAGTTATAAGAGGGGCACAGCATAGGGGGCACACAGTACAGGGACCACTATAAGAGGGCATAACATATAAAGGCACTCTAAGGGGACACTAAGGGCTTGTTCACACTACAAGAGCTTTTCTAAGCGCTTTGTGATTTTAAAATCACTTGCTAATATTACCCTATGTGTGTGTTCACACTGGAGTGATGTGATTTTGTAAAAATCCCCCATAGCATTGCATTAGCAAGAGCTTTTCAAAATCAATAGCGCTTAAAAAGCTCTTGTAGTGTGGACAAGCCCTAACGGAGGTCTTTGAACAGATGTATAATTTAATGGGGGCAACTAATTGGGTGACATGTGCGATACGGTCATATAATAGGGGCACAATATTAGTTGGAATGCACTTTTGAGACAACGCCCCTATAAAGTAAAATGACAAATTATACCCCCTTTTAAATTCTCTTCCATTCTTACTATTAAAAACATTTGATTATATTTACAATTTACACATGTAGCAGAAATACAAATTATTTCAAAATTAACCCCGCAACATAATTCCAGTTTTATAATAAACAGGATAAATAGCCCCCTAAATTGTATTTTTAGCTACACTATAGGTGAAACCTGTGCTTTCATCACTACAATTACACCATAGCTTTTCTTGGTGTGATCAGCACCCACGGCATCAAAGGAAAAATCACAGGAGTGCTAGGACCTTCCGTCCGTCAGTACCTCTTAGACGGCAGTCAATGTCCCAAAGAAAGTGGTCAGCACCTCCAAAAAAAAATGTTGGTGCTGACCACTTTCTTTGGGACTACATTTACACCATGCATGTTCCCAAATCATAAGGTGATTTTAAACTTAGGTTAGGTTGGGGACCTGAGGGAAACCTGCATGTGGTGTCCCTGCTAATGTGCTTTGCAATGTGCAACTGATGTCTCCAGTGGCCTAGCTAAGGAGCTATGGGCCCCGGTGCAAGTTTTATAATGGGGCCCCCCAGTAGTGTTGGGCGAACAGTGTTCGCCACTGTTCGGGTTCTGCAGAACATCACCCTGTTCGGGTGATGTTCGGGTTCGGCCGAACACCTAATGGTGTTCGGCCAAACTGTTCGGCCATATGGCCGAACTAAGAGCGCATGGCCGAACGTTACCCGAACGTTCGGCTAGCGCTGTGATTGGCCGAACGGGTCACATGTAGTGTTGGGCGAAAATCTAGATGTTCGGGTTCGGGCCGAACATGGCCGCGATGTTCGGGTGTTCGAGCCGAACTCCGAACATAATGGAAGTCAATGGGGACCCGAACTTTCGTGCTTTGTAAAGCCTCCTTATATGCTACATACCCCAAATTTACAGGGTATATGCACCTTGGGAGTGGGTACAAGAGGAAAAAAAAATAGCAAAAAGAGCTTATAGTTTTTGAGAAAATCGATTTTAAAGTTTCAAAGGGAAAACTGTCTTTTAAATGCGGGAAATGTCTGTTTTCTTTGCACAGGTAACATGCTTTTTGTCGGCATGCAGTCATAAATGTAATACATATAAGAGGTTCCAGGAAAAGGGACCGGTAACGCTAACCCAGCAGCAGCACACGTGATGGAACAGGAGGAGGGTGGCGCAGGAGGAGAAGGCCACGCTTTGAGACACAACAACCCAGGCCTTGCATGAGGACAAGAAGCGTGCGGATAGCAATTTGCGTTTTGTCGTCATGCAGTCATAAATGTAATACAGATGAGAGGTTCAATAAACAGGGACCGGAAACGCTAACCCATCACAGATGTTCATTGTTCATGTTACTTGGTTGGGGTCCGGGAGTGTTGCGTAGTCGTTTCCAATCCAGGATTGATTCATTTTAATTTGAGTCAGACGGTCTGCATTTTCTGTGGAGAGGCGGATACGCCGATCTGTGACAATGCCTCCGGCAGCACTGAAACAGCGTTATGACATAACGCTGGCTGCCGGGCAAGCCAGCACCTCTATTGCGTACATTGCCAGTTTGTGCCAGGTGTCTAGCTTCGATACCCAATAGTTGAAGGGTGCAGATGGATTGTTCAACACAGCTATGCCATCTGACATGTAGTCCTTGACCATCTTCTCCAGGCGATCGGTGTTGGAGGTGGATCTGCACGCTTGCTGTTCTGTGTGCTGCTGCATGGGTGTCAGAAAATTTTCCCACTCCAAGGACACTGCCGATACCATTCCCTTTTGGGCACTAGCTGCGGCTTGTGTTGTTTGCTGCTCTCCTGGTCGTCCTGGGTTTGCGGAAGTCAGTCTGTCGGCGAACAACTGGCTAGAGGAGGGGGAGGATGTCAATCTCCTCTTTAAAGTCTCCACAAGGGCCTGCTGGTATTCTTCCATTTTGACCTGTCGGACTCTTTCTTCAAGCAGTTTTGGAACATTGTGTTTGTACCGTGGATCCAGAAGGGTATAAACCCAGTAATTGGTGTTGTCCAGAATGCGCACAATGCGTGGGTCGCGTTCAATGCAGTCCTAGGCCGAAGAGGTCATAGCCTAGGGTCACAAAAACCTGTTTATTTGGGCTATTTCAATGGTAGTGATGGTGACGTACATAAATCTCAGCCATGGCCGTTAGCAACGTCTGAATTTCACGAAATGTCTCATGCAGGTAGAAGACATATTGTTAGACTTGGATTCCAAAGATGGGGTCCCTACATCTCTGCAAACCAGAGTTACAGGGGTCCAAAATTGGTAAAATCCCCCATAGGCTTTCATTGGGCCTCCTATTTACAGTTCCAAAATCTCACATCTTTTCAAAGGGCAATTGATCAGCAGTGGCAAATTTTCTAGCATTGTAGGGACCCTTAAGGGGGAACATGACTGGTAAGTTTCGGGCCCCTAGGCCAAAGAGGTCATAGCCTAGGGTCACAAAAACCTGTTTATTTGGGTTATTTCAATGGTAGTGATGGTGACGTACATAAATCTCAGCCATGGCCGTTAGCAACGTCTGAATTTCACGAAATGTCTCATGCAGGTAGAAGACATATTGTTAGACTTGGATTCCAAAGATGGGGTCCCTACATCTCTGCAAACCAGAGTTACAGGGGTCCAAAATTGGTAAAATCCCCCATAGACTTTCATTGCCTCCCTATTTCACTTTCCAAAATCTCACATCTTTTCAAAGGGCAATGGCTCAGCAGTACCAAATTTTCTAGCATTGTAGGGACCCTTAGGGGGAACATGACTGGTGAGTTTCGGGCCCCTAGGCCAAAGAGGTCATAGCCTAGGGTCACAAAAACCTGTTTATTTGGGCTATTTCAATGGTAGTGATGGTGACGTACATAAATCTCAGCTATGGCCGTTAGCAACGTCTGAATTTCACGAAATGTCTCATGCAGGTAGAAGACATATTGTTAGACTTGGATTCCAAAGATGGGGTCCCTACATCTCTGCAAACCAGAGTTACAGGGGTCCAAAATTGGTAAAATCCCCCATAGGCTTTCATTGCCTCCCTATTTCACTTTCCAAAATCTCACATCTTTTCAAAGGGCAATGGCTCAGCAGTACCAAATTTTCTAGCATTGTAGGGACCCTTAGGGGGAACATGACTGGTGAGTTTCGGGCCCCTAGGCCAAAGAGGTCATAGCCTAGGGTCACAAAAACCTGTTTATTTGGGCTATTTCAATGGTAGTGATGGTGACGTACATAAATCTCAGCTATGGCCGTTAGCAACGTCTGAATTTCACGAAATGTCTCATGCAGGTAGAAGACATATTGTTAGACTTGTATTCCAAAGATGGGGTCCCTACATCTCTGCAAACCAGAGTTACAGGGGTCCAAAATTGGTAAAATCCCCCATAGACTTTCATTGCCTCCCTATTTCACTTTCCAAAATCTCACATCTTTTCAAAGGGCAATGGCTTAGCAGTACCAAATTTTCTAGCATTGTAGGGACCCTTAGGGGGAACATGACTGGTAAGTTTCGGGCCCCTAGGCCAAAGAGGTCATAGCCTAGGGTCACAAAAACCTGTTTATTTGGGCTATTTCAATGGTAGTGATGGTGACGTACATAAATCTCAGCTATGGCCGTTAGCAACGTCTGAATTTCACGAAATGTCTCATGCAGGTAGAAGACATATTGTTAGACTTGGATTCCAAAGATGGGGTTCCTACATCTCTGCAAACCAGAGTTACAGGGGTCCAAAATTGGTAAAAATCCCCCATAGACTTTCATTGCCTCCCTATTTCAATTTCCAAAATCTCACATCTTTTCAAAGGGCAATGGCTCAGCAGTACCACATTTTCTAGCATTGTAGGGACCCTTAGGGGGATCATGACTGGTGAGTTTTGCCACTGCTGAGCCATTGCCCTTTGAAATGATGTGAGATTTTGGAACGGTAAATAGTAGGCCCAATGAAAGCCTATGGGGGATTTTACCAATTTTGGACCCCTGTAACTCTGGTTTGCAGAGATGTAGGGACCCCATCTTTGGAATCCAAGTCTAACAATATGTCTTCTACCTGCATGAGACATTTCGTGAAATTCAGACGTTGCTAACGGCCATAGCTGAGATTTATGTACGTCACCATCACTACCATTGAAATAGCCCAAATAAACAGGTTTTTGTGACCCTAGGCTATGACCTCTTTGGCCTAGGGGCCCGAAACTCACCAGCCATGTTCCCCCTAAGGGTCCCTACAATGCTAGAAAATTTGGTACTGCTGAGCCATTGCCCTTTGAAAAGATGTGAGATTTTGGAAAGTGAAATAGGGAGGCAATGAAAGTCTATGGGGGATTTTACCAATTTTGGACCCCTGTAACTCTGGTTTGCAGAGATGTAGGGACCCCATCTTTGGAATCCAAGTCTAACAATATGTCTTCTACCTGCATGAGACATTTCGTGAAATTCAGACGTTGCTAACGGCCATGGCTGAGATTTATGTACGTCACCATCACTACCATTGAAATAGCCCAAATAAACAGGTTTTTGTGACCCTAGGCTATGACCTCTTCGGCCTAGGACTGCATTGAACGCGACCCAGGCATTGTGCGCATTCTGGACAACACCAATTACTGGGTTTATACCCTTCTGGATCCACGGTACAAACACAATGTTCCAAAACTGCTTGAAGAAAGAGTCCGACAGGTCAAAATGGAAGAATACCAGCAGGCCCTTGTGGAGACTTTAAAGAGGAGATTGACATCCTCCCCCTCCTCTAGCCAGTTGTACGCCGACAGACTGACTTCCGCAAACCCAGGACGACCAGGAGGGCAGCAAACAACACAAGCCGCAGCTAGTGCCCAAAAGGGAATGGTATCGGCAGTGTCCTTGGAGTGGGAAAATTTTCTGACACCCATGCAGCAGCACACAGAACAGCAAGCGTGCAGATCCACCTCCAACACCGATCGCCTGGAGAAGATGGTCAAGGACTACATGTCAGATGGCATAGCTGTGTTGAACAATCCATCTGCACCCTTCAACTATTGGGTATCGAAGCTAGACACCTGGCACAAACTAGCAATGTACGCAATAGAGGTGCTGGCTTGCCCGGCAGCCAGCGTTATGTCGGAACGCTGTTTTAGTGCTGCCGGAGGCATCGTCACAGATCGGCGTATCCGCCTCTCCACAGAAAATGCAGACCGTCTGACTCAAATTAAAATGAATCAATCCTGGATTGGAAACGACTACGCAACACTCCCGGACCCCAACCAAGTAACATGAACAATGAACATCTGTGATGGGTTAGCGTTTCCGGTCCCTGTTTATTGAACCTCTAATCTGTATTACATTTATGACTGCATGGCGACAAAACGCAAATTGCTATCCGCACGCTTCTTGTCCTCATGCAAGGCCTGGGTTGTTGTGTCTCAAAGCGTGGCCTTCTCCTCCTGCGCCACCCTCCTCCTGTTCCATCACGTGTGCTGCTGCTGGGTTAGCGTTACCGGTCCCTTTTCCTGGAACCTCTTATATGTATTACATTTATGACTGCATGCCGACAAAAAGCATGTTACCTGTGCAAAGAAAACAGACATTTCCCGCATTTAAAAGACAGTTTTCCCTTTGAAACTTTAAAATCGATTTTCTCAAAAACTATAAGCTCTTTTTGCTAAAAAATTTTTTCCTCTTGTACCCACTCCCAAGGTGCACATACCCTGTAAATTTGGGGTATGTAGCATGTAAGGAGGCTTTACAAAGCACAAAAGTTCGGGTCCCCATTGACTTCCATTATGTTCGGAGTTCGGCTCGAACACCCGAACATCGCGGCCATGTTCGGCCTGTTCGGCCCGAACCCGAACATCTAGGTGTTTGCCCAACACTACCCCCCAGGCACTCTATACATGGCAATTGATACGGCGCACTAAAACCTGCCAAGGACAACCGCAGTGTCAGAGGTGCAAGAAGGGGATGGGGAACAGTTTTTTAATGATTACTACTATTCAAAGCATCTATAGAAGTGATAATTACCAGCAAAGGACCAATAGAGAGCTAATACTGAGGGAATTCTTCTTTGGCCCAAGGGCCCCGCTGTGGTCACTACCTCTGAACCCCCTATTGCTACGCCATTGGATGTCTCTCCCAAAATGGGAAGGGTGAGGTCCCCTGCATTAAAGCAGAACTGTAAACTGTTTAAAAAAATAAGAGTTTCACTTACCCTGCAGCCAACCTGTTCCCCCGCAGCCACTCCCCGATGCTCCGGTCCCCCGCCGCGGCTCACTTTCACTTCACGCAGTTCGAATGCACTGCGCCTGTGCGGCCCTGGCCGCGCCCGCCCTCGTTCACTCTCCTGTACCCGGACATGTACTGCGCGGGCACAGTAGAGATTTTCTCATACTGTGCCTGCGCAGGACACTCCTACCCACAGGAACGAGTACTAGGATACGCATGGCCAGGGTGCAATGGAGGTCGTACAAGTCAACCTCCATTTCAGGAAAAAAAAAGTGAGCCGCCGCGAGGGAACGGAGGATTGGTCCAAGACTGTGAGGGCACAGGTCGGCTGCAGGGGCTGGCAGAATCCCCAGGTAAGTGAAACTCTTATTTTTTATACAGTTTTCAGTTTCGCTTTAAGGGCTGGTTCAGACGGACGCTTGCAGAGCGTTTACAGCCAGCGTTCAGGGCTTGGTGTTAAACGCTCCCATTCAAGTGAATGGGAGCGTTTGTACCAAGCTTTCAAGCGCGTTTACACAAACGCGGCGTTTGGGTCCCGATTTTCCCTGGCGTTCAAGGAGCCCCTGGAAGCTACATGTAGCTTCCAGGGGAGGTTAACCGCGACGGCTAATGTCCCCCTAGGGGAAGAAAAAACGCGACCGCATCCAAACGCACATGAACGCTGCTGAACGCGACGCCAGCAAACGCAACGCCTCCAAACGTCCGTCTGAACCAGCCCTTAGTTGTAGCAATGTGAGTTGCATCAGTTTGCAGCCAGTGTTAGTAGTGTGAGTTATATTAGTTTGCAGCCAGTGTTGGTAGTGTGAGTTATATTAGTTTGCAGCCAGTGTTGGTAGTGTGAGTTTTATTAGTTTGCAGCCAATGTTAGTGTGAGTTGCATTAGATTACAGTCAGTGTTGGTAATGTGAGTTGTATTAGTTTGCAGCCAGTGTTGGTAGTGTGAGTTTTATTAGTTTGCAGCCAGTGTTAGTGTGAGTTGCATTAGTTTGCAGCCAGTGTTAGTAGTGTGAGTTGCATTAGTTTGCAGCCAGTGTTGGTAGTGTGAGTTGCATTAGTTTGCAGCCAGTGTTAGTAGTGTGAGTTATATTAGTTTGCAGCCAGTGTTGGTAGTGTGAGTTTTATTAGTTTGCAGCCAATGTTAGTGTGAGTTGCATTAGATTACAGTCAGTGTTGGTAATGTCAGTTGTATTAGTTTGCAGCCAGTGTTAGTGTGAGTTGCATTAGTTTGCAGCCAGTGTTGGTAGTGTGAGTTGCATTAGTTTGCAGCCAGTGTTAGTAGTGTGAGTTATATTAGTTTGCAGCCAGTGTTGGTAGTGTGAGTTTTATTAGTTTGCAGCCAATGTTAGTGTGAGTTGCATTAGATTACAGTCAGTGTTGGTAATGTGAGTTGTATTAGTTTGCAGCCAGTGTTAGTAGTGGGAGTTGCATTAGTTTGCAGCCAGTGTTGGTAGTGTGTGAGTTGCATTCGTTTGCAGCCAGTGTTAGTAGTGTGATTTGCATTCGTTTGCAGCCAGTGTTAGTAGTGTGAGTTGCATTAGTTTGCAGCCAGTGTTAGTAATGTGAGTTGCATTAGTTTGCAGCCAGTGTTAGTAGTGTGAGCTATATTAGTTTGCCGCCAGTGTTAGTAGTGCGAGTTGCATTAGTTTGCAGCCAGTGTTGGTAGTGTGAGTTACATTAGTTTGCAGCCAGTTTTGGTAGTGTGAGTTGCATTAGTTTGCAGCCAGTGTTAGTGGTGTGAGTTGCATTAGTATTAACAGCACCTGTTTCAGCTGCAATGAACACAATTGTGCCAAAACGCAAAACTCTAGCAATTAGCACCAGCGAGTTTCACGTGATTAACGCGTAAAAATCACGGGACATTTTCGGATTTTTGAGTGATCGTAATTGAAATACATTGCAATCACGATCGCTCAAAATAACTGCATGTAGTGCGTTTTGCATTTAGCGCTAATCGTGAATCGCCTGCAATCACGGGAATGAGATCACTGTCATAGTTAACATTGCGCTAGCACTTTAAAAAGCACTAGCGACCGCCGGTGATTCGATACTTAGCAGTCAACGCTCGCTAATTTCCCGAGAGTGAATGGGCCCTTACTGCCCTATGCAGTCTGTGTCAGTCTGATGCAGCTTGGTAAGATGCTCTACCATTTCTTTTCTACATTGCATAATATTTCCAAATAATATATTGTCACCATACAAAATACCTAGACAATAATTTAAATGTTGTGATAGCCAGGACAAATGGGCAAATAAAATGTGTGTTTTTTTTTTACTGTAGAATTGTTTGTTTTAAAATTATAGGGAATAGAATTTGAGAAATAGTGAATTTTTTCATTTTTTCCTTGTTTTTTCTTTAAAAATGCATAGAAAATAAAGTAATTACTGCAAACAAGTATCTCCCCTAAAAAGCCTAGTTTGTGGCGAAAAAAACAAGCTATGGATCATTTAGATGTGATAAGCAGTTATAAAGCTATGGCTGAATGAATAGGAATAGAAAATTGCTACATTACTGCAGCCAGTTGGTCAGCTGATCTGCAGGGGAGGGACAGTTGCCTGGCACATGCAGCCATGAGACTGGCCGTGAGACTGGCTGTGAGACTGGCCGTGAGACTGGCCGTGAGACTGGCTGTGAGACTAGCAGTGAAATTGGCCGTGAGACTGGCCGTGAGACTGGCAGTTGATAAAGCAGTTGAGAATGGCAGTTGGTCCTCATTCACATGCAAGCCCTCGATCAGGAAACATCTTAACAGATTTTCTCCTGCTTCTTCGGTTTTCAGTGAATATTTGTGACTTCCAGTCGATTTTTTTTACTCCAGAGCAACATTTCTAGTGACATACTATCAACTAGTGACATTTTTATCCAGTTTTTATCCATTTTTATCCATTTTTACCCAAAATGAGCACCAGACAAGACAGCGAGAGGTAAGTGGAGCCACCAGAGGGCATCAGAGAGCTGTGGGGGGAATGTAAAGCCAGTGAGGAGAGCCCTGCTACTAAGTCTGACCTGCATGGGGGCCTTTTATTGCCTGATTGTGGGAGATTCATCTTTTGGTGACATGTGGAGTAGGTAGGCCTTGCTTTCTCCTTGGTGACAGATGGAATAGCCTAGATAGGCCTTAGGCCTAGCATCAGAACTAGATCATCCAAAAGGTAACCTAGGCAGTTTCCTAGGGCATGGAAAGAGTCTAGGGGCCTGATGGATGCTAGCCACCATCAAATCTTACTAAAAAAAAAGCTAGGTGACCATCTGCGGTGTGTAAAAACTGCTATCTTGCCTAGGCCTCATTTCACCTTTATCCATATCTGGTTACATCAAAAACACAGGTGAAGTCATTATGCGTTTTTATGACAATGTGATAAATGCAATGTTGATTTTAGACATTATATTATCTTTAATGTACAAAAGGAAAGCAAATATAGTAATGTATGTACTGAACTTGGCAACAGTCATAAAATGCCCAGCAGTGACACAACAAATATAACAGCACATCAGCCAGTATTCACATACATAGCAGTGCACATAACATTCATATCTTTTCACTACACCATAGCATCAGTCAAGGCACATGTATTGAGGTTTTACACCAGGTCCCCTCTGTGGCCTGCACCCCCCCCCCCTCCCATTTCTAATTGCCCTTCTGCTGTAGCCTGCAATCTCCCCCCTCCATATTTTACAAGTATCATGTAATATAAAGAGAAGAGGAGGGGGGACCTCGCTGTGGAATAAAATAGCAATCAACCAAATAAATCTGACTTCAGATGCCCATTAACGATACAACTTTAGCAAACAATCGATCTTCCATTTGACAGTGTTAATGGTGCCAATTGACAAACATTTTTTTTCAATTAATCATTTGTTTCATTGATCCATTCTATTTGAAATTATCAGATTGGTTATTGCATCCGATTTATGAGCCCGATCAATTCCTTCTTATCGATTTGTTCCAATCGCAGTTATGGAATCAGAAGGTCGACCATTCGCTAAAATGATATCGTCAATGGGCACCTAAACTGCTTTTTCCTCAAGTAGGGTCGGCTGTAGGGGAGGAGACACCGGTGTAGACAGAACTCTCATCTCTTTACACGGCTTTATGTTTAGGGATGAGCTCAAATGAATTGCTGTATCAAAAGTCATGTTTGCTGTTAATAGTAATAATGGCCGTTGGCAAGATGTATATTTTCACAAAAATGAAAACTTTCTTCTAAAGGTGTTTTCTCATGTCTATAGACTTCAATGAATTTTGCGGAAATGTGTTTTTGCGTGCCCATATCAGAGCCGGGACAAGGTCCTCCAGCACCCAAGGCTGAGACAGCAAAGTGCACCCCTCCATCCCTCCCACCCCAGCCGTGACACACTGATTGCTATTAGACTAAGAGGGCCGCAGGGCCCACAACCTCCCCAACACCTTAATATCTAGTTATCTGGCTTGCAGTCACTGCCATGTATCCCCTTTTATTATTTCTTTCTGCTTCAAACACAATTAGGAATGACAACTGAATGAATTCTGCGCCCCCTCCTACACTGCGCCCTGAGGCTGGAGCCTCTCCAGCCTATGCCTCGGCCCGGCCCTGGCCCATATATTTTCATGTATATTGTCATTTGTGCGCAAATGTCATCATCATGAGAGACAAAATCTCTGGAGACTGGAGTGGGTGCAACAGAGGAATAGAAGGCTGAGGAAGCAGAGACTGGGGTAAAGGAGACAAGGTGGAGAGAGAAGGAGGAGAGAGAAAAGCAGATGGAAAGCTGTAAGCAAAAATCAAGAGTGTGCGGAAACTTTCAAAGACACGACTCAGCAATCTGCTATACTGGATAACGAAACAAGCATCAATAAACAATCACTATTGTTCTGCGCCTCCTGCTCACTTGTCATCACCCCTCCCCTCTCCATAGAGCAGACTGGGTTGTAGCTGACCAGCCTCTCTGTACAGCGATCACCAAAATATAAAAAATACAGTGTACAAATTCGTGTGAAGTAAAAGGAATTGGGGAACCCTGTGACCAAAGAAGCAGGAGTAAAATATTGGTATTTAATACCAATATTTTACTATCAGCATTACTGGGCACCCAAATTTCCCGTCACCTTTATTGGACAGACGCCAGCCAGGACATACAGGTCTGCACCTGCACCTGTCCTGGCTGACTGGGCTATGCACTGGGCACAGCACCATCAGCTGGGACACAGGCCTGACACAGCATAGATGAGACCACGCTTACAGCCAGTCTGTCAGGAGCCTGGAGCCAGAGGTCAGGTGTAGAGACCGCTGGCCACTGTCTGAGGGGGACCCCCGCCTCATCCTCCTCCTCAAACCTCACTGCATGATCAGACCAGTCACCAGTCCAGGACCAGGTGGCATTCAAAATGGTGTCACCACGGTGGTGTGAATGGCACAGTTTTGTTATCCCCTGGCTGCATCTGCCCAGTGTTGAAGGGGTAGGCAGAGACAGAGCTAAGCAGAGGAGTCGGAGTGTGCCCCACAAAAGATGCACACTGCACCACCACCAGTGCCGGGCCGAGGCATAGGCTGGAGAGGCTCCAGCCTCCGGGCGCAGTGTAGGGGGGGGCGCACAATTCATTCAGTTGTCATTCCTAATTGTGTATGAAGCAGAAAGAAATAAGAAAAGGGGATACATAGCAGTGACTGCAAGCCAGATAACTAGATATTAAGGTGTTGGGGAGGTTGTGGGCCCTGTGGCCCTCTTCGTCTAATAGCAATCAGTGTGTGACAGCTGGAGTGGGAGGGATGGAGGGGCGCACTTTGGTGTCTCAGCCTTGGGTGCTGGAGGACCTTGTCCCTGCTCTGACCACCGCCAAGCCACCAGAGAGGGCAGCAGTCAGCAGAGTGCATGCAGCATCAGCATGTGTGAGAGAGAGCACTGAGAGAATAATACTGTATTCTCTCAGTGCTCTCTCACACACACATGCTGACGCTGCACACACTCTGCTGCTGTAACATAACAAAGTACAATGCCGGGGCCAGGCAAAGCCATGATGACAGGAAGCAGAGAGCTGCACACGCAAGCAGTGTCATGATGCACACAGTGACAGTCTGTGAGTGACAGTGACCCTGTGACCTCAAAGGCGACCCGAGGCCCCCCTCTAAAGTGAGGCCCAAAGCAGGAGATTACCATGCTTGGTGTCTGGCGGCGCCCCTCCCTGCCTGTGCCTTATATTTTTTGAAAACTATGTTAAAGGAGTACTGTAAGGGTTACAAAAAAAAGAGTTAAACTTAGTTGGGGCTTCTACCAGCCCCCCGCAGATGGTCTGTGCCTGCGCCAGGACAAAACCATCCCCCGGTCCCCTGCCATGGCACACTTCCAGTATTTGCGACTTTAATGTCACATGCCTCTGCCCACGCATCCCCGGTATTTCCTGCGCAGGTACAGGACGTCGCGGGGGGGGGGGGGGGGGAGGTATGGTGCAGATAGAAGCCCCAGGTAAGGTAAGGTAAACTCTTCTTTCCCCACCCCTTACAGTGCACCTTTAATGCAGACCTGCACTCAGGACTTCTTCTCTGCTCTAAAAGATACGCAACAGCATAATAATCTTTAAAGAAATACATTTGTACTTGTTACAGCTGTCTGTAAGTGTGCACGTGACTGAGGGGGTCAGTTGTATGTGATGTCCCTGGCTTAGATGCTCGAGGGGCGGGGTCACAGAGATTTCCCTGTCAGCGCAGTCTATTGCAGGGAGCAGAATGCATGTAATGGTGCAGTGCACTGCGATAGGCTCTTATGTCCCACGCAGATCACACCACATCATGGCCCAGATGCAAGTCACTTTTTCTCCTTAGTTTTCTCCTAGGAAATCATTTTTAAACTTCTTTTTAAAATACATTTTCAGCATTTTGTAATTGAAAAAGTACCAAAAAGTAGTTGAAAAAGTACTATCAAAATTACTTTGAGTATTTTGAGTTGCTGGTGGCTTAAAATGCATTTTATGGCAAGGTGTGAAAATATCACCTGGGAGAAAACTCAGGAGAAAAAGTGATGTGTGAAAGGGCCCTTAAAGAAATCCTGTAATAAAAACAATCCCCCCGGGGGGTACTTACCTCGGGAGGGGGAATCCTCTGGATCCTAAGGAGGCTTTCCCCATCCTCCTCCGTGCCTCCGTAGATGCGCAAACGTGCGCGAAAAGGCCGTCAGGCTTAACCACCCAGCACCCACCGCACCACCAGGTACCCCACTTCAACCTTCATTCTCCAATTGTGCAAGCCAGCCACGCTTTTATATGTATGCTTACATTTTTCTATGCATGAAGCCAAGAATAAACGCAGCTTATTTGCAGTGCCGGTTTCCTTTTGCCTGCTTTTCCTCCCTGCCACTCTGCATAATCTTATACCAGAGCACGCTCAGCTGCAATAGGGCACCTGAAAGACTACTCAAGCACACTTGCCACATCCATAGTGCCAACCCGCTTTCCTCTCTATATATTGATGTAAATATTTACCTCTCTGGCATCCAGCGCAGGCGTACTAGAGGCTTTAGGTTCGGGTAAGGCGGAAATAGCCTGACCAGAAGGTAGAGCCGCTACTGCGCCTGTGCTGGATCCCGGAGAGGTAAATCAATCATCCCTTGTCAGGCTTGTCGGGAGGATTGCAGGAGGCTTCAAGGGAGCCATCGCTGGATTGCCTGCAGCTACAGGGATGGGGGAAGCCTCATTGGGACCCTGAGGCTTCCCCCTCCCGAGGTAAGTACCCCCAGGGGATGTTTATTATATTACAGAATCTCTTTACAGCATAACAGCCTGGCCACTAGCATTGCTTCCATGGGAATGGAGATGGCAGCCTCCATACTCCCGACTCCTGGTTCCCTTTAAAGAAAGGATGTGAAAATCATGACAGCATCCTTTCCAATTCCGCAGAAATTCAGATTTACGATTTTCCATTTTTCCGAGTTCCGAGGAGTATTTTATTAGTCATTTTTTTTGCATCAGAGAATCCAAAAAAGTTAAAAGAAAAGCGGAAATCGTAAAAGCGGAAAATCAGTCTTGTGATTGGTCTGTAATAAATATTTAGCTTCAGCTCCACTAGCTCCGGGTGCAATGCGGTTTCCCAGGTAATGTGTGTGTTCATATACGATATACACACGCATTGCCCAGAGCTGTGCTATGTATGTTACTGGACATTATCACAGGAATGCTTTAACTTACACTATTTATTTTCCATCTTCTCCTACAGAGCAAACACCATCAGCTTCTCTCCATCTGATTCCCAGGATGGGAGCGTCATGTCTGGTGGGTCTGAATCCTCCCCAGACTCTGACTTTGCAGTCCCTGCAGTGCCTATCTATTATGCACCTGATGATTCTGTGCCAAATGAGAGTTTCACCATCCACACTCTCTCCATGGCACAGGTTGCAGAGGCCTTGGATGGGGTTGATGAAACATCTCCATCACCCACCAGTGATCTGTCTGCACCAGCTGCAGCTGTCCCATCCAACCCTGCACAGCTCTTAGATAGGCCTGCAGAGACACCTACACCACCAGGCAAAGTCATGTCTGAGTCTGCCAGCTCACTCAGAACACCTGAGACTCCGAGTCCAATTGTGTCACCTGAGTCTCCCAGCTCACTCAGAACACCTGAGACTCCGAGTCCCATTGTGTCATCTGAGTCTGCCAGCTCACTCAGAACACCTGAGACTCCGAGTCCCATTGTGTCATCTGAGTCTGCCAGCTCACTCAGAACACATGAGTCTCCGAGTCCAGTTGTGTCATCTGAGTCTGCCAGCTCACTCAGAACACATGAGTCTCCGAGTCTAGTTGTGTCATCTGAGTCTGCCAGCTCACTCAGAACACATGAGTCTCCGAGTCCCATTGTGTCATCTGAGTCTGCCAGCTCACTCAGACCACAGGAGCCTTCAGACCCATTCAGAACACCGGACAATCCCATCCGAATCAGAAGGCCTCGCATTCCCTCTCCACTCATCACTCCTGGAAACGAGGATGTGCCGTACAGGAGTGTGAAGTGGGAGAGTGTGACAGACCCCGACCAACCAGCCAGAGCCGGTCCATCAGATCCTCAGAAGCCAGTGACCATCACCAGAGAGATGAGGAGAGCCTTCTACAAGCTCCTTGGTGAGATATTTAACCTGTTTAACCATTATAAAAACCTGTGAGGGTCATTAATGAAGTGCAAAGTAAACTGGGGGAACAATCCCAAACAGTTATAGAGTATTAAACTAATAACTGAAATAATGATTCCGATTGGCTGCTCTAGGAACTCCTCCCCCTTGGCTCCAGTTTTCTCTGTCCCTCGTTGTCTTTGGATGAATATTTATTTTAGGAACACATTTTGTAATAAATGTTTTTATAGGTGAGAGAGAATAGGGGGGGGGGGGGGGGGGAATGTTTGGCTGCATTTGCAGTAACAAGTTGGGTTGCGTCTGACAATACCTTTATTACAGCAAAGTCTTTTATATAACATACCCTGATTCTCACATGTTACTGTTTTGTCTCACACAGATGACCGCACCATCGATCTCTTCCTGGAAGATGATGGATGCAAAAGAGTTTCAGACAAGGTAAGTATTAGCGAATGTAACATAGAAGTCTTGTTTTGTGTTTCTTATACAAATGCTAACTGCCATAGCAAAGATTGTCTATCAGTAAAAGCTAATCGTCTCTGTATTTGTGTTTCCCATTACAGTACCTGCTGGCCATGGTGCTCATCTACTTCAGCAGAGCTGGCCTCTCCATCGCCGAGTACAACATCCAGAACTTCTACGCTGCTCTGTAAGTATATGATGTCCTCTTCTCATGTATATTTTCACATAGCTGACAGTAGAGTGGTAACTTATATCGGGGGGCTCCATGACACCCGCCTTCTCTCTTCTACCATGGGTCTGGTAGCATATAGATAAGCAGTATATAGTTAGCAATACAAATGTTTTTATAGCACATTCTTCTTATTCCATCATTTTTGCAGGTTCCTGGCCAACCAGATGGAGGAAGACATCCCTTTCTTTCACTCCATCTTCCTGTTCGCCACCTGGTACTTCAGAAGCAAGGAAAACTTCAAGGAGGCCACAAAGACCCTCTTCAGACGGATGGGATTCCGGGCCTGGGTCAGTCGTGAGGAGTGCCGCCATGTAAGTTAAAAAAAGGGTTTTAAGGTTAGGCATATGCGGTGGCTAAGGTTAGGCGTAGCGAGTTAAAGTTAGGCATTTGGGTGTGTGTGTGTGTGTGTGGGGGGGGGGGTAAATTGTTTGGAAAAACTATCAGAAATGTGATTGGACCTGTCAATAATTGATAGTTCAACCCGTCGATCTGATGGGAAATTGCATGGTGTGTACCAGGGATAATTCTCCTCTATCACTTCAGCAGCAATATGTCTATACAAGGCATTGTGACAGTAAATAAGGGCCCTGTAAGGAATATTTCCAGCATAAAAAGGGAAAGTGGATAAATTGTACAGAATGCACACCATACAGGGGACTATTATACATTAGTAATACAATACTGCATGCTAAGCTACTTTGTCATGTAAACAGGTATGAATATCACCATTATTATTTTCTATCAGGCTCTTGTTGTCCTTATGGAGCTGCAGCATTGTTATATCATTTTTATCTGTGCAATCTAGAATATGAAACATGTTGAATCTCCTGGTTTTTCTTATAAACGTCTAACATGTATGTTTGTTTCATATTCTTAGGTCATGAAGAGACTGAGTCACCGGGGATGGAGAAGAAAGCGAATGGACCATCATGGCCTGGCCACTCGGGGTTTCAGGCTGACCACAGAGGAACGCACTGCTATGGAACCAGGGAGCGGATATGTCTGTGACCACTGTTCTAGGTCCAGGCCCCACTCCTGGTGTTGCATCATGCAGTGATAGTTACCTCCTGCCAGGGCAGTTGCAGCTCCTGTCATCTCCATCCATGTCCTGCAACTCTTTCCATCCTCTCCAGCGACTTCCATCACCTGCAGTTAAGTCATTCATGCAGGCTCTGACATGGAATCCACCATAAACCACCTCATACATTTCCTTCCTTCTCATGCAGCTCCTGATAAATCATCCATCTGCTGAAGTTTCTGCTGTCATCTGCACTTACCATCTTTCTGCCGAAGTGTCTGTCAGCATTTCCATCTCCTCCTGCTCCTGGCTTTTCCTAAATTTCTCATTTCCTGCAGTACCTGTCATCAACTGCAGTGAGCGACTTCTGCAGCTATCACCTGCAGCTCCAATCTTTTCCTGCAGTACCTGTCATCAACTGCAGTGAGCGACTTCTGCAGCTATCACCTGCAGCTCCTATCTATTCCTGCAGTGCCTGTCATCAACTGCAGTGAGTGACTTCTGCTGCTATCACCTGCAGCTCCAATCTTTTCCTGCAGTACCTGTCATCATCTGCAGTGAGCGACTAATGCAGCTATCACCTGCAGCTCCTATCTATTCCTGCAGTGGCTCTTCTACTGCAGCGAGCGACTCTTTCAAATCATTTCCTGCAGTGCCTGTCATCTCCTGCAGTGAACTTCTCTTTTAATTCATATCCTGCAGTGTCTGTCATCTCCTGCAGTGAGCGTCTCCTTTGTCCACTGTCATCAATTACAGCCCCAGCCGCCTTCAAACATCATTGCTTGCAGCTCCTACCATCTTGAACCACCTTTGCTTGCAGCTCCTACCATCTCAAACCATCTTATAGTCCCAGCCATCTTCCACCATCTTTGCTTGCAGCTCCTGCCATCTTAAACCATCTTTGCTTGCAGCTCCTGTAATCTTGAACCATCTTTTCTTACAGTCCCAGCTATCTTCCACCATCACTGCTTGCAGCTCCTACCATCTTCTGCATATATTGTAGCCAAACTCAGATAGCAGCAATTGGCTACAGGGGAAAGGGGGGGGGGGGGGGGGTGTTAGTGTTAGGAAAGGAGAGGTGAAGGCTAGTGTTAGGATTAGCAAGGGGGGGGGGGAGGTTAGTGTTAGGAGAAGAGAGGAGAAGGCTGGTGTTAGAAGTACAAAGGGGGGAGTTTAGTGTTAGGAGAGGAGAAGGCTAGTGTTACGAGTGGAGGAGGGGAAGTTAGTGTTAGGAGAGGGGAAGGCTTGTGTTAGAATTGAAGAGAGGAAGGTTACTGTTAGGAGAGGAGAAGGTTAGTGTTAGGAGCAGAGGAGGGGAAGTTAGTGTTAGGAGAGGGGAATGCTTGTGTTAGAATTGGAAAGAGGGGAGGTTAGTGTTAAGAGAGAGGGTGGTGGTTAGTATTAGTAGTGGAGAGGGGGTAGGTTAGTGTTAGGAGACAAGGAAGGCTAGTGCTAGGAGTGGAGAGGGGGGCGGTTAGTGTTAGGTGAGGAGAGGGTGGAGGTCAGTGTTAGGAGTGGGGAGGGGGTAGGTTAGTGTTAGGAGAAAGGAAGCCTAGTGTTTGGAGTGGAAGGGGGAGGTTAGTGTTAGGAGTGGAAAGTGGGGAGGCTAGTGTTATGAGTGGAGTGGGGGAAGTTGGTGTTAGAAGACAGGAAGGTTAGTGTTAGAAGTGGAGAGGGAGGAGGTTAGTGTTAGGAGTAGAGAGAGGGTGGGGGTTAGTGTTAGAGGGGAACGCTAGTGTTAGGAGTGGAGAGGGGGGGGTTAGTGTTAGGAGAGGGGAATGCTAGTATTAGGAGTGGAGAGGAGGGAGGTTAGTTTTAGGAGAGGAGAAGGATAGTGTTAGGAGTGGATGGGGGGATTAGTGTTAGGAAAAGGGAAAGCTAGTGTTAGAAGTGGAGATGGAGAAAGTTAGTGTTAGGAGTGGAGAGGGTGGAGGCTAGTTATAGGAGAGGGGTAGGCTAGTGTTAGGAGTGGAGAGGGAGTGGTTAGTGTTAGGAGAGCAGAAGGCTAGTGTTAGGAGTGGATGGGGAAAGGTTAGTGTTAGGAGAAGGGAAGGTTATTGTTAGGAATGGAGGGGGGAGGGGGGTAGTGTTAGAAGGGGAGGGGGGGGTTAGTGTTAGGAGAGGGGAAGGCAAGTGCTAGGAGTAGAGATGGGTTAGGTTATTGTTAGGAGTGGGGAGGGGGTAGGTTAGTGTTAGGAGAGGGGAAGGATAGTGTTAGGAGTGGGGAGGGCGAGGTTAGTGTTAGGAAAGGAGAGGGTGGAGGTTGGTGTTAGGATTGGAAAGGGCAGAGGTTAGTGTTAGAAGAGGGAAAGGCAGGTGTTTGGATTGGAGAGGGGGGAGGTTAGTGTTATATGAGAAGAGGGGAAGGGAAGGCTAGGGTTAGTGTTTGGAGAGGTGAAGGCTAGCGTTAAGAGTGTAGAGGGGGGAGGTTAGTGTCAGGAGAGGGGAAGGCTAGTGATAGGTGTAGAGAGAGGGGAGGTTAGTGTTAGGAGAGGGGAAGGCTAGTGTTAGGAGTGGGGGGGAGGGGTTAGTGTTAAGAGAGGAGATGGTGGTATTGCTTAAAGGCATATTGTAACTAGTGCCGCATTAGTAGGGTGACTAGCACCAATCAGAGTAGGCCAGCATAGTGTAGTGTAGGGACCCACCCTAAAAGAGTCTACCGTGACGTGGTGGGTGGGCTTACAATCCTACTGCTCAAAAGGTTTTACTTTTCACCAGTTGGATTAACCAAAGGACTCTTGATGTTTGGATAACTAACCGTTTTTACCCTACAGTGACAATGCACAGCTTCATTTACTTTAAATGATCCTGGGAATCAAATAAGGCCACCAGGAATCCACTGTGACCACCTTAAAGGGATACTTAAGTCAAAAATAAAAAAATGATTTTTACTCACCTGGGGCATCCCTCAGCCCCCTGAAGCTGTATGGTGCCCTCGCAGCCTCGCTCCGATCCTCCTGTCCCCACCGGCGGCTACTTCCGGGTTCGGCGACAGCCGCCAACAGGCTGGGAACGCGAGTGATTCTCCGCGTTCCCAGCCGCTATATCACCCTCTATGCTGCTATAGCGTATATGTTATATGCTATAGCAGCATAGAGGGTGATATAGCGGCTGGGAACGCGGAGAATCACTCGCATTTCCAGCCTGTCGGCGGCTGTCGCGGAACCCGGAAGTAGCCGTTGGCGGGGACAGGAGGATCGGAGCGAGGCTGCGAGGGCACTATACAGCTTCAGGGGGCTGAGGGATGCCCCAGGTGAGTAAAAATCATTTTTTATTTTTGACTTAAGTATCCCTTTAAAGCCATGAAGTCAGGGCCTCTATAAGCTCTGCAGCCCACAGTCGATGCATCTTTGGTGCAGTTCTTCACTCAACTGAGGTGCATCACTAGTGGGCTGTAAAACGAATTGAGGACTCAACTTCATGGATACAATTGCCGCAGAGCTCTCCCAAAGACCAGCTGATCTCTTCTTTCCATGTAAGGTGATATTTACTTATTGAATAATTATGTGCAAAAGTGGCGATCAGGGGACAGGATGATGGGTTATAAATGAAAGTGGCAACCACTTCTGCTGATCATCACTTAGGGTCGGTTCACATTTGTTTTAAAAATGTATCCATGGCTCCGTTTTTTTGGCCCGAACCCAAACCGGAACCACATATACAACTGTTAAAAATAGCGGCTGTCTTCACACACTTACAAAACAGACCCATTGGCGATCCGTGGGATCTGATTTGAAAAACTGAACGGAGAGTCCGGACTTGTCGGAACTTTACGGACCCCGGATACACGGAGGGGTAGCGAAAGGCAATACAAAAACGGATCTCCCTCTACACAGACTATTTTGCACACAGAAAATGGAGGGAAATCTGGATTGCCTACTTCCTGATCCTCCCCTCAATGTCACCCCCATAGGTGTCCCCAGGTAGCCCTAAGGGATAGCAGCCAGAAAGGGGGGCAGCGGGCGCAGATGCGGGGAGGCGGGTCGGCCCCCCTCCCTCACCTTGGTAGCCCCATCCCTGCTCCCCCTCCAGCTATGTGCTCTATAGTAATTGGCGAGCGGGGAAGCAATTACCTTCCTTCCTCTGTTGGCCACGTGACTTCCTGCAGTGCCTCCCTCTAGTGGGCGGCATTGCAGGAAGTCATGCATCGAGCAGAGGAAGGAAGGTAATTGCTTCCCCGCTCGCCAATTACTATAGTGCACATAGCTGGAGGGGGTTGATCTTCTCTTGGGTTTCAGCAACATCAGCAATTCCCCCAAGAGCCAGACAGGAGAAATACAGACTAACAGCTTGTACAATTAGCTAGCTGACTTGGGGGTTGATTCACTTTGTAGGACGAGAGCAACGCACTTTGGCCCAATTGGCTGCCTGTCAAGTGACAGGCAGCCTATTGGACCAATCAAAGCAAAGTGCAGGGATCACGTCCTACAAAGTCACTGGACCTGACAGGGTCCAGAGTGGGACAGTTGGAGCAGCCGTTCATTTTGGGGGATGTGTGAGTAAGTTAGTAGTGCATGCTACAGCAGTAGCGTGCCTACTTTGAAAATTTTACTTGTGCTGCCACACTAAGCTGCGCTGCTTGAGCAATGTAGCTTAGTGAGTCAATCTCTACTGATTTGTCTGTGAGCCAGATGTAGCCATCAAAAGAGCCACATCTGGCTCCCGAGCCATAGGTTCCCTACCCCTGTTCTAGCAGGACCTGTAACGAACAAATCCGTCCAACACGAAAGACCTGCTTTAAATTTATAAGTCCGTTCTGGGACCACCAACAAAACGTCAATGGATTTTGGCCTTCTAAAAAATCAGGAATGCCCAGAAATTCAACTAACCAAGAAGGCTGAGACTGAAGCTTGTACTTAAACTGCACCCTTTTCTAGGTAAGTAATGTGTGAAATGGGGATAAAGAAGACTTAATAGAGCTAATTTGCCCAGACTGAGACCATAGCATCCCTTTCCAATTTGATTACCACTGTCACGAAAATCATAAAATTTGAAAAATATATATAAACATAAAAGACGTACGTTAAGCATACACTTTTTTGGCAGTTGGACAGAGCAAATGCCATTCACTAAATGGTTTTGAAAATAAAGAAAACCTTGAGAATCCCCCACGAGGAGATGGGCTAGTCTAAAACCTATCAGTAATGTCAGATTTCTACTACTACTACAACATAGGAGAAAAGTAATCTATGGCTCATTTTACTCAGGAAGAAACATACTTCTTATTTGTTTGTAGTTACAAATATTTTCAATTTTAAGATTTTTGCGATGGTGGTCTTTTAAGGGGAACAAGAGGTCATTCTCTAAACTAACCCAACGAGGAACATGGACACCTGCATAAAACATAGGAATGAAGGCGAGTTGCATTGCATTGTGATCTTCATGAAGGTTGATTGATCAATAAAATATATGAAATTACTCCCATTTTAGTATTTTGTGCAATAAAGCTGAAGCAATTTTTTGGGGACTGCAATAGACCTTGTTGTAGTTTGTTTGCATTATATTATCTTTCTACTGGAAATAATGGGTTTATTCATCATCAACTGGAATTAGCGGCCGCTATGGAGGCTACACTCGCTCCGTGCAGCATAGCGTGCCTTATTTTGTTACGCGGGTTGCTTCCTCAATTAACATAGAAGTGGGCGTGCTAGTGAAGTATCACGGTCCAGATACTGCACAGAGGTGGCCACTATTTAAAGGAGCGCGCGTTGCTTTCTCACAAAATAAGGCACGCTACGCTGCACGGAGCGAGCGTAGCCACCATAGCGGCCGCTAATTGTATTTTATTCTGGTCGGTGAAACATCCCCAAAGTGTGCCAAGTGGGTGTGGTGGGTTACCCTGTAAGGATATTATCTTACTTCAGTTTATTGGAAGAATCCCTCCCAAATATTGATACTGCTATTTATAAGCAGGACAAAGTCACACTTAATGGGAACCTAAACTTTAACTTCCCTGGGGCTTCTATTAGCCCCCTGCAGCCGCCCTGTGCCCACACTGTTACTAATCGTACCTCCAGTCCCCCGCAGCGACCCTCTTCTGGCCGGCCAACTGGTGAGTTGATGGGTCACTATGCATACTGTGCGTCCTCGATCACACTCCCTTCTTTATTATGCGCATGCGCGGTAAAGATTTTTACATACTGCGCATGTGCAGAGCGCTCCCTTCTACGAGAGTACGATTAGGAGGTGCGCAGACCAGGGCCGTGCAACCAAGTGGCAAAGGGTCGCTGTGGGATACCGGAGGATCACTTGGCCATGGCACGGGCACAGGGCGTCTGCAGAGGCGTCTAGTTAAAAATGGCGCCGGCAAAAAAATGGCGCCCCCTTCTGCCCAATATATGTTTAAAACGATATTTATCGTTTTAAAGGTTAAAATAGTGCAGACCTTTTGAACGAAATTTATCGTTTTAAAACTTTTTTTTTTTTGGCCTGCCTGAACGATATTTATCGTTTTAACCCTTGCTTTGCTGCCGTTTGGAAAATATCTGCCCGCCGGCTTTAATGTTTAATAGCAAAGCCCCCTTAAAAGCTAAAAACACCAAATTTGCAGGGAATGTTAAGAAGAAAATTGTGAACAAGAGGAAAACATTTTTTTTCAAAAAGACCTTATAGTTTTTGAGAAAATCGATTTTGAATATTCTTCTTCTGACCGTGGGAAAATTAAACGCCCGCCGACTTTAGCGGTTAATAGCAAAGCCCCTTTAAATGCCAGAAACACCAAATGTGTAGGGAATGTTAAGAAGAATAGTGGGAACACGAAGAAAAAAAATTGTTCAAAAAGACCTTATAGTTTTTGAGAAAATCGATTTTAAATCTTCAAAGAGGAAATGTATCTATTTAAATCGCATACTGACATTTCCGTGGAAACTTTTTCCACCGACTTTAGCAGTTAATAGCAAAGTCCCCTTAAATCCTAGCAACACCACATTTGCAGGATATGTTAAAAAGATACTGGGAAACAATATTTAAAAAAAAAAAATTGAACAATTTTTTTTTTTTTAAATTAAAATGTGTGGGTTATGTTCAGAGTGTGGGAAATTTTTTGAAAAAAATGACGTGGGGTCCCCCCTCCCGAGCCTCTGTAACCCCTTGTCTCCCATGCAGGCTGGGATAGCCAGAATGCGGAGCCCCGGCCGACTGGGGCTTCGCACCCTGAGCTATACCAGCCCGCATGGTCCATGGTATGGGGGGGCTTCGGGGGGGAGGGGTGGCCAAGCCTTCCCCTCCCCCCCGGAGCCCTTGTCCAATCCATGGACAAGGGGCTCTTCCCCACCTCCGGTGCCCCAGGAGGAGGTGGGGGCGACGACTCCCTGGGGGGGGGGTTCATGGTGGCATCTGGGAGTCCCCTTTAAGAAGGGGACCCCCAGATGCCCACCCGCTCCAAGGAGAAATGAGTATAGGGGTACTTTGTACCCCTTACCCATTTCCACAAAGGGTTAAATGAAATAAAAACACAACCACGAGAAAAGTCCTTTAATGTTCTAAATTAACCAGAAATACTTACCTGTACCTTTAAGAAAAAATTCCACGTCAATTAGGTCCCACGACAGTATCCTCTATCTTGCGACCTTCTGTTACATATTGATTGAAGATCTTCGCCGCCCCGACGCCACACACGCCGCCTCCGCCGCACTGCTCTTAGCTATACTTAGTATAGCTAAGAGCAAAAAGCATCTTTAAATTTTAGCTCCAATGGTCCCCATTGGTTCCTTAACAGACCAATGGGGATCAGGAGGATCCCCATTGGTCGATAAGGAACCAATGGGGAGCCTTGGAGCCAAAATTTAAAGATGCTTTTTGTTCTCAGCTATACTTAGTATAGCTGAGAGTTGCGTCTATGCATCTATATAGACGCATTAGCGCTAGCTGCCGCTGCCCTCCCTGCCTCCCCCCACCTGTCACCCTCACCCATGCTGGCACCCATGGGTGCATTTGGTGCCAGCATGGGTGAGGGTGACAGGTGGGGGGAGGCAGGGAGGGCAGCGGCAGCTAGCGCTAATGCGTCTATATAGACGCATAGACGCAACTCTCAGCTATACTTAGTATAGCTGAGAGCAGTGCGGCGGAGGCGGCGTGTGTGGCGTCGGGGCGGCGGAGATCTTCAATCAAGATGTATCAGAAGATCGCAAGATGGAGGATACTGTCGTGGGACCTGATTGGCATGGGATTTTTTTCTTAAAGGTACAGGTAAGTATTTGTGGTTAATTTAGAACATTAAAGAACTTTTCTCGTGGTTGTGTTTTTATTTCATTTAACCCTTTGTGGAAATGGGTAAGGGGTACAAAGTACCCCTATACTAATTTCTCCTTGGAGGGGGGTGGGTATCTGGGGGTCCCCTTCTTAAAGGGGACTCCCAGATGCCACCAAGAACCCCCCCCCCCCCAGGGAGTCGTCGCCCCCACCTCCTCCTGGGGCACCGGAGGTGGGAAAGAGCCCCTTGTCCATGGATTGGACAAGGGCTCCGGGGGGGAGGAGGAGGCTTGGCCGCCCCTCCCTCCCGAAGCCCCCCCATACCATGGACCATGCGGGCTGGTATAGCTCAGGGTGCGAAGCCCCAGTCGGCCGGGACTCCGCATTCTGGCTATCCCAGCCTGCATGGGAGACAAGGGGTTACAGAGGCTCGGGAGGGGGGACCCCACGTCATTTTTTTTTAAAAAATTCCCACACTCTGAACATAACCTACACATTTTAATTTAAAAAAATAAATAAATAAAATTTTTCATTTTTTTTTAAAATATTGTTTCCCAGTATCTTTTTAACATATCCTGCAAATTTGGTGTTGCTAGGATTTAAGGGGACTTTGCTATTAACTGCTAAAGTCGGCAGAAAAAGTTTCCACGGAAATGTCAGTACGCGATTTAAATAGATACATTTCCTCTTTGAAGATTTAAAATCGATTTTCTCAAAAACTATAAGGTCTTTTTGAACAATGTTTTTTCTTCGTGTTCCCACTATTCTTCTTAACATTCCCTACACATTTGGTGTTTCTGGCATTTAAAGGGGCTTTGCTATTAACCGCTAAAGTCGGCGGGTGTTTAATTTTCCCACGATCAGAAGAAGAATATTCAAAATCGATTTTCTCAAAAACTATAAGGTCTTTTTGGAAAAAAAATTTTTCCTCTTGTTCACAATTTTCTTCTTAACATTCCCTGCAAATTTGGTGTTTTTAGCTTTTAAGGGGGCTTTGCTATTAAACATTAAAGCCGGCGGACAGATATTTTCCAAACGGCAGCAAAGCAAGGGTTAAAACGATAAATATCGTTTGGGAGCAATACAAATATAAATATAAACGATAAATATCGTTTTTAAAGCCGGCGCCATTATTTAGCTGTCAAAAACGAAAAATAACTAGCGATAGTGGTTCTCTATGGGGCGCCGTTTTTTAACTACGATAACTGGCGCCATTTTTAATGGACCCCTCTGCAGAGGGCCGGTAGGAGCCGCAGGTAATTTAAACTCATTTTTTTCTACTGTTAAGGCTCACTTTAAATATTGCAGTAAAGATGTCTTGTGCATTAGAAAAGCTACAGGAGAGGGATCAGAGGTATCTCTTACTGCTGCACACTGCACATCGATTTTAATAGTTTTTAGCATGAACTCTATTAAAAATAAATTGCCCCTCCCCCCACCCCCTGTATCCCACTGCTAATGCTGCTCTCTCCGGGCCCCATGTAGAGTATTAGGTCAGGGAAGCGCTCTCACCTCCCCAGCTAGCGGGCTCCTTCCTCTGTGCTGCTGCTGTCTTCCAGTCCCCATACACCATGACCTGGCAGCATGTACATCCTCTCATATGTACACAGCCGGTTCATGGGGTCACTACAGGCATCAGGAGATGACAGCAGCACAAAGGATGGAGCGCAGGATCTTCACACACAAACACACACACATATTATTATTATTTCTTAGTATTTATATAGCGCTGACATCTTCCGCAGCACTGTACAGAGTATATCGTCTTGTCACCTAACTGTCCCTCAAAGGGGCTCACAATCTAGTCCCTACTATAGTCATATGTATGTATCGTAGTCTAGGGCCAATATAGGGAAAGCCAATTAACTTATTTGTAAGTTTTGGCATATGGGAGGATGCCGAGTACCCGGAGGAAACCCACACAGACAACATACAAAGTCCATGCAGACTGTGCCCTGGGTGGGATACAAAACGAGGATCCAGCACAGCAAGACGAGGAAGCTAACCACTACGCCACCGTGCTGACACTTTAGATACCACTGTGGTGCCCCCAGTCATCCAGCAAAGAACCCTCCTGACTGATCGGTAATATCAGTCGATTTCTGCTAGAAATCGATCAATATTATGATCAGCCTGCATGTTAAGGCAACAATCTTCAGCAGATTCACGGTGCTCGCTGCCCATACAGTTCTGCAGGCCTGTTCACAGTACTGCATTGTAACTGATTATTCTAACTCTCTGCATGCAGACTTTGTATTACAATCTATGTCCGGTCTCCATTGCAGTGCTTAACTGTCACATTTTGTAAATTAACATAGCCCCCAACCGTCCCGTTTTTGTCGGGATTCTCCCAATTTTGGGGGGCTCACCTGCTATCCCGGTATGAGCCCCCCAAGTTCTGGACTGCTGTCAGTGTTGACAGCCGCCCGTAACAGGAGGAGAGCAGCGCAGTGGAGGGAGAGCTGTGGGCAGCGGCGGAGAAAGGGGGCCATCTCCCCTCCTTACCTTACCTTAGGGTGCTCTCCCTCCCTCGCTCTCTCCTCCGAAACTAAGTGCGGTGGCGTTTGGCAGCGGGCGGAACTTACCTTCCGTGTCGCTCCAAGCGCCGGAAGTTCTAGTGCCGCAGCCGCTGCTCTGGTCTGGACCAGACCAGACTAGCGGCAAATCATCTCGCGCCTGCGACGAGACCAGACGGAGACACGGAAGGTAAGTTCCGCCCCTCTGCCAGCCACCTCACTTAGTTCTGGAGGAGAGCGAGGGAGGGAGAGCACCCTAAGGTGAGGGAAGGGGGGGTAGATGGCCCCCTTTACCTGCATTTACTGGTGAAACGCTGTGTCTTATGTGCATTTAATGGGGAAACGCTGTCTGTCATTATGTGCATTTACTTCATATTTTTTTAATGTAACTACATTAGCTGGTATAACTACATTGCAGTTAGCCCCACCCACGGGCAGGGTATATGAGGGATATATTTCAATAAAAATATAAGGGCATCAATATTAAAAAAAATCTTTAAAAAACTTTATGGTAGGCGGGACTAGGGTGTGTGTTGGGGGTGTGGTTAGAGGTTGTGTTGAGGGTGTGGCTAGGGGTGTGGCCTGTGTCCCACTTTCTAATTTTAAAATGTTGGGAGGTATGAATTAAATTGCTGTGATTTTGAAATGAGAAGGGAAAATGAAGACATCTATTTGTCTAAACAGGCTTGCTGATCATTTTGTTTCAGTACCAAGCAGAAATATACATATATTGAAATTAATAGTCTGCTTCAGAATTCAAATGCGCTGCGCTGCAGATCCCATTCATTATAATGAATGGGATCTGCGCTGCGATTACCAAAAATGCGTGCAGCACGCGATAGTGCAATTGCGCTGCCTTGCAGCGCATATGATGGGAACGGCAGAAGGGCTGTCTAAGCCCTTCTACCGTTCTTGCGCGTCGCACACGATACGCGCTGCCAAAATGCGCATGCCAGCGTGTATAGTCTGAACGAGGCCTAAGAGGTGAAGTGGTTGAACTCATAAAAGTTGCAGTTTACATGTGTTGTATTTCTGCCATTTCAGCATGTATGCTGTACACCCTAGGTTCTCAACATGCGGTACGCGTACCCCAGGGGGTACTTCTGATGCTTCCAGGGGGTACTCGGGCTTGATACACTTAACCAAGAATAACCAATTTAGAGTTTTAGAAAATTATAAATCTTATTTAAACAACACCAAATTAGTATTTTAGCTACTTAAAGGGACTCCGAGCAGTGCAGAAACTATGGAAAGATGCATATCATTTTAAAGCTCTCTTTCTCCTCTTTTCAATGATATATAAACCGCCACCCTACGCCTTTTAGTTTTCGCTAGTTTCGCGATTGAAATTGCCGCTACCGCAATTTCAATCGCGAAAATAAAGAAAACTAAAAGGCGTAGAGCGGCGATTTAGGTGTCGCCAGAAAGAGAGCTTTAAAATGATATCAATCTTTCCATAGTTACTTGTATTACACAGGACGACACTTTCCCCAGTGTCAGCAGCTCCAGACTAACCAGCAAGCTCATGGTGACCCAGAACTCATTGGGGTGTGTAAGGGACTACAATGGTCCTAAAAGCCCCCTTACTAAGATGTTAAGAAAAACAAAAATTTGCTTTCCTAAAACAGAAAGAATTTGCGATAATTCAGGTTGGAGTGAGCTCGAGATGTCTCCCAGAGCACCACTGCTGAATATATGCAAATTAACCATTGTACCCTTAGAAGCTAAACACACCTCCAGAACCGCTGGAATGCAATGATGTGTCAGCTTGTTAAATTGTACAATCCGAAACAGTCTGTATGCATGTTGGATTATTATGGCTCTGTACAATTTAACAAGCTGACACATCATTGCATTCCAGCGGTTCTGGAGGTGTGTTTAGCTTCTAAGGGTACAATGGTTAATTTGCATATATTCAGCAGTGGTGCTCTGGGAGATATCTCGAGCTCACTCCAACCTGAATTATCGCAAATTCTTTCTGTTTTAGGAAAGCAAATTTTTGTTTTTCAGCAGCTCCATTCAGCAGAAAAAGTCGGCCTGTGTAATACAAGTAACTATGGAAAGATGGATATCATTTTAAAGCTCTCTTTCTCCTCTTTCTGGCAACACCTAAATCGTTGCCCTACGCCTTTTAGTTTTCTTTATTTTTGCGATTGAAATCGCGGCCGCGGCAATTTCAATCGCGAAAATAGCGAAAACTAAAAGGCGTAGGGCAGCGGTTTATATATCATCGGAAAGAGGAGAAAGAGAGCTTTAAAATGATAAGCATCTTTCCATAGTTTCTGCACTGCTCGGAGTCCCTTTAAAAGCAATAGTAAATACTTGGAAGTTGTTTAGAACCATTATCATGCACTACGATTCAATATATATTTGTTAAGGGGTACTTGTCATAATGGTTACTATGCTAGGGGGTACTTGGTGAGTACAAGGGTTTTAAAGGGGGTACATACCAATAAAATGTTGAGAAACACTGCTGTACACCATCCACAATACATTTGGTGACATCTATATATATAAAAATCGGATGTATCTATGTATGTGCCGCGATCACTCGAAAACGGCTTGACCGATTTGAACGAAACTTGGTATACAGATCCCTATCTACCTGGGATGATATGTTCTGGGGGTCTCGCGGCCCCCCTGCACACGTGGGCGGAGCTACAAACAGCAAATCAGATTTCACCCATTCAAGTCAATGGAAAAAATGTAAAAGGCTGTCATTCTCACAGTAATCAAGCCAGAGTCCCCACACTTGGCACAGTTGGTCACTTGGTGACCGAGGTTACGAATCCAGGAAAAGTGGGTGGAGCATAAAACAGCCAATCAAATTTCAGCCATTCATTTTAAATGGGAAAATAAAAACTGCAGCCATTCTTAGACTGTTAATCGCAGGGCTCTCAAACTTGCCACAGTTGGTCACTGGGTGAATGCGATTAAGATTCAAGAAAGTAGGTGGAGCCTACAACAGCCAATCAAAATTCACCTATAGATTTTCAAGGGGAATATTTAAACTGCTGCCATTTTTACACTGTTAATGGCAGAGGCTTCAAACTTGCTACAGTTGGTCAATGGGTGATTGGGGTCCAAATGCACTAAAGGGGCGGGGCCACCTACAGCCAATCAGATTTCCTTGGTGGATAAACTGCTTCCATTCACACATTTTTGATGCCAGGAACCTGAAAGCTCACAAACTTGGTCATTGAGTGACTGTGTGTCAAGGTTACAAAAATTGGGCGGAGCTAAAAACAAATTTCACTGGAAAATATAAACTGCAGCCATTCTTACACTGTTAATGGCAGGGCTCTCAAACTTTGCACAGTTGGTCACTGGGTGAATGAGATTAAGATTTTGGAAAGTGGGTGGAGCCTAAAACAGCCAATAAAAAATCACCTTTTGCTTTTCAAAGGGAATATTTAAGCTGCTACCATTCTTATACTGTTAATAGCAGATGCCTCAAACCTGATACAGTCAGTCATTGGGTGATTAGGGTTCAAATTCAGAAAGGGGCGGAGCCACAAACGGCCATATTTGTTTCTTTTTCAATGGGAATATACAAATTATCGATACCAAGGACCCCAAACCTGATAAACTTGATAACTGAGTGACTGTATGTCAAGGTTAGAAAAAGTGGGCAGTGCCAACAACTACATTTTTAACATGGCAGGGTTCCCAAACTTTACATAATTAGCCACTGAGTGACTGGGATGAATATTCAGAAATGTGGGTGGAGCCTACAACAGCCAATCAAAATGTACCTATTGATTTTGAAGGGGAATATTCACATTGCTACCATTCTTACACTGTTAATGGCAGAGGCCTCCAACCTGATACAGTTGGTCATTGGGTGACTGGGGTCCAAATTCACTAAAGGGGTGGAGCCACAAACAGCCAATCAGATTTGTTAGATTGATTTCAGCCGTTCTGTTATTGGCAGGGTTCTCAAACGTGACACAGTTGGCCACTGGGTGACTGGGACTAATATTCAGGAAAGTGGGTGGAGCCTACAGCAGCCAATCAAAATTCACCTTTTGATTTTCAAGGGGAATATTTACATTGCTGCCATTCATACACTCTTAATGGCAGAGGCCTCAAATCTGGTACAGTCAGTCACTGGGAGACTGGGGTTTATATTCTGAAGGGAGCGGGCCAAAAACAGCCAATTAGATTTGTTTAATTTCAATGGTAAAATGCAACTTATTTATGCCAAGGACCCCAAAGCTCATAAACTGTCACTGTTAATAGCAGATACTTCCAACGTGCTACAGTTGATCATTGGGTGACTGGAGTTCAAATGCTGGAGAGGGGTGAAGCCACAAACAGCCAATCTGTTTCATTTCATGGGAATATACAAATTATTGATGCCAAGGACCCCAAAGCTCACAAACTTGGTCATTGAGCGTTTGTGCATTAGGGTTAGAAAGTGGGCAGAGCCAACACCTGTCAAATACATACACGGGAAACGCCGGGTCATCAGTGGGTGGAGACAAATACAAATTTCCCTGGGAAAATGTAAACTGCAGCCATTCTTACACTGTTAATGGTAGGGTTCTCAAACTTCGCACAGTTGGTCACTGTGTGACTGAGATTAATATTCAGGAAAGTGGGTGGAGCCTACAAAAGTGAATCAAACTTCACCTATTGCTTTTCTAAGGGAATTTTTAATTGCTACCATTCTTGTACCTTCATGGCACAGGCCTCAAACCTGGTACAGTTGGTCATTGGGTGACTGGGGTTAACATTCAGAAAAGGGTGTGGAGCCACAAACAGTCAATCAGATGCAAATTATTGATACCAAAGACCGCAAAGCTCACAAACTTGGTCATTAAGTAATTGTGTGTTAGGACTAGAAAAAATGGGCAGAGCCAACACCAGCCAAATACATACCCGGGCAACGCTGGGCAATCAGCTAGTTGAAGATAAAGTAGTTGCAGATCTCGGCTGTGGCTGTGGGGTGCTGAGTATTGGGGCAGCCGTGCTGGGCGCTGGGTAAGTATGTTTATATATTCTTACTATAGCACATATTTATCTTACTTGTGCTACATCGGTATTGGCCATGTGACTCCTGGTATTAACTTCCTGCCTGCTTTCAGAACTGGTGGATTGTGGCATGTCGTTAATTAACCCCTTCGGGACCAGGCAGCACCTTAAGGAAAACCTGTAACGAGCAAAAGCTCCCCTGGGGGGTACTCATCTCGGGTGGAGGAAGCCTCCGGATCCTATTGAGGCTTCCCCCCGTCCTGCTGTGTCCCACGGCAGCAGCGAAAAAGCTCTGGGAATGGCGGGAATGTAAATATTTACCTTCCCGGCTCCAGCGCAGGCGCTTTATTGGCTCTCCGCTCGGAGATAGGTGGAAATAGCCGATCGCTGTCGGGCCGCTCTAATGCGCAGGCGCAAGTCTCCTGCACCTGCGTAGAAGAGCGGACTCGAAAGAGATCAGCTATTTTCGCCTATCTCCATGCTGAAAGAAGCAACAGGGCCCCCGCTGGAGCCTGGGAAGGTAAATATAGCAAGCCTTGTCAGGCTTGTCGAGCACAGATTGCGGGACGCTTCGGGGGAGCCAGCTCTGGATTGCTTGCAGCTACAGGGGAGGGGGAAGCCTCATTAGGACCCTGAGGCTTCCCCCTCCCGAGGTGAGTGCCCCCGAGGGGAACTCTTTTTTTTATTACAGAATCTCTTTTAGGACCAGAGCTGTCCTTTCCATGTTTTACCATGTGATCACTGTGATTGGCTCACTGTAAACATGAGGATGGCTCCTGGGATACGGAGCTCTGCTGTCACTGTGACAGTTAAGCTAGGCTGCAGCGTCACCAGATCAGCAATAGTGATGGGAATGGCTTGAGTGTGCGGCGTGGGATAGCTGAAATATACGCTCTGTCAGGCATAAGCGGACACAAACAGGGCATAGATTTCAACTGGTGATGTGCGGAAGAGGTTAGTGCTGCAGGACACCTCAACCATTCTACTGTGTGGTGTGTGTGTGTGTTCATTCTTCTATTAGCAGAATCACAATAAACTGTATGAAAAATTTCCAAGGTTTTATGCACATTTGCCCCTGGAATTGGAGTCAGATGATTTTTGTACTGACTCCCAAGCCCTGTGCCCAACATATATTGCTTGACTAACACAAGAGCACATGACCTTGTAATTTGCCCCTGAAGAAGCATTGGTTGTTCGTGTGAAATGAGCATCAGGTTGAAATTACCAAGAGTCTGTATGCCTGCAATATTAATATATATGTTACAGCCAGATGCTGAAGTTTGGGATCTGGCCAGGCAATACATGAAGTGGCTGACTGATGCGGCCAATGCAAGACAAACTAACTCCTTTTAGACTTTGGCCAGCCAGGACACGACCTGACAAGAGCCGGCCGCCCAAGTCCCAAAGAAAGGCTTTTGTGGAGTGTGGTGGCTGAGCAAATAGCCAAGTTCAGTGGAGGTGTCTGCATTCCCCGGCTCCTCCCACTGCACCCTTTTACCTGTGTCCAGGGAAGAAATATACAGAGCAGCCCATTCAACAGCCTGTACTCTCTCCCTCCCTGCTGTGTGCATGTGGCCTCTGGCTTTTATTGCAGTCTGTATCACCGGTATTCGCTATGGGTAGGGCAGTGAATACAGACAGGCTGCAATAAAAGGCAAACAAAACATGCACACAGCAGTGATGGAGAGTACAGGCCCACTGGACAGGCTGCTCTGTATATTTCCTCCCTGCAGACAGGTGAGAGAACGCAGGGGGAGGAGCCAGGGGATGCAGATCCTGCCGCTGAAACTTGTGCTGTTCGCCTTGGCCTGCCGGGTGCTGTCATTTTACATTCTGCAGGCCAAAGTCCAAATAATTCAGTTAACACAGTTTCTTGGCATATTGTCCAGCCAGACCAGACTTCAGGTTTTGGCCATAACATATACAATAGTTCTGAAAGCTATGTCAGACACACAGTGAATCACAGGAAAAGGATGTTGGGATCATGAGTGGAATTTCACTAACCAGCAACTCCTGCCTTCATGTACCACAGGTTGTGCCTGGGGTTTGATGTAGATGAAGATGCTTTGGAGATAGTTAGAAGCAATGTGGAGGAATTTGAGCTCACAAACATCGACTTGGTCCAGTGTGATGTAAGGAAACAAATATGTCAGCTTCCATATCACTCTCACTTCAGTGGTCCTTTAATGCATTGCATTGAGTTACGTCACACTGCGTCCCATTTGCCAAATGGTATGCAAAGTGATGCAACTCAATGCAACTAAGTGGGAATCCAGCCTAAAAGGAAATAAATATGGCAAATTCTCAGGGCCGGCGCTACCATAGAAGCAAAGGAGGCAGCTACCCCAGGGCCCCAGAGCTTGTAGGGGCCCCCAGTGGCTACAAGAGGAAAAAACATTTTTTTAAATCGACCTTATAGTTTTTGAGAAAATCGATTTTAAAGTTTCAAAGGAAAAAAAATACACATTTAAAAAACAACCGACTTTAATGGTTAATATCAAATCCACCTTAAATTCTAGAAACCCTAAATTTGCAGGATATGTTAAGGAGATCATTGGGAATAAGTGGAAAAAAACAATTTTTCAAAAAGACCTTATATTTTTTGAGAAAATCGATTTTAAAGTTTCAAAGGAAAAAAGTATACTTTTAAATAAGGTAAATGTCACTTTTAGTACCTAACGGTAGTGTAATTTTACATGTATCAAAAGAAAGAGCAATACATTTCCTGAGGGGGTTTCCAGGGGGTCCATACGCAGCCGCAGCGCTTTGGCCAGGGATCGCTATACAGCCGCAATATGGCATCCCTGGCATTTTTTTTCCTATTTTCCCAATTTTTTTTTTTATGTTTAGAGTGTGGGAATTTTTTTTTTAAATTATGTGGGGTCCCCCCTCCTGAAAATGTTTAACCCCTTGTCCCCCATGCAGGCTGGGGTAGCCAGAATGTGGAGCTCCGACCGATTGGGGCTTCAAACCCTGACTATACCAGCTGCAAAAAAGGTCCCTTAATGCCAATTTTTGCTCCGGGGTATCTGTTGGGGGGGCCCCCCAGGTTTATTTTGCCCTGGGGCCCCATTGTTGCTTAAACCGGCCCTGCAAATTCTATATGTCTCTCACCTTGGGTTCCTTTTAAAAGATGTGTAAAGTGTTGATAAAACAGCAGAGTTCTTCCAACAGCTGCTGATAAATAGTATCTGATTGGATAGTATATTGAGACGTTTGTTATTTTTATACCCTGATTTTCTTACTAGGCTGCAGTGTAACTATTTCCCTCATTGCAGAGTACACCCAGGACGCACGATGCAAGCTGCCGCTAGACCAGAGACCCTGCAGGACATACATAATAAAATGGTATTATGACAAACAGGCCAACTCCTGTGCCCAGTTCTGGTATGGAGGATGCAGTAGGAATGGCAACCGCTTTGATAGTGAAGATGAATGTAAGAAGTCTTGTGTTTACCCCTTAGAGGGAGGTAAGTTGTTTTCTGTGAAATCTTTTAAAAATCCAGTATGTGCTTTCATTTAGTGGCTTATCACTCTTAGGGCTGGGAGCCACTAGACACACTCTGACAGCAAAGCACTATGCCAGCGTATCCCTATGGGGGTGGTCACACTAACAGCATTGCCATTGCGGAGTGATTGCTGCTTGCAGCAGTTTGGGAGTGACTCCGGAGCATCAGTGGCTACAGTAGCCACATAGCGATCGCTCCAGGAAATCGCGGGGCAAAGCTGGCGGCTCGTTTAGCCAATGCTGAGCGCTTTTCTGCTACTGAAAAATGGAGTTTATCAGAAAACTGTATGACATCGCTTTCCACCATTTTGTTGCATTTTGAGCCCCTAGGGGACACAGAACCGTAAATGCAGCCAACGCTACACACAGCATCTCAGCAAACTCAACCGACCACCACGCCGACAATCGCCAGTAAACACATTGAGATGAACGCTGCTGCCATTCATCTCAATGTGGTACACGGTTGATGCCGGCGGTAAAAGTCATGCACAGCCACCGGCAGCCGCCCGGCTGCACCGGCCCTAACTTGTGATGTGTTGTTTCCTATTAAAGCAGGTATGTCCGTTACCCCTTGCAGCCCAATAGCTCCTTTTTATGGATGGCAGCTTCCTTTTCACTGGCGTAGCTAAGGAACTGTGGGCCCCAGTGCACGTTTTACATTGGGGGCCCCCAAGCATGCTATACATCCCAATTGATACAGTGCACCAAAACCAATCAAGGACAACTACAGTGTCAGAGGTGCAAGAAGGGGATGGGAAGCAGTGTGTTACTGATTGCTGCTATTCAAAGCATCTATAGAAGTGATTTACTGTATTACAAGCACAGGACCAATAAAGAGCTAATACTGTGCTTGAGAGTGGGCCCCATGGGGCCCCTCTAGCCCAAGAGCCCCGATGTGGTCGCTTCCTCTGCACCCCCTATTGCTACGCCCCTGTTCCTTTTTCATGTGCTGCAGCCCCCCCCCCCCCCCTTATCCATACAGCCTGGATCTATCACATTCAGCTCCCACCTTACTATACTATGCACAGCAGTCTCTCCCTGTGATCACTTCCCCATTCCATGTGCAGCCTCTATGTGTCAATCTTACCATTTAACCATTTATGGCGCGTGGACGTAAGCTTCATGTCCGCAGCAGCAGCAGCTAGAGCAGCAGGGATGCGTAGTCACGTCCCTGCAAGTTGGGGGGTTTGCAGGCGAACGTGCGGGCAGATGCCTGTGATTGCGCTGTTCCCGGGAGCAGGGGGAGGTTGGCTGCAGGGGACAAAAGTGCAAATCCGTACATTACAGCCAAGAATAAACACTGTTTGACGCTGACGCTGATTTCCACCGCTTTCCACCGCCCGATCATTAAATTTATGAATGGGACCAATGTTCCACAGAGTCCCGAGCGTAGCGTAAATGAGAGATTACTTATCCGGCTCTCCGCATTCCACTGACGAGATCTCCCTTCAGTCGGGGGCACCTCTAGCTACCTAATACTGAGGGTACCTCTGGCTACCTAATGCTAAGGGACACCTGTAGCTACCTATGCCAGGCAAGGGAAGTAAAGGAGGAGTGACAACTGGGGCAGCCAGCGCACTTGTGGTGCAGTTTGGTGGGGTTTGTAGGTTCATGGAGGGTGAAGTCTAGTGTGTCCGGACATCTGTGCCTACAGGCTCCAGTGATGTAAATGTAACCTGACTGTGTTAGTGCGCATGAACGCAAGGCCTGTACAGCTCAATAGGCAGCTTTGTGTCACAGTGGATTGCCTTATCCTAACATGCAGTCTACAATAGGTTTCTGCTTAACTCATGTGACCACAATCGTGTTACCAGTCATCAGGTTGTGAATATTGCATGTGTTCTAATGGGTCCTGCATTACGTGCATGTGCCGCAACACACACCGTGTAAACGAGGCCTTATGAGTGAAAGCTGAGAATAAGTATATTTTTTTCCATTCATTTCTATCGTTTCCCATTACAATGCATACAAAATACAATCTCTCTCTACCCCCCTCCCTCTCTCTCCCCATCTTCCCCTCTCTTTCTTACTATACACCTCTCTCTCCCCCCGCCCCCACTCTCTCTCTCTCTCTCTACCCCCCCCCCCCCCACTCTCTCTCTCTCTCTCTCTCTCTCTACCCCCCCCCCCCCCACTCTCTCTCTCTCTCTCTCTTTACCCCCCCCCCCCCACTCTCTCTCTCCCCCCCCCCTCACTCTCTCTCTCTCTCTCTACTCCTCTAATGGAAGTGCTTGCCATTAGAGTTGTTGGCAAACCGTTCGCCAGCGAATCTCTATGGGTTGCTACTACTTCCAGGTCGCTATGACCCGTAGTAGTACAGCTGGGCGGGCGGTGCGCGACTTTGATCGCGCGCCTGTTGCCGGTACTCTGTGCATGTGCGTGATGTCACTCATGACGTCACGCACACATGTAGAGAGTGCCCAGCAACAAATGTGCGAACAAGGACGCGCACTGCTGGCCCAGCGCAGCTGTACTATTCTGGGTCATAGTGACCCGGATGTAGCACAGGGTGAGGGGTTCGCCGGCGAACGGTTCGGGAACCGTTCGCCAACATCTTTACTTGCCATTAGATATGGCAATGTGATACCAATTTTTCTGGCCTGCTGGCAAATTTAGGCTTCTTTTCCACAAGCAGCTGAGGGTGGTGAATTCACTGCCTGGCAGCTGCTTCTGTCCCCCGACCAGGCGCTTGCTAGCACTCAGCATGGGTGGTGGAAAGGCAGCCCCCCCATGTAGTTGCATCTGAACGTGATTGCCCCCCTCAGATGCTACATGAGATTGTTGATCGCCGCCAGGTAATGCCACCACATGCTAAACACACATGATGCGCGTGTTACTGAACACTGCCATTAGACTGTGTGTAACTGCAGCCACACAGCACCTGTGGCTGGCAGATGGGTGACTGAACTGCTCAGCAAACTAGTACTTCAGCCATCCATGGAAAGGAGGCCTCACTGCAGCTTTTTGGGCCTATTCAATGGATTCGCTTCCCAGCTGCATATAAGTTGCATTTGGTTTGCATGCAAAGTAGAAAACGTTGCATCTTGTTTATCATCTCTTGTTCCCATGCATTGTTTATAGTGCAGGCTCAGTACAGCTGTCTGTCAGTTATAATGAGCCTGCACTATACCTGAGGCATATTAGCATTTCCACAACCACAAAACATGTGTCTGACCCCAGACACCATACTGTAGAGCAGTGCAGGGAGGCATTTAAAGTCAGAGAACATGCAGCTTTTATTATGGACAGTCTAAAATCAAATAGCCAAATATGAAATATATCTTAGATTCTGCCGTTATGCTCTGAACACTGTTGCTCATAAGTGCTGTGTTAGCTTACATATAAAAGGGGCATCCGGTAAGATAGGGGTGAAGAAATCTCAATAGTGAATATTTGAGAACTATTATTCTGCTATTCCCAATACTAGAATATCTGTAATTATACCAATATTCTGCTATCCCTCACTGTAACTCTGTTCTCACATAAACTGTCCCCTATCTACTCTTAATAGTAACTCCCCCATATGCCAAACACTAACCCCCCCCCCTTACCATTGGCGATAAACCTGCGCCTAAAGTGTCCGCCCTCCCCATGTCATAGGAGCTAAATTACCCAAACACCCCTCTCCTGGCGTTCAGCTATAATACAGCTAAATGCCTTAATAATGCTAATTATGATCCCCCGGTGCCTAAATGACATCCCCCACCCCTGGCACTAAGTTCTATTATAGCTGAGATTTTTTTGCTTTTGAACAAAAATAAGACTGTGGGATTCCATGAAAATCCTATTTAGGATTAGTAAAGTGGTGATTTTTGGTGGTTACCAGAAGGGTTGATCACACCCAGTAGCTACGAGTACATAACTACTCCGAATCAAAAGTTAAGTAGATCGGGCTGCTCGTGGCCGGGGGGCAGGTTAACTTACCCAATGTGTCCACCTCAGACAGTGCGCACCAACAACTTGCAACCACCGTCAGAACCTGCAGGAGCTAACCGTTCTTGCTCTGTGTTAAACCGCATTCAGGATTACAAAAGGCTAAACAAAACACTGGTGGAGGCGTCTGGTAATATTATTGGAAAAATGTGATTTATTTGTTCAAGCACGTAAAAGGACAACGCAGAAGATCCACACTGGTTTTAGACTGTTACATTATTAGAACTTAGATATACTGGGCCCCTCCATCAGTGCTCTATTTAGGATTAGGGCTACAGATGCAGTTATTCATGTATAGAGTTGGGCCGAACCTCCGATTTTAGGTTCGCGAACTTCCGCGGAAGGTTCGGTTCGCGTTAAAGTTCGCGAACCGCAATAGACTTCAATGGGGATGCGAACTTTGAAAGAAAAAAATTTATGCTGGCCACAAAAGTGATGGAAAAGATGTTTCAAGGGGTCTAACACCTGGAGGGGGGCATGGCGGAGTGGGATACACGCCAAAAGTCCCCGGGAAAAATCTGGATTTGACGCAAAGCAGCGTTTTAAGGGCAGAAATCATATTGAATGCTAAATGACAGGCCTAAAGTGCTTTAAAACATCTTGCATGTGTATACATCAATCAGGTAGTATAATTAAGGTACTGCTTCAGACTGACACACCAAACTGTTCACTGAACAGAACAGGTATGCAGTGGCGGGTTCACTGAACAGAACAGGTATGCAGTGGCGGGTTCACTGAACAGAACAGGTATACAGTGAGGGGTTCACTGAACAGAACAGGTATGCAGTGGCGGGTTCACTGAACAGAACAGGTATACAGTGGCAGGTTCACTGAACAGAACAGGTATGCAGTGGCGGGTTCACTGAACAGAACAGGTATACAGTGGCGGGTTCACTGAACAGAACATGTATGCAGTGGCGGGTTCACTGAACAGAACAGGTATACAGTGGCGGGTTCACTGAACAGAACAGGTATGCAGTGGCGGGTTCACTGAACAGTACAGGTATGCAGTGGTGGGTTCACAGTACAGGTATGCAGTGGTGGGTTCACAGAACAGGTATGCAGTGGTGGGTTCACAGTACAGGTATGCAGTGGTGGGTTCACAGAACAGGTATGCAGTGGTGGGTTCACTGAACAGGTATGCAGTGGTGGGTTCACAGTACAGGTATGCAGTGGCAGGTTCACTGAACAGGTATGCAGTGGTGAGTTCACAGTACAGGTATGCAGTGGTGGGTTCACAGAACAGGTATGCAGTGGTGGGTTCACAGTACAGGTATGCAGTGGTGGGTTCACAGAACAGGTATGCAGTGGTGGGTTCACAGTACAGGTATGCAGTGGTGGGTTCACAGAACAGGTATGCAGCCAGGGACAAGCTAAGCCTAACTAATCTTTCCCTATGAGAGAGTATGCAGCAGCTCGCCCTACTCTCACTAATGCAGGCACACGAGTGACCGTAATGGTCGCCGCTGCCTGCCTTTTAGTAGGGGGGGAGTGGCTCCAGGGGCTAGTGTAGCCAAATTGGCTACACTGGGCCTGCTGACTGTGATGTAGAGGGTCAAAGTTGACCCTCATGGTGCATTATGTGGCGAATCGAACTTCCGCAAAAGTTCGCCTGCGGGACGCGAACGCGAACCACGGAAGTTCGCATGGAACCGTTCGCAGGCGAACCGTTCGGCCCAACTCTATTCATGTATTCAGTTTATTTTCACTTCAGATTTGCTTCAATAAAGCCTACAGATTCCACTGGAGTTAAGAAACTAGAAGAATAAAGGTGTCTTTGCATTATCTTGTGTTTCCTAGGTCTGTGTTCAGGCCATTTATTTTTGCATCCCAGAAGGAGCAGCTGGTGGGAAGGCATGAGCTATTAAAGAGGCATGAAAATGCTCTGAGTTCTAAGGAAACATCGCAGGAAAATCTAACACAGCACCATCTGATATTCTTAGTAGAAAAAATGGATTTGAAATACCATTCATTGGGACTGGGGCTGAGGAGGCGTAGGGAGGGGGGGGGGAACCTTGTTCCCATAACTGGGTAACCGCAATAGTAAGATTATGACATAGACATCAGGAATGGGCCTAAATAGAACTGTATAACCTGTACTGAAATGTGTGGAACCAAGGTGTCTCTCTCTCTCTCTCTCCAGTTAGAGAAAAGAGTTTTCATTTCCTGCTACATTTGTGCTGGAGAAGTAGTTGTACATAGCGTTGATCATCTATGAGTATGTAGCTACTCGTAATCAAAATTTAAATGAGTGGGCTGCTCACGGCCAAGGGGGGGTTAACTTACCCAATGTATCCACCTTAGACGATGCGCTCCATTCGCGTCCCGCGTCACTTCCATACTTCCTTCTTCCAGGTTAAATAAGGAAGCATGGGAGTGACGTGGGACGCGATTCGTCTAAGGCACATACATTGGGTAAGTAAACCTCCCCTTGGCCGCGGGAAGCCTGATCTAATTTAAATTTCGATTCTGACTAGCTACGGAAGGTCCCCACAGAGTACGATGCATAGTGCAGCTTCACCATCATTCAGTGGCTCCTCATATCCTATTTAGTGATCTTGCTAAGAGCAGAAAGGAGAAATAGTGAAGAGGCACAATATAAGTAATTGGGCCATATGCAATTCACTTTTGCACCTGAGTTTTCTCCTAGGAGAAAAATGTCATCTTTGATTTAAAATAACTTTTTAGCACTTTGCAATGAAAATAAGTATCAATAAGTTGGTACAAAGTACTATCAAAATTATTTTGAGTATTTTATTGCTTACTGGTGGTTTAACCAGTTCGGCCTATCTGGACGAGCTTCCTCGTCCAGATAGGCACTGGTGCTGCCGCCGGCTCGTGCGCGCGATCGGGCGCGCCCCCGCGCGCGCTCCCGCTGCCCGCCGCTAGCCCCCCGATCAGTGAATGGGAATATAATTCCCATTCACCGATCTAACTTCCCCGCAGAAATACCGACGCTTTCTCTCCAGAGAGCGCGGTATTTCTGCCCCCAGGAAACAACTCCTCAGCATTTTAGTTCCTAGATGCGAGCTGGTTCGCATCTAGGAATTTTTGCACTGTGGCCATCTTGTGGCCAAATAGTAAACTGCACCCACATACATTTTTGATAAAAAAAAAACATTATTTTACATTTAAAATTAGCAGTTTCCCTCCCACACCAAAAATTACCCACATACACTTTTTTTATTTAAAAAAAAAAAAAACAACAATTAAAAAAAAAAAAAAAACAACATAAATAGTTACCCAAGGGTCTGAACTTTTTAAATATGCATGTCAAGAGAATATGTTATTATATTATTTAAAATTATAAGCTTATAAATAGGGATGGACGCAAATTGAAAAAATGCACCTTTATTTCTAAATGAAATATCGGCACCATAAATTGTGATAGGGACATCGTTTAAATGGTATAATAAGCGGGACAGATGGGCAAATAAAATACATGCGTTTTAATTACGGTAGCGTATATTAATTTCAAACTATAATGGCCAAAAACTGAGAAATAATGAATTTCTTCCGTTTTTTTCTTATTCTTCCTGTTAAAATGCATTTACAGTAAAGTGGCTCTTAGCAAAATGTATCACCCACAGAAAGCCTAATTGGTGGCGGAAAAAACGAGCTATAGATCAATTCATTGTGATAAGTAGCAATAAAGTTATAGGCGAATGAATGGGAGGTGAACGTTGCTCGAATGCATGAGATTTTCGGACCGCGGCGCTGAACCGGTTAAAAGGCATTTTAATGACAAGTTTTAAAATATCATCTAGGAGAAAACTTAGATGAAAAAGTGAATTGCATATGGCCCAATGGGTGATCTGTTCCCATTCTTGCACCTCTGTCAGTCTGAATTTGGAAACTTGTGATCATCAACTGAGTTTTTGTGTTTCATTTACAGGCAAGTGAGTTGGTAAGGAAAATTAAACATTTGGAAAAACAAAAGCTTGAAGAGGAAGAATTATTACTGATGAAAGGAATTAATGACACATCTCCATTGTCTTCACTGTTTTCCAGCTTTGTGGAGGAGGAAATGAAGATCTATGAGTAACATACATTATTCCCATTGCATAGTGTCACTTTGCAGAGTTACACTAGAGCTCTTGTGTGAAGCCGGGTTATAAAACCTTACTGAAAATGTTACTACTAAGAACTAATTTCAAAAGCATATGCCGAGTAACGTTCTCTGTTGGAAAAAAAAAGTACAATAAATGTCCCTATGTGGGCCGTGAGGTCCAGTAAGCCACACACATCATCTTCCTTCTGGTTTGTACCATCACTACTAGTGGCTGGATAGTGTAATGGTTAAGGGCTCTGCCTCTGACACAGGAGACCTGGGTTCAAATCTCAGCTCTGCCTGTTCAGTAAGCCAGCACCTATTCAGTAGGAGACCTTGGGCAAGTCTCCCTAACACTGCTACTGCCTATAGAGCGCGTCCTAGTGGCTGCAGCTCTGGCTCTTTGAATCCACCAGGAGAAAAGCGCGATATAAATGTTCTGTGTTTGTTTGTTGTTGTTGTTTGTTTGGTTTGTTTGTACTAGAACAGCCAATAAACAACCCTGCTTCTATTAAAGTGCTATTTATTTTTCTCTTTCAAGTGTGTGTGTGTGTGTGTGTGTGTGTGTGTGTGTGTGTGTGTGTGTTTGTGTGTGTGTTTGTGTGTGTGTGTGTGTGTGTGTTTGTTTGTGTGTGTGTGTGTGTGTTTGTGTGTGTGTTTGTGTGTGTGTGTGTGTGTGTGTGTGTTTGTGTGTGTGTGTGTGTGTGTGGGGGGGTGTGCGTTTGTGTGTGGGTGTGTGGGTGTGTGTGGGTGTGTGTGTGTGTGTTTGTGTGTGTGGGTGTGTGGGTGTCGAGGTGTGGGTGTGTGTGTGTGTGGAGGTGTGTTGATGTAGGCATGCAAGGCTGTATCGAGCATTGCAGAACATACCATTCATGTTTAGCTCATCCAATGCTGTCAGCAATCCTGCATCTTTATACTCTTGACAAGAGCTCTGGGGATAGTAGCGTAATGCATGATCACATGACTGGTGCTCCTCAAGGAATGCAGAGAATACTGGTGCCACCTGGAGAGGTAAATAGGAACTATGGACTCATTCTCCACTGGTTGGAGAATGAGCCCAAGAACATTTGGGAAATCGGGATCACAACATGATAACTTTTGATCTGGTGACTGATAGGTTGCGGAACAACAGGACAACTAAAACGATGAATGAATGAAAAGCACAGTTCAATCAACTCAGGCAGGCACAAAGTTTGGTGGACCGGGATAATATACAGTACTACAAGGGAAGGACACTAACATTTAAAATAAAAATTTAGGCTGGCAAAGATTGAAGGTGAAAATCAAATCACTAGGGATATCAAATCTAACCCAAAGAAGTTTTATAAGTACATCAACTCTAAAAAAAGAAAGGTTGACTGTATTGGACTCCAAAAGGATGAGGGTGGGAACTCAATGGTGGATGACCAAGGTAGGGTGGAGTTATTAAATGCTTTCATATGCAGAAGGGTCTCAATCTTCCAATTGTAATATTAAATACTTAACGCAGGAAGAAGTGAAGGCAAGACTAAATAAATTAAAAATAGATAAGGCATCTGGCCTGGATGGCAGACATCCTCTGGTCCTAAGGGAATTAAGTCCAGTTATTGATAAACTCCTTTATCTCTCTTTCAACTGGAAGAGTTCCAATAGATTGGCGTACAGCCCACGTTTTTCTTTTTTTTAAGAAGGGCAAAAAATCAGATTCGGGGAATTATAGACCTGTAAGCTTAAAGAGACACTGAAGCGAAAAAAAATATATGATATAATGAATTGGTTGTGTACTATGAATAATTAGTAGAAGATTAGCAGCAAAGAAAATATTCTCATCCTTTTATTTTCAGGTATATAGTGTTTTTTCTAACATTGCATCATTCTATAATATGTGCAGATTACACACCACTCAGCATTCAAAATGAGTCTTTCAGAGCAGTCTGTGAAGTAATGAACTCTCCTCTAGCAGAGGAAAAGTAAACAGTTCAATTACAGTTGAGATAATAAAAGTCAGATAACAGCCCTCTCCACGACTAAGTTAGTCGGAGAGCTTAATAGCTTTTTTGCATAGAGATAACAACTGGAGTTTCTCAACTCTTCCTGTACTGGAAACAATTACACTGATGTATCTGATCTTAATGTTTTATTTCTTAGCTGTACTACACATACAAATCATAATATCATCATTTTTTTTTCGCTTCAGTGTCTCTTTAACATCAGTTGTATGCAAACTATTTGAGGGGTTACTAAGAGATACTATACAAGACTTCATAGTAGAAAATAATATTATTTCTCTGCATCAGCATAGGTTTACTAAGGACAGGTCCTGTTTGACTAACATGCTCAGCTTTTATGAGGTAGTGAGCGCTAATGTGGATATTGGGATTGCTGTAGATGTGATATATTGGGACTTTGCAAAGGCCTTTAAGGCCTGGAACCCACTGAAAAACGCAAACGCAAAACGCAACCGCTAGCGTTTTGTCTGAGCGGTTTGCAAGCGGATTCATGCGCGTTTTGGGTTGTGTTTTGCAACATTGTATTTTTTTCCCCAGCGGGTGCCTAGCGTTTTGCGTTTTTATCCTGATTGGTCCTGTGAATTATTTTTAATTTCGTTACAGTGTGCTGAACCGCAAAACGCTAGCAAAACCGCTCAGTTTAGGTTTTGCTAAGCGTTTCCGCTAGCGGTTCAATACTTTACATTGAAGCGCTAACGCTCCCAAAATGCTGCATGTCCTGCGTTTGCGTTTCTGAGTAACGCAAACGCTCCTGTGGAAGTTGCCCCATCCATTAACATTAGCCCAGCGTTTTGGCAAACTGCTAGCGTATCGCAGTGCTGCCAAAACGCTGCCAAAAGCGCTCCTGTGGGTTCCAGCCCTAACACTGTTCTCCGCAAAAGTCTGGTGAAAAAGTTGAGGATTCAAGGACTGGGGAAGAGTCTGTGTGCATGGATAGGGAACGGGCTAATGGACAGAAAACAAAGAGTCGTGGTCAATGGAACTTATTCAAAATGGGTGACAGTTAGCAGTGGGGTCCCACAGGGGGCAGTACTTGGTCCAGTGCAGTGCTCTTCAATTTTTTTTATTAATGACCTAGTAGATACAGTAGAAAGCAATGTTGCTATTTTTGCAGGCAGATGATGCAAAATTGTGCAGAACCATCAACTCTCAGGAGGATAGTGACATATTGCAACAGGATCTGTATAGGATGACTATATGGGCATATAAATAGCAGATGAAATTTAATGTTGAAAAATGTTAAGTCATGCATTTTGGTCGTACCAATGGTCTAGCAACATACAAAATAAACGGGATACAGATAAGTACATCAAACTTGGAGGAGGACTTAGGAGTACTCATCGACAACAAGTTAAATAATTGTATTCAATGCCAAGCCGCTGCAGCTAAAGCTAATAAAATTTTGGGATGCATTAAAAGGGAAATATAAAAATTCTGATGCTAGCATAATATTGCCCGTTTAACTCTCTAGTAAGGCCACATCTGGAATATGGAATTCAATACTGGGCACCACATTACAGGAAAGATATTCTAGTCTTAGAGCAGGTGTAGAGACGAGCAAGAAACCTGATACAAGGGATGGAAGGTCTCACTTACCAAGAAAGGTTAGGTAAACTGGAAAAAAGATGCCTTAGAGGAGATCTAATTAACATGTATAAATACATCAGAGGGCAATTTAAAAGCTTGGCGGATGAGATTTTTGTCTTTTACAAAGGACTAGGGGACATGATATGCGCATGGAGAAAAAACCTTTAGCCATTTATTTAGGAAAGGGCTCTTTGTAGTAAGAGTGATTAAAATGTGGAATGCATAGGCATAGGAAGTAGTTATGGCAAATTCTTTATCTGCGTTTAAAGGGGGCTTAGATGCTTTCCTTGCTTTGAAAGACATCCATGGCTATAATTACTAGGTAATGCCCAGTAGTGTTGATCCAGGGATTTTATCTGATTGCCTTCTGGAGTCGGGAAGGAATTTTTTCCCTTTTGGGGCTCATTGGACCATGCCTAGTAAGGGGTTTTCGCCTTCCTCTGGATCAACAGCGATATGTGAGGATGAAGGCTGGTGGTATAATTTCTGATTGAACTCGATGGACGTATGTCTTTTTTCAACCCAAATAACTATGCAACCCCCACATGCATAGGCTGCTGGTGGGGAAACAAGGACATACAGGTGAGGGGGTTTATGGTTTCCCAGCTGGTGGATATGCTAACAGATTTTGAACCCTATTTAGAGGCTTAAAATTGTCAACTTCTTCAGGATTATATGGGATACGTGAATTTGCATTGTAAGCAATATGGTTTCTGCTCCCCTTTCTGGGTATAGATTATAAATGCTCAGCAAAGAATATATGCAATGAGTACATGGCTTGTGGACACTGGAGACTGATTTATCAAGACCAAGACAAGAAGTACACAGAGTAACCTGTCAGAATAGCTTTCTTTTTATAATATTACTAAGAATAGTTTCTTTTCTCCTCTGTATATGTTGGGTTCCTATATCATATGTTCAAATTACATAAATTAGAATGAAAATTTGACTAAGGCCTCGTTCACATCTGCTGCGCTGAAAAACGTGTGAAAGCGCGTGGTAAAAAACGCATGCGATTGTGCGCGCTTTAGTGTGCGTTTCTGTGCGTTGCGCTGCGCTTCTTTAAAGCACGTTTTGCTTGTTGTACCAGCAGCAGTTGTCAATAAAACTTTGTTTTTGTATGTAAATGTATTTTTTTCTCCAATTAGGGGTAAAAAACGCATACGCTTCTATGCGCTTGTACACGCTTCTATGCGCTAAAAAAGCGCACCCATTCACTTGCATTGATGTGCGCTTTCCAGCTCAACGCACAGAAATGCATGCAACCCTACGTTTCTGTAACGCTGCTCAGCGCAGCGCATAGATGTGAACCAGCTACATTTAGTTACATGGGAAAGTAAATACCTTGCTGATCGCACAGGGCAGTGAGCTGTAAAAAGCGCACAGAAACGGCCCTGATGTGAACGAGGCCTAATGGATAAACCGCACGTGATTTTACTGCACAGTGTAAACAAAATAGACAATTATGTTTAAAGCGGACATAAAGTGTGATTTTCAAAGTGACAACTATTTTGACACTTACTATGACTGTCCTGCGTTAAGCTGGAGGGAAGCACTGCAGCAGCTCTGGTATGCACCATACTGCATCTGTCACTGTGAATACTGTAGTTGACCCTACACTGCTTTTCTCTGCACCCCTCCACTCTAGGATTGACTGGCTCAGTGGAACATCTCTGGGCTGCTATAAGAGCTCCCTCCTGCCCTCCTACAGCACAATCTCTGAAAAGCCTTTAGAAGGGCAGAAAACTGCTGTAGCATTCTCCAGGAGGTGGCATGGCTAAAAAGCAAGAGCTGCATTTTCTGCCACCAAAGGCTGCTTTTTAATCATTTATTCATGCCACTCTTTTATTTAGGTCCACTTTAGAGGGAGATGTGGTGTTCTGGAAAGTAATGCACATAGTAAGTCCCTCCCCCCATCTAATGCAAACCCTGCTTTAAGGTAGCCATATACACAATGATTCTCCGCATTCGATTCCTTGTAGATTGAATCAGAGTGAAAACGATTACCCCAACATGTCAGATCAATCGAATTTTGATCAGATAGGACGGAAAATCTGCTTTGATCAGGGGGTGGGGCAGGAGCAGATGGTTGATCATCGGCCCATAGCGTTATACTTTGATACGTTTTTAATAGATTTCCTGCTGAAATCTATTGACCATTGATGTGCTGCATGTGTCCCTGTCTGATAATATTCTGATTGGAGGGTATCAATTGTTTTGCCACATCAGGTGTACCATATTAGTGTATGGCCAGCCTCACACCAGCCACACATGGGCACATATTTAAAGAGACTCCGTAACAAAAATTGCATCCTGTTTTTTATCATCCTACAAGTTCCAAAAGCTATTCTAATGTGTTCTGGCTTACTGCAGCACGTTCTACTATCACAGTCCCTGTAATAAATCAATGTATCTTTCCCCTGTCAGACTTGTCGGCCTGTGTCTGGAAGGCTGCCAAGTTCTTCAGTGTTGTGGTTCTGCTATGAACTCCCCCTTCCAGGCCCCTCTATGCACACTGCCTGTGTATTATTTAGATTAGAGCAGCTTCTCTCTTCTCTCTTATCTTTTACAAGCTGGATAAATCGTCCTCTTAGCTGGTTGGGCTTTCACATACTGAAGAATTACAGACAAGGGCAAAGCTGTTTGCAGGAGAAAAACGAGCAGCCTGAAACTTCAGTGCATGAGAACTGCAGGGGAAAGAAACACACAAATGATCTCTTGAGATTCAAAAGGAAGGGTGTATACAGCCTGCTTGTGTATGGATGTATTTTCTATGTGTGGACATACTGTACATCAACCTACTTCCTGTTTTGGTGGCCATTTTGTTTGTTTATAAACAAACTTTTTAAAACTGTGTTTAACCACTTTTAATGCGGCGGGGAGCGGCGAAATTGTGACAGAGGGTAATAGGAGATGTCCCCTTACGCACTGGTATGTTTACTTTTGTGCGATTGTAACAATACAGTTTCTCTTTAAGGATAATTTCATGTAGTGTCAGTAATATTTGTATTTATACCACTTAAAGGAAACCTGAAACGACTAACCAAAAAACAAAGTTTCACTTACTTGGGGCTTCTGTTAGCCCCCTGCAGCCTGTGTTTGTGCCATATCTGAACGACCCTCCGGTCCCCCGCTGCAGCTCAGTTTCATTACTGCCGACTTGCAAGTCGGCGGCCGCTGCGCCTGTGCAGCCGCATGTGTCCTCGTTCAGTCCCATCCCCGGGAGAGCCCTGCGCATGCGCTGTACAAGAGAACCTCATACTGCGCCTGCGTAGAATGCTTCCGGTGAGGGGGACGTAAGTGAGGACACCCCGCGGCCTGGGCTATGCAGGCACCGTGGCCGGCAACTTGCAAGTCGGCAGTAACAAAACCTAGCTGCGGCGGGGGACTGGAGGATCGTCAGAGACAGTGCAGGCACAGGGAGGATACAGGGGGCTGGCAGAAGCCCCAACTAAGTGAAACTCTTTCTTTTTGGGGTGGAGGGTAGTCACTGCAGGTTTCCTATAAGTGTTATAAATACAAATATTAATGACACTACATGGAATTTTCCTTAAATATGTGTCTGTGTGTGGCTGGTATAAGGCTTGCCATACACTAATATGATATATACAGTATGATGTTGCAAAACAATTGATACCCCTCTAATCAGAATCTGATCAGAGAAGGAATTGTTCTTTTTTTTTGTCATTGCAGGTTTCCTATAAAAAGTGCACTTCAGCTGCGTAACTTGTGTTCGGGCTCCAACCCACTAGAAGCCTTGTCTAAGCACTAGGGATTTGAAAAAGCTCTTGCTAATGCAATGCTATGGACGATTTTTATAAAATCATGTCACTCAAGTGGGATCACACCCATAGCATTACATTAGCAAGAGCTTTTCAAATCACAAAGCGCTCAGAAAATCGCTCATAGTGGGTTCCAGGCCTTAATCGACTGGCTGAAATTGACCAGTGTATTGGCCCCTTTACTCTCTCTCAGGCTGTGGTTATCAGCATGTTGATATGCTAATAGCACACTAGTTAGTGAATGGCACCCTGGAAACTGCATGCTTACAGTTTGGAGCAGCCACCTGCAGACACACCCACTTACCTTTCAGGAGCTCCGTGAGCTCAGCTTCCACACACTGCAGTTGTCTGGCACGTCCATGTGCACAACTTTCCATTCAGACCCAATAAGGATTCACACTTGCATGTAGAGAACGTATTAAAGTAAGGACGCCCCTCTTCCTGATTATAGGAACATACAGTGGTGTAGCAATAAGGGATGCAGAGGTAGCCACCGCATCGGGCCCTTGGGTCAGAGGGGCCAAAAGGGGCCTTCTCTCAAGCACAATATTGGCTCTCTATTGGTCCTGTGCTGTTAATAATCACTTCTATAGATGCTTTAAATAGTAGTAATCATTAAACTGTTTCCCATCCCCTACTTGCACCTCTGACAGTGTGGAAATCCTTGGCAGGTTTTTTTGTGCCGTATCAATTGTTATGTGTAGAGTGATTGGGGGGCCCCACGTAAAACTGGCACCAGGGCCCATAGCTCCTTAGCTGCGCCACTGGGAACATATTTATAGTCTGAGGATCTGTTGGAGTTTACAGGTCTGCCAATGGTATCACAATAGTCAGAAAGGAAAGTCACGTCATGGGTGAACATTGAAATTCACAAGTTTTTATTACACATTTTAGAAGGCAAAAAAGGCACATATTACAAACACAAAAAGGAATCACTGACATGTGGTTCGTAGTACAGAACAATTTTCATCATCAAGTAGTACAAAATTTTCTCCAAACCACGATCGGTATGAACATTGGCTCTTTATGGTTAGGGTTGGCAGAACAGCTTGCCAGGTGAACAGTTCCTGGCGAATAGCAACCGTTTGCATTTTATCACGATTTTTTGCAGTAAAAGTTTGCATTTAACATTGAAGTAATGAAAGGTAAGTAAGATCATTCAAGGACTTTTTAATGGTTGCGTTTTTATTTCAATTTAAGTCTTTGTGGAAATGTTCAGAGTGTGGGAAATATTTTGGCAATAAAGGAAACCTTGTTAAACATGAGAGAACTCACACTGGTGACACTCCCTATTCCTCTGATAAGTGTGGGAAATGTTGTGCAAAGAAATCACAACCAGTCACACATGCGGTTCTGTGGTATAAGAGGAGAACCAGTCCTGCTAGGGGAGAGCCAATCCTGCGTCCTGGATCAGGTAAATATGAATCTTTCCCTGCTCAGCATTAAGGTGGCCACACACCATACAATAACATGATCCAATTTTACAGCAATTCGATAAAAGCTATTGGTTGTGCAAAAACATTGAAAGCTTTCTTTTCATTCATTCGAAAATCTGATTGAATTTTATGTTTTTATTTGATAAAAGAAGATTGGGAGTGTTGGATTTTTCTGATCAATTTTTATGAAAATTGAATGGTGTAGGGTAGATTGCCATTTACTTACAAACCCAATGAATTTTTTAATTCATTTTCAATCATATTTTTCAACATTAGGGGAAATTTGAACATGTGTGGTACATTGGTCAGTTTTTTGAGCTGTTACAATCAGTCAGCAAAATTGATTGCAATTATTGAATTGAAAAGATATTTAAAAAAATTGTATGGTGCGTGGCCACCTTTACACTGGGGGAGGCAGAAAGAATGTGGCGCTGCTGCGCTCATAAAAAAAAAAAAAAAGTCAGAGAAAAGGAAATCAGGAAGAAAATATGACATGGAACATGTACAGAAAAAACCTTCGCCTTGCTCCACTTTAAAGTGATCATTTGCTGAGAAGGAGGGGTGGGGATGTTATACTTGACAGACATTCAGGCCTCATTCACATTGCGCTCCAATCACGCATTGGCTGTTTTTTGACACGTTTTTGTTTTTTTATTTATGTGCGTTGGACGCTTTTGGATGTTTTGGACGTGTGCGTTGGGCGATTTTCTAAGAGCTTTTGCTGAGCGATTGCGTTTTTCTCACTTCCTGACGTTAGTCAGGAAGTGAACTCTTTGATTTGCGTTTTCCTATACCTTCTATTGAGACGGTATCGCCTCAAAAATGGCCCATGCACCGCTTTTCTGAGCGGATCGGAGACAAACCGATCAGATGTGTAGTTTCTCATAGAGAATCATTGCACAAAATCGCCAGCACTTAAAAAATTTCAAAAACGTCCCTAGTGTGAATGAGCCCTGAATGGGGGGAGGGGGCGGGTGTCACTGGCCATACTTGTTCAGCGTGGTGTGCCGTCACATTTTCATGAAATCCTCAGAAGTAGGCAAATGCAACTGTCATTGGCCTCAATTCACTAAGCTTAAAGAGAAACTCCGACCAAGAATTGAACTTTATCCCAATCAGTAGCTGATACCCACTTTTACATGAAAAATATAATGATTTTCACAAACAGACCATCAGGGGGCGCTGTATGACTAATTTTGTGCTGAAACCCCTCCCACAGAGGCTCTGGTACCGTACGGTACTCTGGGCAAACTGCCACAATGTAACAATGACACACACAGGAAATGGCTGTTTATAGCTGTCTGTTAAAGCCAGAACAGCTACATAATCTGCCCACAGTAACAATGTCACCATGTAATACATGTCAGAATGTGAATCTGGGAGAGGAAAGATTTTACAATGAGCAAACTCTGACTAAATCATGTATACATAATTATTGTAAAAATTAAGCACCTTTTTATATTAAATTATTTTCACTGGAGTTCCTCTTTAACTCCTGTCTTTAATAACTCTTCTGAGCTGTTTTACAGTTATCACCATGGTGATATAATTGTGATAACTGTAAAACAGCTCAGAAGAGTTATTAAAGACAGGAGTTAAGCTTAGTGAATTGAGGCCATTGTCCTTGTTAAAGTCGCACACAGAAAAGGTTGGAGAGAGCCAAGAGATAGCAATGATTCTGTTATAGTTACAATTATTTTTTACTTTATACAGTACTGTACCAGGTATGAAATATTTTTCTGTAAATGTTTTTGGATTGTGGAACAAATTATCTGAGTTTCCATTAATCCTTATGGGGATTTTTGCTTTGATATAAGAGCGCTTTGGGTAACAAGCATGTTTGCAGAATGAATTATGCACGCAAACCAAGGTTCCACCGTACTCTGGAATCCCATATTTTTTATTTAAATGTTTTTACACACTTCAGGTAGGATTTAAAGTTTGTCAGTGAGGGGGTGGGGCATAAGACTACCTCAGAAGTCTATATAAGCAGGAGGTAGGATCACTAAACTATCAGAGAAATATATACGGCAGACTACCAGGAAATGTATACAAGGGGAAGAGGGACAACTAGACCACCAGGGGAATCTGTATAGAGGAGAGGGACCACAAGACTGCCTAGAAAACCTATAGGGAAGAAGAAGGGGACCACCAGGGGAAAACATAAGGGAAGCACTTAAAGGGAACCTGAACTGAGTAAAATGATTTAAAATAAACACATGATATAGCTGCAAATTAATATTACATACTTACCCCACCATCAGTTCCTCTCAGAAGCTCACCATTTTCTTTTTACAGTGATCCCTTCCAGTTCTGACAATATTTTGTCAGAACTGAAATATACCAGTTGCTGTCAGTTACAGTATATATCAGATGCTGTCAGTTACAACTGAATGTGCAAGGTAATGTCCATTATTCCCTATGGCTCAAGTGGGCGATATTACAGTTTAACAGTGTGCTGACCAGGAAGCTATTATGGAGTAATGGCCATTTTCAAAATGGAGGACAGAGAATTCCATTGATCACATTGGACAAACAGGACGCCTGAGAGAAGAAAGAGATTGATGAGTAGACTACACAGGAGGGAAGTATGATGTGTTTATGTTTATTTTGAGTTTTAATTTTTAGTTCAGGTTCTCTTTAACTACCACAGACTAGAGTAAGGATAGCCACAATAAGATGGCACAGTGGCTAGTAAAGGGTGATATAGGGAATACAGTGTAAGAACCACTATATGGGGACACAAGACACACTACAGGGGGTCACAGCACAGTACCAGTTATAAGAGGGGCACAGCATAGAGGGAAGACAGTACAGGGACCACTATAACTGGGCATAACATATAAAGGCACTCTAAGGGGGGACACATGGGGGCTCGCTCACACTAGAGGCGGTTTTCAAATTTTTTAAGGGCTCATTCACACTGGAGGTGTTTTCATTCTGTTTCCACACGCAGGCGATTTTAAAAATCACCTGCCAAACGCTTGTGCAATAAATGTCTATGAGAATGTTCATATCTGCGCGGGTCGTGCGCTGTGCGGTCAGCAAAGCGGTGCATGGACCATTGTTGAGGCGATTCCACCTCAATGGAAGGTATACGCAAAACGCTCACAAAATCACTTTGTACGGCGATTGCGTTAGCGTTTTTAACCGGGTCAAAGAGTTCACTTCCTGACTTGCGTCAGGGAGTGAAAAATTGCAATCGCTCTGAAAAGGCGCTTATTAAAGCGCTTTACAAAAACCGCAGCGCCCACCTGATCGACAGGAGGAGGAAAACACACTCGTCACAAAACCCCAAACGCAAACGCTAACAAGAACGGAACGCAATGTAAACGAGGCCTTAGTGCTGGCAATTTTTTAAAATCGCCCTGAAAGCGCTTACACCATGAATCTCTATGAGAGAGTTCACATCTGAGCGGTTAGTTTCCGATCCACTCAGAGAAGCGGTGCTTGGGCCATTTTTGAGGCGATTTTGCCTCAGTGGAAGGTCTAAGAAAACCGCGAACGCTCCCAAAATCGCTTTGTGCATTGATTGCATTCGCCTTTTTAAGAATAAATACATTGTATTTATTCTTTTCCGGATCAAAGAGTTCACTTCCTGACTTCCTGACGTCAGGAAGTGAAAAAATGCAATCGCTCGGCAAAACCGCTTAGACTAGCGGTTTAAAAAGAAACCAATGCGCAGGTAAACGCCGGGAATCGGAAAAAAAACTCCACAAAACCCGCCCAACGCGGATGGACACGCGGATGCAATGCAATGTGAACAAGGCCTAAAGGAGGTCTTTGAACAGATGTATAATTTAATTGGGGCAACTGAATGGGTGACATGTGCGATACGGCCATATAATAGGGGCACCATATTAGTGGGAATGCACTTGAGACAACGCTCCTATATAATAAAATGCCAAATTACCCCCCTTTTAAATTCTCTTCCATTCTTACTATTAAAAACATTTGATTATATTTACAATTTACACATGTAGCAGAAATACAAATTATTTCAAAATTAGCCCAGCAACATAATTCCAGTTTTATAATAAACAGGATAATTAGCCCCCCAAAATTGTATTTTTAGCTACACTATCACATTTTATTTTAAGGCTCTTTCACACTTGGACGTTGCGTTTGATGCGATGTTAAGTACGCATAATGTGCCCCTAACGCAACGCATGTCAGCTTTGAAGTTGGACGTTACATTGAACTGCGTTATGCGTCTCTTGATGCGTACTTGATGCGTACTTTTTGACGCATACTGATCGAACGAAAATGGCGCATGCGGCACTTTAAAAAAAACAAAAAACCATTACTGTGCATGTGCAAACATTTTAACGCAGCAAAATACGAGTATAACGCACAGCATGCTGCAATTTCATTTAACGTGCTGCGTTATACTCCAACGCAACGTGGGCACTGTGAACAGCCCATTGATTTATCATTACTGTCAGTTGTTCTGCATTAGGGGCTGCTGTAACGTGCGGCTGTAGCGTCGCACTGTGAAAGCAGCCTTAAACTATAAGGCTGGTTTCACAGTGGGACGTTACAGGCGCACGTTAGAGCAGCCTGTAACGCACCCCACCGCACAGCAATGAAAAATCAATGGGCTGTTCACAGTGCCCACGTTGCGTTACATAGTAACGCTGCGCCATTAGACAACGTACTGCATGCAGTACTTTCTAAGCGGCAGAGCCGCGTTAGACTGCTTGCACATGCTCAGTAACGTTGGGGAGGAGCGGAGAGCGGCCAGGCACATGGCTAATTAATATTCACTGCACTCAGTGACGTGCAGTTTTTACTTCCTGGAGCGGTCGCTCTGCAGCGATTGGCCGGCGGGACCACGTGATGCCGCATGCGCACAAGAGTACGCATCACGGCATCACGGACGCCAGAGTGAGCTGCACAACGCGGCTCACTCTGACGTCCAAAGCAGGGATCACCAGGCGGTGCGTTAGGGGCACGTTATGCGACCATAACGTCGCCTAAAACGCAACGTCCTGGTGTGAAACCAGCCTAATGGGTGAAACCTGTGCTTTCATTACTACAATTACACCATGCATGTTCCCAAATCTTAAGGTGATTTTAAACTTAGAAAAAGAGAGAACACCAAGAGCCCAATATAGTGTAGTATGTACTGGTAAGGTATAATTGATAGAGTAATAATATTAATTTAATACTCACAAACCAGGGTTACCAAGTAGGCAACCACTGTCAAAGCAGGTGGAGAGATTGTCCTGACCCCACTCAGGATTAAAAAGTCGCTCTCTGTAGTAGAAGAAGGAAGGGTACAACCCTCCACCAAGGGTGGACTTGATGTAGATAATAGGATAACAGAGGCGCCAATAGGATAAAAAACACTAAAAGAACTTAAAAACCCATCTTGGTAATAGAGGAGGCAGTGGTGGACTCACCCCCTCCAAGCAGAACACACGACTGTGGATTTTCAGTCAAAACAATTTTATTGGATACTCCAAATAAAGTGCTAAAGTGCTAAAGCTTGCACTTTATTTGGAGTATCCAATAAAATTGTTTTGACTGAAAATCCACAGTCGTGTGTTCTGCTTGGAGGGGGTGAGTCCACCACTGCCTCCTCTATTACCAAGATGGGTTTTTAAGTTCTTTTAGTGTTTTTTATCCTATTGGCGCCTCTGTTATCCTATTATCTGATTTTAACCTTAGGTTAGGTTGGGGACCTGAGAGAAACCTGCATGTGGTGTCCCTGCTAATGTGCTTTTGCAACGTGTAACTGATGTCTCCCGTGGCGTGGCTAAGGAGCTATGGGCCCCGGTGCAAGATCTACATTGGGGCCCCCCAGGCACTCTATACATGGCAATTCATACGGCGCACTAAAACCTGCTAAGGACAACTGCAGTGTCAGAGGTGCAAGAAGGGGATGGGGAACAGTTTTTTTTAATGATTACTACTATTCAAAGCATCTACAGAAGTGATTATTATCAGCACAGGACCAATAGAGAGCTAATACTGCATTTGAGGGAAGGCTTCTTTGGTCCAAGGGCCCCGCTGTGGTCACTACCTCTGCACCCCCTATTGCTACGCCATTGGATGTCTCTCCCAAAATGGGAAGGGTGAGGTCCCCTGCATTAAAGCAGAACTGTAAACTGTTAAAAAATTAGAGTTTCACTTACCTGGGGCTTCTGCCAGCCCCCTGCAGCCAACCTGTTCCCCCGCAGCCACTCCCGTATGCTCCGGTGCCCCGCCGCGGCTCACTTTCACTTCGCGCAGATCGAGTGCACTGCGCCCCTCCTCGTTCACTCTCCTGTCCTCGGACATGTACTGCGTAAGCGCAGTAGAGATTTTCTCATACTGCGCCTGCGCAGGACACTCCTACCCACAGGAACGAGTACTAGGATACGCATGGCCAGGGCGGAATGGAGGTCGATTTACAAGTCAGCCTTCATTTCAGGAAAAAAAAGTGAGCCGCCGCGGGGGAACGGAGGATTGGTCCAAGAGATGCGAGGGCACAGGTCGGCTGCAGGGGGCTGGCAGAATCCCCAGGTAAGTGAGACTCTTATTTTTTATACAGTTTTCAGTTCCGCTTTAAGGCCTCAGTAGGACGTTGCGTTTCAGTGCATAACGCATATACACTTTCACAGTGTGACGTTAAAGTCGCACGTCAGAAAATGTTTCAACGCAGACTAACGCACAGCAGTACTAAGTCTGTGCGACATTCACAGTGCACACGTTGCGTTTGTGTGTAACGTGTAGCGTTATTAGAAAGTGCTGCATGCTGTGTGTTCAGCAATGAATCTGCTGCGTTACTTGTGTTGCACATGCTTAGTAATGTTTTTTTCTTTGTTTAAATGTTCTGCATGCACCGTTTTCGTTCCATAGTAAATACATTTTCTAACGTGCGACTTTAACGTCGCACTATGAAAGTGTATATGCGTTATGCACTGAAACGCAACGTCCTACTGTGAAAGAGGCCTAAGTTGTAGCAATGTGAGTTGCATTAGTTTGCAGCCAGTGTTAGTAGTGTGATTTGCATTCGTTTGCAGCCAGTGGTAGTAGTGTGAGTTGCATTAGTTTGCAGCCAGTGTTAGTGTGAGTTGCATTAGTTTGCAGCCAGTGTTAGTGTGAGTTGCATTAGTTTGCAGCCAGTGTTAGTGTGAGTTGCATTAGTTTGCAGCCAGTGTTAGTATGAGTTGCATTAGTTTGCAGCCAGTGTTAGTGTGAGTGGCATTAGTTTGCAGCCAGTGTTAGTGTGAGTTGCATTAGTGTGCAGCCAGTGTTAGTAGTGTGAGTTGCATTAGTTTGCAGCCAGTGTTAGTGTGAGTTGCATTAGTTTGCAGCCAGTGTTAGTAGTGTGAGTTGCATTAGTTTGCAGCCAGTGTTAGTAGAGTGAGTTGCATTAGTTTGCAGCCAGTGTTAGTAGTGTGAGTTGCATTAGTTTGCAGCCAGTGTTAGTAGTGTGAGTTGCATTAGTTTGCAGCCAGTGTTAGTGTGAGTTGCATTAGTTTGCAGCCAGTGTTAGTGTGAGTTGCATTAGTGTGCAGCCAGTGTTAGTAGTGTGAGTTGCATTAGTTTGCAGCCAGTGTTGGTAGTGTGAGTTACATTAGTATTAAAGTGGACCCAAATTAAAAATACAAGATTTCAGAAATAAAATCTATTTTCTAAATTATAATATTAAATAGCAGACTTTTTTCAGCTGCAAGATGACACATATAAAATATTTGATGTTTATTGGAGGAACCCCTCCCTTTCTTTCATATTGTCGGGACAAAATCCGGCAAACTGGTGGAGCAGGGGGTGTCCAGCAAAGGAGGAATTGCTAATGGCTGCCACCTGTATAACCCTAGTTATGAAAAGAGAAGGGTGAAAAGCGTGCACTGAAATGCTCATAGGCTTGAGGCCTGGAACCCACTGAAATCCGCAAACGCAAAACGCAACCGCTAGCGTTTTGTCTGAGCGGTTTGCAAGCGGATTCATGCGCGTTTTCGGTCGCGTTATGCAACAGTGTATTTCTTTGCTCAGCAGTTGTGTAGCGTTTTGCGTTTTTATCCTGATTGGTCCTGTGAATTATTTTTAATTTTGTTGCAGTGTGCTGAACCTCAAAACGCTAGCAAAACCGCTCAGTTTAGGTTTTGCTGAGCGTTTCTGCTAGCGTTTTAATACTTTACATTGAAGCGCTAACGCTCCCAAAATGCTGCAGGTCCTGCGTTTGCGTTTCTGGGAAACGCAAACGCTCCTGTGGAAGTTGCCCCATCCATTAACATCAGCTGAGCGTTTTGGCAAAACGCTAGCGTATCCCAGCGCTGCCAAAATGCTCAAAAAAACGCTCTTGTGGGTTCCAGCCCTAAAGGAGTGTTTATTTATCTTTGTATGGTGCAACTAAATATTTTGAATTAAAAAAATGTTTGGTTTGGGTCCGATTTAACAGCACCTGTTTCAGCTGCAATGAGCACAATTGTGTCAAAACGCAAAACTCTAGCAATTAGCGCCAGCGAGTTTCACGTGATTAACGTGTAAAAATCATGGGACATTTTCGGATTTTTGAGTGATCGTAATTGAAATACATTGCAATCACGATCGCTGAAAATAACTGCATGTGGTGCGTTTTGCATTTAGCGCTAATCGTGAATCGCCTGCAATCACGGGAATGAGATCACTGCCATAGTTAACATTGCGCTAGCACTTTAAAAAGCACTAGCGACCGCCGGTGATTCGATACATAGCAGTAAACGCCCGTTAATTGCCCGAGAGTGAATGGGCCCTTACAGCCCTATGTATTCTGTGTCAGTCGGGTACAGCTTGGTAAGGTGCTCTACCATTTCTTTTCTACATTGCATAATATTTCCAAATAATATATTGTCACCATACAAAATACCTGGACAATAATTTAAATGCTGTGATAGCCAGGACAAATGGGCAAATAAAATGTGTGTTTTTTTTTACTGTAGAATGGTTTGTTTTAAAACTATAGGGAATAGAATTTGAGAAATAGAGAATTTTTTACATTTTTCTTTAAAAATGCATAGAAAATAAAGTAATTACTGCAAACAAGTATCACCCACAAAAAGCCTAGTTTGTGGCGAAAAAAACAAGCTATAGATCATTTAGATGTGATAAGCAGTTATAAAGTTATGGCTAAATGAATAGGAATAGAAAATTGCTACATTACTGCAGCCAGTTGGTCAGCTGATCTGCAGGGGAGGGACAGTTGCCTGGCACATGCAGCCCTGAGACTGGCCTTGAGACTGGCCGTGAGACTGGCCGTGAGACTAGCAGGGAAATTGGCCATGAGACTGGCCGTGAGACTGGCAGTTGATAAAGCAGTTGAGAATGGCAGTTGGTCCTCATTCACATGCAAGCCCTCGATCAGGAAACATCTTAACAGATTTTCTCCTGCTTCTTTGGCTTTCAGTGAATATTTGTGACTTCCAGTCGATTTTTTTTACTCCAGAGCAACATTTCTAGTGACATACTATCAACCAGTGACATTTTTATCCAGTTTTATCCATTTTTATCCATTTTCGCCCAAAATGAGCACCAGACAAGACACCGAGAGGTAAGTGGAGCCACCAGATGGCATCAGAGAGCTGTGGGGGGAATGGAAAGCCAGTGAGGAGAGCCCTGCTACTAAGTCTGACCTGCATGGGGGCCTTTTATTGCCTGATTGTGGGAGATTCATCTTTTGGTGACATGTGGAGTAGGTAGGCCTAGCTTTCTCCTTGATGACAGATGGAATAGCCTAGGTAGGCCTTAGGCCTAGCATCAGAACTAGATCATCCAAAAGGTAACCTAGGCAGTTTCCTAGGGCATGGAAAGAGTCTAGGGGCCTGGTGGATACTAGCCACCATCAAATCTTACTAAAAAAATCTAGGTGACCATCTGCGGTGTGTAAAAACTGCTATCCTTGCCTAGGCCTCATTTCACCTTTATCCATATCTGGTTACATGAAAAACACAGGTGAAGTCATTATGCGTTTTTATGACAATGTGATAAATGCAATGTTGATTTTAGACATTATATTATCTTTAATGTAGAAAAGGAAAGCAAATATAGTAATCTATGTACTGAACTTTAGAAACAGTCATGAAATGCCCAGCGGTGACACAACAAATATAACAGCACATCAGGCAGTATTCACATACATAGCAGTGCACATCACATACATAGCAGTGCACATCACATACATAGCAGTGCACATCACATACATAGCAGTGCACATCACATACATAGCAGTGCACATCACATACATAGCAGTGCACATCACATACATAGCAGTGCACATCACATACATAGCAGTGCACATAACATACATATCTTTTCACTACACCATAGCATCAGTCAAGGCACATGTATTGAGGTTTTACACCAGGTCCCCTCTGCTGTGGCCTGCACTCCCCCCCCTCCCATTTCTAATTGCCCCTCTGCTGTAATCTGCAATCTCCCCCCTCCATATTTTACAAGTATCATATAATATAAAGAGAAGAGGAGGGGGGTCCTTGCTGTGGAATAAATAGCAATCAACCAAATAAATCTGACTTCAGATGCTGACAAAAAAAATTGTTCAATTAATCATTTGTTTCATTGATCCATTCTATTTGAAATTATCAGATTGGTTATATTTTGTATCCCATTTATGAGCCCAATCAATTCCTTCTCATCGATTTGTTCCAATCGCAGTTATGGAATCTGAAGTTCGACAATTCGCTAAAATGATATCATCAATGGGCACCTAAACTGCTTTTTCCTCAAGTAGGGTCGGCTGTAGGGGAGGAGACACCGGTGTAGACAGAACTCTCATCTCCTTACACAGCTTTATGTTTAGGGATGAGCTCAAATGAATTGCTGTATCAAAAGTCATGTTTGCTGTTAATAGTAATAATGGCCGTTGGCAAGATGTATATTTTCACAAAAATGAAAACTTTCTTCTAAAGGTGTTTTCTCATGTCTATAGACTTCAATGAATTTTGCGGAAATGTTATTTTGCATGCCCATATATTTTCATGTATATTCTCATTTGTGCGCAAATGTCATCATCATGATAGACAAAATCTCTGGAGACTGGAGTGGGGGCAACAGAGGAATAGAAGGCTGAGGAAGCAGAGACTGGGGTAAAGGAGACAAGGTGGAGAGAGAAGGAGGAGAGAGAAAAGCAGGTGGAAAGCTGCAAGCAAAAATCAAGAGTGTCCGGAAACTTTCAAAGACATGGTTCAGCAATCTGCTATACTGGATAACTAAACAAGCATCAATAAACAATCACTATTGTTCTGCGCCTCCTGCTCACTTGTCATCACCCCTCCCCTCTCCATAGAGCAGAATGGGTTGTAGCTGATCAGCCTCTCTGTACAGCGATCACCAAAATACAAAAAATACAGTGTACAAATCTGTGTGAAGTAAAAGGAATCGGGGAACCCTGTGACCAAAGAAGCAGGAGTAAAATATTGGTATTTAATACCAATATTTTACTATCGGCATTACTGGGCACCCAAATTTCCCGTCACCTTTATTGGACAGACGCCAGCCAGGACATACAGGTCTGCACCTGCACCTGTCCTGGCTGACTGGGCTATGCACTGGGCACAGCACCATCAGTTGGGACACAGGCCTGACACAGCATAGATGAGATCACGCTTACAGCCAGTCTGTCAGGAGCCTGGAGCCAGAGGTCAGGTGTAGAGTCTGCTGGCCACTGTCTGAGGGAGACCCTCGCCTCATCCTCCTCCTCAAACCTCACTGTATGATTAGACCAGTAACCAGTCCAGGACCAGGTGGCATTCAAAATGGCGGCACCACGGTGGTGTGAATGGAACAGTTTTGTTATCCCCTGGCTGCATCTGCCCAGTGTTGAAGGGGTAGGCAGCAGAGCTGGGACAAGGTCCTCCAGCACCCAAGGCTGAGACACCAAAGTGCGCCCCTCCATCCCTGCCACCCGAGCCATCAAACACTGATTGCTATTAGACTAAGAGGCGCCACAAGGCCCACAACCTCCCCAACACCTTAATATCTAGTTATCTGGCTTGCAGTCACTGCCATGTATCCCCTTTTCTTATTTATTTCTGCTTCAAACACAATTAAGAATGACAGCTGAATGAATTCTGCGCCCCCTCCTACACTGCGCCCTGAGGCTGGAGCCTCTCCAGCCTATGCCTCGGCCCGGCCCTGGTAGGCAGAGACAGAGCTAAGCGGAGGAGTCGGAGTGTGCCACACAGAAGATGCACACTGCACCACCACCAAGCCACCAGAGAGGGCAGCAGTCAGCAGAGTGCATGCAGCATCAGCATCTCAGTGCTCTCTCACACACACATGCTGACGCTGCACACACTCTGCTGCTGTAACATAACAAAGTACATGCCGGGGCCAGGCAAAGCCATGATGACAGGAAGCAGTGAGCTGCACACGCACACAGTGTCATGACACACACAGTGACAGTCTGTGAGTGACAGTGACCCTGTGACATCAGGCGAGGGTGTGGTGCAGATAGAAGCCCCAGGTAAGGTAAGTTAAACTCTTTTTTCCCCACCCCTTACAGTGCACCTTCAAAGCAGACCTGCACTCAGGACTTCTTCTCTGCTCTAAAAGATACGCAACAGCATAATAATCTTTAAAAAAATACATTTGTACTTGTTACAGCTGTCTGTAAGTGTGCACGTGACTGAGGGGGTCAGATGTGTGTGATGTCCCTGGCTTAGATGCTCGAGGGGCGGAGTCAGAGATTTCCCTGTCAGCGCAGTCTATTGCAGGGAGCAGAATGTATGTAATGGTGCAGTGCACTGCGATAGGCTCTTATGTCCCACACAAATCACACCACACCATGGCCCAGATGCAAGTCACTTTTTCTCCTTAGTTTTCTCCTAGGAAATCATTTTTCAACTTCTTTTTAAAATACCTTTTCAGCATTTTGTAATTGAAAAAGTACCAAAAAGTAGTTGAAAAAGTACTATCAAAATTACTTTGAGTATTTTCTGGGTTGCTGGTGGCTTAAAATGCATTTTATGGCAAGGTGTGAAAATATCACCTGGGAGAAAACTCAGGAGAAAAAGTGACGTGTGAAAGGGCCCTTAAAGAAATCCTGTAATAAAAACAATCCCCCCGGGGGTACTTACCTCGGGAGGGGGAATCCTCTGGATCCTAAGGAGGCTTCCCCATCCTCCTCCGTGCCTCCCTTAGCCTGCCCGGGTCCACTGAAGTGCGGCTATGTAAATAGTTACCTCTCCGGGATCCAGTGCAGGCGTACTAGAGGCTTTACGTTTGGGTAAGGCGGAAATAGCCTGACCAGAAGGAAGAGCCGCTACTGCGCCTGTGCTGGATCCCGGAGAGGTAAATCAATCATCCCTTGTCAGGCTTGTCGGGAGGATTGCGGGAGGCTTCAAGGGAGCCAGCGCTGGATTGCCTGCAGCTACAGGGATGGGGGAGGCCTCATTGGGACCCTGAGGCTTCCCCCTCCCGAGGTAAGTACCGCCAGGGGGTGTTTATTATATTACAGAGTCTCTTTACAGCATAACAGCCTGGCCACTAGCATTGCTTCCAAGGGAATGGAGATGGCAGCCTCCATACTCCCGACTCCTGGTTCCCTTTAAAGTAAGGATGTGAAAATCATGACAGCATCCTTTCCAATTCCGTGGAAAGTCATTTTTTTTGCATCAGAGAATCCAAAATAGTGAAAAGAAAAGCAGAGATCGTAAAAGCGGAAAATCAGTCTTGTGATTGGTCTTTAATAAATATTTGCTAATTACAACAGAGAGAAAATGTGTGCATCAACCAAGTTTAATAAATCAACCAACTTTAATAAATATTTAGCTTCAGTTCCACTAGCTCCGGGTGCAATGCGGTTTCCCAGGTAATGTGTGTGTTCATATGTGATATACACACGCATTGCCCAGAGCTGTGCTATGTATGTTACTGGACATTATCACAGGAATGCTTTAACTTACACTATTTATTTTCCATCTTCTCCTACAGAGCAAACACCATCAGCTTCTCTCCATCTGATTCCCAGGATGGGAGCGTCATGACTGGTGGGTCTGAATCCTCCCCAGACTCTGACTTTGCAGTCCCTGCAGTGCCTATCTATTATGCACCTGATGATTCTGTGCCAAATGAGAGTTTTACCATCCACACTCTCTCCATGGCACCGGTTGCAGTGGCCTTGGATGGGGTTGATGAAACATCTCCATCACCCACCAGTGATCTGTCTGCACCAGCTGCAGCTGTCCCATCCAACCCTGCACAGCTCTTAGATAGGCCTGCAGAGACACCTACACCACCGGGCAAAGTCATGTCTGAGTCTGAGTCTGCCAGCTCACTCAGGACACCTGAGACTCCGAGTCCTATTGTGTCATCTGAGTCTCCCAGCTCAGTCAGAACACATGAGTCTCCGAGTCCAATTGTGTCATCTGAGTCTGCCAGCTCACTCAGAACACATGAGTCTCCGAGTCCCATTGTGTCATCTGAGTCTGCCAGCTCACTCAGAACACATGAGTCTCCAAGTCCCATTGTGTCATCTGAGTCTGCCAGCTCACTCAGAACACAGGAGCCTCCAGACCCATTCAGAACACCAGACAATCCCATCCGAATCAGAGCCAGAAAAGCTTGCATTCCCTCTCCACTCATCACTCCTGGAAACGAGGATGTGCCGTACAGGAGTGTGAAGTGGGAGAGTGTGACAGACCCCGACCAACCAGCCAGAGCCGGTTCATCAGATCCTCAGAAGCCAGTGACCATCACAAGAGAGATGAGGAGAGCCTTCTACAAGCTCCTTGGTGAGATATTTAACCTGTTTAACCATTAGAAAAACCTGTGAGGGTCATTAATGAAGTGCAAAGTAAACTGGGGGAACAATCCCAAACAGTTATAGAGTATTAAACTAATAACTGAAATAATTATTCCAATTGGCTGCTCTAGGAACTCCTCCCCCTTGGCTCCAGTTTTCTCTGTCCCTTGTTGTCTTTGGATGAATATTTATTTTGGGAACACATTTTGTAATAAATGTTTTTATAGGTAAGAGAGAATAGAGGGGGGGAGGGGGGCAAAAATGTTTGGCTGCATTTGCAGTGACAAGTTGGGTTGCGTCTGACAATACCTTTATTACAGCAAAGTCATTTATATAACATACCCTGATTCTCACATGTTACTGTTTTGTCTCACACAGATGACCGCACCATCGATCTCTTCCTGGAAGATGATGGATGCAGACGAGTTTCAGACAAGGTAAGTATTAGCGAATGTAACATAGAAGTCTTGTTTTGTGTTTCTTATACAAATGCTAGCTGCCATAGCAAAGATTGTCTATCAGTAAAATTGAAGGTAAAGAGGCGCCCTGGTTGAAATAAAAGCATCTAAAAACAGCTTAAAATCGAGGAAATAATATGAGGTGGCTTACCTCAATAACGAAATCCTTGTATATGACAAAAGATTTTTATTTAGCACAGGCAACGCGCGTTGCCTGTGCTAAATAAAAATCTTTTGTCATATACAAGGATTTCGTTATTGAGGTAAGCCACCTCATATTATTTCCTCGATTTTAAGCTGTTTTTAGATGCTTTTATTTCAACCAGGGCGCCTCTTTACCTTCAATTGTGCATAGCTATACCCCCAAACAATCTGTGTTTGAGGGGTGGTGACAGACCACCTGTGGGTGCCCCACAGTGGACACCTGTCCCTACTTTTTCAAGGAGAGCGACCACATCCAGGTCCCGGCTGGGACTACCCCGAGTGGAGTCGGGTTTATGGTCTCCACCTGCTTCCTACGGTTGGTTGCCCTTGCAACCTCCTTTTGTGAGTAGTAATTTATTGAAATTTCTTTTTTCAATTGCATACTAATATACTACACTATTGGGCTCCCGTATTTGTCTCCTATATTTTTTTCCCTGCAAGGTGCTGAGACACCCCCACTACACTACATATCTATCAGTAAAAGCTAATCGTCTCTGTATTTGTGTTTCCCATTACAGTACCTGCTGGCCATGGTGCTCATCTACTTCAGCAGAGCTGGCCTCTCCATCGCCGAATACAACATCCAGAACTTCTACGCTGCTCTGTAAGTATATGATGTCCTCTTCTCATGTATATTTTCACATAGCTGACAGTAGAGGGGTAACTTATATTGGGGGGCTCCATGACACCCGCCTTCTCTCTTCTACCACGGGTCTGGTAGCATACAGATAAGCAGTATATAGTTAGCAATACAAATATTTTTATAGCACATTCTTCTTATTCCATCATTTTTGCAGGTTCCTGGCCAACCAGATGGAAGAAGACATCCCTTTCTTTCACTCCATCTTCCTGTTCGCCACCTGGTACTTCAGAAGCAAGGAAGACTTCAAGGAGGCCACGAAGACCCTCTTCAGACAGATGGGATTCCGGGCCTGGGTCAGTCGTGAGGAGTGCCGCCATGTAAGTAAAACAAATCTAAATGCTAAACACTAATCTGTCACTACTCAGCTCTACCTCTACGGCTTGGCATGTCTTCCTGCATATGTGTAATCATGCAATGCAGGAGATGCCGGGCACTAGGGGGAAAGCTAAGCAGTGACAGGGGGACACACATTGCTGGACTATGTTGGAGCAGGTGAGATTATCACGGCTTCCAGTGTACTCTGCATAATGTCAGCTGGGGGGGAACAGGACAGGGCACAGGATGGGGGCCACCAACATCACCAGGGAAACTTTATTAGGGAGGGGGGAACCAATAGACCAGGAGGGAAACTGTATTGGGGAGAGAGGGGGAAACCACTAAACACCAGGGAAACTTTATTGGGGGAAGGTGGAGACCACTAGCACCAGGGAAGCTTTATGGGGAGGGAGGAGGGAAACCACTAAACACTAGGGATGCTTTATTCAGGTTTCATTTAGCCTATATCTCTGGGCACAGACATTGAACGGTGTTGCTTATTAATGCTCGATTAATATTGCTCAATAATTACTGAGATATATATGGAAGCAGGAAATGTGGGTCCCCGGTAGCAGGAGAGATTTGGGCGCTCTGTAACGTGACTTCCCAATATTTTGAATGGGTGCCCGATGGCATTTTTTGCAGCAGAATTACAGCTGAGGGGTTAAGGTTAGGAGTCCATGGGGAGGGTTTTAAGGTTAGGTGCGGGGAGTGGCTAAGGTTAGGCATGTGCAGTGGCTGAGGTTAGGCGTGGGGAGTTAAAGTTAGGCATTGGGGGGGGGGGCACTCTCCAGCCTAAACTTAAAATCCAGCAGCCTTCCTGTAAAACAAAGTTATAGTTACCTGCGCTGCCTTGTCCCATGAAGCCGTCCTAAAGCCCCTAAACTACCCCAATGAACAAGGAAATTGAATGCTGTGGACAACCTGGTACACACCATGCAATTTCCTGCCAATCAGCGGATCGAATCGATAATTTCTGACAGGTCCGATCAGGTTTCCGTTATATTTTCCAATCGATTTTGTACAGAGAAGTTATCGGTAAATTGATTGGAAAAACTATCAGAAACGTGATTGGACCTGTCAATAATTGATGATTCAACCCGTCAATCTGATGGGAAATTGCATGGTGTGTACCAGGGATAATTCTCCTCTATCACTTCAGCAGCAATATGTCTATACAAGGCATTGTGTCAGTAAATAAGGACCCTGTAAGGAATATTTCCCGCATGAAAAGGGAAAGTGGATAGATTGTACAGAATGCACACCATACAGGGGACTATTATACATTAGTAATACAATACTGCATGCTAAGCTACTTTGTCATGTAAACAGGTATGAATATCACCATTATTATTTTCTATCATGCTCTTTTCGTCCTTATGGAGCTGCAGCATTGTTATATCATTTTTATCTGTGCAATCTAGAATAGGAAACATGTTGAATCTCCTGGTTTTTCTTATAAACGTCTAACATGTATGTTTGTTTAATTTTCTTAGGTCATGAAGAGACTGAGTCATCGGGGATGGAGAAGAAAGCGAATGGACCATCATGGCCTGGCCACTCGGGGTTTCAGGCTGACCACAGAGGAACGCACTGCTATGGAACCAGGGAGCGGATATGTCTGTGACCACTGTTCTAGGTCCAGGCCCCGCTCCTGGTGTTGCATCATGCAGTGATAGTTACCTCCTGCCAGGGCAGTTGCAGCTTCTGTCATCTCCATCCATGTCCTGCAACTCTTTCCATCCTCTCCAGCGACTTCCATCACCTGCAGTGAAGTCATTCATGCAGGCTCTGACATGGAATCCACCATCAACCACCTCATACATTTCCTTCCTTCTCATGCAGCTCCTGAGAATTCATCCATCTGCTGAAGTTGCTGCTGTCATCTGCACTTAATATATTTCTGCCGCAGTGTCTGTCAGCGTTTCCATCTCCTCCTGCTCCTGGCTTCTCCTACATTCTTACTCATTTCCTGCAGTACCTGTCATCACCTGCAGTGAGCGACTTCTGCAGCCATCACCTGCAGCTCCAATCTTTTCCTGCAGTGCCTGTCATCAACTGCAGTGAGCGACTTCTGCAGCTATCACCTGCAGCTCCTATCTATTCCTGCAGTGCCTGTCATCAACTGCAGTGAGCGACTTCTGCAGCTATCACCTGCAGCTCCTATCTATTCCTGCAGTGCCTGTCATCATCTGCAGTGAGCGACTTCTGCAGCCATCACCTGCAGCTCCAATCTTTACCTGCAGTGGCTCCTCTACTGCAGCGAGCGACTCCTTCAAATCATTTCCTGCAGGGCCTGTCATCTCTTGCAGTGAACTTCTCCTTTAATTCATGTCCTGCAGTGTCTGTCATCTCCTGCAGTGAGCGTCTCCTTTGTCCACTGTCATCAATTACAGCTCCAGCCTCCTTCAAACATCATTGCTTGCAGCTCCTACCATCTTGAACCATCTTTGCTTGCAGCTCCTGCCATCTTGAACCATCTTTTCTTATAGTCCCAGCCATCTTCCACCATCATTGCTTGCAGCTCCTACCATCTAGAACCATCATTGCTTGCAGCTCCTGCCATCTCAAACCATCTTTTCTTATAGTCCCAGCCATCTTCCACCACCATTGCTTGCAGCTCCTACCATCTTGAACCATCATTGCTTGCAACTTCTGCCATCTTGAACCATCTTTGCTTGCAACTTCTGCCATCTTGAACCATCATTGCTTGCAGCTCCTGTAAACTTGAAACATCTTTTCTTACAGTCCCAGCTATCTTCCACCATCACTGCTTGCAGCTCCTACCATCTTCTGCATATATTGTAGCCAAACTCAGATAGCAGCAATTGGCTACAGGGAAGGGGGGGGGGGGGGGGTGTTAGTGTTAGGAAAGGAGAGGTGGAGAGGTGAAGGCTAGTGTTAGGATTAGGGGGGGGGGAGGTTAGTGTTAGGAGAAGAAAGAAGAAGGCTGGTGTTAGAAGTACAGAGGGGGGAGGTTAGTGTTAGGAGAGGAGACGGCTAGTGTTAAGAGTGGAGAAGGGTGTTAGGACAGGAGAGGGGAAGGCTTGTGTTAGAATTGGAGAGGGGGAGGTTAGTGTTAGGAGAGGAGAAGGTTAGTGTTAGGAGCAGAGGAGGGGAAGTTAGTGTTAGGTGAGGGGAAGGCTTATGTTAGAATTCGATAGGGGAGAGGTTAGTGTTAGGAGAGGAGTGGGTGGGGGTTAGTATTAGTAGTGGAGAGGGGGTAGGTTAGTGTTAGGATACTGGGCAGGCTAGTGTTAGGAGTGGAGAGGGGGAGGTTAGTGTTAGGTGAGGAGAGGGTGGAGGACAGTGTTATGAGTGAGGAGGGTGTAGGATGGTGTTAGGAGAAATGAAGGCTAGTCTTAGGAGTGAATGGGGGGAGGTTAGTGTTAGGAGTGGAGAGGGGGAAGTTGGTGTTAGAAGACAGGAAGGTTGTTAGTGTTAGAAGTGGAGAGGGAGGAGGTTAGTGTTAGGAGTAGAGAGAGGGTGGGGTTTAGTGTAGGAGGGGAACACTATTGTTAGGAGTGGAGAGGGGATTAGTGCTAGGAGAGGAGAAGGCAAGTGTTAGGAGTGGAAGGAGGGAGATTAGTGTTAGGAGAGGGGAATGCTAGTATTAGGAATGGAGAGGTGGGTTAGTGTTAGCAGAGGGGAAGGCTAGTGTTAGGAGAGGAGGGGGGGTAGTTTAAGGAGAGGAGAAGGATAGTGTTAGGAGTGGATGGGGGGATTAGTGTTAGGAGAAGGGAAGGCTAGTGTTAGGAGTGGAGAGGGAGAGGTTAGTGTTAGGAGAGCAGAAGGCTAGTGTTAGGAGTGGATGAGGAGAGGTTAGTGTTAGGAGAGGGGAAGGCTATTGTTAGGAATGGAGGGGGGGGGGGGGGTTAGTGTTAGGAGAGGGGAAGGCTAGTGTTAGAAGTGGAGAGGGGTGATAGTGTTATAAGAGGAGATGGCAAGTGGTAGGAGTAGAGAGGGGTTAGGTTAGTGTTAGGAGAGGGGGAGGATAGTGTTAGGAGTAAAGAGGGGGTAGGTTAGTGTTAGGAGAGGGGAAGGCTAGTGTTAGTAGTGGAGAGGTGGTAGGTTACTGTTAGGAGAGGAGAGGGTGGAGGTTAGTGTTAGGCGTGGAGAGAGGTTAGAAGAGGAGAAAACTAGTGTTAGGAGTTGAAGGTAGGGTTAATGTTAGGAAAGGGGAAGGCTAGTGTTAGTAGTGGAGAGTGGGGAGGTTAGTGTTAGGCGAGGGGAAGGCTAGTGTTAGGACTGGAAAGGTGGATGTAAGTGTTAAGAGTGGAGAGGGGGTAGGTTAGTGTTAGGAAAGAGGAAGGCTAGTGTTAGGAGTGGAGGGAGGAAGGTTAGTGTTAGAAGAGGCGAAAGCTAGTGTAAGGAATGGGTGGGGGACAATTAGTGTTACGAAAAGGGAAGGCAGTGTTATGAGTAGAGATGGTAGAGGTTAGTGTTAGGAAAGGGGAAGGCTAGCGTTAGAAGTGGGGTGGGGGTATTGTTAGGAGAGGGCAGGCTAGTGTTAGAAGTAGAGTGGGGGTAGTGTTAGGAGAGGGCAGGCTAGTGTTAGGAGAGTGGGGGGGTTTAGTGTTAGGAGGGGGGCTAGTGTTAGGAGTAGAGGGGTGGGGTGTTGGGAGAGGGGAAGGCTAGTGTTAGGAGTGAAGAGGGGAGGTAAGTGTTTGGAGAGGAGAGAGTGGAGGTAATTGTTAGGAGTGGAGAGGGGGTAGATTAGTATTAGGAGAGGGAAAGGCTAGTGTTAGGAGTGGAGAAGAGGAGATTTGTGTCAGGAGAAGAAAAGGCTAGTGTTAGGTGTAGAGAGGGGGAGGTTAGTGTTACGAGAGGGGGAGGCTAGTGTTAGGAGAGGAGAAAGTTAATGTTAGGAGTAGAGGGGGGTAGGTTAGTGTTAGGAGAGAGGAAGGCTAGTGTTAGGAGTGGATAGGTGGGAGTTTAGTGTTAGGAGAAGAGAAGGCTAGTGTTAGGAGTAGAGGGGGAGTTAGAGTTAGGTGAGGGGAAGGCTAGTGTTAGGTGTAGAGGGAGGGTAGTGTAACTAGAGGAGACAGTGGAGGTTAGTGTTAAGTGTGGAAAGGGGGTAGGTTAGTGTTAGGGGGAGGGCTAGTGTTAGGAATGAAGAAGGGTAAGGTTAGTGTTATTAGAGGAGAGGGTGGAGGTTAGTGTTAACTGTAGAGAGGGGTTAGCGTTAGGAGAGAGGAAGGCTAGTGTTAGGAGTGGATATGGGGAGGATAGTGTTAGGAGAGGAGGAAACCAGTGTTAGGAATGGAGGGAGGGAGGTTAGTACTAGGAGATGGAAAATCTAGGGTAAGGAGTGAAGAGGGTTGAGGTTAGTGTTAGGAGAGGAGAAGGCTAGTGTTAGGAGTAGAGCGGGAGTAGGTTAGTGTTATGAGAGGGAATTGCTAGTGTTAGGAGTGGAGAGGGGGGAGGTTAGTGTCAGGAGAAGAGAAGGTTAATGTTAGGTGTAGAGAGTGGGAGGTTAGTTTTAGAAGAGGGGAAGGACAGTGGAGGGAGAGGAGGTTAGTGTTAGGAGTGGAGAGGGGTAGGTTAGAGTTAGGAGAGGGGAAGGCTAGTGATAGGATGGAGAGGGGGAGATTAGTGTTATTAGTGTTAGGAGAGAGTGGAGGTAAGTGTTAGTAGTGGAGAGTGGGTAGGTTAGACTTAGGAGAGGGGAAGGCTAGTCTTAGGAATGGAGAGGGGGGAGGTTAGTGTCAGGAGACAAGAAGGCTAGTGTTTGGCGTAGAGAGGGGGAGGTTAGTGTTAGGAGTGGAGATGGGGTAGGTTAGTGTTAGGAGAGGTGAAAGTTAATGTTCGGAGTAGAGAGAGGGGAGGTTAGTGTTAGGAGAGGTTAATGCTAGTGTTAGGAGTGGAGAGGGGGAAGCTTAGTGTCAAGAGAAGAGAATGCTAGTGTTAGGTGTAGAGAAGGGGAGGTTAGTGATAGGAGAGGAAAGGAGAGGGAAAGACTAGTGTTAGGGCAGGAGAGGGGAAGGCTGGTGTTAGGAGTGTAGAGGGGGAGGTTAATATTAGGAAAGAAGAAGGCTAGTGTTAGGAGTAGTGGGGGGAGGTCAGTGTTAGGAGAGGGGAAGGCTAGTGTTAGGTGTATAGAGGGGGAAGTTAGTGTTAGGAGAGGGAAAGGGTAGTATTAGGAGTGGATGGGGGGAAGTTAGTGTTGGGAGAGGACAGGACTAGTGTTAGGAATGGAGAGGGGGAGGTAATGTTAGGAGAGGAGAGGGGGAGGTTAGTGTTAGTAGAGGGATAGGAGAGGATGGGGGGTGGTGCTTAAAAGCATAATGTAACTAGTGCCGCATTAGTAGGGTGACTAGCACCAATCAGAGTAGGCTAGCATAGTGTAGTTTAGGGACCCACCCTAAAAGAGTCTACCGTGACGTGGTGGGTGGGCTTACAATCCTACTGCTTAAAAAGTTTTGCTTTTCTCCAGTTGGATTAACCAAAAGACTCTTAATGTTTGGATCACTAACCATTTTTACCCTACAGTGACAATGCACAGCTCCATTTACTTGAACTGATCCTGGGAATTGTATAAGGTCATCTGAGAGACAGAGGGAGCTTAGGGAGTTAAATAAGTGGCTGAGAAATTGGTGTAGGAAGGAAGGGTTTGGGTTCCTGGAGAACTGGGCAGACTTTGCAGTCGGCTACAGGTTCTACAGCAGGGATGGGCTGCACCTTAATGGGGAGGGTGCAGCTGCATTGGGGGAGAAGATGGCTAAAAGGTTGGAGGAGATTTTAAACTAGGATCTGGGGGGAGGCGGGAGGATAAAGTCTCAATACGTAGACAAGATGAGGTAAAAAGACAGTGGGAACCTAACATTATGGGGGGTGGAGAGGGGGGTGGGGACAGTGTAAAGATTAAGGAGGTTGGTAAAAATTCAAGTAGCCCATTTCATGTAAACAAAATTGGTAAATGTGGTGGTAAAAATATAAAGTGCATGGTAACCAATGCTTGGAGCCTTGCAAATAAAATAGACGAACTAGAGTTTATTCTGAATGACAAAGGCTATGACATTGTGGGAATAACCGAGACATGGATGGATGAAAGCCATGACTGGATAGCTAATTTAAAAGGATACAATGTGTGTAGGAGGGATAGAACAGGGAAAAAAGGTGGAGGGGTTTGTCTCTTTGTTAAGAATTCTCTTACAGCTGTCCTCAACGATGAGATGGAGGAAGATTGCGAAGATGTGGAGTCCGTTTGGGTAAATATTCATGGTGGAAATAAAAGTTGCCAATTGCTTATTGGGGTATGCTACAGGCCACCTCTTATTAATGAAGCTGCAGAACTGCGATTACTACAGCAGATTGAAAAAGCTGCAAGTAAAAATGAGGTCATAATTATGGGCGACTTCAACTTTCCAGACATTGACTGGAGTATTGAGGCTATCCATTCTGGTAAAAGCAGCAGATTTCTGGCAGCACTACAGGACAATTACTTGACTCAAATGGTAACTGAACCAACTAGGGGGAATGCGTTAATGGATCTGATCATTTCTAATAGACCAGATAATGTATCAAATGTGCAGGTTCAAGAACATTTGGGAAATAGTGATCACAACATGATAACGTTTGATCTGGTGACTGATAGGCCACGGGGCAGCGGGACCACTAAAACTATGAATTTTAGAAAAGCAAAGTTCAATCAAATTAGGCAGGCACTAAGTTTGGTGAACTGGGATAATGTACTACAAGGGGAAGACACTGAAGGGAAATGGCAAGCTTTTAAACTTATACTCAATCAATATTGTAGTATGTATATCCCATATGGAAACAAAATGTCTAGGAATAAAAAAAGGCCTCTATGGATAAATAGAAAGGTTAAAGATAAAATGAAGAGGAAAAAGAATGCCTATAAGGTCTTAAAACAGGAGGGGACTGAGGCTGCACTAAGCAATTATATGGAGTGCAATAAAAATTGTAAAAAAAAGAAATTAGGCTGGCAAAGATTGAAGCTGAAAAACAAATCGCTAGGGATATCAAATCTAACCCAAAAAAGTTTTACAAGTACAAAAGAAAGAAAGATTGACTGTATAGGACTCCTACAGGATGAGGGTGGGAACTCAATAGTGGATGACCAAGGTAAGACAGAGTTATTAAATGCTTTCTTTGCTTCTGTCTTCACAAAAGAAACAGCACTGTTGCAAACTACAGAGGCGGAAGAGTCTCAATCTTCTAACTGTAATATTAAATACTTAACGCAGGAAGAAGTGAAGGCAAGACTAAATAAATTAAAAATAGACAAGGCACCTGGCCCGGATGGCATGCATCCTCGGGTCCTAAGGGAATTAAGTTCAGTTATAGATAAACCCCTTTATCTTATCTTTTGTGACTCTCTTGCAGCTGGCAGAGTCCCAGTGGATTGGCGTACAGCCCACGTTTTCCCATTATTTAAGAAGGGCAAAAAATCAGATCCAGGAAATTATAGACCTGTAAGCTTAACATCAGTTGTATGCAAACTATTTGAGGGGTTACTAAGAGATACTATACATGACTTCATTGTAGAAAATAATCTTATTTCTCAGCATCAACATGGGTTTACTAAAGACAGGTCCTGTTCGACTAACATGCTCAGCTTTTATGAGGTAGTGAATGCTAATATGGATATTGGGAATTGCTGTAGATGTGATATATTTGGACTTTGCAAAGGCCTTCGACACTGTTCCCCACAAAAGTCTGGTGCAAAAGTTGAGGATGCAAGGACTGGGGAAGAGTCTGTGTTCATGGATAGGGAACTGGCTAATGGACAGAAAACAAAGAGTTGTAGTCAATGGATCGTACTCAAAATGGGAGACTGTTAGCAGTGGGGTCCCACAGGGGTCTGTTCTGGGTCCAGTGCTCTTCAATTTATTTATTAATGACCTAGTAGATGCAGTAGTGAGCAATGTTGCTATTTTTGCAGATGATACAAAATTGTGCAGAATCATCAACTCTCAGGAAGATAGTGTCATATTGAAACAGGATCTGGATAGGATGGCTATATGGGCACATACATGGCAGATGAAATTCAATGTTGACAAATTTAAAGTCATGCATTTTGGACGTACTAATGGTCTAGCACCATACAAAATAAATGGGATACAGTTGGGGACATCAAACTTGGAGAAGGACTTAGGAGTACTCATTGAAAACAAGTTAAAGTGGTCTAACACCCAGCATTTCAACTTTGCTTTAAAAGATTGCTTACAGCTTAGAAACGATTATGCCAGATTTTTTTTTTAGCAGAAATTCACTGAATGGATTAAACATGACATTTTAGTGCTGCATTTAGCTAGAAATCCTCCTCTGTGCTTAGGTTTAGTTACAAATGTATCTATTTACAAAGTAATAAACAAACACTGCTCTGAGAGAACAAAGAGGGCTTCCCCAGCAGGCTTTTCAGAGGTCCAATTGCATTCCAAACAAAGATACATTTGTAACTAAAGATAAGAATGGATGCAGATTCCTAGTTAAATCCAACACTAAAATGTCATGTTTAACCCATTCAGTGAATTTCTGCTTAAAAAAAAATCTGGCATAATAATTTCTAAGCTGTAAGCAATCTTTTAAAGCAAAGTTGTAATGCTGGGTGTTAAACCGCTTTAAATAATCGTACTCAATGCCAAGCAGCTGCAGCTAAAGCTAACAAAATTTTGGGATGCATTAAAAGGGAAATAAAAACTCGAGATGCTAGCATAATATTGCCCCTGTTTAACTCTCTAGTAAGGCCACATCTGGAATATGGAATTCAGTTCTGGGCACCACATTACAAAAAAGATATTGCAGTTTTAGAGCAGGTGCAGAGACGAGCAACAAAATTGATACGTGGGATGGAAGGTCTCACTTATCAAGAAAGGTTAGATAAACTGGGTTTATTTAGTCTAGAGAAAATACGCCTTAGAGGGGATCTAATTAACATGTATAAATACATCAGAGGGCAATATAATAGCTTGGCGGATGAGCTTTTTGTCCCTAGGCCTTCTCAAAGGACTAGAGGACATGATCTGCGCATGGAGGAAAAACATTTTAGCCATTTATTTAGGAAAGGGATCTTTACAGTAAGAGTGATTAAGATGTGGAATGCATTGCCACAGGAAGTCATTATGGCAAACTCTATACCTGCATTTAAAGGGGGCTTATGCTTTCCTTGCGTTTAAAGACATCCAAGGCTACAATTACTAGGTAATGCCTAATGATGTTGATCCAGGGATTTTATCTGATTGCCATCTGGAGTCGGGAAGGAATTTTTCCCTTTAGGGGCTAATTGGACCATGCCTTGTAAGGGTTTTTTCGCCTTCCTCTGGATCAACAGGGATATGTGAGGGAGCAGGCTGGAGTTGTACTTTGTACTGGTTGAACTCGATGGACGTATGTCTTTTTTCAACCAAAATAACTATGTAACAAGGAGCCAACTGTGCAGCCCTGGGCCGCCCATGAGGCGGGGTGAGGCAGGTTCCTCGGCGGCAGAAGTGGGGGGTTGGCACCGGCCTTGCTGTGGGGGTGGGGGCCGTTGAACTGGAGTGGGTAGCAGCCAGGAAGGGGGAGCAGCGAGCACAGTGGTGGGAAGGGGGGTCAGGAAGGGGGGTCAGAACCCCCCTCCCTCACCTTGGGTTCCCCAGTCCGCGTTCCCTCTCCAGCTAATTGCGCAGCATCTCCATCAGGCAGTGAGTGGGGAAAGCAATGACTCACCTGCTTGCGTTCCACCCCTCACGCAGGGACGGATCTAGGGGGGGGGGGGGAAGCGGGTATCTTGCCCCAGCTGCAGTTTGTTGAATTCTTAAAAAGGCGGCAAAATGAATGGCAGTTTAGGCGCCAAAACCTGACCTTTAGGTGCCAAAACCTGACCTTGCCCCAGGCGCAACTTGGTCTTGATCCGTCCCTGCCCTCACATCACTTCGTGCAATGCTGCCCACTGTACTTCCTCAGTACAGTGGGTGTCATAAAAGGAAGTGACGTGAGCGGTAGGACGCAAGCAGGGGAGTCATTGCTTTCCCTGCTCACTGCCTGATAGAAATGCTCCGCAATTAGCTGAAAGGGAAAATGCAGACGGGGGATCCCTAGGTGAGGAAGGGGGGTCTTACCCCCCTCCCCACCGCTGTGTCCACTGCTCCCCTTTCCTGGCTGCTACGCCCTCCAGGCTACCTGTGCTGGAGGCTATTATATTACCTATCGGGGGGGGGGGGGGGGGGCGGCATCCTAACAAGTTTGCCTCAGGTGGCAAAGCGTCTAGAACTGCCCCTGCAACTGATGGTGAACCTTTCAGAGGCCGAGTGCCCAAACTGCGACCCAAAATCGACTTATTTATCACTGAGTGCCAATGGGGGGGGGTGTGTTTACGCAGCGCTGAAAAATGGGCGTGGCCATGACATTGTATGGGCGGAGCTAACGTAATTATGTAACAGCGAGGCATAAAAAGCAGTGTTTCCGCCATGATGTGGTGAAACGAGGATTCGCATCATGGGTGTGCTGAAACTGTGTGATGCTATTTATTAGTATACCGTAACCCCAAAGCAGCAAATATAGCCAACTACGACCATCAAATAATAAATGCAGCAACAGTTACCCCAGACACCAGAAAATAAACGCAATGTGGGCAGTATTTCACCAGAAAATAACGCAATGTGGGCAACATGTCAGCAGAAAATAACGCAATGTGGGCAACATGTCAGCAGAAAATAATGCAATGTGAGCAACATGTCAGTAGAAAATAACGCAATGTGGGCAACATGTCAGCAGAAAATAACGCAATGTGGGCAACATGTCAGCAGAAAATAACGCAAGGTGGGCAACATGTCAGCAGAAAATAACGCAATGTGGACAACATGTCAGCAGAAAATAACGCAATGTGGACAACATGTCAGCAGAAAATAACGCAATGTGGACTACATGTCAGCAGAAAATAACGCAATGTGGACATGTCAGCAGAAAATAACGCAATGTGGGCAACATTTGAGCAGTAAATAACGTAACGTGGACAACATTTGAGCAGTAAATAACGCAATGTGGATCAGCATTTCAGCAGTAAATAATGCAATGTGGATCAGCATTTCAGCAGTAAATAACGCAATGTGTATCAGCATTTCAGCAGTAAATAACACAATGTGGACAACATTTCAGCAGTAAATAACGCAATGTGGATCAGCATTTCAGCAGTAAATAACGCAATGTGGACAACATTTCAGCAGTAAATAACGCAATGTGGAACAGCATTTCAGCAGTAAATAACGCAATGTGGATCAGCATTTCAGCAGTAAATAACACAACGTGGACAACATTTTCAGCAGTAAATAACGCAATGTGGATCAGCATTTCAGCAGTAAATAACACAACGTGGACAACATTTTCAGCAGTAAATAACGCAATGTGGATCAGCATTGCAGCAGTAAATAACGCAACGTGAACATCATTTCAGCAGTAAATAACGCAATGTGGATCAGCATTTCAGCAGTAAATAACGCAATGTGGACAACATTTCAGCAGTAAATAACGCAATGTGGATCAGCATTTCAGCAGTAAATAATGCAATGTGCACAACATTTCAGCTGCAAAAAAAAAGAATTTACTCACCTGACAGAAGTTTTCTCTCCCAGCGACGGCGCGTAACTCCACGATTACCTTCCTGCAGCCAGCCGAAAGTCTAGCGCTGACAGGACGTGCTGACGTCTGACCAGGCGCCCCTGTGAGCAGAGCGGGGAGGGGGTGGGGACACAGCTTCGGCTCTTCCCTCTGCAGGCTTCGGCTCCTCTCGTTAGCTGAAGAGAATCGGCTCTTCGCGAACAACCCATCACTGCATGCGGAGTTCTCGGCGGCGGGGGTTGTGGGATTAGTGGTGGTAGTGGACACCGCACGCGTGCCCACAGAGACGGCTCGGCGTGCCGCCTCGGGCACGCATGCCTTAGGTCCGCCATCACTGCCATAGACGATGCACCTTTGGTGTGGTGCTTCATTGAACTGAAGGTACATCACTAGTGGGCTGTAAAACTAATTGAGGACTCAACTACATGGCTACAATTGCCCCACAGCTCTCCCAAAGACCAGCTGAAATTAAGTAAGGTAGTTTTCTTGCTCTACTACATGTGTCACCTCCCCTGGTTTAAATTGGATTTTCGCACAGGATTCAGGATAAATCACATTCAGAAGATTAATGATTGATACAGATTGATACTTATTAAGGTGCACATACATTTAGTGATGTAAGGGCAAATTGGTTAAGAGACAGATCTCTTTCTGATCAAATCTAATCAAAGAGAGACCTGTTGGCTGCCTATATACCGCATGCTGATTCCCGATCGTTTTTAGCATGAAATCTTGGCCTCATGATACCACTCCCCTCCCTCCCCCCGGCTTCTGACCCCTTCAAATATAAATGTCCCCAACTCACTGCCCCCCCCCCCCCCCCTGGGTGCCCATGCATTATAGTCTCACCTGCTCCGGCTGCACCGACTCCCCGTCTTGTCTCCCCCGAGTGCTGCTGTCACACATGTGTCACCACGTGGTGGCGTGGCGTATATAGCACGTGGTGCATGTGTGACATCACACACACCTGGCAGTGCTCGGGGAAGACAGCGAATGAGACTATGGGCTTGATTCACAAAAGAGTGCTAACTGTTAGCACAGCCGTTTTCGCGCGAATTTTCGAATTGCGCGCAAACGGAAAATTCGCGTTTGCGCGCAAAAACGTTATCGTTTCGCGTGAAAACGCTTGTGCTAACAGCTAGCACTCTTTTGTGAATCAAGCCCTATGAGTCAGTACAGCTAGAGCAAGTGAGGTTTACAATGCACATGCCCTGGCGGTGGGGGGAACATTTACATTTGGGGGAACAGTGATATGGCGTCTGTTGCACTTATCGGTCGTCGCAAAATTGTACGGTGTTACTGCTGCGCATCTGATCAACCACATCAGACTGAGATTCTCCAGCATGCTCGATTCATACATTCAACTAATTTTGGACTAAAATCAGTCATATCATCGATCAGGCATGTTTGTTGTAGTACCAATTTTCATCCGATTTCATAAACTTATTTAATCTGGTGGTTGAGTAGGCCCCAATATCACTAAAAGTTTGGCCAACACAAGACTGATTAGGTGTCATTTGTTTTCAAATCTGATTATACTTGTGAAAAGATCAGCTTCTGAACGCCTCCTCTGGAGTTAGAAAGATGACCTCATGTCAAATTATCAGCTCATCCCCAGTATGGGGGTTACATCAGGATCAATGACTGCCGCCAGTGATAATTGAGACAGCAGGTATTGGCACAGCACAGGACACTGTCAGAGGGGTTTGCCCTGCAGCATGCAGTCAGAGTAGGAGGAGAAGCAAGAAGAGAGCGAGGTGAAGAGGTCATCCTTGGGGAAAAACAGCTTGTTGTGCTGTGTGAGGAGTCTGACAGTGAGTGAGGAGGGAGAGGCAGGAGAGCAGCAGTGTTTCATTTGACTTGTACAGCAGAAGAGAGGAGATGGCACTGCTCTCCTGACTGAGGAGGAATGGAGTGGCTGAGGGTGAGCAGTTTGTTTGGCATAGACTCACAGCCAGCCAGTGTGCTATTGTGTTGAGCTGCAGCATTTCATGCGAGAACATTAAATGAAGCAGAGTAAATTGTCAGGTGCTGTGCGATCATTCCAAATTGTTGGGGAGAGGAGGCACATCCTCACAAGTTTGCCACAGACAGCGAAAAGTCTAGAACCGACCCTGGAAGGAAATACAATAAAAATTCAAAATGCCTGAACTGCGGCTGAGTCCATATTCCAGCCACAGACATCCCTGCTGCAGTTTCCTTCCCGCCTATCAATGGCTCCTTTATAACTGCCAAACAAAGAGTACCATTCACTGCGTTCATTTCATTCCTTCACTCAGAATCTTTAGTAGAACACGGGCTTCTCCACCCCAGAAGCACTAAAGAGATTTCAATCAGGTATTGCTGAAATATAACAGCTAGGTAGCAATTTTAAAGTGACATTACAGCCTTGCCGAGATCAATGAGAAAGCAATCTCTTCAGTTTAGATCTGAGCAAGTCTATTTGTGCAAAAAAAAGAAAAGAAATCAGCACTCCTATGCGACTTTCTTGCGCTCCTATTGACTTTAAACCCAAACTCAAATGCAGGAACAATGCAGCACGCGCAGTATTTGCATTTGGGGGAACAAAATATCAGTGGATAAGAGGCAATGGGCACAGCACATGCAACCTTAGGGCTGGTTCACACTACAAGAGCTTTTCTAAGAGCTTTGTGATTTTAAAAGCGCTTGTTAATGTTATCCTATGTGTGTGTTCTCACTGGAGCAATGTGAGTTTGTAAAAATCCCCTATAGGATTGCATTAGGAAGAGCTTTTCAAAAATCACTAGCGCATAAAAAGCTCTTGTAGTGTTTACAAGCCCTTAAAGTGTACGTGAGAAAAGAAGAAAAAAAGTTTTATACATTCGTTGGGGCTTCCTCCAGCTCCCTCCAGTTTGATTGGTCCCTCACTGTCTTCTCAAGCCGCCTTGGTCCTCTCTTAGATGGCCAAGTAATCTTGCAAGTTGGTGCAGGCTCAGTCCGGCCGCACGCACTCCCCTGCCACGCTCCTGCGGCCGGAAGCGTTCTGTGTCTGTGCAGTAGTACTGTGCAGGCGCAGAATTCTCCTGGTGAGAGGAGCGCGGTAGGGCTTGCGCAGCCAGGCTGCTAATATGCAGAACGCCCCGACTTGCAAGATTACCGGGCCACCGAGCAGTGGCTCCGGTCAGGGTGAGAAGACGGCGAGGGACCGATCAGCTTGAGGGGAGCTGGAGGAAGCCCCACGTATGTATAAAACATTTTTTCGCGACCCCTGCGATCGCAGGGGGCCCAGAGGCTTTGGGGGCCCCTCCTCCTCCCTCTCCCTAAACGCAAGTGCAGCAATTAGTAAAAAAAACCTCCCAGTTTTCTAAAAAAAAATTGTCCCTGACACTTCCTCCCGCCATGAAGAGTAGTGAGTAGCGGGACTGTCTGTAATCTTTTCCAGACTCTGCTTCATAGCAGGACCAGAGCCGGAGCTACCATAGGAAAAAAATGGGCAATTGCCCCAGGGCCCCAGAGCCTGTAGGGTCCCCCAAGGTGTCCCTCCCCCATCTTAACTGTTGCTCCTCAGGGACTCTGCAGAGTATTTGGCAGAGTAGTGTCTCATCTGTGCTGGCGGGCAGGTGAGACACTACATTGACATAGACACTGCAGAGGTCCTAGGGAGCACAGTTTAGTTGGAAGGTGATTGGGGGAGAGTCACCAGCCAGCTCAGGGGCCCAGGAGGGAAATTTGGCTGCAACAAAGGGCCCCTAATGGCGCTTTTTGGTCGGGGGGGGGGGGGGGGGGGGTGTCTATTGGGGGGCCCGAGGCTAATTTTGCCCTAGGGCCCAATTGTTACTTGAACCGGTCCCGGACACTCCCTGCTGCCATTCACCAGCTCCCGATCACATAACCCTTGTGGGGTTCGGGGACCAAGGGGCCCCATGCTATCATTTTTGCAGGGGAGGGGGGCTATTAAGTCTACTTACGCTTCCACTGTAATCTTTAAAAAATAATAAAAAAAGAAGTTACATAAAAACCTCAGTAGTCCTCCAACGCCCCCCTCCTGCACTGCACTGGGGCACCTAGAACAATCTTTGACAATGACATTAAAGTAACAAGATTGCTTGCGGCCATGCTCCCCTCTATGTACAGTTGCGGACAAATTGTGCAGGTGTAAGATACAGCTCACGCCTATGCAGTAGCACGGATCCATTTGTGCATGGCTTTTTTTCTTCATCCACAATTGGCTATGGGATGCTGCACAGGTGAAGTGGGCCATTCTTGTAGACAAGACAAAACACAGAACATTTATATTGAATATTGCGCTTTTCTCCTGGTGGACTCAAAGCACCAGAGCTGCAGATAGAGTCCACTCTATAGGCAGTAGCAGTGAATAGGTGATGGCTTACTGAACAGGAAGATCCAAGATTCAAGAGCCCTGCTTAAAGTGAACCTGAGATGGTTCACTGTTGCTAATGTATACATACCTGGGCCTTTCGCCAGCCCCATGAGCAGAACTGAGTCCCTTGCCGTCCTCCTCAGCCCCTCCATTCTGGTGGCACAACTCCCGGTATTCCAGTCAGTGGCCGCCAGTTGAGGGCTTTTGCGCGTGTGCACCCCTGCCACGCTCCCGTCCCCTGGAGTGTCCTGCTCCTGCCCGGATTACCAGGAGTCATGGCGGCTGAACAGAGGGCCCTAAGAGGACAGTGAGGGATTCTGGGGAAAGCCCCGGGTAAGTATAAATTAGCGATTAGCGCATGAGTATGTATGATCAACACATAGGGCTCGATTCACAAAGCAGTGCTAACTCAGTTAGAGACTTTAGGCGTGATAACCATTGCACCACGCCGGTGAAAAGCCAGTTTAGGTGTGATAAGTTTAGGCGTGATAAGTTTAGGCATGATAAGTTTAGATAAGTGTAGATAGCGTGCAAAGTCCCGCACGCAAAGCAGCGCCATTAAATTCTATGCACAGTGCACCAGTCTTTGCTAGCGCAAAACTTTTGATCAGCTGTGCACTGCGGTGCTAACCCAGTTGGTGCTTAAACTTATCACGCCTAAACTTATCATGCCTAAACTTATCACACCTAAACTTATCACACCTAAACTTATCACACCTAAACTGAGTTTAGGCATGATAAAGGGCTTTTCACCAGCGTGCTAACTGTTAGCACCGCTTTGTGAATCAGGCCCATAGTGCTGTCGGTGTTCAGTATTGTTGGATATGCAAGACACTGCGAAGGTATGCTCAGACCTTAAAATATTTATCCAAGCGCAGTACCACTAATATACCACAAGATGGCAGCCATGCATTTGCATGCAACAACAGTACAATTGAAATTGTAAATCCAGTTTTGTAAAGAAAAAAAAAACAGTGCTGTAGAAATCATTTTGTAATACAATATTTATTTTTTAAATATTAAATATATTTCAGGTTTAATTTGATGACTGCATGCTCATATCCCCATTTGGCATTTCCTGTTATAAGGCTGAATTGCTTTTGTTTTTCAACAATCATTTTTGTTGAAAGTTTTTTTTCCCTGCAAAATATCTAGCTAAAAAGCGCAAAGAGCGACATATCGCAGCATCACCAATAAATAACTGAAAATGAAAATACAAGAAACAGCCTTCTAAAAGAGCTGGAACTAAATTCTGGGACATATCAGTACATCATACAGAAATACAGCTGGATCATAGTATACCGGTAAACATTAGATAAATGGAGAATTTGGTACGCCAATGCTACTAGTTGCATTTCTCTCTCTAAGTAAGTTGTAGAAAGACCTCCCAGTTTTATAGTTATAGAGTTATTTTGGTTGAAAACAGACATATGTCCATCAAGTTCAACCAGACAGGGTACAACACTAGCCTGCATCCTCACATATCCCTGATGACCCCGACAGAGGAAGGTGAAAAACCCTTACAAGGCAGTTAAACAGCACTTTGTTCTTCAGTGGAAAGCTTCTGGTCGCACCCCAAGAGGTGATAACATTACCTTTTGTTTACATCCCTTTGTCAGATACATTTAGTAAACATTAGCAAACTGCCGAAACTGAGCTGTACTGAGCTAAGAAGCAGAAAGAGTTGAGAAGTGATCACTAGGTAGATTTTAATATATAAATTCAGCAGCTTTACAATACAATGTAACGGCATCTTTCAGAGCAGATAAACTGTACTTTGGAAACTTGTAATTTGTAAACAAACAATATTACTTGTGCACAAAAGCAAATATGATAACTGTATGGGTAATAAAAAGTAGGAAAACACATTTTTATTGAATGGTATATCACAGTTTTATCCCACTTCAACCATCACCTACACTATCATCCTTGCACGGAGGTAATGGGATTAGCAAGGAGGGAAGGAGGACACAGCATTTAACCATGTGCTGTGCATGGGGAGAGGTGATGCCATTGCATGAGGCTGCCTTGGGCAGTATAACCCTAAGTATCCTGGTTGTCTGGGAATATTGCATGAGAGTGAAAAAATCTTGGAGTGCATTGTATGGGGAGACAAAGAATCTTGGGGTGCATTATATGAGAAAGCAAAGTGCCCGGGGTGCATTGTAAGTTACATGTAGGGACAAACTGTCTGGCACGCATTGTAGTTAGGAATAGAGTCTGGGCTCCATTGTATGTTGGCATTGAGAGTCTGGGTGTACATTGTATAAAAGGCTAGATGTCTGGAGTTAAATTGTATGACAGAGAACAGTGTCTGAGTTTGTATTGTATGAATGGTAATAACTGCATTACATGAGAAGGTACCGAGTCTGGTGGGACACTGTATGAGAGAGGAAGGAGTTATTCTGCTCTAATCGCATTCCTGTCACTCGAGAAAGATGGACAGCATATTGGATTTCTGCACTGCCCACTGATATACTATGAAGAACATTTACAATGCCAGTTATGATTAAGGGCCTGTTTCCACTACATGCAGATTGGATGCAGATTGGATGCAGAAAAACTGACTCCAATGAATGCCTATGGGAAAATCTGTATCAGAAAATGGTAACAGGCCCATAGGCATTAATTGGAGTCTTTTCTGCATCCAATCTGCGTGTAGTGGAAACAGGCCCTTAGCCCTCCCTTTGTGATCAGTTGACTTGTTGGTGTCTTGCCTCACTCAGTTTGGCTAGAGTGACCAGACGTCCCGGATTGCCCGGGACACGTCCCGGATTCGGGGTCCGCTGTCCCAGGCTTAATGAGGTCCCGGGAAACGTCCCGCTTTCAGCAGCGGGACGTCCCGGCCTCGGGACTCTGGCCACTCTCTCCTCAATGAACTGGCAGCGGCGTCTATAGACGCCGTGCCAGTTCATTGCCTGCAGCCCCGCTCCAGCCTCCTCTTCCGGTGTCTGTTCCGACACCGGCAGAGCAGGGCTACGGCAAGATGGCTGCCGAAGCCCTGTACTGGAGACCTATTTGTGTCTCCAGTACAGGGCTTCGGGCGCCATCTTGCCGTAGCCCTGTCAGCGCGGGAGACTGCAGGAGAAGTAAGACGGTCCCAGGAGCAGCGCGCCAGAGGCCGGAGACTTCTGCCAGGTGAGTAAATCAATGCTTTCTTTTCCAGGTGAAATGTTTGCCCGCATTGTTTCTTTTCCAGGTGAAATGTTTGCCCGCATTGTTTCTTTTACAGGTGAAATGTTTGCCCGCATTGTTTCTTTTACAGGTGAAATGTTTGCCCGCATTGTTTCTTTTACAGGTGAAATGTTTGCCCGCATTGTTTCTTTTCCGGTGAAATGTTTGCCCCTATTGTTTCTTTTCCGGTGAAATGTTTGCCCGCATTGTTTCTTTTCCGGTGAAATGTTTGCCCGCAGTGCGTTTCTTTTCTGGTGAAATGTTTGCCCGCATTGCGTTTCTTTTCTGGTGAAATGTTTGCCCGCATTGCGTTTCTTTTCTGGTGAAATGTTTGCCTGCATTGCGTTTCTTTTGTACTGACATGTTGCCCGCATTGTGTTTATTTTGTACTGACATGTTTGCCCGCATTGCGTTTATTTTGTACTGACATGTTTGCCCGCATTGCGTTTATTTTGTACTGACATGTTTGCCCGCATTGCGTTTACTTTGTACTAACATGTTTGCCCGCATTGCATTTATTTTATACTGACATGGTGCCCGCATTGCGGTTATTTTGTGCTGACATGTTGCCTATTGCGTTTATTTTCTGGTGTCCGGGGTAACTGTTACTGCATTTATTATTTAATGGTCATAGATGGCTATGTTTGCTGCTTTGTGGTTACGGTATACTATTAGCATCACACAGTTTCTGCACACCCATGATGCAAAGCCTCGTTTGTCCACATCATGGCGTAAACACTGGTTTCTTATGCCTCGCTGTTACATCATTACGTTAGCTCCACCCATACAATGTCATGGCCACGCCATTTGTTCGCCGCGGCGCGCTGCGCGCACCGCAGCCCCCCCCTCAGTCTTCGTCGCTGCGCGCTCCTCAGTCCTCCCCACTTTTCGCCGCGGCGCGCTGCACGCGCCGCCCCCCCCCCCCCCCCACGCCCCCGTCCCAGGTTGGACCCACAAAAATCTGGTCACTCTAGTTTGGCTGATCTACAAATACTTATTGGCACGTTTATAAAAGTGTGTGTGTAATCCAGCATTGTCTTGTATTTTTACCTTTTGAAGTGTGTGTGTGTGTGTGTGTGTGTGTGAGAGTGTGTGTGTGTGAGAGTGTGTGTGTGTGTGTGTGTGTGTGTGTGTGTGTGTGTGTGTGTGTGTGTGTGTGTGTGTGTGTGAGAGAGAGTGTGTGTGTGTGTGTGTGTGTGTGCGTGTGTGTGCGTGCGTGTGTGCGTGCGTGCGTGCATGCGTGCGTGTGTGCTGGTTAGCCTCACTATTTACCTTTGGGATCCATATGGGATCTGTCACTTCAACCATTCCAAAATGAAAGGACAGTGAGGTGACATCTAAGCTGCCCCCTTCTGCACTTATGGTACCTGTATGCTATTGATAGTGGCAGATCTGGTAACATATAGATATCTTCCAGATATTGAATATTTACTGGTTCTACCATTTTGCTTCATTAATATTTTTAACAATCAGGGCATCATCTAAATTAGAGAAGATTTCAGCTAAAATCTTGTCTAATATCAATTTCACCTCTACAGATGCTAATTGCCCGTTGCAGTACCAAACTATGGAAAACCTCGATCATGCACTACTGCTACATGTCCTGTGCCCACTGGTGGTGGTTTCCGGCAGGACTGAACACTTGTTCAATCTACGTTCAGCTGATATTTTGATTGTAATATCCATAGAAAATATCATAGTTTCAATAGATCTTCATTAGATTCCAGGGGTGTTGCTAGGATCCTAAGAGACCCGGGGCAGTTTTGGGCACTCCAGCCAAAAATGGATGTGGCCATGCACAGGAATGTGGGTGTGGTCATGGGTGGGGCCAAATTTACATGAACTTTACAGCAGTCTAAGTAGGCCTGCCCAGCAAAATGTTGAATGAAGCTCCCCTCTCCAACAGGGGCGCCGCGAGGCATAAAGCGAACCAAGCGGTCGCTTGGGGCCTCAAGATCTTAGGGGCCTCGGCGGCTCCGTGACGTCGGCGTGACGTCACTTTTTCCCCGCAGCCCCGCGGGGCTGGCACTGGCAGAGCAGAGCAGGGCTACAGGAAGATGGCCGCCGCCAAAGCCCTGCTCTGGAGACTATGTCTCCAGTACAGGGCTTCGGGTGGCCATCTTCCCGTAGCCCTGCATGAATCAGCGCGGGAGATTGGAGGAGGGAGCCAGGGAGGGAGCTCCGTGGGAACTGCGCGCCTGAGGAGCCGGCCGGGAGAGGAGACGGGGAGAGAAGACTTCTGCCAGTGCCAGCCTGCCAGGTGAGTAAATTCTTTTCTTTTTGCAGCCCTAATTGCGATTGATTTCTGCTGAACTGAGCCCTAATTGCGTTTGATATCTGCTGAAAATGTGGCCCTAATTGCGATTGATTTCTGCTGAACTGTGCCCTAATTGCGTTTGATATCTGCTGAACTGTGCCCTAATTGCGTTTGATATCTGCTGAAAATGTGGCCCTAATTGCGATTGATTTCTGCTGAACTGTGCCCTAATTGCGTTTGATATCTGCTGAAAATGTGGCCCTAATTGCGATTGATTTCTGCTGAACTGTGACCTAATAGCGTTTGATATCTGCTGAAAATGTGGCCCTAATTGCGATTGATTTCTGCTGAACTGTGACCTAATTGCGTTTGATATCTGCTGAAAATGTGGCCCTAATTGCGATTGATTTCTGCTGAACTGTGACCTAATTGCGTTTGATATCTGCTGAAAATGTGGCCCTAATTGCGATTGATTTCTGCTGAACTGTGCCCTAATGGCGTTTGATATCTGCTGAAAATGTGGCCCTAATTGCGATTGATTTCTGCTGAACTGTGCCCTAATTGCGTTTGATATCTGCTGAAAATGTGGCCCTAATTGCGTTTGATTTCTGCTGAACTGTGCCCTAATTGCGATTGATTTCTGCTGAACTGTGCCCTAATTGCGTTTGATATCTGCTGAAAATGTGGCCCTAATTGCGTTTGATTTCTGCTGAACTGTGCCCTAATTGCGTTTGATTTCTGCTGAACTGTGCCCTAATTGCGTTTGATATCTGCTGAAAATGTGGCCCAAATTGCGTTTGATTTCTGCTGAACTGTGCCCTAATTACGTTTGATTTCTGCTGAAAATGTGGCCCTAATTGCGTTTGATTTCTGCTGAACTGTGCCCTAATTACGTTTGATTTCGGCTGAAAATGTGCCCTAATTGCGTTTGATTTCTGCTAAAAATGTGCCCTAATTGCGTTTGATTTCTGCTGAAATGTGGCCCAAATTGCGTTTTTATTTTCTGGTGTCTGGGGTAACTGTTGCTGCATTTATTATTTAATGGTCATAGTTGGCTATATTTGCTGTGCTACGGTTAAGCTTCGCCCATACAATGTCATGGCCAAGCCCATCTTTCGGCGCGCTACGCGCGCCTCAATCACCCCCACATCCATTTTTCCCCGCAAACAGCCCCGCCCCAATCCGCCCTCCTGCTCCACCCACATGCCATGGCCACGCCCACTTATGCGGGATAACCACACCCGTTTTTCGCGGCGGCGCAGGATAGGGCCTCTTGCTACAGTCCGCTTGGGGCCACAAAAACCTTAGCTGCACCCCTGCTCTCCAATAATAAAAAATAGCATTCCCTGACTTTCTAGTGGACCCCCTCCCATCCTCTTACCCCAGCTCAACTCCCAGCATGCCCCCATAGAAGAATTACAGCTCCCTGCATGCCCCCATAAAGGCATCACAGTACCTAGCATGGCACTACAGCACCCAATGTGTCCGCAAAGAGGCACCATAGCAGCCAGCAGACGTGCCCCCCCTCCCCCAATGCTTTGCTGTGGTGCCGTGCTGGGTGATATGGTGTCATGCTGGGTGCTATGGTGCCTCTATGGGGAATGCTGGGTGCTGTAAAGCCATGCTGTGTGCTGTGTAGTGCCATGCTGGGTGCTGTGATGTTTCTGTAGGGCATGCTGGGTACTGTGGTGCCATGCTGGGTGCTGTGGTGCCATGCTGGGTGCTGTGGTGCCTCTACTCTGCCTGAGGACAACCGGGGCACCCCAGAATAGATCCGGGGCACGTGCCACTGATCTTTGGGGCTAGCAAAGCCCCTTTTAGATTCACATAGTTTTAATAGATCTTCATTAGATTCAATGTTTATATTGAATGAACTGAATGCCCTTCCTAATCACACATACAACAAAGAATTCAGGGGAAAGAGGTATATTTATTCTTATAATTCAAACCACGATGGTCCTTTTTTTATAACTACCGTACTTTCCCTTCATATTAGCATTGGAAATAAGAAATATATCAATTTAGAAAACAAAAATAACATTTAATGTAGAAACACATTTACTCAGTCATGGAGCAATATATACTGTATATTTAGATCTGTATATCAGTGCTGAAAGAGGGAGAAATGAGGACAAAAGAAGGATGTGGTTCAGAAAAGAAAGACTGTCCCTGTGAAAAAAGGACAGTTGGGTGATGCATGTGCTGACATCATCATGCACACCATGCAGGAGAACAGCTAGGACTGCCTTCTGTCCCAGTCTTTGCACCTACGCAACAACAGCAGATCATTCTATTCAGATATAGATTAATATGTAATGGGGCCCTAGGCTAGATTTGTGGCCCGCCTATGGTCCTTTTGGTAAGCTGAAGTGGAGAGAAGCCAGAGCAGGTGGCAGGTGGGCCTCTTGACACCAACTAGGCCCCAAGCACCTGCCTAGATTGCCTGGTGGATGATCCTGCTCTGAGTCTATAAGAGTAGGTTCACACTTGTTTCAAAAATGTATCCGTTTGGCCCGGATCAAAAACGGAGCCACAGATGTCGATGTTAAAAATAGCGCCCCTCAATTAAAAACCGGATCCGTGTGCGTTCCGGGGGATCCGTGCTGAAAAACTGAATGGACAGTCCGGATTTGCAGGTTTTTCACGGACCCTGGATACACGCGGGGTAGTGAAACCTAATGCAAAAACAGACCTCCCTCTACACAGACAGCTTTGGACACAGAAACGGATCCATTTCCTGTGTCCCAGCCCTGTCTGTGGTGGGGAAGGGGCCGCTATGCTGGAGGGGGTAGCAGCCAGGAAGGGGGGCAGCTAGTACAGTGGCGGGGAGGGGGGTCGGCCCCCTCCCTCACCTGGGTCCCCTCTTCCCCGCTCCCCCTCCAGCTAGTTTCTTTTAAAATCATTTTAAATTCAATGTAGCAGTAAGCTGCAAGCGGGGAACTTACTCACTTCTTTGCGTTCCACCACTTGCCGCGTCACTTCCTGCAATGCTACCCTCTGTACTTCATTGGGCGGCATTGCAGGAAGTGACGCAGCGAGTGGTGGAACGAGGAAGTAAGCAAGTTCCCTGCTCGCTGATACATTGATTTTAAAATGATTTTAAAAGAAACTAGCTAGAGGGGGAGCAGGGAATGGGGGAGGGGGACCCAGGTGGGGGGGGGCATGCTGCCCCCTTCCAGGCTGCTACCCCCTCCAGCATGGTGGCCCCCTCCCCACCCATAGACAGTGCTGGGGAACCATTTTTTTTTAAAATACAAATGGATCTGTGCTCCCCATTTTCATACGTTTCGGATCCGTTGGCGTTCCGGTTTTAGAAAACTGGAGCCCGGACCATGGATTGTGTTCTACAACCGCATCTAGTGTGACCCTACCCTTAGTGATACAATGTAATTTTGTGCTGCCTTACGCCATAAAGTTGTGCTGTGTCTCCAGTGTCTAAATCTCTCCTAGCCTCTCCTTACCCCTACCTAATCGTAACCTTCTCTTCTTAGACGCCTTATAGGAACTTACCCCTCTTCCCAAAGCCAAGTTGTGGCCACTAATGATCCAATCTTTTTTGTCCAATCGTACCAATACTAAACTGAGTGAATGGATTGAATGGATACTTTAGGTAGTCCCTCATGGAAATGGTAAGTTTGGGCAAAATAGATCATTAGTGGCCACCATAGCACATAGCTTTGTCCCATGCCTAATACTAAGGCCACGTTCACAGTGGGGCATTGTGGTGCGGTGTAACGTCCGCTTTGTGACATGGATTACCGTGCTTATGCAGTGTTCACAGTGGGTGCGCTGCGATATAACAGGTTGCGATATGATAATGCATTTGCCGGTAACAGAGCGTTACCGGTAAATGCGCATGTAAACAGTAGAAGTGAAGCATATATTTCATTCACTGTGTGCTTCACTGTACCTGACGTAACTCGAGCATAATGTGCAACCCTGCTGTCCTGATCCATTGCGTTGTGTTCTGTTGCCACAGGGAACACAATGCAACCACCACAGAGAATCAGTGAATGCGGCCGCAAGCTGTATTTACACTTGTTTTCTGCGTCAGTTTTCTGACAGTGCTGCATTGTTGTCATTTATTTTTCTGCAAAGGTCCTTTTACACTAAATCAGTTGCTGTCAGTTACGATGGAACAAACAACTGATGTGCAAGGTAATATTCACATTTCCCTATTTCTCAGTTCAATACACTGCTATGGAAAGTTAAAATGTATCACTTTTTCAGTGAATAGTGTAAAAGATGCCTAATTTTCACCCCCTCCAATGCCTAAAACTAACCTACCCCGTTTTGACTCCTACCACTAACCCACACCTCGGAGTTGCAGATAACAATGTGGAATCGCAGGCGCAAGAGATAGGAGAATCGTATTGCGCATGCGTAGCAGCATAAGATGATGGACAGCACTAAATGACATTGCAGTGGCACTGGTAGCTGTCAGTCATAGAAAAAGAGTGGCAGGGGACAGAGGCGTCTATCAAAAAAGGGCGCCTGGAAAAAAGGGCGCGGGGTATAGCCGAAATTTTAAGTTTTAATGCAAAACCATATTTATCTTTTAAGGGGTTGTAAACGAAAATTTAGTGCTAAATAGGTTAAATAAACGGAAATGAAATGGCAAAATACCGTCTATAACAACAAACGAATTCTGAAAAGAAACGTCAAATAGCGTCTATAACAAAAACGATATTTACACTTGTATTAAGCATAGCAATGCAATGGTAGGTTTTACAGATATTTTACTGTAATTATACCTAACTGTAGGCTCACACAGATCTCTCCCTATCCCTATCCCTAACCCCTAGACCCCTCTTTGTTTAAATATATATAATTTAATAAATTGTATATATTACATATATTGTGCTGTAACTATACCTAACCTTACTCTCACACAGTGCCCTCCCTGTACCTATCCCTAACCCCTAGACCCCCCTGGCTAGACCCCCCTGGTGGTGCCTAACCCTAAGAACCCCCGGGTGGTGCCTAACCCTAAGACCCCCCTGGTGGTGCCTAACCCTAAGAACCTTCTGGTGGTGCCTAACCCTAAGAACCCCCTGGTGGTGCCTAACCCTAAGAACCCCCTGGTGGTGCCTAACCCTAAGAACCCCCTGGTGGTGCCTAACCCTAAGACCCCCCCTGGAGGTGCCTAACCCTAAGACCCCCCTGGTGGTGCCTAACCCTAAGACCCCCCTGGTGGTGCCTAACCCTAAGACCCCCCTGGTGGTGCCTAACCCTAAGACCCCCCTGGTTGTGCCTAACCCTAAGACCCCCCTGATTGCATATATTATACTGTAACTATACCTAACCCTCCCTGTACCTATCCCTAACCCCTAGACCCCCCTGGTAATGCCTAAACCTAACCATCCCCACCGCACAAACACCCTAAACACATATAAACATTAATATATTTAATCCTTAAAATACTTCTCTACAAATAACATGAATAAAATAATTTATATATTTGTAATAGAATAAATAGCCTTAAAATAGCCTTAAAATCACGTATACATTAATATTATAAATAGAGAAAAGTATATATAAATATATACAATACAATAGATAGCCTTACAAGCATTAGAAATCTTAAAATAACAGTAACATTAAAAGCGATATTTTAGTAACTATAATCGACGCATTGTAAGTGTAAAAACAAACTTAAAATAACAGTAATATTAAAAGCGATATTTTAGTAACTATAATCAACGCATTATAAGTGTAAAAACAAAGTTAATACCAAAAGCAATGTATTTCTAATACAATAAGGTTGAAAACGGTATTTACGCATTATACATATGAAAACTAATTTTTAAATGATGAAAGAAGTGTAAACGAAAATTTAGTTGTTATACATTTGTAAGCGAAATTTTTAAACTAAATAATAAGTAAAAACTGATATAAGCGAAATTTAAAAACGAAAAAATAAGTATAACACAAACTCAAAACGAACTTGTAAACGATATTTGTTATAAACCTTATTCTGTAAACGAAAACTTTTGTTAACACGATCCCTGTAACCGCTATTTCTCGGGCGCCCTTTTTTCCTGTCGGGCGCCGAATAGCCGATATTTTGCATTGCAGTCTATGGCGGCGCCCTTTTTGTCCACTATCCCTGTGCGCCCTTTTTTAATAGCCCGGGGGACAGAGCTCTACCAACAGACAAGCACTTTTGCTGCAGGGGTATAAAGAAGATGAGGCATACCCTAGAAGTCAATCTGGCCACAAAAGCAGTGTCTGTTTTTCAGATTACTGTACTGTATTTTAGACAGGTGTCAGTATGCCATATTGTTAGTGTCTCCTTTACGTCATGACGTAATCATATTGCATCATCACGCTAGTGCTGCGTTACACATGCGCTATGGAACTTTCAGTCTCCGAAAACAGCTGACAGACAGCTGATTTGGGAGACATACGCAGATGCCCTTTAATATTGTGCCGCTGCCAAGCCCAGAAGCTGCGCAGGAAGCTCTGATTAAAACTGCACCAGTACGCGGATCATGCACCATTCTTTGTATGGAATCAGGGCTGGTTCAAGTAACAATTGGGCCCTAGGGCAAAATTAGCCTGGGGGCCCCCCAACAGACTCCCCCCGACCAAAAAGCATCATTAGAGGCCCTTTGTTGCAGCCAAATTTCCCTCCTGGGCCCCTGAGCTGGCTGCTGACCCTCCCTCAATCAACTCCCAACTTAACAGACTCTGCAGAGTCCCTGGGGAGCATCAGTTAAGATGGGGGAGGGACACCTTGGGGGCCCCTACAGGCTCTGGGGCCCTGGGGCAATTGCCCATTTTTTCCTATGGTAGCTCCGGCCCTGTATGGAATGCACCATTATTTTAGTAACTGCAGCAAGTAATAGAAGAGACAGGAGGAGGAAGAACATCACTCAGGGCTGGTTCACACTACACGAGCTTTTCTGAGCACTTTGTGATTTTAAAAGCTCTTGCTAATGATATCCTATGTGTGCGTTCATATTGGAACGATGTGATTTTGTAAAAATCCCCAATAGCATTGCATTAGGAAGAGCTTTTAAAATCTCTAGAGCTTAAAAAGCTCTTGTAGTGTGAATCAGCCCTCATATCCCTCATTCGCCCTACCTCTCAAGCGTGCTGTCTGGGTGTCACCCTGGACTCCGCACTCTCCTTCACTTCCCACATCCAAAACCTCACAAAGTCCTGCAACTTCCACCTTCGTAACATCTGTAAGATTCGCCCTTTCCTGACCTCTGCCACCACCAAACTCCTCATCCATGCCCTCATAATTTCCCGCCTTGACTACTGCAATGCCCTGCTGTCTGGTCTCCCTATGACCCGAACAGCCCCACTGCAGTCCATCATGAATGCGGCAGACAGAATTATCCACTGCTCCCGTCGCTCCACCACGGCAGATCCCCTCCTAGAATCCCTCCACTGGCTTCCTATCCAGTCCAGAATCAGATTCAAGATACTGTGTCTGACCTACAAATCCATCCACAAAACCTGTCCAACCTACATTTCCGATCTTACTCAGAGGTACACACCTAGCCGCTCACTCCGCTCTTCCAATGAACTTCGCCTAACCGCCCCCCGCATCACCCAGTCCCATGCACGTCTCCAGGACTTCTCAAGAGCTGCTCCCACACTATGGAACTCCCTCCCTCCACCCATTAGGGCAGCCCCCTCCTTCAACATCTTCAAGAAAGCCCTCAAAACTCACCTTTTCACTCTGGCCTACTACCCCTCACAAGTGCTCTAAACCTACAGCTGAACTCTGGTCCCCTACCATTCGTGTCCTTACCTCGGCCTCTAGATTGTAAGATTTTGGGCAGGGCCCTTCTCCTTTTGTGTCCTACCTGATCTTGCACCTCCATTACTGTGAACCCATGCTATGCATCTGAGTGAACCTAACTTGCCTAATCTCCATGCTCCATCCAGTGACTGACTAAGCATTACCTTGTACTCATACTGTGCTGTGTGATCTGGTTTTCTTGTATTCCTGTATTGTCATATTGCTGTATGTCACCCCTAAATATTGTCTGTAACCTAAACTAATGTCCAGCGCTGCATAATATGTTGGCGCTTTATAAATACAATAAGTAAATAAATATCCTCTTGTTTCTGCTGTTGCTGCGGTACTAATGCTGCAGTCCGTACAGAGAATAGTGCAACCTGTACAGAGAACAGTGCAGTACCTTTGGGAGCATCCGGGCTGGTCAGCAGCGCAAGGGCTCAGACACACTATAAGCGCTTTTCTGAGTGTTTGCAATTGATTAGCGCTCTCTGAGCATTTTTTTTTAAATTGCTTCAATTCACTTGCATTAAAATTGTGATAAAAATCACTGTGATGCATAAAAACATATGCGAACGCTATGATTTTTACGCAATTTTTACCTCGATAGTGCGTCTGAGCCCTCATGGGGCTACTGTGCATTTCCCTGAAATCAGATGCCCATCAGCTATTTTTCAGAGACTAAAAGCTCTATTGCTCATGTGCATGCAATTGCGCATGTGTAACGTGGTGCTAGCGTGATGACACAATACGGTGATGTCTTGACATTAAGGAGATGCTAACAATCTGAGGCATACCAACACCATACGGTCTTATCAATGGTAGTTCAAAGAGCTTTGGTTTCTATACAAGCCTATATGGAGTGCGCTTTCACTAAGTACAGCAAATACTTCACATACATTTATATTCACAGTTCAGCACACATCCATACATAGTTCATCCTATAGTCCATTATAGTGCAGATCAGTCCAAGTGGATGACAACTCTTTAGTGCAATTTCTTCTCAGTATTCCACCACCAAAGCAGTAAACACACTCACCAAATACAGTGTGACCACTATGAGACTGGTCAGATAGCGCTCTATTCCAGTGAGCATTTTTAATAAAGTGTAAGTGTTTTTAAACTGATTTACGCTATGGGAGGTTTTTAATTTGAGGTGCATGGACAAGTGACAAGTGGATTGTGCACAGTGATACTGAGACCAGGACCTGAAGTGCTGAGGCTCCCTGGAATAGAGCTCTATCTGACCAGTCTCATAGTGGTCACACTGTATTTGGTGAGTGCGTTTACTGTTGGGTGCTTTGGTGGTGGAATACTGAGAAGAAATTGCACTAAAGAGTTGTCATACACTTGGACTGATGTGCACTATAATGGACTATAGGATGGACTATGTAGGGATGTGCGCTGAACTGTGAATATAAATAAAACCATACGGTTCTTACTATACTCCTGTGTTTATTTCGTTTTTTTTTTTCGTTTGTTTGTTTTTAGTATTTCTCTAGTGATGTGAAAACTAGCTTAGAGGGCCCAGTTTTTTTTGTCTCTAGTTTGCCTGTGGTTGTTTCCGCCATGCTGGAGACCAGCACCTATTGTTGTCTACGAGCTTTGCTGCCACCTAGCGGCACTTGTTGTGGAGACACATAGGAAGTAAACATTCGCGCTCTAGCGGCCAGAAGCCGGCTCCTGTCAGTTCTCCCCGGTGATGTCATTTTCCTTTTGCTTTTGTGGTACCTCTCGCTCGCCGTCCAGCTTCAGTTCTCGCAGTGTATGTGGCCGGTTGCAGGCGGGGTTCGCAAGAAAGCAATAGGGCGGTGACGTTATTGGACCCGGAGGGGAGCAGTGAGGTTGGTGACCTGATAGGTGATGGTTATTATGGTGGGGGGAGGAGAGGTGACGGCTGGGTGGGCAGCTGGGAGGAGTAGGGCCTACCGGCTGTCATTGTTGTGGATGGGCTGTGCTCATTATGATGGCTGGAGCAGTCAATCTGTTCTGTAATTTTTACAAATGTCCTCTCACTATCCCCATATTATCAATGATCACTACATACCGTTACTTCCTCACTACATTATCATTTGCAAAACTTCCCTGTGCTGACTCACGTGCACTGATGATGTATCTCCTTAGTCACAAATAAAGCAGCATCTCTCTCCATGTGACCAGGCCGAAATCCAGTAGCATATTATTCATTTTTTTTATTTATGTTTTCAAGAAGTGGTTTTCAGTGTCCTCTCTTCCTCCTGACACCATCTGCTGCCTTTTTGGAGTTAGTCTAGTTGAGGTGATCTACTGGTACACCTCATAGGCCAATGGCCACTCCCTGCTTGTGAAAATTTGGTTGTGACCACTAATATTAAGGAAAAAGGGATGCAACAGGAAGCACTGTCGGCATCAACCTTCAAATAACTTAGTAAAGTTGTGCAAGTGTAAACAGTCGCTGAAGTGAGTGTCATGCCCAGAACCAAATGGCCAAAGATCCTGGTGTGCCATTTTAGAGTTTGTATTTCCTGTTGGGTCGTTTATTCGTTACAGATTAGTGGTTGTGACCATATTGCCATGAGTAGGGAGTCGGAGCAGTGCTTTTCAGCGCTGCTAGATTTGGGCGCAGCCAGCGCCTCCATAGACTGTAATGGGAATCAGTCTATAGCGGCGCTCAGTGAGCAAGGTTGGCTCCGTCAGAAGATGGAGCTGAAGTTGCTTAAAAACACAATAATTCGGCCTCCAGCAATCGCTGGAAGCCGAATTATTTCATTCCCCCACTATCCATGGCGGCCTGGAGGGGGAATAGTAATTAATACGGCCTGGACTTGTGCAGAAGCAGGATCAGCCATATACCGGCTGTATCCTGCGCCCGATTTCAAATGTACGCTAGGGAGTGGCCGTTGGTCTATGAGGTTTCTTGTGCATGTAGGGATGGCAATGCTTATAACTCATGAACAAGCATGTGATCAGCTGATAGATTTGCAAGGTTCTGATTTGATGTGATTACTTCCTGTTTTAGCACATGATCATAACCAGCCAATCAGAGCCTTACAAATCTATCACCAGATCAAACTGATCCCATGCTTCTTCATGAGTTCTCCTAAGCATTATCAGCGGAGCAGTGCTTTTCAGCGCTTCTAGATTTGGGTGCAGCCAGCGCCTCCATAAACCAGGGCTGTGGAGTCGGTCCAAAAATCCACCGACTCCGACTCCTCAGTTTAGGATTCCACCGACTCCGACTCCACGACTCCGACTCCTCTAATTTGCATATTACAATTTTGTTGATTAAAAGTATGTAACATGAAATTTGTCTCTTAACTGCCAATGCTTAGGAATTTTACAAGACAACTGAAGTGAGAAGGATATGGAGACTACTATATTTATTCCCTTTAGACTAAAACTAGTCCTTGGTAAGAGTACTTGTAAAAGGTACAAACCGGAACAAAGAACATCTATCAGGCCCTAGGCAATGTAAGTGTGGGTACATGTAAGAATGATGTGCAGGTACTCTGCAGGGGAATGAGGAGATTGTAAACAGACAACACCTCTGCGTTCAATGTGCACAGCATTCTCAGTGGATTCCCTGCAGCTCTGTGGGGAGTGCATATGTAGAGTATAGTACTACTGTGTAACAAAGTAAACCTGAGACAGATGAAATTAAAGTTTTATACATACCTGGGGCTTCCTCCAGCCGCCTTCAGGATAATCAGTCCCTCGTTGTCCTCCTCCACAACCTGGATCTTCTGCTATGAGTCCAGGTACTTGAGCCAGTCAGGCGTAGTGCGCATGCACACACTCCGCCGCCAGGAGCATACTACACCTGTGCAGCACTATTGCGCAGGTGCAGAATGTTCCTGGCTGTGGGAGCGGCATGCGCCGGACAGCGCTGACTGGCTGAATTACCAGGACTTATAGCAGAAGATCCTGGTGGTGGAGGACAGCGAGGGACTGATTAGCCTGAAGGGGGCTGGAGGAAGCCCCAGGTATGTATAAAACTTTACTTTTCATCCGTCTCAGTTACCCTTTAATTTGTAGTCACCAAACCAAATTTTAATAACATATCACATTATTTGATTTCATCAGCAAAGGGAGTGCATACATTTGCATAAATCAGAATCGACGCAGAATTATTTCCATCTCGCTGACCATCTCTATTAGTGACACGGCTACACATCAGGCTTTATTCTTACAGCATAGATGTTATTTAGTATATATAAGAGATTCCTGAGTACACATCATATATACAGTCACAATCAGATATGTATATCTGACCTTAAAAATACAGGGACTGCTTTATTGAAGCAGCACAAGTAACTAATTTTGATTGGTTTATTTCATTTTTGTGAACTAATCACAGCTATTACTGTATATGTACTGTATATATACTGTATATATACATTATTTTTAATGACTATTATCTGAGAAATAGAACATTTTATCATATTTTCTATTTTAATTACAGTTACAAATTCATTAGGAGTCGGAGTCGGTGCATTTTTTCCCGACTCCGACTCCAGGCACCCAAAATTGCCCGACTCCACGACTCCGACTCCACAGCCCTGCCATAAACTACAATAGGAATCACTCCTATTGCAGTGCTCAGTGAGTAACGTTGGCTCCGTCAGTAGACGCAGCCGAGGTTGCTTAAACACAATAATTCGGCCTCTAGCAATCACTGGAAGCCGAATTATTTCATTCCCCCACTATCCATGGCGGCCTGGAGGGGGAATAGTAATTAAAACGGCCCGGACTTGTGAAGAAGCAGGATCAGCCGTATAACAGCAGTATCCTGCGCCCAAGTCTACCGGCGCCGATTTCAAATGTACTCATTATCAGGGCTGTGGAATTGGAGCAATTTTGGGTGCCTGGATACGGAGTCGGGGGAAAAATGCACCAACTCCGACTCCTAATGAATTTGTAACTGTAATTAAAATAGAAAATATGATAAAATGTTGTATGTCTCAGATAAGGGTCATTATAAATAATTTATATATACCGGAATCATTTATTTATTTATTTCGCCAAGCATGAGGGGACATGCCCTGAATTGTTTTTGGCACAATACTATACAGTACAATACAATGGCTCAGGAAGAGTGCATAGAAGGAGAAAGAAGTACAGAGAAAGAGGAGTACAGTACAGAAGAGAAGGATATACAGTAATAGCTGTGCTTAATCCACAAAAGTTAAATAAACCAATCAAAATTATTTACTTGTGCTGCTTCAATAAAGCAGTCCCCGTATTTTTCAAGTCAGCTATACATATTTGATTATGACCGTACAGTATATATGATGTGTACACAGGAATCTCTTATATACACTAAATAACATCTATTCTGTAAGAATAAAGCCTGATGTGCAGCCATGTCAATAATAGAGATGGTCAATGAGATGGAAATAATTCTGCGTTGATGCTGATTTATGCAAATGTATGCACTCTCTTTGGTCATGAAATCAAATAATTTGATATGTTGTTAAAATTTGGTTTGGTGACTACAAATTAAAGGATACCGGAGACGGATGAAAAGAAAAAATTTTATACATACCTGGGGCTTCCTCCAGCCCCCTTCAGGCCAATCAGTCCCACGCTGTCCTCCTCTGCCACCTGGATCTTCTGCTATGAGTCCCAGTAATTCAGCCAGTCAGCGCAGTCCGGCCATGTGCCGCTCCCCAGCCAGGAACATTCTGCACCTGCGCAATAGTGCTGCACAGGTGTAGTATGCTCCTTGTGGCGGAGTGTGTGCATGCACACTATGCCAGACTGGCTCAAGTACCTGGACTCATAGCAGAAGATCCAGATGTTGGAGGAGGACAGCGAGGGACTGATTAGCCTGAAGGGGGCTGGAGGAAGCCCCAGGTATGTATAAAACTTTAATTTCATCTGTCTCAGGTTTACGTTGTTACACAGTAGTACTATACTCTACATATGCACTCCCCACAGAGCTGCAGGGAATCCACTGAGAATGCTGTGCACATTGAACACAGAGGTGTTGTCTATCACCTATAAACCTGGTTCACATTGTGCATGAAGAATGTGTAATGGAGGAAGAATCTCCTCATTCCCCTGCAGAGTACCTGCACATCATTCTTACATGTACCCACAGTTACATTGCCTAGGGCCTGATAGATGTTCTTTGTTCCGGTTTGTACCTTTTACAAGTACTCTAACCAAGGACTAGTTTTAGTCTAAAGGGAATAAATATAGCAGTCTACATATCGTTCTCACTTCATTTGTCTTGTAAAATTCCTAAGCGTTGGCAGTTAAGAGACGAATTTCATGTTACATACTTTCAATCAACAAGATTGTAATATGCAAATTAGAGGAGTCGGTGGAATCTTAAACCGAGGAGTCGGAGGCAGTGAATTTTTGTACGGACTCCAAAGCCCTGAGCATTATGCATACATTCCATAGGAACTCAACCCTCAGTGGAAACTTTTCCAATGCTTCACTTTATTTTATGATTCATGGCAATATACACAGTATATCATGACCAGCACAACGTTTTGGGTGGGATGCCCTTTATCAAGTGCTTAGATTCCATCACAGGATTTTCACTTATATAGGCACACTTGACCACACCACACCCAACATTAGGGGTGGGTCCATGCTTTCATTTGTAATTTAACCCTTAGAACAGCTATACATTTATAGGAAACGCTTGAGACTGAAGTCCTCGTTTAGGCCTCCAGGGGACTGCATTCCCAGCCTGTCAATCCACCAGGACTCACGCCTAAGGAGTTCCTTCACATAATCCCTGCCTTCCTGCCTCTGTACAACCTCCAGGACTTGCCACCATAGCTGGCTGACATATCCTTTTTCGACAAAATGTCTGGCAAGCAGAGGATCCTTTCTTTTATCAGTTAGTTCGACATCAGTGACCTTGCGAGTTTTTTTTAATATTGATTTTATGTTCATTTAACCTCGTTTTGATGTCCCGAGTGGTCTGTCCAACATAGGCTAGACCACAAAAGCACTTGATCAAATATATGACCCCTTTCGTGTCACAGGTGGCGAAATCTGAGTGTTGTCGCTTCACCCGTTCGTGGATGATAGAGAGACTGACCTCTCATGGTGATGTTACAGTGTTGGCAATGCAGGCAGGGATAAGTGCCTTTCTTAGGAGTGCCCAGGGACAACTGTGTAGCGCCCCTAGACCTACCTATGTCTGCCCGTACCAAATGGTCTTGGATGGATTTACCCTTTTCATACACAAACTTTGGGGGAGTCCTGCAGACTGACATTAGCTGGGGATCCGCCTCCACCACAGGCCAAAACTTGTGGACCATGTCTCTTAAGATTGAAGATTCTTTACAAAAAGTGGTGATGAAGTTCACTCCATCAACACCCTCCTCATCCTTTGCAGTTGTATACACTATGCTAGTGTTTCTCTCTCCATTCCACCCACCTCACTGGCTACTTCCTCACATCTCTTGCGATTGTAACCCGTTTTGACAAAGTCCTCAGTGAGGAGCTGCGACTGCTTCCAATAGAGCTCATCCGATGAAGTGATTCTTCTCACTCTAATATATTGACTCTTCGGGAGTCCATTGATGAGGGGTTTAGGGTGACAACTAGAAGCTAGCAAAAAGCCATTCTTATCAGTCTCCTTCCTGTAAAGGTCAGTCTCAAACTGGCCATTTTTCACCCGTACCTCCACATCCAAAAAATGTAAAACCTTGTCGTTATAATCCATTTTAAACTTCAATGTCTCATGTACAGAATTCAACTCATCGAAAAACAGAAGCAGCTCCCCTTCTGAGCCCATCCATCCAGAAAAAAACAGATCATCAATGAATCTGCAGTAGCCTCGGATCTTCCGTTGGTGGCTCCCTCCCAAAAAATGAATATTCTCAAAATCAGACATAACAATACTAGCCACAGTTGGGGCCTAAGGGGCCCCCATAGGAATCCGGAGGGTCTGCAGATAGAAATCATCACCAAACCTAAAGTAAGCATGTGATAGGCTAAATTCCAGTATTGCCATCCCTACATGCAGCTAATCTTGTCAGATGTGACCATGTCAGAAACGCCTGATTTGCAACTGTTTTTTCGGGGTGTACAGCTAAAAGTATTACAGTCAGAGGATCAACAGGATAGCCATGCAACTGGTATTGCTTTAAAAGAAATAAATATGGCAGCCTCGCTTTTGCTTCAGTTGTCCTTTTAAGAATTGTCTGCTAGGTGGCAAAAGCTAGCAACCTTATTTCAGGCATGCTACACCATAGGAAATGTTGCTGTAAGGTTGGGGAACGCCTGTGAACCGCATATTGTCTTGTATTTATTGCTTGGAATTCTGACTGCAGTGACATGAGAGATACAGTGGGTTGCAAAAGTATTCGGCCTCCTTAACGTTTTCTACATTTTGTCACATTACTGCCACAAACATGCATCAATTTTATTGGAATTCCACGTGAAAGACCAATACAAAGTGGTGTACATGTGAGAAGTGGATCGAAAATCATACATCATTCCAAACATTTATTACAAATAAATAACTGCAAAGTGGGGTGTGCGCGTGAATATTCGGCCCCCCTGAGTCAATACTTTGTAGAACCACCTTTTGCTGCAATTACAGCTGCCAGTCTTTTAGGGTATGTCTCTACCAGCTTTTCACATCTAGAGACTGAAATCCTTGCCCATTCTTCTTTGCAAAACAGCTCCAGCTCAGTCAGATTAGAAATCAGGGGTCTCAAACTCAATTTACCTGGGGGCCGCAGAAGGCAAAGTCAGGATGAGGCTGGGCCGCATAAGGAATTTCACAATCGCGGTGCATCGCTGCCTCTGCCCGCCCCTCTCACTCTTCCTTCAGAGAGGGGCGGGGAGAGGCGGCAATCCATGCGGCGATTGATGTCAGGAGGGGCAGAGCTGAAGCTGAAAGCTCTGCCCCTTCCAGGAAATGCAGGCGGATTGCCCCCCGGGCGATTTGGGGGCTCTGCAGCCTTCGTTTAGCGGCGGGGATGCGGCGGATTACTTGGGAGCACTGAGAGCGAACTATAAGGAAGCTTTTGCCAGCGAGGGCCACAAAATATTGTATCGAGGGCCGCAAATGGGCCGCGAGTTTGAGACCCCTGGATTAGATGGACAGCGTTTGTGAACAGCAGTTTTCAGATCTTGCCACAGATTCTCCATTGGATTTAGATCTGGACTTTGACTGGGCCATTCTAACACATGGATAGGTTTTGTTTTAAATCATTCCATGGTTGCCCTGGCTTTATATTGTTCTGCTGGAGGTGAACCTCCGCCCCAGTCTCAAGTCTTTTGCAGTCTCCAAGAGGTTTTCTTCCAAGTTTGCCCTGTATTTGGCTCCATCCATCTTCCCATCAACTCTGACCAGCTTCCCTGTCCCTGCTGAAGAGATGCACCCCCCGAGCATGATGCTGCCACCACCATATTTGACAGTGGGGATGGTGTGTTCAGAGTGATGTGCAGTGTTAGTTTTCCGCCACACATAGCGTTTTGCATTTTGGCCAAAAAGTTCCATTTTGGTCTCATCTGACTAGAGCACCTTCTTCCACATGGTTGCTGTGTCCCCCACATGGCTTGTGGCAAACTGCAAACGGGACTTCTTATGCTTTCTGTAAACAATGCCTTTCTTCTTGCCACTCTTCCATAAAGGCCAACTTTGTACAGTGCATGACAAATAGTTGTCCTATGGACAGAGTCTCCCACCTGAAGCTGTAGATCTCTGCAGCTCGTCCAGAGTCACCATGGGCCTCTTGACTGCATTTCTGATCAGCGCTCTCCTTGTTCGGCCTGTGAGTTTAGGTGGATGGCCTTGTCTTGGTATGGTAGGTTTACAGTTGTGCCATACTCCTTCCATTTCTGAATGATCGCTTGAACAGTGCTCTGTGGGATGTTCAAGGCTTTGGAAATCTTTTTGTAGCCTAAGCCTGCTTTAAATTTCTCAATAACTTGATCCCTGCCCTGTCTTGTGTGTTCTTTGGACTTCACGGTGTTGTTGCTCCCAATATTCTCTTAGACAACCTCTGAGGCCCTCACAGAGCAGCTGTACTTGTACTGACATTAGATTACACACAGGTGCACTCTATTTAGTCATTAGCACTCATCAGGCAATGCCTATAGGCAACTGACTGCACTCAGATCAAAGGGGGCCGAATAATTATGCACACACCACTTTGCAGTTATTTATTTGTAAAAAATGTTTAGAATCATGTATGATTTTCGTTCCACATCTCATGTGTACATCACTTTGTATTGGTCTTTCATGTGGAATTCCAATAAAATTGATTCATGTTTGTGGCAGGAATATGACTGAAAAGTGTGGAAAACTTTACTTTACCGACCACTTAGCAAAATCTCCATTCATAAAAGCTGTTACCGCATGAAAAGCTGACATTCCCGAGCAGAGCGATAAATTACCGCCTTGTGCGGTGATTATCTTAACAAACTTTACTAAATGTCAATTCATGAAGATTAGAGCAATCGGTATGAGGACGGGGAATACCGCTCCCTTGGAAGTAGCGATAAGCATGCGGATTACAGCTAAGTCAGTGGAGACAGACCTCCCAAACAGCACCAGTGAGAGCAGCGCACGGAGGGACTTGGGCAGCTTCTCCTGTTACGCCAGCCTAGATCGGAAAAAAATCACTGCACTGCAATCGCAACTGGCAACATTTTTATGAATTAGTACACAGAAGTCTAAAATACCGAATACGGGATTTTCCCGCATGGATTTTTTTTTACCGACCACACTTTTATGAATGATAGCCAATGTGGGTATTTAGATTGAAAATATTGAGTTTGAAATCTCAAATTCTCCCGAGCGCCACACTTTGTTCAGCACCCAAGTAAGTCGACAGGGTCATGGAGAGTTCACTTACTTGCTCTACATGCAACACCGATGCTTCCTCCTTCCTGTCACATGAAGTGCGCTGTGCAACCCAAACACTCCCGAACACCTCACTTCAGCACCTGAGCAAGTGGACAGGGTTGCAGGGAGTTCACTGCACTGCATGACACACTTCATGTGACTCTGATGCTTCCTTCTTCCAAGCCAAAAAGAGGAAGCATCGGAGTCGCATGAAGAGCAAGAAAGTGAACTCCCCATGACCTTGTCCACTTGCTCAGGTGCTGAGGTGTGGTACTTGGGAGAATTCGGGGTTCCAAATTCAATATCCCCGAATAACACAAACACTTGTGTATCTCACACTGATGCGCACTGTAGAAATCCACTCTGAAATGCCGAAGCATGCTTAGGCCTGGAGTGCCATAAATATTTGGACAGAGACAACTTTTTTCTCATTTTGGTTCTGTACATTGACACAATGAATTTTAAATGAAACGGCTCAGATGCAGTTAAACCCAATCGAGCATGTACGGGTATTTCATTGGTTGAAGGCTAAACTTCAGACAGAAAGGCCCACAAACATCAGCTGAAAGTACAGGCCTGGCAGAGCATCAGAAAGGAGGAAACCCGGCATCTGGTGATGTCCATGAGTTCAAGACTTCAGGCTGTCATTGTCAGCAAACAGTTTACAATCAAGTATTTGAAATGAACATTTTATTTACTATTATTGTGTTAAAATATTTCTTTAGTTGCCTCACATTTTTATACAATCGTTTTGTTCACCCCTCTGAATTAAAGCTGGAAGTCTGCACTTTAACTGCATCTGAGTTGTTTCATTTGAAAATCATATTGGTAATGTGTAGAACCAAAATTAGAAAAAAAGTGTCCAAATATGCACGGACCTAACTGTACAACCTCCTCTGAGCATGTTTTAGGTGTGAGATAATATCTTACAGGAACCATCTATGATCATTCTCTGTGACGCTCACAAGCATGTGAGTAATGCAGAGGTCACTTGGGATTGACATGTAATGTGAAGCTGGTCATAACCATTAGAAAGTAATCAGATCTGGGGATGTAAGATTGATTGATTGAGGCATTAGCATCCATTCTCCTGTTTCCTGGATGTGCATTTTATTGCAATTGAGGGAGCAGACACCCACAGTGCTGACCTTATCTGTGTGGAAATAGCACTGATCAGCTGAAAGATGCAGCTCAGTTGAGCGACTGTCACCCACTGTAATTACCAGTCATGCACAATTCAGCTGACAGCAGCCTAAGCAGAAAAGCAACACATTTAAAAGACAGTAAGCTTTACTATATAACAGTATAAAAAATGTAGCCCTCTTAAAGGAGCTGAACTCATGTACAGAAGGAAAACGTAGAGAAAGGCACCCTGTATGTATTTAGAGAGAGTGGAGCCTGTCTAATTCCTTCTCACCTGTGACTAACCACAGCTGTAATTTGATCTCTCAGCTGTGTCAGCTGGCTGCCTATGCAGGGCAGCTAATTTGTATACACAGGATGTTAACAATATGTCTGCTTCCATGAAAGCAGGAAGTAGGTACACTGCAGATGCATTGCAGGATTTGTATCAGCTGTAGCCAAGAGATGTTTTTCTTTAACCTTCCTGGCGGTAAGCCCGAGGTGAGCTCGGGCTATGCCACGCAGGAAGATATCTCAGCCCCTGGTGGGGCGATTTTGCTCATTTAAAGTGCTGTGCGCGCAGCTAGCACTTTGCTAGCCGCACGCACAGCTTGATCGCCGCCGCTCTGCGGTGATCGTCCGCACGCAGCGGCGGAACAGGCCCCCCCGCCAGAGCCCTACGCTGCCCGGACCAATGAGTTTCGGGCAGCGCTATGGGCTGGATCGGAGGCGTCTGACGTCAGGACGTCGGCTGACGTCCATGACGTCATTCCGATCATCGCCATGGCGACAGGAGAAGCCAAACGGGAACGCGTTATGTACGCGTCCCCCTGTTTGCTATTGATGCCGGCGACGATCGCACTAGAGGGACACATGCGCCCTCTAGTGGTGTTTCATGTAGCTACCACTCTGGTAGGTTTACATGAAACAAAAAAAAAATTGATTTCTGCCTATTTGGCAGAAAAAATAAACCGCCAGGAAGTTTATGCTGTTGCTTATCTTTTAGAGAAGAGAGGAAGTTCTGAGTTTAGGTTCGCTCTAATGTGAGAGGCTGAAATTGTTCAGCAAGTATCAGTATGACATGTATGAGCACATTCGATGCAGCTAGGATATTCTCTGGCTGCATTTCCACTTCTGCGGTGCGGATCGCCGTGGTAAAAATTTGCATGTGGATGCGAATTTCGCATGCAGGTGTATGCGAATTTTCAAGCGAATTCACATGGATGACGATGTATGCGATTTTAACCATGGCAGTGCTGGTGTGCTTTTCCATTGTTTCTATTCGAATTCGCATGAAAATTCGTATACACAAACCTCATGCGAATTTCCTATTAAATACATTGTATGCGATTCGCATAGCGGTAGGGCTGCACGATTTTAGGGAAAAATCAAAATTGCGATTTTTCTCTCAGAAATTGCAATTTCGATTTTCCCCCGATTTTTCACTGTAGTGATTGGTAATGCTGTATGTGCCCGGCCGCCCGCTCGAGTGGATCCGCCCCCGCTCATTAACACTAATGCATATTCACTGCTTCTGGCCAATCCGCGCACAGCGGGGCCAGACACAAGCGTAGAGACAGTGGGCAAAAACCGAGGATACTGACGATCACTAGATCTTCTTGTCACAAACCGCGGTTTCGGTTTTTAACCGAAAAACCGTGCAGCCCTACATAGCGGTATGCGAATTCTGATGGCTCTGCCATGTGAATTTTTTCTGCACAGAAAACGCAAAGGAATCCTGACAAGTGGAAACAGTCCCACTCACTTGTATTGCTATGTGAATTTGCATGCGAAAAACGCATGCGAATTCGCGATAGTGGAAATGGGCCCTCAAGGTGCCCATACATTAAGATTTTGGGCAGATTCGACTGGGAGACAAATTTATCTCTAATCTGCCCATACACTACAGGCTGATACCCGTCCGATTTCAGCATGAAATCATCAGGGAATCGGCTGGGCCCGCCGCGTCCACCCGGCCGCTGCCCCCAAAATGTATAAATGTATGTAGTGTGCGTGCATTTATACATTACCTGTCCTGTAGCAGCTTCCGCACGGTGTCCGTCCATCTTGCCGGGTAACAGCCGCATACACGCCGGCGGCGCATAGCGGCTGACGTCAGATGCTATGCGCTGCCGGCGTGTATGCGGAACCCTGCGAGATGGACGGAAACCACGTGGAGGCTGACACCGGACAGGTAATGTATAAATGCACACACAGGTTTTGTCGTCTTATCGCTCGTTCGCAATTCAGCCGCCATACCGCTGCACACCCGACCAACCAACTTCGGCCCGACATCTTCCAACATGCGCGACCGACCGTGCGGACAATTTCTGTCCCGAAATTGGTCGCTTTGTCGGTCGGGCATGCACTTGGCAGCAGCAATATTCATCCAATTCGATTATAATAATCCAATTGGATGGTCGATTGGTTGGTTGGTCGGCTAATGTATGGCCCCATATAGGTGGCGAGAGGAAAGCATGCTTCAGTCAGTGCAAGTCAACAACCACTAGTGCTGCTGATTGCAGTTATTGATGAGTGGGGGTTGGGAAGCCTGTATCAGTAGTGTCTTTATGGCTCAGTCACTTCTATTTTGTTATCTGGCTTTACTGACTGTTTCTGTATTGGATGTAAAGTTACAAGAGGTTTGATTGGAAGTGTAAAAAAACCCACATACTTGCCTAACAAGGTGGAAGCCTCTGGACCATGCAAATGTCTCCCATGTCCTCTGCTCCAACTTTGGCTATCATTCATAAAGCGTTCCCGCATGCGGAAATGCTAAAAACAGCCGACTTTACCAAGCAAAATGTGTATTCATAAAGGCTGTTTCCGCATGTGAAGCTGATTTTCCCAAGCAGAGCGATAAATTACGGCATTGTGTGGTGATTCTATGCGGAAATGTAACAAAATGTAAATTCATAAAAATTTACGCAAGCGGTATGCGGACGGGGATTATCGCTCCCCTGGATGTAGCGATAAGCATGCGGAGTACATGTAAGTGAATGGGACAGACCTCCCATGCAGCAGCAGAGAGAACACCGCACGGAGGGACTCGGCCAGCTTCTTCTGTTTCCGCATGCCTACCGACAGCCTAACACTAGCCTACAGCGGGATATCTCCGCACTCCTATCGCAACTAGAAACATTTTTATGAATGACCACCCAGAAGGCTGAAATACCGACAACGGTATTTTCCCGCACAGATTTTTGTTATAGACAACACTTTTATGAATGATAGCCATTGCCGCTTGCGGTTCCTCTGAAGTATTCTGATAAGTGCTTGTCTGACTGAAGATGGGGCCGCTGCACCTCTGCAGAAATGAGTGCAAGCAGTACTGCACCTGCTGAAGTATAGCCAGGTTTGCGCAGTAAGCTGGAGCCGCTTGTGCATGAGCGGCTCCGTGCTACTGAGCAGAGGCGCTGGCATCGCTGCAGCATGGCTGCATTAATGCATGAAGGAGAGCTCGGATTCTCCGGAGGGTCCCGGCGAGCAGCAGTGAGGAGGACACTGGAAAGCCTCTCTAGGATCCAGAGACTTCCCTCTTCAGTGTTTTCTTACTTTGGGTTCTCTTTAAATGGACCCTAAACAGACCTCATAAATAGAATACTGAACATACCTGGGGATTTTTCCAGCTCCCCGTAACCTGCAAGGTCCCTCTGCGTTCTCTGGTTCCCCTTCATTCTACCGCTGGCCGCTCCGTTTGCTGCACGACGCGGCCAGGAGTTGTGCGCAGGTGTCTCGAAAGGATGAACCAGGCATGCACAGAACCCTTAGGCCCCATTTACACTTAATCAGTTGCTCTGTTATAACTGAAAGGACAACTGATTTTCAAAGTAATGCCCATGTTTCCCTATGGCTCCGTTCACACTATACGCGGTTTAACTGAAAGATTTTTCATAATGCACTGCTATGGAAAAGAAAAAAAAATGCGTACCAACTGATTACTAATGGGGCCTGACGGTGATGGGTGTACAACACATGCGCAGTTGGGCACTACTCCCAGCCGGGTCACGCACCTAACCGAGCTGGCAGCGGTAGAACGAAGGTGACTCAGAGGACGCCGAGGGACCTTGTGGGCTATGGGGGCTGGAAGAAGCCCCAGCTAAGTTCAGTATTTTATTTTTGAGGTCTGTTCCAGGTTACTTTAATACTTGTACATATGCTAGACAGAACTGTGCAAAGGCAGCCATTTAGGGCTATCTTCTAAGCTTGTTTAAAGATCCGGCACAGCCCACCCCATAGCAACAGTACACTGTGTACATCTTTACTGTGACCCACCAGAACTGTGCTTGCGAGACTCTATACTATACAGCTGTACCAGCTCAGCTGTGCAGGCAGTTGTCTCCACTATATACTTTACTGAGCTCTGCATGTTGCCCTATGCCATCCCCTAGTCTCCAGATGATGTCATTGCTTGGTCTCTGCACTAGTACTGTGCTCAGGTGATGAGAGCAGAGATGTGGAGTCCATAGTCAAATTTTCATGCAGATGGTTAGAATTGCTGGTGTACAGTAGACTGCAGGGCTTTTCAACCTGTGGTACGCGTACCACCAGTGGTACTTTGCTGTTGACTAGGTGGTACACCTCAGGTTTGCCTGCCACTTGTCCTGGTCCCATCTTGCCTCCACAAAGTTCAGCTCCCCCACACACGCTCCTCGTTGTGCTGCCCTGTGGCATACTTCAGACCTCAGATCAGTGGTGAAGAGACAGCCAGGCAATCGGTGCACAGTGTCAGTTGGGTTACTGCTGATCTGAGGTCTGAACTATTCTGCAGGGAAGCACAGCGAGGACCTCGGGGGCTATAGAGGCTTCCACCTTCCTCCACAGTACAGGGGATCCAGTGATGGGACACCCAAAGATCTCCTTGTCAGCATACCCGCATACGCAGTAGCAGCTTTCTGCTTAAATTCTGGTGGAAACAGCAGAGCATGATTGGGTGCGCTCTACTGCGCAGGCACACGGGTGGTACTTGTACATTTTCAGGTGATAAAAGTGGTAGAATTAGTGAAAAGATTGAAAAGCCCTGTAGTAGAGCACTATACTGTATGTGGTGGCAGCTGATCTACTGAGGTGGTAACATTGCAGTATGCAGCTTTACTGCCAGGTAGGAATGTAGTGACAGGGTCACGTTAAACATTGCCTGCTATTCAGTGGCAGATAGTTTTGACCCTCCTCTGGGACTAATCAGAACATGCAAAGGTTGCTGAAAGAGTAGAGAAGTGACAGGCCTGTGGCTGCAGCTGCAAACAAAGATTCTATAACCTTTTTAGAAAATTTAGCCTGGGTTGGACACATCACTTGTGTTTTCAAGAGTTGTCCTTACCTGCCAAAACTCAGCAAACTGTGCCCAGCATTCAGTAGATATTCTTTCTGAGTAACATAGATGTGTTGTATGTACTGTTGCAGAACTTCTGGATTGAGGTCACCCTATGAAGCAGTTGTGTGGACACTGATGCCTGAAGGATGTAGTATAATCGGCCGCATGGCCGGGGTGTGGCTGCTGTGAGTCATTCTTCAGCTGACTGAGACCATACAGTACACAAGTTCTTTATTAATCTCTTCCACTCTACGCATGCATGTCTTTTAAAGGACAACTGTAACGAGAGGGATATGGAGGCTGCCATATTTATTTCCTTTTAAGCAATACCAATTGCCTGGCTATCCTGCTAATCCTCTGCCTTTAATACTTTTCATCCACAGACCCTGAACAATCATGCAGCAGAGTATGATATTATTGTCAGACCTGACAAGATTAGCTGTGTGCTGGTATTATTCACACGCTACTGCAGCCAAATAGACCAGCAGGGCTGCCAGGCAACCGGTGTTTAAAAGGAAATAAATATGTCAGCCTCCATATCCCTCTCGTTTACAGTTGTCCTTTAGCTTTAGAATGTCTATATCAGGGCTTTTCAACCTTTTCACTGATTGTACCACCTTTATCGCCTGAAAATTTTCTAAGTACCACCAATGTGCCTGCACAGTAGATTGGGCTCCGCTGTTTCCGCCGAGTGGAATGCCGCTACTGCGCATACGCGCACGCCAACAAGAAGATCTTTGGTGGGTTCCAGCGCTGGATCCCCTCTACTGAGGAGAAAGGGGAAGTCTCTTTAGGATCCAGAGGCTTCCCTCTCCCGAGTTAAGTACCCCCCAGGTGCACTTTTTCTCTTACAGGTACACTTTAAGAAAAGTGTGTGTGTGTGTGTGTGTGTGGGGGGGGGGGCAGGAAGTATTGGTGGGGAAAGGGGTTAAAATTAGATTGATAGTCTACAGATTGCATTAGTAGCGAGTGAGGGGGAGCTGAACTTTGTGGAGGACCAGGACAAGCAGCAGACAGGCAATTAAGTGGCAGGCAAACCTGAAATGTACCACCTGGGCAACAGCAAAATACCACTGGTGGTACGCATACCACAGGTTGAAAAGCCCTGGTCTATATTGTGTTCAGTACCGTATACGGTCTGTATAGGTTAATGCACGGCCCCTTTACAGCATATTACTGGCTCATGGGTGCTGGTGAGGAAATAGCTGTCCCTGTAAGGCCCAGTTTCCCTGAAAATTGTGATCCAAATTGTAAATTCACTGTGATGCAAATGTATTTTTTCATATTTTTACAAATGTTAACATGCGGTTTTCCATGTTTTGTGTGATTTCTATGCTATTTTTTTTATTTTATTTTGGTTGTGCAATTTATATTTTTGCGTTTCATTACGTTAGCTCTGCATGCTGAAGCTCTCCTTTGTGACAACAGACAGCTGCTAGTGGTCTATATTAGGATTGGTGCATTCGGCATGTTTAAATTTTGGACAATGTTCCTAATTCTGCCACTCTAAATCTGAATTTTCATGAATGGGCAACACGGCACTCTCGTCGCCGCATCTGTGCTGCCCTCTACCTCATGTTCCAGCTTTGGCATACTTCCTCATGAAATGAAAGGGGGAAGTATGTGAGAGTTGGAACGCCACATGGAGGGCAGCACACAGAAGTGGTGACAAGGGCAGCAGAATTCAGAATAAGGTCCTGCATTTTAATATGTGGAATGCACTTACACTAGTCTACAGTGTTGCCCATAATTATTAATACCCCTGGCAAATTTTGACTTAAAGTTACTTTTATTCAGCCAGCAAGTCATTTTTTGACAGGAAATGACATAGGGGTCTCCCAAAAGATAATAGGACCATGTACAAGAGGCATTATTGTGGGAAAAACATTTTTCAGCTTTTATTTATATTTGAGCAAAGAGTGTCCAGTCCAAAATTATTCATACCCTTCTCAATAATAAATGGAAAAGCCTTTATTGGCTATTACAGCAATCAAAAGCTTCCTATAAGTGCAGACCAGCTTTTTGCATGTCTCCACAAGTATTTTTCCCATTCATCTTTAGTAATGAGCTCCAAATCTTTCAGGTTGGAGGGTCTTCTTGCCATCACTCTGATCTTTAGCTCCATTCACAGATTCTCAATTGGATTCAAATCAGGACTGTGGCTGGGCTACTCCAAAATGTTAATGTTGTTGTCTGCTAACAATTTCTTCACCAATTTTGCTGTGTATTTTGTGTCATTGTCATGCTGAAATGTCTATTGGTGGCCAAGGCCAAGTTTCTCTGCAGACTACCTGATGTTGACGTTGAGAATCCTCGTATTACTCTTTTTTTCATGGTGCCATTTAATGTGATTAGGTTCCCGGGTCCATTGGCTGAAAAAAACAACCCCAAAGCATTAGGTTCCTACCACCATGTTTGACAGTGGGGATGATGTTCTTTGGGTTGAAAGCTTCTCCTTTTTTACGCCAAATGAAGGAAACATCATTATGACCAAAGAATTAACCTCCCTGGCGGTTTATTTATTTTGCCAGGGAGGCTGAAATGGGGGTTTTTTTAAATTAAAAAAAAAAATATTTCATGCAGCCAACTGAAAGTTGGCTGCATGAAAGCCCAGTAGAGGGCGCTCCGGAAGCGTACTTTCGATCGCCTCCGGCAATCGAAAGTAACAAGATAGGCCGCAATGAGCGGCCTATCTTGTTTCGCTTTCCTCGTCGCCATGGCGACGAGCGGAGTGACGTCATGGACGTCAGTCGACGTCCTGACGTCAGAGCCGCCCGATCCAGCCCCTAGCGCCGGCCGGAACTGTTTGTTCCGGCTGCGCTGGGCTCGGGCGGCTGGGGGGACCCTCTTTCGGCGATCGGGCAGCACACGCGGCTGGCAAAGTGCCGGCTGCGTGTGCTGCTTTTTTCAGATTGCAAATCGGCCCAGCAGGGCCTGAGCGGCGACCTCCGGCGGCATACCCCGAGCTCAGCTCGGGATTACCGCCAAGGAGGTTAAATTTTTATTTCACAGAAGACCAGAAGTCTTCTTTGTCCAGATGAGCATTTGCAAAGGCCAAGCGAGCTTTTGTGTGCCTTATCTGGAGAAGTGGTGTCCTCGTTCTGCATCAGTGGAACCCAGCAGTGTGCAGTGTCCGTTGGATTGTCTGACTTGAGACATTGCCACCAGCAGAGCCCAGATTAACCAGAATGGCCTTGGAAGTGATCCTTGTTTCGCGTAATTTTCGCAAAATGTACGCTTTTTTGCGTTTGCGTTAATGCGCGCTCAGTGCGTGTTTTATATGCGTTTGGCGCGGTTTGCGTTTAGACGCATTAAGCGAGTTTGGATGCGTTTTTTATTTGAGGGAATGCGTATTGGATGCGTATTTTGATGCGTATTTAATGCGTATATTAATGCGTAATTATGCGCGTGTTGTACGCGTGTGATGTGTATTGTGAATAGGCTCTTACGCGTATGGGATTTTTTAGTAAAATTAGTGAGCAAATAGTGTAAGAATTTGCTAAGAAGCATTGGTGAATATCCAGTGGAGTTCTACCGTAGAACGTGGGCGGGCCGCCCGGCTGTTTTAAAATCCCGCCCGCCTGGTTTAAAACCCCGCTGGCACCAAGTATTTATCCTCTGAGCAATGATCTTCCAGAAAATGGCCGCCGCGCAGCCTGTAGCCGGGGACACCTTTTGCCGATGTTTCCTCACAGTGGAAGCTCCTCTCCCAGTCTCTAGCAGCGATGAACTGGGCGGGATGAGTCGGCGTCCTCCACCAATAAACGTGCGTCCGCCCCGCCCACCGGCCAATAGGAGGCTGCCTTGCCGTGGACCCGCCCCTCTGCCAGCCAGCGGCGCGCGTGCCAACTGCTAAGACGGATGGTGGGATCTGGAGAATCAGCCGGGATGCCTGCTGATCCGCAGCATGCGCCCTGTCTGACAGCAAGGAGCGAGTGCTGCAGCTGGGGGACACGCTCAGGAAGCAGCCGAGGATCGGATTTTTACAACACACGTAAGGAGCAGGGAGAGGGCATCTACCCTACGGACCTACCCACCCATCCACCAGCCTGACCTACCCACCCATCCACCAGCCTGACCTACCCACCCATCCACCAGCCTGACCTACCTACCCATCCACTAGCCTGATCTACCCACCATCCACTAGCCTGATCTACCCACCCATCCACTAGCCTGATCTACCCACCCATCCACTAGCCTGATCTACCCACCCATCCACCAGCTTGATCTACCCACCCATCCACCAGCCTGACCTACCCACCCATCCACTAGCCTGACCTACCCACCCATCCACTAGCCTGACCTACCCACCCATCCACTAGCCTGATCTACCCACCCATCCACTAGCCTGATCTACCCACCCATCCACTAGCCTGACCTACCCACCCATCCACTAGCCTGACCTACCCACCCATCCACTAGCCTGACCTACCCACCCATCCACTAGCCTGACCTACCCACCCATCCACTAGCCTGACCTACCTACCCATCCACTAGCCTGACCTACCTACCCATCCACTAGCCTGACCTACCTACCCATCCACTAGCCTGACCTACCCACCCATCCACTAGCCTGACCTACCCACCCATCCACCAGCCTGATCTACCCACCCATCCACCAGCCTGACCTACCCACCCATCCACTAGCCTGACCTACCCACCCATCCACTAGCCTGATCTACCCACCCATCCACCAGCCTGATCTACCCACCCATCCACCAGCCTGACCTACCCACCCATCCACTAGCCTGACCTACCCACCCATCCACTAGCCTGACCTACCCACCCATCCACTAGCCTGACCTACCTACCCATCCACTAGCCTGACCTACCCACCCATCCACTAGCCTGACCTACCCACCCATCCACTAGCCTGACCTACCTACCCATCCACTAGCCTGACCTACCCACCCATCCACTAGCCTGATCTACCCACCCATCCACTAGCCTGACCTACCCACCCATCCACTAGCCTGACCTACCCACCCATCCACTAGCCTGACCTACCTACCCATCCACTAGCCTGACCTACCTACCCATCCACTAGCCTGACCTACCTACCCATCCACTAGCCTGACCTACCCACCCATCCACTAGCCTGATCTACCAACCCATCCACCAGCCTGATCTACCCACCCATCCACCAGCCTGACCTACCCACCCATCCACCAGCCTGACCTACCCACCCATCCACTAGCCTGACCTACCCACCCATCCACTAGCCTGATCTACCCACCCATCCACCAGCCTGATCTACCCACCCATCCACCAGCCTGACCTACCCACCCATCCACTAGCCTGACCTACCCACCCATCCACTAGCCTGACCTACCCACCCATCCACTAGCCTGACCTACCTACCCATCCACTAGCCTGACCTACCCACCCATCCACTAGCCTGACCTACCCACCCATCCACTAGCCTGACCTACCCACCCATCCACTAGCCTGATCTACCCACCCATCCACTAGCCTGACCTACCCACCCATCCACTAGCCTGACCTACCCACCCATCCACTAGCCTGACCTACCCACCCATCCACTAGCCTGACCTACCCACCCATCCACTAGCCTGACCTACCCACCCATCCACTAGCCTGATCTACCCACCCATCCACTAGCCTGACCTACCCACCCATCCACTAGCCTGACCTACCTACCCATCCACTAGCCTGATCTACCCACCCATCCACTAGCCTGATCTACCCACCCATCCACCAGCCTGACCAACTTTGCCACCCACCCAACTACCCCCTAGCCTGACCTACTTCCCCCCCCCCCCCCCCCCACTAGCCACCAGCCTGACTTGCCTAACACACTAATCCACCTCACTAGCCACAAGCCTGACCTACCTACCCACCCCACCAGCCTGACCTTTTTTTTGAAATTTTGAGTAATGGTTTCTGCATTGGACATCTGGGGTAATGGAAATGCTGCCTAATTATGTGTTTTTGGGGGAAAAACAGTGTTTAATTTTTAAAACCTTTAAGGACATTTTGCCTAACTGTGCTTTAGGGAAAAAAGGGCCCTTTTGAGTTAGTTTTACAATACAGTTGGCTACGCCAATGTCATGGCCACACCCATTTTCCAGCACGTCATGGCCACGCCCACTTTACGCCACCCGCCTACTTTTTCATGCCACCCGGCTGGAAAAAAATTCTGGGGAGAACACTGCTACGTGTAAGGTGTATAAATATAGGAATAAAAAGACCAACAAATGTGAATAAAAATGTGTTTTTATATATTAAGATCATTATGTGATTTATGAGGTTCTGTGTACAGGTTCTTTTTCTTATTCATAGATCTGTTAAACAAAGTATGTTTTATGTATACAGTGTCTTATTTTTAGACATATAATATGTCTGTGACATATGTTTAATTTTTGAAAAATTCCAATAAAAATTATTGAAACCGGAAGTGATCCTTGGATTCTTTATCACCTCTCTCACTATCCTCCTGGCCAGCCAGGTTATCACCTCTCTCCCTATCCTCCTGACCAGCACAGGTTTCACTATTGGCTTCTGACCACATCCTCTGAAATTTCCCACAGTGCAGAACATCTTGTATTTTTTAATAATACTCTGCACTGTAAAACTGCGGAACGGTCGTTAGGCCGTGCACCCTTTGGCGCCCACACCTGCTACCTCCCTACACCCAGGTACAGCCTTCTAGCACTTGCAATTATTTCCTGCAACACAATCATTTTGAATGTCAGTTCACTGAAAGATATTTATGCATTTTGCTGCTTGCTGCATCGGTTTCACTTGTTGAAAATAAATACTATAGTGCCAGACTTTCCATGTTTCTTCCAGTTGTTTTGCATAGACTTTGTCTTCCAGTCTTGAGCACATAGTATACCTGGGTGTCTGTCCATTTTGCTCGCTTCACGCAGCATAACCCTAGTGCCTGCCAGCTCTCCCATTAACCTTGATACTCTGCACTGTAGCCACTGAAACTGGAAAACATTTAGAAATGGCCTTGTGGCCCTTTCCTGACTTGTGAGCAGCCACAATGCGCAGTCGCAGGTCCTCCTCACTCTTAACCTGCTGGGCGTTTCAATTCCCCCGATTTTTTTTTTTTTTTTTTTTTTTTTTTTTTTTTTTTTTTTGATTTTTTTTTCCCCCTTTCCTTTCATGTAGCTAGCCTAGCGCTAGCTACATGATTCTCCCCTTCCTCCTCTCTCCCTCCCACCCTTCTGATCGGCGCCGGCGATCACGCCCATAAGGAAATCCCGTTCTGAACGGGATTTCCTTCAGGGCTTCCCCCGTCGCCATGGCGACGAATGGAGTGACGTCATCGACGCCGTGACGTCACTGGGACTCACGATCCACCCCAAAGCGCAGCCTGGCGGCGATTGGCCAGGCTGTGCACGGGGTGTGTGGGCGGCCCTCTTTCGCGTCGGGTAGCGGCGAGCGGGGCAAACACGCAGCTAGCAAAGTGCTAGCTGCGTGTTTGAAAAAAGAAAAAATTATCAAAATCGGCCAAGCGGGGCCTGAGCGGTGCCCTCTAGCGTCTCTGGACGAGCACAGAACGCTAGGGAGGTTAAGCTACGTACACACATACGACAACGATCATTCTTTGTGAATGATGAATAATCTTTTAATTGACGAAAGAACGACCTAAGTAAAGTTAGCTTTTAAAGGTGTGTAACGATCTGATCGTTTGTTAACGAACAATCCGGAACAACGTCACATACTGTTCCTGGAAGTGACATCCTAGCAAGTTCCGCCCGCACGTAACGAACGGTTCAAAACGTACGTTACACCGTAAAACTAACGTTACGTATATTACATTACAGTACAAGATTTCATACTGTAGGTATGCAGGTAGAGCATTTACATAATATAGCGTTGACAAAACATACAAAAATACACTCTGTCCTGTTAAAATGACAATTATGGTATAATCATGTAGCAATTAACGTGTCACAGGACACATTCATGGAACGAACGTTGCATCACGAAAAGCAACTGTTGCGCTTGCGCATAAAAATGAAAGGTTCTATGGAGATATAACGAAATGCGCATGTCAAGCCTAGTACGAACGACCGTTTTCTAACAATGTACTACTTTTGCAAATGATCGTCGTTTAAAAAAATCCACCAAGGCAGATCTTTCTTTTTTAACGATCTAGCTCGTCCATCTTTTGACTTAAAGGGAAGGTCCAAGCAAAATAAAAAAAATTAGTTTCACTTACCTGGGGCTTCTACCAGCCCCATGCAGCCATCCTGTGCCCTCGTAGTCACTAAGTGCTGCTCCAGTCCCCCGCTGGCAGCTTTCCGACCTCGGAGGTCGGCGGGCCGCATTGCGTACGTTTTTACGCATTCCCACTAGTGCAGGAACATCAACACATACACTTTTACGCATTACTGGTTCAATTTGCTCAAAAGCTGATACATTTTTCCACAATAATGCTTTTTGTACATTGTCTTATTATCTTTTGGAAGACACCTATGTCATTTCCTGTCAAAAAATTACTTGCCCTCACCTCTCCTATGTTAACCTGACCAGCCCTTCCTCTCTACTCTTTGACATCGTTGTCTACTCTCTGCACATCATCGCCTACCCTCTGCAACAGTATTGAAGCAAGGCGGTATACCCATAGAGAAGAAGGGAGGGATCTTGTAGTTGATTCCTGTGAGGACCTGCTGGAGCTCTACAGAGCCATTGGTGAGAGTAAGGCACTATACCATGCTCCCATAGGGCTCATTTCCACCAAAGCGCAGGCAGCCATACTTTAATACCTCAACACTTGGCTACTGAGTTTATCTGCATTTTAGCACAGACCTCGTGCAAAACACTTAATAGGCAAATGCTCAGGATATTGCAGAAATATGTTTAGGGTGCATTTGGAAAACCTACTACAATGCATAATGTCCTTCTGGATTTTTGCAAACGTGTATTGCGCAACACTGCATTGTAAAGCATTCAGAGCACACTGCTACTGCCAAATAGGGAAGCAGCAATAGGCACACTTTAATGATGTCATTTATTTGGGATACAAAACTAGTTCTTTGCAAGTGTTAAATACTGGAATCTTTTCAATGATTTTCTCCTTTAATATGCAACAGCTTTGAAATGCATTTTTTCTCTTTTATCTTCTATTTAACTGAGTTGCTGACTTTTTTTTTTCCCGCCTGCAGATATTCACTTGAAGTCCTTCCATCTGCTTACTGAAGGATCACAAGGTAAGCTGATTTTTGTTGTTATCAGAAGCATTTACACCAAACTGTCACAAGACGCAGCAAGGGAAGATGTAAAGATGTAGGACAAATACACAATCAGACTTTATATTCATTGAAAATTGCATGTCAGAATGAAGATTAGGGCTAAAGTTACAGGCTGCTGTAGTTTGTGATATTTCCTGTACAAATCCTCCTCTAGTTTTCACTTCCTCTGATTTATTTCAGTGGAGTATTGGTTATTAGGTTCTCTTTGATTAGTACATGATATGCTTTGATGATGTTTGTGATTAGCAATCCCATCATTGCCCAGCCAGTGACCTGCCAGGTGGCCGAGCAACGGCAAAGAGTTTTGTTTTCCATTGGGGCTCCGCCTTCCGCTCGTATTGTAACAGAACATGTCATTAGCCTGCAGTCTAAGTCTGCCTCTGTACATATCTGAAAAAGGACAGAGAATACAGCGCTTCTATGGTGCAATATCTGCAGTTTTCAAATTGCAAAAGAAATGTACATACAAGATCGCAAACATTTGCAAGCTTATCTAATATGCTCATTGTTCCACTCTTCGGACATCAACGCATTTGTCTTTGCCAAGGGCATGTGAGATATGCTTGCAAATTTTTGCGATCTTCTACATGCATTCTTTTGCAGTTTGCAAACTGATTTAAAGGTATTGCACCATAGAAGATTTCTCTTCTCTCTGCTTTTTCTGATATGTACAGAGGAACAGTTAGACTGCAGGCTAATGAAGTGTCCTGTTGCAATACGAGGGGAGGGTGGGGCTCCGGTGGAGTGGTGCAGGCGTGACGTCACGTGGCGACCAAGGAGAACAAAGCTCTCGCCTGTTGCTCAGCCAAATTGATCCACCTGCCGGATCACTGGCCAGGTGGCCATTGTTGGTCAGGGGCTGATGCACACCTGCCGGATTATCGGCCAATTCAGCCAATTTTGATTTTACTCTTCACATATGTTATAACATATTCTTACTCTTAACATCTTTATAATTATCTTCCCCTAAAGAGGAAAAAAATACTTGCATAACAGTGGTTCTCAGCTTGTCCACTCTAAACATATAATTAGTTCCCTACCTTCTCTAGCCTGGAGCATGGCGAACTGGATGCCATGAAATCCCTTCTACCCTGTTCCACATCCAGAGCTTGAGAGGAAGCCTACCAAAAACCCCAGAGGCTGAGAAAATATATAGAGAAACAATCAGGAGCCAATAGTGTGGACTTGAAGTACGCCAAACCATTTCACATACAGCGTAAAGAGGTACTCACACTTTCTGGGTTGCCACTATGTTACAACCACGATATGTGCTTGCAGAGGAATTTTTGCCCTCACTCAGAATAGGGCAGAAACAGTCGCACTCCTGGGTCAAGAAGATTAGTCCTAAAAGGTTTTGAAATGACAACCTCCTTTCAAAGGGGTAAGCTTATAACATAAGGTGAATAGCCAGATGGAAATAAAATGCATTAAAACTGTTAAAAAAAGAGAAGCAACGGAAGGTATACCTCTCCAGATAAATCAGCCAAACATACAGAACTGATAAGTTTATTGCACTCAACAAAGTTATGATAACATGTTTAGTTGATTCCCCCCCTTATTGAGGTTAATGACAAATGAATATGCCTGCCGTGTGAACCGCCAAGCATTGAGCACCTCCATAGACTCCACATCCATTTCATTGGCGTTAAAGTGTCAGCAGGCTGCTCACGCTCCCTTCCACAACTGTCCCACCCCCAACCAACATTCCAGAATGCTTTTGGGTAGAGTATGCAGGTAGCTGCTATGGACAGCCCCTTCCAACCCTGCTATTGGCAGCAGCCGGTAAACGAGGCAGTGGCTCTAACAGCCACGCCTCCCCCCATAGGAAACAATGGAAAGGAGGGTTAGTGGCAGCATGCATAATTCCTACTTTCCCAGAATTCAGTGCGGTTGGCCAGGCTACTGTGATGATGCAGTGCCCACCCATCTCCAGAAGCATCTATAAAGTATGACTTTCTAAATGTGGTGCTGGCGAATATGTTTTATTAGTGTCGATGGGTATGTTTATTGGCTGGGAAAAGATAGTTCGCTTTACACAAATGATGAAAAGAAATGTAGAACAGTTGTAAATGTAACGACTTCCTAAAAAAAAGCAAGAAAACCTGAATAGCCGTATTGTTCCCCTTTGAAGAGACAACAGAGAAAAGTGGCACGTGAAAGCTCTTCTTAGTGTATGTTCTGCTGATATCTACCTGTCCATAATTGTATAGCATTCTCTACAAGCATTCCAAGCATTATACAAAACCACAAATGGAACCTGTTGACAGAAGTGATGCGGCGTGTTTAAATGTCTTTAGCCGTGGAGGCTTGAGTCATCATCATCGCGAGGCGACTGACCATTCCGCTAAGTGTAGTGTCTGCTGTTTACCCCGAGCATTTCCGTCTTTCCTCATCGTCTGGCCCTGGAAGCTGTAATTATCGTCTACGTAGAAAGGAATATTTCCTTTTGAAGATTCACCTTCCATCCTGTCTGCGAGATCCGTTTAATGTACTTTTCTTAGCATGCATACCAGGGAAGCCACCGTCGAGCTGTAATGTGTTCCAGTAATATCTTCTTTAATGCTCTGGAATGAGATGGTTTTACTTCCTCCAGCTATATGTCAGCCAGAGTGGAATCAAACTGCTAAAGTGGATTTACTGTTGTGAAACTATGGATTGTGTTCAGGCAGCGGTTATACGTTTTTCAAAGATCCTGTAAATGTCTTGGACCGAATGTTCTTGGGGCAAAAGTGATCTCTTAAGGTGGCCATACATCTCTCGACTTGGTGACCGATCAACCATTCGATTATCATCGAATTGGATGAAAATCTGTGCCGACTAGAGCATGCCTGATCAGTGATGAGATCAATTGTGGGCTGAAATTGGTTGCATGTATCGATTGTACATGCTGCAAGATGTCAGGCCATCGTGGTGGATCGGGTGCGTGGCGGTAACGTGAGCAATATCAGAACAAGCGACGAAACCCCCAATGATGTTCCCCCTTGTAAAAGTCCACTTTTCAAATAACGATACAGCACACCACTGGCTGCAAATCAATTGCTGTGTATTGCGGAACAAGTATTTGCAGTCCGGCCGAGACTTGGCACCGGCTTGTAGCCAGGTTTCACACACCTGAGGGGCTGTTCTCCAGGCATCACACAGTAGAGACTGTTCCCCCGTGAGTAGAACTGTGCCCCCTTGTTTGCATATTACATTACTTGTCTTAGGTTGCCCACCATGCAGTGCCCATCCATCTTCGGAATCCCGTTTCTCCATATTGTGTTATACACGCCACTGGTGTATATCAGGTGTCGAGTGTATGTATAATCAGGACCCCGAAGACGGATTGGCACCGCGTAGTGGGTGACATAGGACAGGTGATGTAAAATACACACACAGGGGGCACATTTATACATTTTACATTACCTGTCCTATGTCGCCCACCGCGTGGTGCCCAACCGTCTATAAACGCCGCCCGCGTATAGCATGTGTTGCGTGGAGGATCAGGACTCCGAAAACTGATTGGCACCGCGCGGTGGATGACATAGGACAAGTAATGTAAACTGCACACAGAGAGAGCACATTTATACACTAGGGGTGGTGGATGCGGCAGATTCCCGAGAGATTTCAGCATAAAATTGATCGGGAATTGGCCTGTAGTGTATGGACAGCCGACAGATCGCTTTCTAACCAGATTCGATCAGAGAGAGATTTGTCTCTTGGTCAAATCTACTGATCATCGGTAGATGTATGGCTACCTTAACACTTTCCACTCGTATGTCCCGTATATCATACATCGCGAATTCCGCGTTGCACTCGTATGTCCCGCTATGCGGGACATCCCTGTAGCGGCGGTTTGCAGCGCATCGGGAACGCTGCAAACCGCCGATCACTATGCGACCTTTAGTGGGCATGTAATACTACATGCCCACACTGTCAGTGTCCCCCGGCCCCATATTGGAAATCCGCGATCTTGGCCGGCAGGAGGTGACATTTATTTTTAAATGTCACTTCTGTTTCTTTTTTTTTCTTTTTTTTTTTTCATAAAAAATGGTTGCTGATTTGAATCAGCAGATTCCTTTTAGCAGATTCCTTTCAGATTACTTTGCAGAATTTTTGCAGATTGCTTGCAAAGTTGCATAGGGAATCAATGGAATCCCATGGAAGGGACTGGGGAGAGTGTAAATAATAGCCAGTATTTTATTGCTAATCTGCCCAATCGAAATACCAACGATTGCATTGTGTGTAGGGTGGCAGGCATAAAACAACCTATTATTGCGAAACTTGCTCACGCAGGCCCGGATTACACCCAGGAAACTGTTTTTCAATTTACCATACTTTGGCTTTCTCCTCTGCTACCAGCCAATAGAAGATGCCAAACTGTCCAAATAAGGTATCACATTAAACGTTCTAATGTGTTCTTTAAAGGATACCTCAACTGACATGTGAAATGATGAGATAGACATGTATATGTACAGTGCCTAGCACACAAATACCTATGCTGTGTTCCTTTTTTTCTTTCTGTGCCTAAAAGAGTTAAATATCGGGTATGTAAGTGGCTGACTCGGTCCTGACTCAGACAGGAAGTGACTACAGTGTGACCCTCCCTGATAAGAAATTCCACCTATAAAACACCTTCCTAGCAGAAAATGGCTTCTGAGGGCCGGTGCACACCAAAAACCGCTAGCAGATCCGCAAAATGCTAGCAGATTTTGAAACGCTTTTTTTTATTTTTCTATGGCGTTTTGCTAGCGTTTTGCGGATTGCTGCTGCGGTTTTCAGTATAGTAGATTTCATATATAGTTACAGTAAAGCTGTTACTGAACAGCTTCTGTAACAAAAACGCCGGCAAAACCGCTCTGAACAGGCGTTTTTCAGAGCGGATTGCGTTTTTCCTATACTTAACATTGAGGCAGAAACGCATCCGAAATCCAAAAAATGCCTCACCCAGGCATTTTTCGTTTCTGCAAAATGCCTCCCGCTCTGGTGTGCACCACCCCATTGAGATACATTGACCAAGCGGATCCGCAGCCGCAAGCGGCTGCAGAAACGCTGAAAAAGCCGCTCGGTGTGCACCAGCCCTTAGAGCAAGAAAGAGATAAAAAGAGGAATTTCTTATCAGTGAGGGTCACACTGTAGTCCCTTCCCGTTTGAGTCAGGACTGAGTCAGCCACTTACATACCTGATATTTAACTCTTTCAGATAGAGAAAGAAAAAAAGGAACACAGCATAGTTATTTGTGTGCTAGGCACTGTACATACACATGTCTATCTCATTATGTCACATTTCAGTTCGGGTATCCTTTAAAATAAGATATACCATGTTACGGTGTTACGTTCCATGTTAAAATCAGAGAGTAACAACAACAAATAACATTTGTAAAGCGCTGTTCTCCCGTGGGACTCAAAGCGCATAAGCATGGCTCAGACCATCGTGGTACAGAGGAAGACATTTTATAAATCTGGAAATGCCAGGCTAAACAGGTGGCTTTTCAGTCTGGATTTGAATAGCTCCAGGGATGGTGCTGTCTTTACTGGGTGTGGTAGGGAGTTCCAGAGTGTAGGGGCAGCATGGCAGAAGGCTCTATCTCCAGATTTTTTGAGGTGCACTCTGGGAGTGACCAAGTTTACAGAACTTGCTGATCTGAGGTTGTGAGAGGTGTGGTGCAGCTTCAGCAAGTCCTTCATGTATCCAGGGCCTAGACTGTGCAGTGATTTGAATGTCAGCAGTCCAATCTTGAAGAGTATTCTCCATTCTACTGGTAGCCAGTGCAGTGAGCGAAGGATCGGTGTAATATGACAGTGGCGAGGCTGGTTTGTTAGCAATCTGGCAGCAGAATTCTGCACTAATTGCAGGCGACGCAGGTCCTTTTTGGGGAGGCCAACATAAAGGGCATTGCAGTAGTCCAGACGTGATGTGATGAAGGCGTGGACTAGGGTTGGAAGATCCTCTGGGGGAATCAGATGTTTAATCTTTGCAATGTTCTTCAGATGAAAGAAGGAGGATTTAACTACAGATGAAATTTGGTTTCTGAAACTCAATTCCCCATCGATTAGTACGCCAAGGCTGCGCACAAAGTTGTAGCTGTTTATGTCTGAATTCCCAATCCTGATTGGTGTTGCTTTAGGATAGAGCTGTTTTGATGGCGGGCACTGGCTTTGGACAAACAGGACCTCAGTTTTGTCAGCATTCAGTTTCAACCAGTTATCATTCATCCATGCCTGTAGCTCAGCTAAGCAAGAGTTTATTTTTGGGGTAGGGTCTGTTCCACCAGGTTTGAAGGACAGGTATAGCTGTGTGTCATCGGCGTAGCAGTGGTACGTCAGGCCATGTCGTTGGATAAGTGTGCCGAGTGGCAACATGTAGATTGCAAACAGCAGAGGGGATAGGATTGATCCTTGTGGCACTCCGAATTGTAGAGGTGCAGGTTTGGACATTATGGGTCCTAGGGATACTCTCTGTGTTCTGTCAGTCAGGAATGATCTGAACCACTGGAGGACTGATCCACTGATGCCACAGTACTCCTGCAGTCTGTTAAGCAGGATTTCATGGTCAACTGTATCAAAAGCCGCTGAGAGATCCAACAGGATTAGGATGGAGCATTCCCCTCTGTCCCTTGCCATGAGCAGATCGTTGCAGACTTGGATGAGGGCTGTTTCACAGCTGTGGTGTTTCTTAAAGCCAGATTGTAGAGGGTCCAGGATGTTGTTTACTGACAGCCAGGTTTCAAGTTGCAGATAGACAGCCTTTTCAATAACTTTACCTAAGAAGGGGAGGTTGGAGACAGGTCTGTAGCTGCTCATAGCATCTGGATCCATGGAAGGTTTTTTAAGAAGGGGCTTGATGATTCCTTCTTTTAGAGAGGTAGGAAACCTCCCTGCTTGTAGAGAGCAATTTACTATTTTGTGAAATGCTGGGCCAAGCAGGTCAGGGCATTTCAGCATATGTTTAGTTGGTCCAGGGTCCAGTTCGCAGGTTGTCTGGCGGAGGCGACGGAGGATGTCTGAGATCTCTTCCTCACTAATACTTTTGAAGTCAGTCCAGGGTGTTAGGTTGTTTTTGCAGCTATTTCCAGGAGTTGCATGAGTCTTGGGTGCTGTGGATTGAATGAGAGACCAAATGGAGGATACTTTGTCAGCAAAGTAGCACGCAAATTTCTCACATAGCTCCTTTGAGGGAGTTATAGTAGGTTTTAGACAGGATGGATTACATAGTCTATCAACTGTGCGGAATAGTTGGGCTGGTCTGTTGGCGGCCTTTGCGATCTCCTGTGATAGGTAGAAGGATTTTTTCTTGGTGATCGCATTTTGGTAGTTTTCCAGGTGAGAGACAAGGGTGTGTTTATCTTTTGAATTCTGGGATTTTCGCCACTTCCTTTCTAGTCTGCGCACTTCTTTCTTCATGTCCTTTAGTGAGCTGTCAAACCACCGTGCATGGTGAAGTGGTGTAGACTGTTTAATGCGAACTGGAGCAAGGGCGTCATAGGCAGATGACACTGCATGGTTGTACATCAGGACCATGGAGTCTGGGTCTGCGCAATGATTGGTTAATGCGTCGAAGTTGAGGGTATTCTGAACGTGCTGGGGTGAGACATCTTTCGGTGAACGGTATTTTATGAGTTCTTTCCCTCTGTGTTTTATCGCTGGTCCTGTCAGAGAGAAGTGGATGGTGTGGTGGTCTGACCATACCACTGAGTTTATATCCATGTGTGATATTAAAAGTCCGGAATGAAATATAAGATCCAGGGTGTGCCCTTTCGTGTGGGTGGGGAGGTTGACAGCCTGAGAGAGACCCAGTTCATTCATTATGAGAAGTAGTTCACTTCCTAGGTGGGAGTCGTGATCATCCACCCATGCATTGAAGTCTCCCAGGATGATCCATCTAGGGTGTTCCACTGTTAGGCAGGATAAGAGTTCAGATATTTCCTTAAGAAAGGCTGGACCATTTTTTTTGGGCGGGCGGTATATGAGCAATATGTTGTTTACTTCTGCTGACAGTTGGGCTGCAAGACATTCAAAGGTTTCAGTGGGGCCTATGGGCAGGGGCCTTATGTTCAAAGAGGATCTGAAGCATATGGCAACCCCCCCACCCTTGCGGACTTGTCTCTCACAGTGCAAAACTGAATAATTGGTCGGCACGGTTGCTTCAAGAGTTGGGCCTGCATGCTTCCCAAGCCAGGTCTCTGTCAAAAAGGTCAAATCAGAGAGCTCTATTAGGTCATGTATAGTTGCAGTCTTATTATTTATCGATCTGGCATTGTAAGAGGGAGAGCGCATTTCTTTAAAAGAAAACTCCGAGCAGAAATGACTTCCTTTAGGAAAGAACTCCGAGTGGAAAGGGTTAATCCTGGGAATGCACAATGTTTCAGCAGATTTACTGTCCATTTGATTTTCCAATCATTTTTCTGTTCGATTTCCATTCACTTCTACGAGAAAAATGATCGAAATCAGATCGGACCTGTCGGAAATTATTTATCAAGCCATCTATCTGCCAAAAAATACTCCTGGTCTATTGCATTTAAATATTAATATACCGATTGCTTAACATGGGCTGTCACATCTAATTTTATTCTGCATGCGGGGAAACTGCATGTGATTCCCCTCGTGTAAACCCTGCCTAAAATCTACAATGAGAATATCACTTCCAGTACAGGCCAAAAAGACCCACAATGCATTAGTCTCATACACTGTGCCCACTTATGGCCTTGGCTGTGGTGTTCAATGCACAGGATATGGAGCCTGTGGTGTGAAAGGCATCCGTGTTTGGAGTTGATGGGAGCAGGACACGTAAAGTTTATTTTATTTATTTAATGTATTTATAAAGCGCTAACACATTACTCAGCGCTGGACATTAGTTAAGACTACAGACAATATTTAGGGGTGACATACAGCAATAAGACAATACAGGAACACATGCAAACCAGATCATGCAGCACAGTATGAGTACAAGGTACTGCTTAGTCCAGGGGTCCCCAAACTTTTTTAGTCAAGGGATAGGTCAACATACTTCAGACTGCTGGGGGCCGGAGTGTACATAAAATGATGTAGAAAAACATTACATTGAACCTAGGTAGTGTAAACAGTGCCTGAAACACAATCCCCCACACGCAAAGCAATCAGTGTTAAAAATATATACGTCCCCCAAAAACAAACCCCTTTCCAAAGAAATTGCAAGGACTGCAAAGTATCCACCCCTACACACACGTGCGTGCACACACTGCTTTTATATTACCTCTAACAACCCAACTCCCACCACTACCACGCACCAGGCAGTGAAGCATACCTTCATACCTTCATTCAATTCCTTCATACATGATAATAAAAATTTGAATTAGGTAACAACCATCCAATATTTACTCCCAATAGATCTGATGAAACTGACTGGATTTTCCTTAGCTCAACCAGTGAATTCTTGAATCGAATGATGATCAGAGACAACCAGTAAACAATGGTTTCATCGACCATGAGGTGGCCCAACATGTTAGTGTCAATCAGACAAATGACCAACCAATGTACGGTCAAGGTCACAACAGCAGGAAACCTACTAGAACTTGTTAAGGTTAAAGTTTATTTCATAAGTGAATAAAAACTGGCTAGTGAAGAGAACTCCTGAAATGATGCCAATGCTTACTGAATGACATTAAAGTGAACCAGAGGTGATATGGAGGCTGCCATATTTATTTCCTTTTAGAGGGAGCCTGAGATGGAGCCACAACATAAAAACATACTTGCCTGGGTTTTTTTTCCCAGTCACTACCCCCCCCCCCCCCCCAGCCTCTTCTGGCAGCCCTGCCGATCTATTTGGCTGCAGAAGTGTCTGAATTACACCAGAAACAAGCATGCAGCTAATCTTGCCAGATCTGACATTAATGTCAGAAACACCCGATTTGCTGCATGCTTGGTTAGTGTCTATTAGTGTCTATTAGTGTCTATTAGTGTTAGTGTCTAAAAGTATTAGTGGCACAGCATCAGCAGGATAGTCAGGCAACTCGTATTGCTTAAAGGGCCTGATCGCTCCCACGCTATCCTCTTCTGGCTCCCAGTTCACCCGCAACTGGCCCCTGATGTTCTAACATAGTGTGGGTATTTAAAGGACAACTGTAACAAGAGGGATATGGAGGGTGCCATATTTATTTCCTTTTAAACAATACCAGTTGCCTGGCTGTCCTGATCCTCTGACTCTAATCCTTTTAGATCTAGACCCTGAACAAGCATACAGTAGATCGGGTGTTTCTGACAGTGTCAGAACTGACAAGATTAGCTACATGCTTGTTTCTGGGGCAATTCAGACACTACTGCAGCCAAATAGACCAGCAGGACCGCCAGGCAACTGGTACTGTTAATAAGTAAATATGGCAGCCTCCATATCACTTTCACCTCTGGTTCACTTTAAACTTAAGAGAAGGGAATGGGAGATTGGTAGGAGGGGACGAATAATTAGCAGGTCACCGGCAGCAACGAACTGCGCAGGCTTCAGTGACGTCGTTGAACTTAATAGCTGCAGGGGGCTGGTAAAAGCCAATCAAAGTTCACCTATTGATTTTCAATATTTAATTGCTGCCATTCTTGCACTGTTAATGGCATAAGCTTCAAACCTGGTACAGTTGGTCATTGGGTCACTGGGGTTCAAATTCAGAAAAGGGGGTGAAGCCACAAACAGCCAATCAGATTTGTTTCATTACTATGCAAATTATTGATGCCAAAGACCGCAAAGCTCACAAACTAGGTAATTGAGTAATTGTGTGTTAGGGTTAGAAAAAGTGGGCGGAGCCAACACCAACCAAATACATACCCGGGCAATCTTGTAACCACCATTGTTTACATTGAGTCATCCCCAGACCATACGTCTGTCCTGTTTGCAGGTGCTATCAGCATTTCAGTAGAGTGTTATTGAAGGTGGATGGTCAGTTTATAACTTGAGAAACAACAAGGGCAGTTTCAATTCAAAGCCTCTCTCTCGGCAGGATCAACACACACTGTAGGTATTTTACTATAAGTAAAGTCACAGGATAGCAGATTATTCTTGACATATTGAGCTTGTGGTACCGTTTTTTTTTTTTCAGCATATACAACACACTTAGGTTTAAAAGGTAAAAGTCAGGAAAAAACCCCAAAAAACTAAGCTTGATGCATTATTGTGCAGGGGCGTCTTATGGGCATTTTCACCCCCCCCCCCCTCCCCCCAACTGGTTTTAACCTAGCTACATTGACTGCTCTCCCACTCTCCCGGCTACACTCACATCTACACTGACTACACCACCTAACTGCATGCTCTTACAGATCCAGCGACGCACGCTGGATCAGTAAGATCTTGTAGGGGGGACACTTGACCAGACTTTCGGCATATAAGATGCAGTGACTCATCCGCCCTCCCCTACCTCCCCAAAAGTGTCTTATATCATAGGAAATGCAGTATTAATTATATATTATATCAACATATGTACTGAGTGCTGATTGCCACGGATTTCGGGTCTTAGCTACTGAGCTGTTTAAAGAGAATCTGTATTGTTAAAATCGCACAAAAGTAAACATACCAGTGCGTTAGTGGACATCTCCTATTACCCTCTGTCACAATTTCGCCGCTCCTCGCCACATTAAAAGTGGTTAAAAACAGTTTTAAAAAGTTTGTTTATAAACAAACAAAATGGCCACCAAAACAGGAAGTAGGTTGATGTATGTCCACACATAGAAAATACATCCATACACAAGCAGGCTGTATACAGCCTTCCTTTTGAATCTCAAGAGATCATTTGTGTGTTTCTTTCTCCCTGCAGTTCTCATGCACTGAAGTTTCAGGCTGCTCTTTTTTCTCCTGCAAACAGCTTTGCCCTTGTCTGTAATTCTTCAGTATGTGAAAGCCCAGCCAGCTCAGAGGACGATTTATCCAGCTTGTAAAAGATAAGAGAGAAGAGAGAAGCTGCTCTAATCTAAATAATACACAGGCAGTGTGCATAGATGGGCCTGAAATGGGGAATTCATAGCAGAACCACAACACTGAAGAACTTGGCAGCCTTCCAGACACAGGCTGACAAGTCTGACAAGGGAAAGATACATTGATTTATTACAGAGACTGTGATAGCAGAAAGTGCTGCAGTAAGCCAGAACACCTTAGAATCGCTTTTGGAACTTGTAGGATGATAAAAAACAGGATGCAATTTTTGTTACGGAGTCTCTTTAAAGAGGAACTCTAGTGCAAATAATGTAATAAAAAGTGCTTCATTTTTACAATAATTATGTATAAATGATTTAGTCAGTGTTTGATCATTGTACAAGCTTTCCTCTCCCTGATTTACATTCTGACATTTGTAACATGGTGACATTTTTAATGCCGGCAAGTGATGTCACTAGAAGGAGATCCTGCTTGCTTTTTTGACAGTTGGAAACAGCTGTTATTTCCCACAGTGCAACAAGGCTTCCACAGTGTGATGTCAGGACCTCAGTGCTGTGAGGTGCTGACATCACACTGTGGGAGGGGTTTTACCACAATATTAGCCATACAGAGCCCCCGTTTGTGAAAAGGAATAGATTTCACATGTAAAAGGGGGTTTCAGCTACTGATTGGGATGAATTTAATTCTTGATTACGGTTTCTCGTTAACACCACGATTGCCAATTACACCAAAATTTCTGTTTGTTGGGTAAGCTGTGTATGGTTGCGTTCACACTAGTGGTGTTGTGTTGGAATTACACACATTATTCCCCCGCACACATGGGCGTTCATCTCTATTACAGCACGCATGGTTACAGAAAATAGACAGTGATTGTCAAGTTGATAACGCCTGTGGTGTGCTGGAAAATGGTGCATGTACCAAGTTTATTCCCTGCATGTGGGAATTGCATTTAAATATTAACATACCCATTACTTAACATGGGCTGTCACATCTAATTTTATTCTGCATGTGGGGAAACTGCATGTGATTCCCCTCGTGTAAACCCTGCCTAAAATCTACAATGAGAATATCACTTCCAGTACAGGCCAAAAAGACCCACAATGCATTAGTCTCATACACTGTGCCCACTTATGGCCTTGGCTGTGGTGTTCAATGCACAGGTTATGGAGCCTGTGGTGTGAAAGGCATCCATGTTCGGAGTTGATGGGAGCAAGACACGTAAAGTTTATTTTATTTATTTAATGTATTTATAAAGCGCCAACACATTACTCAGCGCTGGACATTAGTTAAGGCTACAGACAATATTTAGGGGTGACATACAGCAATAAGACAATACAGGAACACATGCAAACCAGATCATGCAGCACAGTATGAGTACAAGGTAATGCTTAGTCCAGGGGTCCCCAAACTTTTTTAGTCAAGGGATAGGTCAACATACTTTAGACTGCTGGGGGCCGGAGTGTACATAAAATGATGTAGAAAAACATTACATTGAACCTAGGTAGTGTAAACAGTGCCTGAAACACAATCCCCCACACGCAAAGCAATCAGTGTTAAAAATATATACGTCCCCCAAAAACAAACCCCTTTCCAAAGAAATTGCAAGGACTGCAAAGTATCCACCCCTACACACACGTGCGTGCGCACACTGCTTTTATATTACCTCTAACAACCCAACTCCCACCACTACCACGCACCAGGCAGTGAAGCATACCCAGGTGACAACCTGCCATACAATTGGACAGCAGTGCCACCTAATGCGGAATTGGGTTGGAAGCCAGTGAATGACTTCTTGCTGGCTTCCATGTGGAAACGTGGTGCCAGCACTGCTGCTGCATGTATAAGTGATAAATTTTGTGTGTGGAGGGCCAGTAAAAAAACCTCAAGGGGCCACATTCGGCCCGCGGGCCTTAGTTTGAGGACCACTGGCTTAGTCAGTCACTGGATGGGAGCATGGAGATTAGGCCAGTCGAGATTACTCAAGAGTTCACTCAGATCCATAGGAAGGGTGTATGGTAATGGAGGTGCATGACCAGTTAGCAGACACAAGGAGGAGGGCCCTGCCCGAAGGCTTACAATCTAGAGGGTTCTAATCTAATGCCTAGTACACACTATACAATTTTCTGTTATGATGGGCATACACGGTGAGTTTATGCACCGGCGGCGCGTCACCGCTTGCCCGCGCGTGCTGCAGATCGATTCCCGCTCGTCCCCGCCGGCGCTGCTAATCAGCGCTTCATTTCCTCCCATTGTTCTTCCCGCCGGTATCGAGCGCAGTATCGATCCGGCGGGGTATCGGACAGGTTGAATATTATCAATCGAGCCATCAGCGGCTCAATTGATAATATAAAACTTACCGTGTATGCCCAGCATTAGATTTTGTGGTAAGATTTTATGTAATTAGATTATTTTCTGTGAAGTACTGGTAGAGACTGGTCATTATCTCTGGTGCATTGTCTTCTGGTTGAGTAGAACAATGCTTAATTGCTAGGCAGATAGATGGTTAGATAATTTCCAACATGTTGGAAATTATCTATCTGGCAGGTAAATCTAACAGAAAATTGTATGGTGTGTACTAGGCATTAAGTTGCAGTGAAGTTGTTGGAAGACATTAATGTGGAACAGCTTTGTGTTTACATGTTGTCTACTCTTTCTCTGGCTCCATCTGTCTTTGCTGCAACTCCTCAGATGGAAGTATACCTGACCCGAGGCAAGGCTACCCAAGGTAAGCACAGAGTTGTGTTTAGGCTGGATTCACATACCTCTGTTGGTTGTCCATTTTTCTCCTAGTTCCTCACGGCTTCTGTAATCACTCCTTGAATGTTACGTTTGGCTAAAGTCAAATTTTCAAACCGAAAGAAGCGTGCTTCCTGCAATGTTCCCTCAAATCAATCTCCCGTATCCTCCTCTTCCCCACCCTGTTTACTCCCCTTAAGGAGGAGGGAATGGTAGGGTGGTGGGAGGGACGATTGCAGTAAGCCTGCCTCTTCCTGTCTAAATTTGAGTTTAGCTAAAAGTCGTATTTTTCAAAGAGTGATTATTGAGACCAAGCGGTAATGAGGGGAGGAACAGACCATACACAGTGATATGTGGATCCAGCATGAACATAACTCTGGGATTACCTTAGGTATCTTTGCTTCAGGGTAAGGTATCCTTTAAATACCTGGACAGATAAAATACATATGTTGACCAAAGCGAAAGGACGTGAGAGTCAGATATCCATACCGGCATCTCCATTATTTTCCAGATAAAATGTAGGCAAGTAGCAATGGGCTGGACCAGATCTTTTAGATCATTGTTTTATTGCCATGTGTTATGGAAAGCCTTGCGTTTCTCTACCCCTCCCTTGCTGTACATGCAACTCAACCAAGCCTAGTGTGTACAACAGCCAGATGACACAAACCTGTACAAAAAAAATTGTGTAACAGGTTTTTTTTTTTTTTTAGGTTTTTAGAGTGTCTGTTGCTTAGCCTAATTCCCCACAACCCAACATGCTGGTCAGGGCTGAGGAGTCAGAGCAATTTTTGGGTACCTGGAGTCAGTGGTTTCATAAACTGAGGAGTTTAAGTCAGATGATTTTTGTACCAACTCCACAGCCCTTGTAAGTATTAGACTAAGGAGTCAGAGTTGAAAAGTCTGAATCTGAGCAATTTTGGGTACCAGGAGTCGGAGTCAGTGGTTTCATAAATTGAGGAGTTAGATGATTTTTGTACCGACACCACAGCCCTGATGCTGATGCTATGGTAACTTGCCATCAAGCACAAAAAATACTCACATGACCCCAGTCTGACTCATCAGATTTATCCATGGCTACACAATATGATGGTCAGGCATACTATGTATAATGTGAATCATTCGTTATGTAGAGGCTCACAACGTACAGTAGATTTTGGGTAGATTGTTAAAAGATTACTCAGTTGGACTAGCGCCGGAGTAAACCTTTCATAACATCTCCTTGTCACCACACTCATTCTTTGTGGTGTTACACGTGCCAGAAAGAAATTACAGGTCCACTTTGAAATAGACATTACTGGTTTTGAAATGTGCTGCCGGTTTGTCTGGCAGCAGTGATGATACACTTGAAATGTTCCATGTCAAGTGTTTTGCGGTCCTGTCCATGGATTAAAGGTGTCTGCGAGGAAAGCTGATGTGTCCTGACATGTACAGTAACATAAAGCTGGGGAGGAAGATGTATTGTAGTTTAATAGGCTTCTGTCTTGCTGAGTTCTCAATTAGCTGGATAACTTGGCAGCTACACTTCTGACACCATTCCAAAGCAGTGACATTTACGGAACACGGTGTGAAGACCCGTGTTTGTTGCACAGGAAGCCGTCCTTCCCACTTATGGATCGATTGAAGTCAGTAATTTCCATTCTGCTTCTCCTGCAAATTTGCTAGCAGTATTTAGCAGAATGAGCCACTGTATCCAGTTAATGTACTACAAGCACGGGTATGCTCTGAAAGGTGAACAAATGCCTGATATATGCAGACGTTTAAAGTGAACCAGAGGTGAAAGTGATATGGAGGCTCCCATATTTATTTCCTTATTAACTGGTACAGTTGCCTGGCGGTCCTGCTGGTCTATTTGGCTGCAGTAGTGTCTGAATTACCTCAGAAACAAGCATGTAGCTAATCTTGTCAGTTCTGACAATGTCAGAAACACCTGATCTGCTGCATGCTTGTTCAGGGTCTAGATCTAAAAGGATTAGAGGCAGAGGATCAGGACAGCCAGGCAACTGGTATTGTTTAAAAGGAAATAAATATGGCACCCTCCATATCGCTCTTGTTACAGTTGTCCTTTAAATACCCACACTATGTAAGAACATCAGGGGCCAGTTGCGGGTGAACGGGGAGCCAGAAGAAGATAGCGTGGGAGCGATCAGGCCCTTTAAGCAATACGAGTTGCCTGACTATCCTGCAGATGCTCTGTCACTAATACTTTTAGACATAGACACTAACCAAGCATGCAGCAAATCGGGTGTTTCTGACATTAATGTCAGATCTGACAAGATTAGCTGCATGCTTGTTTCTGGTGTAATTCAGACACTTCTGCAGCCAAATAAATCGGCAGGGCTGCCAGAAGAGGACAGGGTGGGAGTGATCAGGCTGGGGGGGGGGGGGGGGTAGTGACTGGGAAAAAAAAACCCAGGCAAGTATGTTTTTATGCTGTGGCCCCATCTCAAGCTCCCTCTAGAAGGAAATAAATATGGCAGCCTCCATATCACCTCTGGTTCACTTTAATGTCATTCAGTAAGCATCAGTATCATTTCAGGATATCTCTCCACTAGCCAGTTTTTATTCACTTCTGAAACAAACTTTAACAGGTTGGTCATTTGTCTGATTGACTCAAACATGTTGGGCCACCTCATGACCGATGAAACCATTGTTTATTGGTTGTCTCTGATCATCAGTCGATTCAAGAATTCACTGGTTGATCTAAGGAAAATCCAGTCAGTTTCCAGTCAGTCAGTTTCATCAGATCTTTTATCTATTGGGAGTAAATATTGGATATGGTTGTTACTAAACGTAATTCAAAATTTTACTATTATGTATTAAGGAATTGGAGACCGTTATAAAAAATTACATTGAAAACGACCCTGCTTGAATGAGCAGTACTCCAGTTTTGCTCTGAAAAAATGTAATTTATACTGAGCTATGGTATGTAAATAAAAGTCACAAAATTATATGGAGAAAGTCAAAAATGTTGGGTCTCATCTCTGTTGTGATTGGTCACCTGCAGAAACCCAGCACCAGCTCCTGAGCTTCAGATTTTTAAGCCAACAGAAGGCTTCAGTGCCTTGACAACCCAAGCTTTGAGTATATCCAGATCCTCTGGTTCTTTAACTTATTTGTCTCCACTTACCTGCAGTACTCCTATACTCTTGGCATACTGAAGGGCGATATTAAAGTGGACCCAAACTCTTGCACAGCACACAATAGTCTTTATTCCACATATAGTGCGGATAAATTCACTGCTCAGTGTTCTTTGTTTGTTTAGCCATATCAAGGTGTCTAATTATTTAATGACAACTGTGAATAGACTGAAGGTAACACTGAGGCTTAACCCTTTCAATGCTCCCAGCAAAATTGAAACCAAGTTTACACTTCTTCTTCTTCTTTGAGATTAGGAAACCGGCTCTTGGCAAATCTGGGTTACAGAGCTTCTGTATTTTAGCTACGAGGTATGCAGATGCCAGCTTTCCACACATCAAAGAAAAAAAAATATGTAAATAGTACCTTTTTTGTAAGGGCCCTTTCACACCAGGCACAATTGTTCCAGTTTTGACTTAACATGTGTTGTGCGCGGTTTCCAAGGTAAAACGTAAGTCCAAAGACTTTCATTTTTCTATTCACATCTAGCAATGCATTGCGATGTAACGCCACTGGGAACATTTTATCGCACAATGGAAGCGATTTCTTGTCAAGTTAATTAGTACAAGTGCCACTGATGCGTGCTGAAACACAGCTTCGCGACGTCATGACGTGCACCACAATGTGTGTATGAAATCGGGTTTGCACATCTTAGCTAGTGGGAAAGGGCCCTAAAGGAATCCATTATATATTTAACTTGACTTTTGATTTGATTCCAAACTCATTGTGACTAGTGTCATAAGTTCCCCCTTGTCTATTTGGCGTGTGTGATTTGTGCAGTGAGGAAAGGTGAGGTCATGGGTACGATGACTTGTTGCTTTCCTCTTCCCAGATTTCTCATCATGTCAGACAAAAGTGAGCTGAAGGCTGAGCTGGAGCGGAAGAAGCAGAGGTTGGCTCAGATCAGGGAGGAGAAGAAAAGAAAGGAAGAAGAGAAGAAAAAGAAAGAGGTATGGACCTTTAAACAGAGAGTATAACTTAGACAAAACACCTGTGAGAGAAGCCTTTGATGGAAGCAGCAGTTTACCAACCATCTCCTGTTGCATATATGTTACTAAGGAGTGAAGCTAAATCCTTTTGTTAAAATAAATTGCAATGAAATGTGAGCTACGCAACTCATTTTTTAATTTTAATAAGTAAAATGTTTTCATTTTTACAACCAAACTAAGAATGGAGATTGCAAACTGTCAGTAGAGTATTCTCACCTGCCCATTAGCTGAACTGCCGTCACTGTGCAGGGCCGACTTGCAGCCCCTCCAGGTCTCCAATAGGGGCCCCTGCAGTGCATTGGCAGCAGTGCCCAGCCACTTGCATACCAACGCACACCACCTGTTTCCTGTCTCTATCCCCGTCTGTCTGCCTGTTCCCCGTGACCTGGCAGCATGTACATTGCATGACTATGTACACACTGCAGGGTCTTGAGGGAACAGGCTGCCTGCGGGCATGGAGACAGGACACAGGTAGTGCCAATGGGCAGGTGATTGGGCTCTGCTGTCTCACACTGCAGGGGCCCTGGTTGGAGACCTGGAGGGGCTGCAAATCGGCCTTGCACTGGGGCGGCTGTTGCATGGATTTTTCATTTCAAGGTGAAATCTATAAAAAAAAAAAAAAAACTCTTTTCAGTTTGTGAAAGTAATAATATATATTATTATTATTATTATTATTATTATTATTGAATTATAAATCGCCAACCAATTCCGTGGCGCTGTACAAAGTAAGAAACGAACATGGGGTACGTGTTCTAATACAAACTGTTTACATCAATATACAAAATACAACATTGGGACAAAATACAGAATCGATAAAAAATTGGTAATTACAGTAACAAAAGTAACATGATGTATAAAATGTATAATGAATTTCGAGACACAACCGGGGAGAGAGCCCTGCCCTTGCGATGCGAGCTTACAATCTATAGGAATAGAGGGGAACAAGAGGTGGGGTTGTATACAATAAACATGCCTACAGGCAGTGTGTTTTAGGATATTTGGTGGAGTGCAACAATGGACAAAGGGGAAGTGGCCTAAGGTAGAGCGTAGGCTTTTCGGGAAATGGTGAGATTTGAGAGAGTGTTTAATGGTAACAAAGGTTGAAGAGTGATAGGTGTGTTGTGGAAAGGCATTCCAGAGGAGAGGTGAAGCACGTGCTAAATCTTCTATACATGAATGCGAGGAAGTAATTCTAGAGGAGGTTAAAAGAATGTCATGTGCAGGTCTGAGAGTGCGGTTGGGATAGTATCTGGAAGCCTGTACGGGCCCTTTTCCACTAGCAATCGCTAGCGTTCGTGCTAAGCGATTGCGATTCAGCAAAATTTCGCGGCAATTACCTGACGTTTGCGATCGCAATTTTGCTATGCTATGCACTGCATAGCAAGATTGCGGCAATAATCGTTCCGCAGCACGATCGCGATTGAGTTAAAAACGAATCGCGGTAGTGGAAATGACCTACCGCGATTCTTATGTTAAATAGCAAACCGTACCGATTTGAAAATCACTAGCGGTTTGCGATTCAGCAATCGCGCTAGTGGAGAAGGTCCCTAAGAAGATTTGCAGAGGAGAGATATTGTGGAGAGCTTTGTAGGGCAAGGGTTAAGAGTTGGAACTTTATCCTCTGGCCGTGTTCAGTACAGATTGGAGCATTGCCAGTCTGTTATTTGGTAGTCTACAAAGTAGTATGTTACAATAGTCTGGACAAGATATTATAAGACTATGTATTAACATTTTAGTTTTGTCTTAAATTAGAAAAGGTCGGATGAGAGATATGTTTGAGTTGAAGATAACAGGAGCTGGTTAGGGAGTGAACATGGGGAGTCAATTATTACCACTAAGCACTAAATGATTAGTTCTGTTTTACTCGTATTAAGTTTTTAAGAAGTGAGAGGGCATGAAGGAGGATATAGCAGACAATCAGTTAGGAACATGTGTGAGAAGTGAGTTAAGGTCTGGAGCTGAGAGGTACCGTTGTGTATGGTCTGCATATAAGTGGTATTGAAACTCAAAAGAGATGATTAAGTTGCCAAGACCTTGCATGTAGATGGAAAAGAGGAGGGGGCCAAGGACAGAGCCTTGACGTACCCCCACAGACAAAGGATGAGGAAAAGAGATCTGATCTGAGTAAGAGACTGGAAGAGCTTCCAGAGAGATGGGAAGATAAACAGGAGAGAGCGAGGCCCTTTATGCCTACAGATGAAAGTATCTGTAGGAGTAAGGTGTGGTCAATAGTATCAAATGCTGATGACAGATCAAGAAGGATGAGTATGGAAAAATGACCTTTGGATTTAACTCTAAGAAGATCATTGGCCACTTTAGTAAGAACAGTTTCTGTGGAGTGGTTATAGCGAAAGCCAGACTGGAACTGATCAAACGGAGTTGGCAGAAAAAAAATGGCTTAGTTCAGCATGTATAAGGTGTTCAAGTAATTTGGATGCAAATGGGAGAAGTGACACCAGGCAGTAGTTGGCAAGTGCGGTGGGATCCAAAGTTTTTTTTTTTTTGTTTTGTTTTTTTTAAATAGTGGTGTCTCCACAGCTTTTTTGAGTGGGGATGGAACGATGCCAGTGGGGAGGGACAGGTTAAATAGCGATTTTAGTACAGGGATGAAGGCTCAGTTTATACTGTGTGTGTACAGTATATGTGTATGTGTGTATGTATGTATGTATGTATATGTGTGGTCTAATGACATCAACACCTTATATCAGGTATGCATAATTATTAGGCTACGTCCTTTCCTTTGGCAAAATGGGTCAAAAGAAGGACTTGACAGGCTCAGAAAAGTAAAAAATAGTGAGATATCTTGCAGAGGGATGCAGCACTCTTAAAATTGCAAAGCTTCTGAAGGGTGATCATCGAACAATCAAGCGTTTCATTCAAAATAGTCAACAGGGTCGCAAGAAGCGTGTGGAAAAACCAAGGCGCAAAATAACTGCCCATGAACTGAGAAAAGTCAAGCGTGCAGCTGCCAAGATGCCACTTGCCACCAGTTTGGCCATATTTCAGAGCTGCAACATCACTGGAGTGCCTAAAAGCACAAGGTGTGCAATACTCAGAGACATGGCCAAGGTAAGAAAGGCTGAAAGACGACCACCACTGAACAAGACACACAAGCTGAAACGTCAAGACTGGGCCAAGAAATATCTCAAGACTGATTTTTCTAAGGTTTTATGGACCGATGAAATGAGAGTGAGTCTTGATGGGCCAGATGGATGGGCCCATGGCTGGATTGGTAAAGGGCAGAGAGCCCCAGTCTCACTCAGACGCCAGCAAGGTGGAGGTGGAGTACTGGTTTGGGCTGGTATCATCAAAAATGAGCCTGTGGGGCCTTTTCGAGTTGAGGATGGAGTCAAGCTCAACTCCCAGTCCTACTGCCAGTTTCTGGAAGACACCTTCTTCAAGCAGTGGTACAGGAAGAAGTCTGCATCCTTCAATTAAAACATGATTTTCATGCAGGACAATGCTCCATCACACGCGTCCAAGTACTCCACAGCATGGCTGGCAAGAAAGGGTATAAAAGAAGAAAAACTAATGACATGGCCTCCTTGTTCACCTGATCTGAACCCCATTGAAAGCCTGTGGTCCATCATCAAATGTGAGATTTACAAGGAAGGAAAACAGTACACCTCTCTGAACAGTGTCTGGGAGGCTGTGGTTGCTGCTGCACGCAATGTTGATGGTGAACAGATCAAACACTGACAGAATCCATGGATACACAACTATCTGAAAAACTGCGCTGATAATACAATACGGGGTTTCACCGGTGGTGCGCTGCTTTCTATACACATAAATCTCAATATTCAACCAATAGCTGCGCACTTAGATACTGCAAAACAAGTGTCTCTCTTTCTCATGCAAGACAGTCCTACAAGACAAGTAGTGTGGAGTTCTTCCTAAATGACCTCCAAGTTCCAATGACCAATTCTTGCGGTAAAATTCACCTCCACCACACCCCACGCAGTGGGAACTCCCCGCATACAAATGACCCTCTGTTAGATGGGTCTCCAGCGCTTAAGGGGTCATCTGGCCGCCCCCTGCCATTCAAGGATTCTCCTCCACTGAGATCACTCTGCTGCAGTATCAATACACCTCAAAAAGACAAATAACCAGAGCTCCCATAGCGTAAAATTGTAAAACCACTTTAATTTTAAAAGAAATGCACACTTACAAACGTGTCCGGTGTTTAAAGTGAACCTTAAGTGTCCCAAAAAAAATGAGTTTTACTCACCTGGGGCTTACCTCAGCCCCCTGCAGCTGATCGGTGCCCACGACGAGTCGCTCTGATGCTCCGGGTCCCGCTGGCGGCCACTTCCGGTTTCGCCGTCAGGACCGTCAGGCTGGGGAACGCGGCTGATACTACGCGTTCCCAGCCAAAATAGCACCCCTATGCGGCCATATGTCCGCATACGGGTGCCTATGCGGACATATGGCCGCATAGGGGTGCTATTTTGGCTGGGAACGCGTAGTATCAGCCGCGTTCCCCAGCCTGACGGGTCCTGACGGCGAAACCGGAAGTGGCCGCCAGCGGGACCCGGAGCATCAGAGCGACTCGTCGTGGGCACCGATCAGCTGCAGGGGGCTGAGGTAAGCCCCAGGTGAGTAAAACTCATTTTTTTTGGGACACTTAAGGTTCACTTTAAGGCACAGAGTTTTTGTGGGCTCCACCCCAATCGTGGGCCTCCGGGTCGGCTTGGCTGCGCTGGTTAGTTTGGCCTCCCTCTGACTCCTCACGAATCCCCCTGTGTTGCCTCCACGTCTGCTGGCCGCGTGCGCTTTACCGGTTTCGTCGCCTGATGAGTCGCTATGCTTTTTTTCATTTTACTCAGTTATAGTGGATTTTATATCTAACAGTTAAAGGATACCTTAGTGCTAAAAATATGCCAAAAATGACACCTACTGTGTGTGTGGGGAGTAGCGCAGAGGCTTACAGCACCTCCCTTGCCTCGCGTCAGCCTCTGTTTTCCTGCAGAGTGGCCCGTTCCCAAGTCCTGGTCTGCAGGGTTGGGCGCATGTGCAGTATGTCTGCTTGGAGTACTCGCACACTCTTGCAGGAAGACATACCTGGAGCGTGAGTGCGTGCACTGGATTTGAGGTCGGTGAGGAGCGCGGTCACAAGGCACCCAAGCAGACCTACTGCACATGCTCAGCATGTCCGTGTCAGAGGGCACTGAACACGCTGACCAAGACTTCGGAACGGGCTGCTTTGCAGGAAAACAGAGGCTGACGCCGTGGCAAGGGAGGTGCGGTAGGCCTCTGCACTACTCACCACACACACAATAGGCGTAATTTTTGGCATATATTTAGCACTTATGTATCCTTTAGTGTTGTGAATCCACGCTAGCACCAGTAATGAAATTTGGTTTCCCATTCTCTTGCAATTAGTAAAATATACAGCAGGGGGAGCCAAATCCTTGCGCTTTCTAAGCTTGGATGAGGAACTTGTGTTGCTATCCTCTGCTTCTTGTAATACAAATGGGTCATAAATCTATTTTACATAAAAAGTTAATTTTCTTTGCCACAGCTTACTGTTTAATAACTTAACATTTACACCAATTATTAGAAATATAGAAAGGGGGTTGCCATTACTATTTTTTTTTGTTTGGTTTTGTTTTATACTGTTTGCTTGGTTGTCAAGTTAGTTTTTTGCTTTAGTTACTGAACCAAAATTTGGAAACAGCTGTTGCCTGCCTTGTGGCTGTTTTAAAGAGGAACTCTGGACTTTTGGAAAATCTGTCATTCAGATTCCTGACCCTCGTTTAGATTCAACTTTAAAGGTTTTAAAAATAAAATAGTTTGCTTAAAGCACACCAGTAACTTTAAAAAATAATATCTGATCCTCTATAACCCCACTGCTGCTGGCCTCTCTCCTTCTTTGTGGCCGCGCTCCCATCCGTGTACAAGTGTGGCCGCACTGTGCAGAGGCCAGTAGGTTTGCGCCTGTGCAGTAGCATTGAGCTGCTGGTTTATGGAGAAAAAAAGCAATGCATGAGCGGCTCCATGCTATTGCATGGACACGGACTGGGCTTTGCATCTGTGCAGAGAGGTTATGTTCGTATACGGAGGGGAACACGGCCACGAACAATCTTCAATATTGAAAGTGCGAGATTGTTTGTTTGTTGGTCCCAGCGCAGGATGGGTGTAGGAGTACTGGGGAGGGCTCTGGGCTATCTAGAGGCTATTCCCTACTGAGGTACATATCTAACCTTTTATCTGTTTTTGCTGGTTATAGGTACCCTTCTTGGGCACTTCTGTGCAGTAGCAAGAAGCACCATGGAGTGTAGAATGTTCCCTACAGTTATCAGGGCTTTAGAAAGATGTGATGATCTATTTTTTTTTTTTTTTTTTTTTTTTTAATAAAATCAATTTACCCAGAAAGCTCAAGAGCATGTAAGGGGCTAAAAAGGACCAAAGGACCAAAAAGCCCTCTTAACCTCCTTAGCGGTAATCCCGAGTCAGGCTCGGGACAGAAAGCCACAGTACAGGGTGGTAATCCCGTGCCTGAGTGAGTTTCATGCAGGAGCTGCTGCAGACCTCTCTGTAGTATGTTTTTCTTTCGTGTCTAAAAGCTTGTGAAAAAAATGTTATGCTTTTAGACCTTAAATCTGGAAATAATCATAACGCCAGGGAGGTTAATAAAAAGGCTATGTAAAACAGAAATTTGCCTTCTTTACACAGAAGGTATTTGTGATTATTCAGGTTGGAGTGAACATATGATGCCTCTCCTAATGCATCTTTGCTGAAGATGCAAATTGTCCATTTGTTGTCCCTGAAAGCTAAACACACTTCCAGAACTGCTGGAATGCGATGATGTGTCAACTTGTTAATTGTATAGTGCAATTTTGAACTTTTACTTGGTAGCGCACCCAGGCTATGCATATGCATAATTTAGGATTAGTTAGTGTTAGGGCCCCTCCCATGTAGGATGACTTCTTCGCAGTGGGAGGGACGAGTACTTAATAAGTTGCATGCAAGCTATTACGGAAACCAACATCCTCCAATGGTAGACAGGTGCATTTTATTTGAGTGCTGGGTGTGCATTTTATCCCACTAGTGGGGTTTGCACTCTCAAGCAGGTAGTCATAAGGATGCAATCTGTTTTTAAGTAGTGCTGTTCCTTTCCTCGGCATGTACAAATGTTAATTGTATAGAGCCACAATAACCCAGCATGCGTACAGACCGTTTCAGACTGGTTGGTCATCATCAGTGCCTCATGGCATGAATTTATAAAACCAATGGAATCATTAATGAGAATAGCCATGTCAATAAAATATGATTTTGCTAAAAAGAAAGACAACTGTTGCCAGAATACATACCTTATTTTTTTTCTTATTCTGACAGCCCAATCCACTCCAATCCCCCCCCAATCAGGTGTGTGTGTGTGTGTGTGTGTGTGTAGCGTGTGTGTGTAGCGTGTGTGTGTAGCGTGTGTGTAGCGTGTGTGTGTAGCGTGTGTGTGTAGCGTGTGTGTGTAGCGTGTGTGTGTAGCGTGTGTGTGTGTAGCGTGTGTGTGTGTAGCGTGTGTGTGTGTAGCGTGTGTGTGTAGCGTGTGTGTGTCTCCACACATTTTTATTGATAATTAATTGGTGATACCTGCTGACAGCACTGAATCCCGATAGAAGATATCTGTTTGTGGCTCTCTTGGCCATTGCGTGACAACAAATTGACTAATTCACAAAAACGAACACCTGTTGTCATGATAAAACAGGAAGCCATATTGATTTTTTTTTTCCACCAACCACTGCTGGATAATACGAGCAATAGATGAGAAATGGTACACTAATATCTTAATTTAAATTACACACATATATAGGGATGACTTCTTTTTTTCCCCTTCGCTTTAAGTGAGATTTTTTTTTTTTTTTGAAGCATTCTGCTATTATGGTGGTACTGTATATAATCGATTTTTATGTTATTGTCTCCTACATCTACGTAGTCACTATAGTTTCTGCTGTTCTTTACGGCAAACAGAACCATCCACATCACTTCCTGCTGCAGCTTAAAGGGAACCTGAACTGAGTAAAATTATTCAAAATAAACACGATGTAGCTGCAAATTAATATTATATACATACCTCACCGTCTGTTCCTCTCAGAAGCTCAACTTTATCTTCTTACAGTGATCCCTTCCAGTTCTGACAATATTTTGTCAGAACTGAAATATACCAGTTGCTGTCAGTTATATATCAGCTGCTGTCAGTTACAACTGAATGTGCAAGGTACTGTCCATGTTTCCATATGGCTCAAGTGGGCGATATTACAGTTTAACAGTGTGCTGACCAGGAAGCTGTTCGGGGGTAATGGCCATTTTCAAAATGGAGGACAGAGAATTCCATCGATCACAGTGGACAAACTGGATGCAGGAGAGGAGAAAGAGATTGATGAGTAGACTACACAGGAGGTAAGTACGACGGGTTTGTTTATTTTGGCTTTTTAATTTTCAGTTTAGGTTCTCTTTATTGTCCAGATTGCAGTCACTCCCACCCACACTTATTATGGAAATACAAAGCTGGCATCCAGGCAGTAAGGCCTCTTTTACACTTTACACTGAAAAACAGATGCTTTTAACTGATCAGTTCTTCCATAGCAGTGCATTGTAAAATAGCTTCAGTTTTTCATAATGCTGTGTTTGGTAATAATATTAAAGTAAAAAATGTTCTGTGTAGCATTTACCGTATGTAATTTATTTAACTAATATGGAGTTTCCATTTTTGACATACATCATTGACCCTGAGGTAGTATGCAGATCAGGTTGCGTGTCTGTACTAGGCCTCCACTGAGCACATGCTTATCGCATATGTGGAGCTCACGTTGCTTCAATACAAAGGATTAGTCAGATTCTAAAGTTTAGAGGCCGCTAAAGTCTAAAATCTAGAGGCCTCCTATTTATTTTATAGGAGCTTGGACCATAAGGGGACTTATGGATATACTTGACAGCAGTGGGGTCCAGCTCCTGGCAGAATTAAATCCCATCAGGAATGAGGACCTTATTGCTATTAGTTCGATCCCCTGTTCCTCTAGTCCTTTTAGCTCCTGTGGGATCTAGGCCCAGCTAGTGCTAGCAGCAGGGCAGTGGAGTCGGTACAAAATCCATCCAACCCCTTCGTTTTTGAAACCTCAGACTCCAGGTACCCAAAATTGCTCTGACTCCTCAGCCCTTGCAGGGCCATGAAGTGGGTACAAAAATCACCCAACTCCTCCGACTCCAGGTACCTAAAAATGTCTCAGACTTTACAGCCATGGCTAGCAGTGATGCATGTGTAGCACCTGCAGAATGCAAAAGTTATGCAGGAGAGCAGGCCGTGCACCACTGCACTATGGAAAAAGTACTGTATACACAAGTAAGATAGCCAAGGCAGTGCTGTACTTACAGCACTAGGCCTACTGTCCGATTTATATATTTGACTATAGATAAGCTGTCATAAACAGTTAATTAGGCAGTTGGATTGCACTTGATGGTAGCCATATTTTGTTGGCACTTTGATAAGTCGTCCTATGCTATTTTTTCTGCCACTAGTCTGATCAGAAGAAGGATGTTGCCCCTCCCCAAGAGGAATCTGACTTGGAGAAAAAGAGGAGAGAGGCAGAAGCCCTGCTGCAGAGTATGGGAATCACCCCCGACCCCCCACTGGGTAAGTGTGTTGTACGCATGTTGCTAGCTGCACTGCATGCCTGCCTGCTCTCTTGTAATGCTGCCTGCGTACTAACTGCCTATTCATGTAACCACCACTTACTCCACCGTAGATCAAAAGCTGCACATGTGTGGCCTCTGACAAAGCGGGGGAACCTGCAAAATGCCTCTCAGGCCGTCTGTTCACTCCTTTGCTGTATATTTAAGTACTGAACTGGATTAAAATTGAATTAGCGCATACATGTCAAACTCAAGCCCGTGGGCCAAATCTGGCCCTCGGAGCCATCAGATTTGGCCCCCAAGTGGTTTCCCCACTTTGCATTACGTTTGGCCCACTCTAGACTACCAGGAAAGCTGTATTGGAGGTAAAGCCCTAGATCACCAAAAAAGCCGTATGGTGAGGGAGAGGGAAAGCGCTAGACACCAGGGAACTGTATACGGGAGGGAGGGGTCTATTAGACACCAGGGAAATTTATAGGGGGGGGGGGGCAGTAGACATTGAGGTTGACCCGCGACTTGGTCACGGTGTTCAATGTCGGGCGTTTTGTATTTGAGTTTGCCACCCTTGAATTAGAGCATTCATCACCAGTGCCCAGCCTTTGCTTCTTGTGACTTGATGCTGCATAATGTATAAGCAGGTCTATTGTAGTAAATATCAAGAAACGTGTTTATCTTACAATAATTTTTACAGTAAGTTATTTACTTCCAGCTTATAAAAATAGGAAAATATATAATCTGTGTCTTTTGTTGGCCATGTTGAGAAAGGTAAAAAGATGCATATGGTAATTATTGTTGCTTTTAGCACAAATTTTTAGATTAACTGTAGTGTTGTGAAGGCGAAATAATGGAGAATTTGTTTACCCCGATGTCCAGAGCTCAGGTTCTCTCCATATATTTCACATACCCCGGGGGGTTCATCTGATGGGTCCAGGGGATACATTTTGCTTGTCACAGTCAATATTTATAACAAGTGTTTTTTTAGAAAACTGTAAATCATGAAGTATTTTAGTGAATAAAAAAGCATTAGAAGATGTTTGAAAAGCTTTTATGCCGAATTAGGGTGTTTTGCCAGTAATTATGCGACAAGGGGTGCTGTGCACCTGGCAGCTGGTAATTGAAACTGTTCTCCTCCAATCATTAATCCCTTTTTAAAGAGACCGTACTGACCACAAGAGTGGTAAGCCATAGGTGGCCCTAGGTAAACTAAAGTTACATGTGATATGCTTGAGATCCTTTCCCTCTTCCTTCTTAGTATTGTTGTTGTATCTTCTCTGCCCTCTGAGCTGGAACTGACCTGGAGACAGTGGCAACCTGCCCTCCGAGTGCTGCCAGTCTTACCTGCATCCCCTCCCTGGCAAGTATAATCGCACTGCAAGGGAAACTGTGTGCTTTTTATGCCACTCAGAAAGATAAGGCTGGCACAGCATCCAGATCGGCTGCTTTTGACCTGCCAGGTCATCAGTTTGGAAGAGACTCACTGGAGGGTATACCGCCGCAATATAAGCAAGGACAGGCGGAAACCTGTTACAAATCATAAGTACCTTCCTCCATTTACCTAGGCCACCTATAAAATGCCAGTTTTGTGGTTACTGTAGTGTCTTTTTAGGCTTTGTGCAGAAAAATCATGAACAAGGGCATTTTTAAAACAATAAGTGCTCAGAGTGACATAATGTACTGGACAGATAGTTCATGCATATTATTAAAGTAAATGTAAAGAGACTTAAAAAAAATGAAAACTTACCTATGGACAGGGATGCGCTGCATGCTATAGATCCCTGTCTTCTCTTGCGCCTCTCATTCCAGCATTGTCACCCATTGTTTGTGTTCATCCAACTGGTTGAATACAAGTCTGTGAGCCCTGTGAAGGCTTCAGAAGCACTCAGTGTTTCTGAACACAATGGCTTTGCACTGCGCATGCTTATGTGCGCACTTGCACATGCGCAGTATGGTGACGTCTGTCTCCGGAAGCCATTGTGCCTCTTGAGGCGGCAATTTAAACGGGGATGACGGCGATGGAACGAGTGGAACAATAGAGGACAGGGAAGGCACTATAGGATCCAAAGCCTCCCCTGTCCTTAGGTAAGTATCTGACATTTTATTTTTTTAGTCACTTGACATTAACTTTAATTGTATTTATAAAACGCCAACATACTATGCAGCGCTGTACAATAGATACATGTGGTTAACATTCAGCGCTTCGTAATCTGTGTGCTTTATAAATACAATAAATATATAAATCACATACAAGGAGCACTGAGCAAGAAACATGATCATTTGTTGGCGTTGAATGTCTTTGGTAGAAATAGTGCAATGTCTTTGTTGAAATCCAATCAGAAATATGATCGTAATTTGTAAAAAGAACGTGTGTAGCTTTCTTCTATATCCGATCGATTTTGTATCTGAATATCAATCTGATCACTTGCTTAAAGTAAACCTGAGATGGGACATGAGAGAAAATGTATACATACCTGGGGTTTCCTCCGGCCTTGTCGCTCCCTCGTCGTCCTCTGCCACCTCTCCGTTCTTCTGCAATTGGCGCCAGTAAGTCTGCCGGTCTGGGGCCAACTGCGCATGCACAGGGTGGAATTAAATGCAGTCATTTCTGTACCAGAAAGTAGAGATGGTTTGAAATGATATTTCAAGCTTGCAAGCAAAGTGAAATTGGGCCAATCCAGACCTGCAGGAAAGGCATGTGATTGGCCCAGATCCAAGCTACATACACTTTGCATTAAAGTTACATGGAAGATGGAAAAATTAGCATCTCATTAACCATCTCTTGCACGAAGTAGGGTCTACTGAAACACCTATCAGAGCTCTCTGTAGCATTCATTTGTCTGTAGAGTGGCAGTGCTTCCTTTGATGCCATCTTACCCCTAGTGGGCGCTTCGATCACTCATGGTGAGAGAGATGTGGAGGCTGCCATATTTATTTCCTTTTAAACAAAAAACTATGCTCCTGATCCTATGCCTCTAATCCTTTTAGCCACAGACCCTGAACAAGCATACTTTGACTCAGCTGACTCAGGTTTTGCTGGATTAGCTATATGCTTGTTCCAGGGTTTTGACTCACACTACTTACCCCAGAAGATCAGCAGGGCTGCCAGCACGGTTTACCAGGAAATAAATATGGCAGCCTTCATATCACTCTCACCCCAGATGTTCTTTAAGAGTGTGTAATGATAAAAACTGTTGGAAAATACAAAGTTGAAAATTAAATGTATAAACCTATGTGGTGTTACTCTTTTTTTTTTTTTCTTTAAACCGGCAAAAGTAATTTCCACAGTTCCGTATTTAAAAGAAACCTGACTATGGAGACTGCCATTGCTGACTTTTTAACTGGCCTCTCCCCTTTTAAGTACAACTGAACAGTGCAGTATATGCCAAATGAGTTAGTGTGTTCTTTGTTACAGACTTGAGTTTTGCTCGATAGAAAAATTGAAGGCTTTTCCGCTGATCATAACCCCATATAAACAGCTGTATAAATGTGCACAAAGCTCTTTGAAGCCCTAATTACGTTCCCTTTGTGAACTGTTGGTTTAGTGATAGTCACTTTTGGCCAGGTGTCTGCAGCCTAACTGCCCTTAATTGGTTTGTTAGCCAGTTTCCAAGAAGGGCTCTACTAGTGAATTGGCAGCGAGGCTGAAGGGAGCCCCGCAGGTGGCCCACTCTTCTCCCCTCCTCAGCCCAAGCTGGGGATTACAAGGCAAGTCAGTGGGAATAGGTTGGCTCTTGTGAACTGGCAACACTCTCATTCCCCACACAGCTTATCCGTCCCCTGTTCAGATGACCTAAATACAGAGTCAATGTGGCCAGGCTTCCCACTAACAATGGAACAGTTGGAAAGTGGTGTTCTGTATCGTGCTCACTCTCAGCAGCTACTTTACATATGCATATTTAATGGGTTCCTTTTCTGCCTGCCATTAAATGTAATTATACTATACAACCCCGCTTGCGTTCTATCTCTATGTATATGAAATAAAGGAGATATTAAAATGTAACTTATAAATTGCTTTTTACTTTGTCTTATTAAGGTAAAGCACCTTTTGTCATTTAGTATGCAGATAGATTTAGAATTCAGTTTTTTCCGTATGTCTGGGTTTTCAGTTAGCAATTACTTAAAGCAATATGTAAGTCAACAAAAAATGATTTTTAGCTTACCTGGGGCTTCTTGCAGCTCCCTGGAGTCATCCTGTGCCCATGAACTCTTCCTGATCCCCTCTGGCCAGCAGCGGCGACCCCCGCAAGGCCAGCCTGTCACCGGCTACTGCCCATGCGTGGCCCCAAGCCGCGCACACCCTGATTGCCCTCCCACAGCTGGGAGTGCTCTGCACTTGCGCAGTACACAAAAAAATCGCGGGTATGCGCGGCTTATGACCGCAAGTACGCAGTAGCCAGAGATGAACCAGCTTTGCTGGCCAGAGGGAATCAGGAGGACCTCATAGGCACAGGATGACTCCAGGGGGCTGCAAGAAGGTACGTTAAAATCATTTTTTTATCGACTTAAAAGGAACTATCGCGAAAATATTAAAATGTAAAACGCCTACAAATAAGAAGTTCATTTCTTCCAGAGTAAAATTAGCCATAAATTACTTTTCTCCTATGTTGCTGGCATTTACAGTAAGTAGTAGAAATCTGACATTACCGACAGACTTTGGGTTAGTCCATCTCTCCATAGGGAATTCTCAGCATGGCCTTTATTCTTTATTAAGACTCTCCCTGAAAAAGATTTATACAAAGATGCTGGCCAGCATCCTTGCACGTTGCACACTTCTTTGGCAGTTGGACGGAGCAACTACCATTCACTAAGTGCATTTTAAAAATAAAGAAAACCCTAGGAGCCTCCCCATGAGAAGATGGGCTAGTCCAAAATCTGTCGGTAATGTCATATTTCTACTACTTACTGAAAGTGACAGCAACATAGGAGAAAAGGTATTTATGGCTCATTTTACTCTGGGAGAAATGTGCTTCTTATTTTTATATGTTTACATGCATTTAACATTTTAAAATTTTCGCGACAGAGTTCCTTTAAGTTAAAATCATTTTTTTTTACTCAAATATTCCGTTAAAGGTCCTCTCCAGACTCCATTATGATAAGTTGAGGTTCCCCATCCACTAGACATTTTACAGCAGAATAAATGTTTAAAAAACTTCAGATAGCATCATTTTAGGATATTTATTTTTTTTAGGTCATTTGACCATCAGGTGGCTTTGTTGTTCTCTTCCTTGGGTCTAGTGGAGAAGGGTTGACTTCTGGGAGGTTTGGTGTGGTCAAGCTATTGCTTCTCCTCTTTCCGGGGAGAACATACAAACTCCCTGGTTTGGATTCCAACTGGGAACCCAGCGCTGCAAGGAGAGAGCGCTATCCACTATGCCACCATAGTCAATAGAAGGGGAGGGATGATTGGTTTTGGCTTAAGGGTCAGTAAGCCTATTTTTTTTATTATTATTTCAATAGATTTTTATTGAAGAAAGTTGTTTAACAACACTGGAATAACAATTCCAACATACCGGTACTTATTGGTATTTCTTCGTATTTCAATACAAGACAAAACATTCATAAAGGAAATCAATAAACATTTTTTCTCTCTCACTCAAGCAAGAGGGTAAAGAAAGCTCTAGTAGCAGTGTAGTTGCCTTATAACCAGCTAGAGCAGGGGTCTCAAACTCAATTTACCTGGGGGCCGCAGGAGGCAAAGTCAGGATGAGGCTGGGCCGCATAAGGAATTTCACAATCGCAGTGCATCGCCGCCTCTGCCCGCCCCTCTCACTCTTCCTTCACAGAGAGGGGCGGGGAGAGGCGGCGATTGACGCCAGGAGGGGCAGAGCTCAAGCTAAAAGCTCTGCCCCTTCCAGGAAATGCCGGCGGATATCCCCCCGGGCGATTTGGGGGCTCTGCAGCCCTCGTTTAGCGGCGGGAATGCGGCGGATTACTTGGGGGCACTGAAGCAAACTATAAGGAAGCTTTTGCCGGCGAGGGCCACAAAATATTGTATCGAGGGCCGCGAGTTTGAGACCCCTGAGCTAGAGGAAAGAAGAAACACAGAACTAAAAATCAGAAACCAGCAAAGACAAACAAAATTGGTCCAGATTGGTTTACCAGTATATATACACTCTAACTCTAATATAAATACAGATCTTGAGTTACCACTCGTAATTAAATCCGATGACAGAATGATTAGACATATCTATTGAGGTATCAATGAGTATTAAATGTACATTAAATGTAGCCTTGGTCTGAACCTAAATGTGTCATAGATCTCAAACTACGATTATTCTTAAACTTCCAGTTGTTACAGATCCAATTGTTTCCCATGTAGATTAAATACCAAAGATCTATATCTCAAGGGATCTGTAATTTAGAAAAGGCTATACTTCGTAGCCTAGCGGTTAATAAGCGTTCCATAGTTAAGTTTGAATTTGGCATGGCCTTAATTTGGTCCATACGTGGAATTTCACTAGAGCCCCAGTTAGCAAGAATTGGTTGTCTGGTAGCAAAGAGAATATGACACACCACCAATCTATTTAAAGCTGAAACGTTCTCCAAACCTATATGCAGTAGTGCTAAATCTGGATTAGGTAATAGATTATTTACCGAGTATACAGATATCAGTCTGACTACATTCCATAAGCTTTTTAAAGGTGGACATTAGTAAGCCTACTTTAAAGGGACTCTGAAGTGAAAATAAACTTCTGTATAATGATTTGTATGTGTAGTACAGCTAAGAAATAAAACCTTAGCAGCCGAGATACGAGTTTAATATTGTTTCCAGTACAGGAAGGGTTAAGAAACTCCAGTTATCTATGCAAAAGAGCCTCTGATCTCTCCGACTTTCAAAGTCGCAGAGAGCTCTGTCTTTTGAAGCTTATTATCTCAAGTGTCTGTCACTGTATTTTGTATTGTAATGTAATATGTAAACTGCAAATGTTAGAGAATGATGCAATGTTATTAAAAACAAACTATATAACTGAAAATAAAACTATAAGACTATTTTCTTTGCTACTTATGTTCTAGTAATTATCCGTACTACACAAGCAATTAATTATATCATATATATTTTTTTCGCTTCAGTGTCACTTTAAAGGACAACTATTGTGAAAAATGTAAAGCACATACAAATATGTACATTTCTCCCAGGATAAAATGCACTGTAAATTACTTTTGTCCTATGTTGCTGCCACTTACTGGGCTAGAAGTCTAGTACTAGAGTCTCAGGCATTTCTTACTGAACGGAAGTTGCTCAGTCCTGCTGTTAAAATAGTGTGTTAATGATTAGGGAAGCTGGCTGGCATCTTTGTATAGAGCCTTTCTGGGGATTGCTTTTGTAAAGAATGAGGCTGGTTTCACACTGCGTATTGGCGGTGCGGTGCAGATGTGATTTCCCCCATAGATCTACATTGGAGTGTGGTAGCAATGTGTCAATTTGATGCACCGAACCACCCCAGTGTGAAAGGGCCCTGAGGGTAATACTGAGAATCTCTCATGAGCAGATGCACTATACCAAAATCTGTCAGCTTATGACTATATACTAAAAGTGAAAGTGACATAGGAAAAAGTTATTTCTAGTACATTTTATTTTGGGAAAAATGTACATTTTATATGTATGTATTTTACATTTTTACAATTTTTCACAATAGTGGTCCTGTAAGGTTGGCCACACAAGGTCATAACAGAAAACTGATTCTTCCCCTGTGTGAACAATAACTGAACACCTTTTGATCTTGATCATATTTCTTCAGATGTGTGATTAGAAGTTGATTGCACTGATCAATGCTAAACCAATAGTGGTGCTGGTATTTGATTTGGGATCCTGAATTCAGAAACCAGAATTTAAGTGAACCAAGGACCATTTTTAGCATCCAGGGCGTTTCAATAGCACATTAAAAATGCATGCTAAAAATGTGACTCATTAATAAAAAAAACCCTTCAATTTTACCTCTTCTTTTTACATTTAAAACTTTTGCAGAGGCTTTTATTATCCTACTTCTAAGGCCTGCCTGACCAAAGAAATTTCAGGCAGATAAGGACTGATGTAATTTTATTGCACACATTAGCAGAGCGCAAACAAAAGCTTTGATCAGCAGGTGGGTTGGAGAGATAGGACTCTGTGCTTCAAATAGTTTAGAGAAGTTACATATGCCATCTTCACACCTGCCGCTGGATAAATTAATGCAGCTAGAAGGGGAGCGGTGAACATTGCAGCTCCTATAGCTATTAGAAACGTAGAAAAACTGCATTAAAAAGTGGAGCTTGGTTCCCTTTAAAGAGGAACTGTCGTGAAAATCTTAAAATGAAAAACACATACAAATAGGAAGTACGTTTCTTCCTGAGTAAAATGAGCCATAAATTACTTCTCTCCTACGTTGCTGTCACTTACAGTAAGTAGTAGAAATCTGACATTACCGACAGGTTTTGGGCCATTCCATCTCTCCATAGGGGATTCTCAGCATGGCCTTTATCCTTCATAAACGCACTCCCTGAAAAAGATTTACACAAGGATGCTGGCCAGCCTCCCTGCTCACCGTAAACTTTTTTGGCAGTTGGATGGAGCAACTGCCATTCACTAAGTGCATTTTGAAAAGAAAAAAATCCCTGTGAACCCACCATGAGATGGGCTAGTCCAAAACCTGTCAGTTCTGTCAGATTTCTACTACCTACTGTAAGTGACAGCAACATAGGAGAAAAGTAATTTATGGCTCATTTTACTCTGGAAGAAATGTACTTCTTAATTGTATATGTTTACATATATTTTAAATTTGAAGATTTTCGCGACAGAGGTCCTTTAAGCCGAACAAACACCCCACTTCAGCACCTGAGCTAGTGGACAGGGTCACGAGGTTGTTGTCCACAATCGCCAGAAGGAGGCAGCATCAGTCACATGAAGGGCTGTGTGAGCCAAAAGTGAGTGAACTCTGCGTGACCCTGTCCACTAGCTCGGGTGCTGAAGTACCGTCTTTGGCTTTATCGGGTTTCTTAATGCAGGATCCTGAATTCAAGCGCTAACACTGACAACAAAACCTCTACTAGAGATCTGACAACTGATTGGTTCACCATAATTCATACTGCCAATCTGTATACTTCCCAGAATTAGTCCAACATATACATATTGATAGTGTAACAGTAGGGCCTATTTCCACTAGCCTCAAATTGCGGGCGTTCTGAAATCAATAGGCTACATCTGAATTACATGTGAGGTAAAAATATAATGCATGCTGCAGTTTCCCGATGCATGCCTCCAAATCCCCATAGCCATGCATGGCCACAGCGATACGGAAACGGACACAGCACCTAGTGCCCTGAAATCTGTCTCACTTCAGATGTCTGCTTCAAAAATCAACCCATGTACATTAGGCTTAAATCAGAGTAAAGTTTTGTGAAACTAATGAAAAGATTGCTATACATTGCTTTAGCTTAAAGAAAATCTGTAATGAAAAAACCTCCCCTGGGGAGTACTCACCTCGGGTGGAGGAAGCCTCTGGATCCTATTGAGGCTTCCCCCGTCGTCCTCGATCCCACGAGGGCGGCGAAAATCCTCCCGGAGCGGCGGCGATGTAAATATTTACCTCTCGGCTCCAGCACAGTATCCGCCCTCTGCACGGAGATAGGCGAAAATAGCAGATCTCCATCAGGCCGCTCTACTGCACAGGCGCAAGTCGCCTGCGCAGTAGAGTGGACCTGACGGAGATCGGCTATTTTCGCCTATCTCCATCAGAAGAGCCGCAACTGGGTCCTGCTGGAGCCCGAAAAGGCTGTCGGATTTGTCGCCTATGCGTTCCGGGGGCTGCAACGAGACCGCCGTGGTTCACAGGAGGACGGGAAGCCTCAATACGGTCCAGAGGCTTCCTCCTACTGAGGTGAGTACCCCCCAGGGGAACTTTTTTTTCAGTACAGGTTTTCTTTAAAGTGGATCTAAGATAAACTTTTTACTCATTGCATAATTGTGTTCCCTACATATAGTTTGGAGCTGTGGAGTCGGTACAAAAATCTTCCGACTCCAACTCCGATTCCTCAGTTTATAAAACCACGACTCCAACTCCGAATCTGGGTACCCAAAATGGCCCCGACTCCTTAGTCTAATACTTAACAGTGCTATGGATTTTGTACAAAAATCATCCGACTCCTCAGTTTATGAAATCAACGACTCCAACTCCGGGCGCCCAAAATTGCCCCGATTCCTCGACTCCGACTCCACAGCCCTGGTTTATAGGACATTCCTCAAGCCAAGTACTTTTTTATTTTTTGTTTTAATACTCTAATTCCCTATAAACTAAACAAGCCTCGCCCACTGCTCCTCCAGCGCCTAGGCACTCTGAGACCCATGTAGCAAGGACTTATGGGTGCTCAGTCTGGGCAGGAGGTGTTACTAGCCAGAGATTTCAGAGGGAGAGAGGAGTGGAGTTTTCACAGGCTGAGGACTGGAGATGCTATCAGCTTGCCTGTGTGTAATAAAGACAAGCAGAACACGGCTGCTCTCATTGGATCACAGGAATAAATAATCATATACTGTTGAAGCTGTTTGCAGCTAGATTTGCTGTGTAAACTTTCTAAACTTTAGATAAGCTATATAGACAAGTTACTTGCTATAGTTTGTTTTTCATCTCAGATCCGCTTTAAGGGCCCTTTTCCACTAGCGGCGTTTGCGATGCTGAATCGCAAAATCGCAAACCGCTAGTGATTTTGAAATCGCTACGGTTTGCTTTTTAACATAGGAATCGCGGTAGGTAATTTCCACTACCGCGATTCGTTTTTGACTCAAACGCGATCGCACCGCGGAGCGATCTTTGCCGCGATTTTGCTATGCAGTGCATTGCATAGCAAAATCGTGAACGCAATCGCCGGGAAGTTTCCTGCACTTGCGATTCAGCAATCGCTAGCGTTTAGCGCGAACGCTAGCGATTGCTAGTGGAAAAGGGCCCTAAATCTTATTACAGCTGCTGCTGATTCATTTCCTCCATAGGACCTGCCAGTAATGGCTGAGGCAGTGAATTGGAAGCTGAAGCCAGTGTCAGTAGCTGGTATTATTATGTGCGCCTGCAGTGGAGACCTAATCTTCTCATGCCTCATTATGTCTCCACTGGGCGTTTTCTCCTGTTCAGATTACATGCTTAAAAGAGAGGAGGGAAAAAAGGATTTAAATGTAAATGATTTTGTAAATCCTTTGTAACCTGTCAGCAGTTTTGCAAGAACCTATAAAGTCTTATTGATACAATCTGCGTCTCTGTTTCAAAGGGGAAAATGAGGAATTTAAATGTGTTTCCTGGGGATGTGACATCTTGGTGTCTTTTCCTGCAGACAATACGAACACTTCGGAGGACTTTTGTGCTGCTGCACAAACTTGATTTTCCTCACAGCTAATCCGTGTTTATTTGTTTTATCAAAATCCTAAGTGTTAAAGAGAACCTATCAAGAAAAACCGCCAGATGATTTTAATAGGGGGATAGTTATTCCCAAAGGGCCCGTTTCTGCTAGTACAGAATACGCAGTGTTTCCCTGCATCTCAGTCGGATGGGGAAACGCTGCTTATTCTGTCAATAGAACTTATATAAGTAGGAGAAAAAAAGGGAAACAAAGAGCCCACAATGATGTAGTATGTTAATGGTAAAGGTAAATTGTTTCATGTGTATAATTGAATACTCACAAGCACAGGTTACTGCTTAACCTCCCGAGCATTGCGCCGCTTAGGAGGTTTTGCAGCCTCATAGTCCTCCAGTATAAATCTAACAGATCGCATGCCTGCAAAAGCTTAAGCTAGCACTAGGCTAGCTAGTATTGGTGGCCAGCACCCACCCAATCACTTCTGTTCCCCCTGCTTATACATTACCCAGCCTGGCTCCGGCGATCGGCGCAGCCTTCCCGCACAGCTCCGGTCTTCTATATGGGGAAGATCGTACATGACGTCAAGACATCACCGTCGAGACGTCATGCGTAGTCACGAATCTTCCCATAGAGAAGAGCCGAACTGCTGCGCCGATCGCTGGAGCCAGGCTGGGTAATGTATAAGCGGCTGGATCGGGGGGGGGGGGGGGGGGGATCAGAAGCGATCAGGGGGTGCTGGCCACCAGTACTAGCTAGCCTAGTGCTAGCTGAAGCTTTTGCAGGCATGCGATTTTTACTGGAGGACTCCTGAGGCCAGTGAGCGGCATGCCCAAAACAGTGTCGGGCATATACCGCTAAGTGGGTAACCACTGTAATGGCAGGTGGGGAGATTAGACCTGACCCCACTTAGGTTAAGAAGTTGCTCTCTGTAGACAAGAAAATTGGGGGATAATGCTTCTCCACCACTAGACAATATACTGGTTGTAGCAACAAAGGTGCCAACAAAGGATTAAAAAAAAAACACATTTAAAAAGGGAGGTAGTGGTGGACTTACTTCCCCAAAGTAGCCTTGATTCTGTAGATTATAGTCAATAATTTATTAGAAACAATCCACAATGCAACACGTTGCACAGGCACAATCATGCTTTATCAGGCAAATAACAGAGTAGCTAGACCAAGCCTTGGTGTAGCTACTCCGTTTTTTGCCTGATGATGGCGCCTCTGTATATTCTGTCAGTAGGCTTGCTGTCTGAATTGCCTGGCGGTATGATTTGGAGGACATGTTGCAGTTTACCACAGCGCTTATCCAAATCTCAAAGCTGTGCATGACACGCCTATTAGCGATTCGGCTATGGCTTTGCAGCAGCACGTGCCGCGTATGATTCGGAAACGGATGCCTCACCCAAGTGGAAATAGGTCCATATGCGTCTGTTTTGCAATAAAGCAGACTCTGCCCAGAGACCTCGCTTCCAAAGACAGGTTGCATCTGAATGACTATCAGCATAGGTGTGCAGAGCCTTATTATAGGCAGGATACACATCTTACATTGAAAGCAGATGCACCAAATTAACTTTAAGCGAGGGTGTTGGCTTCCAAAAACAGTTTGCATGCAGGGTTCCGTACTGGACCCTTCCACCACCATTAAGTTTACCTTATGGCTTGCTGCTACCATTTGATATTTCATGTTTGTATTCTGTTTTTATTCAGAGGTTAGGGCTCTAGTGCATAGTTTAGCATCTGTTTTGAGTACAAGGTGTGTATAATCCCTCTAGCAGGCTCTGCACACCTCTGTTGGTAGTCATTTCAGATTCGTCCTGGTTTTAGGATACACTGCCAATTCTTCCCTGTTGTCCAGAAAACATATTGAGTATGGACCTTAGTAGTTTGCCATCTCTCACTGTAAACTACAAGACTGACATGCCAGGGTCTTAAAACAAGGCCAAACACAGTAATGGAAGAATGCCTTATTAATCAGTGTATTTATTTTAAAATACTTAGCAAAATAAAATATTTAACAGCTTTTAAGTACAGGTTCCCACAGCACTTCAAATGAGAACTCTAGAATGTGTTAAATAACCCCCCAAGATTGATGGTAGCAGCATTTCTGCTATTAAGAACTGTTCTGGTATTGAAGTGAGATAACTGGACTTTTTTCTGTCATGTTAAGGTCCATACACTGTTTCTCTCAGGCATCATATTGAGATAACCCTTTATTCCTTCTCACTGCAAGTAATCTGCTTCTGATGTTATCCCTACACAGTCAGCTGACTGGCTACAGAGGATATTGAAGTGTTTATTGCTGATAATGTCTGAAAATTATCAATTACAAATGCTATTCCTGTTCAGTGCTCACGCCCAGGACACCTTACAGAATTCTCCTTTTTAAGGACACATATCTGTTACAAAATAAAAACATAGTCTGCTGCCAATGATTGTAACAGTATCCAGTATTACAACAAATGGGATGTTTTTAACAATAGTTATTCTTTGAGTCAGAGCAGTCTGGCTGTTTGCTGGCAGCAGTCCATGCTGGTCACATGCTGTGGTCTGTGACACAAACTGGCACTGTGTTGGTCATGGGTGTTCACAGAAAAGATTCCAGGGTGGGGCAGCATTTTTTGTCGATCAAAAAAATAAGTGAGGGACTTTGGTAGAAACTGATAAAACATTTATTTCCTTTATGCCCCTTAACTTTGTTTTAAATTTCCACTTTATAATCAAGTTGATGTTATTTGGACCTCAGATTTGGGCTTCTATCTGTCCCTCTCAGCATCATTTAGGCAGGGTGCAAGGAGGCAGAATGGCAAGTGCTGGCCACAGAGGTGGGTCCAGAATGACAGGTGTAGGGCACAAGTGTGGCAGAACAGCAGGTGCAGTGCACAAGTGGGGCAGAAGGACAGGTGCGGTGCACCAAGGCGGGGTCAGGATGACAGGTGTGGTGCACAGAGGTGGTGCCCGAATGATAGGTGCAAGGCACAAGTAGGGCAGACCGACAGGTGCGGCGCGCAGATGGGGGGGGACAAAACAATAGGTGTGGGGCAGGATGATGGGTGCAGGGCACAGGTGGGCCAGAACAACAGTTGTGGTGCACAGAGGTGGGGCAGAATGACAGAGGCAGGACAAAGGTAGGCCAGAGCGACAGGTGCAATGCACAGAGGTGGGGCAGAATGACAGGTGCGGTGTACAGATGTGGTTCAGTGTAGTCCCAGTATTCCTAGCCTCTACAGTGGATTACTCATCCATTAATAGTTACTAGTAAATTATTGGGTAGGTCATACTTTAGAGAGTGCACCAAAATGTAGTGACTTTATGGTTGGACAGAAGTGGTATTTGAGTTCACAGGTCCCACTAGACGTTCCTAGCTGGTTACAATCTGAAATGGATTGTAAATATTGTAAATATGTTTAATAACTTTTAGTTCTGTGATGCGTTTTGTAGCACTTATGTGTCAGCATTTGTTCTTTAATGAGTGTGGAATTTCACTTAGAATCTCTCTAATAATCTCCCTGTGTCGCTGCGTCCAGCTGTCCGTGTCCCTGTTATTTGGTACTGCGCGGGACGGGACCAGGGAGCGAGGCGGGCGGGTGGGTGCGGGCAAGCGCGCCGCGTGTTCTCGGCAGTTGCGTGCGGATGCACGCTGGCGGCGGTAGAGAAAAGACCTAGAGCCCGTTTTTAATTGGGCTTGGGTCTGCTAGTATTTAATATTGTACAAGTGACACAATGTGTGGTCCACCTACCTTTGTGGTGTTCGAAATCTATAAGCTCCTTTACTGCAAAGGTAGGATGAAGCAGTTCATTTAGAGGCTCACTAGTTTAGGGATATGGAGGCTGACATATTTATTTCTTTTTAAATAATGCAGATTCCCTGTTTGGCCTGCGAATCCTCAGCCTCTAATACTTTTAGCCAGTGCAGATTTGGATTTGTCACATGATTGTTTCAGGTGTGTGCTTCAGATATTACTAAGCCAGAAAGATCAGCAGGTCTGCCAGGCAGCTGGTATTGTTTAATACCAGCTGCCTGGCACCAGGAGCATACTGCGCAGGCCCAGTATGGTCTTGCCTGCGTAGTATGCTCCTGGTGATGTCAGCAGGAGCGAGGACACGGCAACGCAGGCGCAGTGGTTTTCAGACTTTAAAGTCTGAAATTCCGGAAGTGAATCGGAAGCGGGGCCGGAGCATCGGTGAGTGGCTGCGTGGGCACAGGATGTCTGCGGGGGACCAGTAGAAGCCCGGGGTAAGTTCAACTCATTTTCCCCCGACCCCCCTACAGTATTCCTTTAAAGAGAACCCGAGGTGTGTTTAAACAATGTTATCTGCATACAGAGGCTGGATCTGCCTATACAGCCCAGCCTCTGTTGCTATCCCAAACCCCACTAAGGTCCCCCTGCACTCTGCAATCCCTCATAAATCACAGCTGTGCTGTGAGGCTGTGTTTACATCTGTAGTGTCAGTCTCGGCTGCTCCTCCGCCTTCTGCATAGCTCCGGTCCCTGCCCCCGCCCCTTCCCTCCAATCAGCAGGGAGGGAAGGGATGCAGGCGGGGACTGGAGTTCTGCAGGAGGTGGGGAGAGCAGCAGACTGACACTATAGAGATAAACACAGCCAGCTCTGACTAGCTGTTTGTCAGCAGCGTGGCTGTGATTTATGAGGGATTGCAGAGTGCAGGGGGACCTTAGGGGGGTTTGGGATAGCAACAGAGGCTGGGCTGTATAGGCAGATCCAGCCTCTGTATGCAGATAATATTCTTCAAACCCACCTCGGGTTCTCTTTAAGGTTGGGATTAGTTTTGGGAGGGTTAGTGTTAGGGGATAGCTTAGGAGGCAGATAAAGTTAAGGGGGTTAGGCACTTAGGAAAAGGTTTTCTCAAGGGGTGGGAGTTTGACATCAGGAAGAAGTTAACATCAGTGTAAAGGGTGGGCACTAACAGTACAATGTGCCAAACGAACGTTTATGAGCAATCTGAAATGATCGTTTGGGATCACTTATGAACAAAAATCTTCTAACCAATCTAATGGGACGAGATTGATCCAAAGATCAGATTGATTTCATTAATCAGATCGGATTGGTTAGGAGAAGTTTGTCCATTAGTTAGTGGTCCCAAACGATAATTTCTGACTGTTCCTATGAAGAATCGTTCATAACCGATCGTTCAGCAAATTGTATTGTTAGTGGCCACCTTAAAGAGAATTTTAAGTGAAAATAAACGTGTGATATAATGAATTGTATGTGTAGTAATACACCATGACATTTTTTGGCAGATAGATGGTTCGATAGATAATTTACGACAGGTCCAATTTGATTTTCAATCGTTTTCTGATCGTTTTCTCATAGAAGTGAATGGAAATTGAGCAGTTTATTGATCGGACAGTAAATCTGCTGAAAAATCTCATTGTGTATTCCCAGCATTAAAGAGAACCCGAGGTGTGTTTAAAGAATGTTATCTGCATACAGAGGCTGGATCTGCCTATACAGCCCAGCCTCTGTTGCTATCCCAAACCCCACTAAGGTCCCCCTGCACCCTGCCATCCCTCATAAATCACAGTTGTGCTGTGAGGCTGTGTTTACATCTGTAGTGTCAGTCTCAGCTGCTCCCCTGCCTCCTGCATAGCTCCGGTCCCTGCCCCCATCCCTTCCCTCCAATCAGCAGGGAGGGAAGGGATGCAGGCGGGGACTGGAGTTCTGCAGGAGGCGGGGAGAGCAGCAGACTGACACTATAGAGATAAACACAGCCCGCTCTGACAAGCTGTTTGTCAGCAGCATGGCTGTGATTTATGAGGGATTGCAAAGTGCAGGGGAACCTTAGGGTGGGTTGGCATAGCAACACAGGCTGGGCTGTATAGGCAGATCCAGCCTCTGTATGCAGATAATATTCTTCAAACCCACCTCGGGTTCTCTTTAAGAAACTTCAGTTGTTATCTATACCAGTGGTTCTCGATCTGGGGTCCGCAGACCCCTGGGGTACATCAGCACCTGTCGGGGTCCCCCATGGGCCGCAGACAAAATAGCGGAGAACCACTGCACAGTTTAGAAATGATTATCCGCTCTTAAATCTCCCCGTAGGCAGCATTTGGGCCAATCAGAGAGCTAGCTAGGCTACTACACATCTCCCCATGAGCGCCTGTGTATGGAGCATAGCAGCGCTACGGGGAGATTTAACAGTGGATGTGGGGCGGGGATGGTTGAGCAGAGGAGCAGGACACAAGGCAAAGGAGGTGGCAGCGGATCCCAAAAGCTTTTTATAAAAGCCATTATTAGGAGAAGGAGGGGTGTTAATAGCGAAGTGGATAGATAGGCTGGTGGTGGAAAAAAACTGTTCTTTTTTTCCCAATCTTTTTCCTTGCTGAGGCCCATAGATTTTCATTGTGTGTGCTGTTATACTGCGTGACTAGTGCACCTGTATTTTGCTAGTATTTGGCTCCACCCACATCACGTCATGGCCACACCCACTTTCTTCACCACGGCGCGCTTGGCGCGCAGCCTTATTCGGTTGGGGGTACATTTGCTTAGGGATGACCCACAAAGGGTGCTGAAAAGTTTGAGAACCACTGATCTATATAAAAGAGCTTCTCTGAGCTCTCCAACTAATTTAAAGTTTTTCTGCAGAGGTAATGACCCTTCGAACTTTCCTGCTCTGCTTCATAGTTTAAGTATAGTTTGTAAACTGCAAATATGACAGAATGATGCAATGTTATAAAAAAAAAAAAGCGCTATATAACTGAAAATAAAAATATGAAACTACTTTCTTTGTTACTAATGTTCTATGAATTATCCGTACTACACATACAATGCACTATATCATCATTTTTTTCTCTCCCTAAAGTATCACTTTAAGGGGGGGGGGGGGCAGTATAGGTATAGGGTAGTAAATGGGTTCTGTTTAGGGAAGGAGGCAATTGAATGGGAACAGTGCCCCCCCCCAAAAAAAAAAACAGGATGATGTACCCACGTCACAAAGCTGAAAGTAGAATATTGGTAACAACAATATTGATACCTATTCTACATATCATCACCTGCTGGACAAATTAATATGCAGCTGTATTAGATGTACACCAGAAAGGATTGATGGAAATGCCTTACTTCTGGAGTTTGAAGCTTCAGCAAATATGTAAATAAATCAACTGTTCTAAAATTTAGGTGTAATTGCCTTCTTCAAACAGAAGGAAATTTGCAATAATTCAGTTATAAATGAACATTTGTGGTTACCCACAATGCACTACCACTAAATATGCAAATTATCCCTTTTCGCCCTTGTTAAAGAGAACCTGAGGTGTGTTTAAGAATGTTATCTGCATACAGAGGCTGGATCTGCCTATACAGCCCAGCCTCTGTTGCTATCCCAAACCCCACTAAGGTCCCCCTGCACTCTGCAATCCCTCATAAATCACAGTCGTGTTGTGAGGCTGTGTTTGCATCTGTAGTGTCAGTCTCAGCTGCTCCTCCGCCTCCTGCATAGCTCCGGTCCCAGCCCCCGTCCCTTCCCTCCAATCAGCAGGGAGGGAAGGGATGCAGGCGGGGACTGGAGTTCTGCAGGAGGCGGGGAGAGCAGCAGACTGACACTATAGAGATAAACACAGCCAGCTCTGACAAGCTGTTTGTCAGCAGTGTGGCTGTGATTTATGAGGGATTGCAGAGTGCAGGGGGACCTTAGGGGGATTTGGGATAGCAACAGAGGCTGGGCTGTATAGGCAGATCCGGCCTCTGTATGCAGATAATATTCTTCAAACCCACCTCATCCAGAACCGCTGGTGTATAGCAAGCCTTTAGCTTTAAAGAGAATCTGTATTGTTAAAATTGCACAAAAGTAAACATACCAGTGCGTTAGGGGACATCTCCTATTACCCTCTGTCACAATTTCGCCGCTCCTCGCCGCATTAAAAGTGGTTAAAAACAGTTTTTAAAAGATTGTTTATAAACAAACAAAATGGCCACCAAAACAGGAAGTAGGTTGATGTACAGTATGTCCACACATAGAAAATACATTCATACACAAGCAGGCTGTATACACCCTTCCTTTTGAATCTCAAGAGATCATTTGTGTGTTTCTTTCCCCCTGCAGCTATCTTCCACTGAAGTGTCAGGCTGTTTCTTCCTGCAGAGCGCAGGCAGCTCTGCCTGTATGTAATTCCTCAGTATGTGAAAGCCCAGCCAGCTCAGAGGAGGATTTATCCAGCTTGTAAAAGATAATAGAGCAGAGAGAAGTTGCACTAATCTAAATAACACACAGGCAGTGTGCAGAGAGCGGCCTGGAGGGGGGAGATGCATCACAGAACCACAACACTGAAGAACTTGGCAGCCTTCCAGACACAGGCTGACAAGTCTGACAAGAGAGAGATAAGTTGATTTATTACAGAGACTGTGATAGTAGAACGTGCTGCAGTTAGCCAGAGCACATTAGAATAGCTTTTGGAACTTGTAGGATGATAAAAAACAGGATGCAATTTTTGCTACGGAGTCTCTTTAAGTTTTGCACAGCCATATTAAACCCACATATAGACAGCCTGTTTCGGACTTTAGGTCCTAATCAGTACATGGCAGGGATTGATAAGGCTGTATGAAATAGGGCTTGGACGAGTACAACAGAGTACTCGTACACTCTGTTTTAAAATTTAGAATCTAAATTTTTCTGCTAGTGAGTTTTGTGCCTCTAGATGGCAGCATTTGTTCAGGAGTATAAAGGGATGGTTCCCCAGTCCTTAATCCCTGACATAAAAAAGTAAAAAGAATAGATACTTGTATCACACAGCAAACTTGAGGCTAAATGTATTCCCTTGAAGATGGCCTTTAATGCCCAAGGTCACAGAAACGGGATTTCTTCTATTTGGAATACAGTTGCATTCAGAATTTAAAGGCTGTCGGCGTTGGTGAAATATAATGTTTGTGCACTGTGTCCATGTCCTGTGCTGCTGACCCTGGCCATGTAATGTAATGCTTGCAGAGACACTACACGGTAATTAACAGAATTTATTCTCCTGATTGACGTTTCCTTCTGCAGTAGGCCGGGGCAGAGGGTAAAGTGTACCGTACATTATGGCCAAGTTTAGCCACTGTGGGAGAAAACTGAGGAAAAATAACCTTGAATGGTATTAGCATACAGCTGCTATAGAGGACTGCAGCGTATAGCTGTATATAGTGAATGGCAAGGATGCAAATTATTACATTTCTATTGGGATTCAAATAAACCACCTCATAAATAGGCATGGGATGATTTTTAATATCCACCTAGTTTAATATTCTCTGTAGGGGACTGTGGAAGAAGAAGCGACAATGTATAGATTTTGTAACATTATACACAGTAACATATCAATCTAAAGCCTGGTATACACTTTCAATTATAATTGAATTACAGTTGGCCAATCACTGACCAATTTTACCACCTCCATGTAGTATGAGGTCAACAGATATTGAATACTATGAGCAGATTGTGTAGGTAACCCCTCATACTACATGGGAGAGGTACAATTGGTCAGTGCTAGGCCAATTGTAAGAGCTTTACAAAGGTTAGTAAGCTTGTTAGAGGCTGCAGGCTTCCTCCATGTTTAAGCTCGGTACACACATCCAATTTCGATTGGCCCATGACTGGCCAATTTAACTACCTCTATGTGCTATGAGGGTCAACAGATTTTGATCATAGTATGAACAGATTGTGTGGGGAAGCTCTCATACTACATGAAAGTGGTATAATTGGCAAATCAAAATTGGATGTGTGTACCTGGCATTCATCTCTCTGGCTACATACTGTTAAAGGGTACTTGAAGTGACAGGAGATAAACATGTATATGCAGTCCCGATCCTATAATAATAATAATCCGAACATTTATATAGCGCTTTTCTCCTGTCGGACTCAAAGCTCTCAAGAGCTGCAGCCACTGGGACATGCTCAAGAGGCCACCCTGCAGTGTTAGGAAGTCTTGCCTTGAACTCCTTACTGTATAGGTACTGACCCTAGCCAGGATTCGAACCCTGGTCTCCCATGTCAAAGGCAGTGCCCTTAACCAGTACTCTATTCAGCCACTCATGAGCCTGGTATACACATCCAAACTTGATTGGCTGATGACTGGCCAATTTTACCACATATAAGTAGTATGAGAGGCAACAGATCTTGAATGCTATGAGCAGATTGTGTAGGTAAGCTGTCATACTACCTTGAAGTGTGTGTGTGTGTGTGTGTCTGCAAACGCAGACTGATCCATTTTTTTCTTGGGTGAGGACGGCTGCTAATTTTAACATTAGTATCCGGGACTCCGTTTTTCATCAGGGCTGAAAAACGCAGCCACAGATACGTTTCCGGACCTAGTGTGGACTAGGCCTAACTCGACAAAATATGTCTGTTTTTGGTCAGTGCAAGGTAGAGATTGCTGGCTCCTACGTCCACAGATATTGGATCAGCCTTGGAAATACCTCTGGGGCAAGCAGCAATCTCTGTTTCAGTGAAGGTGCTATTTGTATCTGCCTGCTGTGCCAGGGTCTTCTGGTCCCTCATATTAGACCTGCAGATGTGGAGGTTGATGTAGGATGCCGGGGAGGAGGAGATATAACGTTACCATTATACCAGGATGTCCAGCTGAATGCGGGTGACACACTAGAACTCAGGAGAGAACCATTAGCAGAAATGACAGGGATGAGCCTAGTCAGCTTTCCAGTTAACCTCCTGAGCGATAATCCCGAGCTGAGCTCGGGGTATGTCGCGCAGGAGGAGTTCTCAGGCCCTGGTGGGCCGATTTGCATAATTTTTTTTTTGTTACACGCAGCTAGCACTTTGCTAGCTGCGTGTAACTTTCGATCGCCGCCGATCCGCCACTACCCGCCGTGCTGCGCAGCCCTCCCCCCAGACCCCTTGCGCAGCCTGGCCAATCAGTGCCAGGCAGCACTGAGGGGTGGATCGTGACTCCTTCTGACGTCACAACGTCCATGACGTCATCCCGCCCAGTCGCCATGGCGACCGGGGAAGCCCAGCAGGAAATCCCGTTCTGAACGGGATTTCCTGCTTACTCTGATCGCCGAAGGCGATCGGAGTGGGTGGGGGGATGCCGCTGCGCAGCGGCTATCATGTAGCGAGCCCATGGCTCGCTACATGATTTAAAAAAGAACTTTTTTTTGGAAAAGTGCTGCGCCCCCTCCTGGACGATATAATTGTATTGCCCAGAGGGTTAAGGTGTCAGTTATCTACTGCACTGGGTTACTTTAGCAGATGAGACAGTTTGAGAATGCATATACAGTGTTTAATATAAGGTAGACTGGTTCTCTTCCAAGTGCATTCTTGTTCATCCTGCTAAACAAGATATATTTTCATCCCGGTGTTGTCATCATTTGTAGACACAGTTCTGTACTGTAATGTAATACCGAAGTTCATGAGATTAACCTCCTCCATAGAGTCTAATGCTTGAGGACATTTATCTTTCATTTAAGAGATTTTGGGCGGTTCTGGACAGGAAATGCTCATTAGAAAACCTCGCTTCTTCAAGAGATTACTCATCTGAAGTTAGTTTTGTACAAGAACATCTCAGACTTGGTTTTCAGTGACTCATTACAACATATCTAGGTGTAGAACACGACTTTCCGAATCCCGAGAACTTTATTGGAAGTCGTGTGTCTGCTTCTTTATTTGTGTTTGACGTGTAGTTACAGATTCAGCGATCCACCTGAACCCCAGCACAAGGAAGCCTGTATTAGAGCCAAAATCAATACAGCTTTGATATTCTTGTGCTCCCAAATAGTTATTGGACCTATCGCAAGCTTTTTCAAAACCAAACCATACAGCTGATAGGGTGAAAATGTATTGTTAATCTATGTACACAATTTTCCTCAGCCAGCGCAATAATTCCACATCATCTTCTCTACAAATTTAAAAAGAACCTGAGGTGAACCTTAGGTCACAAATCAAATACCTAAGGAAAGGGAAGCCTCTGAATCCTCCAGAGGCTTCTCACATCGTTCCCTGGGCTTCCGCCACTTCCCGAGACCCTCCTGCACACTGCGACCAAGCTCCTACATGGATGAGCCTCTGGATCATCCAGAGGCTTCTCACATCGTTCCCTGGACTTCCGCCACTTTCCGAGACCCTCCTGCACACTGCGACCACACTCCTACGTGGATGAGCCTCTGGATCCTCCAGAGGCTTCTCACATCGTTCCCTGGGCTTCCGCCACTTCCCGAGACCCTCCTGCACACTGCGACCACGCTCCTACATGGATGAGCCTCTGGATCATCCAGAGGCTTCTCACATCGTTCCCTGGACTTCCGCCACTTCCCGAGACCCTCCTGCACACTGCGACCACGCTCCTACGTGGATGAGCCTCTCGGAGCAGTCGCTAGCTTGTCTGATTGTGCAAGTCATACTGCGCCTGCGAGAGCGCGACCGCGCCTGCACATTAAGCTGGAGCTACTAGTGCCCAAGTGGCTCTATGCTTCAGCGCAGGAGCGGTCGCGCTTGAATTAATGATTTGATTGATTTTTGGATGTAAATCAGTTATATTTAATGGCGGCTGGTCGTGAGCGACAGCAGATGGACTAGCCACCGAACAGTGCAACGCCGCAGTTTGATAGATTTTTTTTTTTATATATATAGATTTCATGCTGAAATCTACTAAAAATCTATGGCTTATGTGTGGAAGGATTTTATCCCTCTCTGATCAGATTTAATTTGAAAGGGATCCATATTTTGACCACATCTATATGTGTATGGACAGCTTTACTAATGAGTGTATGGGTGGCCTTCAGTGTTTGCAGAATCACACATCAGTAGCGGCCCCCCTTGCTGCCCAGCAGGCCTGAAGGATGCTTACATAGGAAGCTGCAGTGCTTTAGAAGCTGTTGCTAGTCTGCATGGATACGCATTCAGCTATTTTATTAGGTTGGACTTGTTAATGTGCTACTCATTATAAATCAATTTGGATGTGTGAAAATAAGTTTATATAGAGCTGCAATATGTATACATGGAGGAGGAGGAGGAGGAGAGCTGACCTGATTGTTGTCATGCTTGGTTTATCAGATCTGCACTCCTGATGTGCTTTTAATGTGCATTTGATTGCTAGACAAGACTTCATTAATTTATCATATCCTTGCTGCATAAATATAAATATCTGTCTCTTCAAATGCAGGACTCAAAAGTAAGACTACACAGACGACATGCAGTTGAAAACCATTATAGTAAACACTACTACTTGCGTAGAACTCTTAGGCCTGGTGCACACCAGAGGAGTTTTTCTGAGCGTTTTGAGTTTTTAGATCTGCTGCTAATGTTATCCTATGTGTCTGTGCACACTGGAGCAATGAGGTTTTGTAAAAAACCCCATAGCATTACATTGGGAAGAGCTTTTGAAACCTCTAAAAGCTCTTCCCAGTGTAATGCTATGGGGTTTTTACAAAACCTCATTGCTCCAGTGTGCACAGACACATAGGATAACATTAGCAGCTGATTTAAAAACTCAAAACGCTCAGAAAAACTCCTCTGGTGTGCACCAGGCCTTAAAGGGAATCAAGTGAAAATAAATGTATGAGATAATGAATCGTATGTTTAGTACCGCTAAGAAATAGAACTTTAGTAGCAAAGGACAGAGTCTCATTGTTTCCAGCATAGGAGTCAAGAAACTGCAGTTATCTATGCAAAAGAACTTCTCTGAGCTCTCTGACCGGAGACAATCCTATTTTCTGAAGCACTTATACATCAAAGAAACAGTGAGAGGCAGCTTCAGATAAGCTTTTACTGCTAGGGAGTTCAAATGATCATTTGTTTTGCTCTGTTTCATAGTTTAAAATATAGTGTGTGGTTTGTAATGGCAAATATGACAGAAAAGCTATATAACTGAAAATAAAGATACAAGACTCTCTTCTTTTCTACAAATGTTATATGAATTATTTTTGTACTACGCATACAATTCATTATATCATAAGTTTTTTTTTTTTTTTCACTTCAGTGACACTTTAATCCAAGGCACTACATAACTTCTTGTATGGTGTGGTATTAGGAAGTTCATTTTTAAAGTGGCCTGAAACTCATCATTTCTACTTTGCTCCAAAAGATTCCTTACAGTTTTAAAGCTACTATCACAGAAAAAAAAATTGTAGCAGAACATCATTCAATCAGTTAAACACAGCACTTTGTCCTGCTATGGAAAGGCTATTTAGCTTAAAATCAGCATCCAGACTGGAGATAAGGGCCGGTTCACACGGACGCTTGGCGGCGTCTACCGTCAAGCGTTCGGGACCCATCGGCTAAACTCTCCCATTCAAGTGAATAGGAGCGTTTAGCATTGCGCAGTTACCGTTGATTACCGTCGATTGCATAAACGCGGCGTTCTGATCCTGATTTAACGCATCGTTTCGGCCGTCCCTTGAAGCCGCATGCAACGTCCAGGGACGGCTAGCCGGCGCGGCTTCATGTCCCCCTGCGGGGACGAGAAACGCAGATGGCGACGATCTCCGTACTGCCGCCACCGAACGAGACGTCACAGGACGACGCAACTTCCTGGCCGCCCCAACGCTGCCTGCCGCCCGTGTGAACCGGCCCTAAGTTTCTTTGTTTACATTCCAATGTTGTTACATTTGTGTGTAACAACTGAAAACACTCTCTGAGAATCTCTCTGTGCTTCAAGCATACTTAATAGTTCAGAACTGCTCACTAGAAGATTTTAATATATAATAAAAAGCAGCTGGAATAAAATGCAATGGCAGCCTTCAGGGCAAGATAAACTACACTTTTGAAACTTAATTTGTAGACAGACAATATTACTTGTGCACAAAAGCAAATATGATAACTGTATGGGTAATAAAAAGTAGGAAACGGCTGTGGAGTCGGTACAAAAATCTTCCGACTCCGACTCCTCAGTTTCTGAAACCACGACTCCAACTCCGGGTACCCAAACATTGCTCAGACACCGCCTCCGACTCCTTAGTCTAATACTTAAAGGGGAACTGAAGAGAGAGGTATATGGAGGCTGCCATGTTTATTTCCTTTTAAGCAATACCAGTTGCCTGGCAGCCCTGCTGACCCTCTGCCTCTAATACTCTTAGCCATAGCCCCTATACAAGCATGCAGCAGATCAGGTGTTTCAGACTTTAAAGTCAGATCTGACAAGACTAGCTGCATGCTTGTTTCTGGTGTTATTCAGATACTACTGCAGAGAAATAGACCAGCAGGGCTGCCAGGCAACTGGTATTGATTAAAAGAAAATAAATATGGCAGCCTCCGTATACCTCTTACTTCAGTTCCCCTTTAACAGGGCTGTGGATTTTGTACAAAAATCATGCAACTCCGACTCCTCAGTTTCTGAAACCACAACTCCAACTCCGACTCCGGGTGCCCAAAATTGCCCTGACTCCTCGACTCAGACTCCACAGCCCTGGTAGAAAAACACATTTTTATTGAATGTTATGTCGGAGTTTCAGATCACTTTAAAGCGGACCTAAACTCTGAACTTCTTCTCTGCTAGATAAGCAATAGCATAATATCCTTTAAAGAAAACCATTTGTTTGTTACAGCTTATACAAATCCTGCAATAAATCTGCAGTGTGTCTACTTCTTGCTTTCTTGGAAGCAGACATATAAACATCCTGTGTTTACAAATTAGCTGCTCTGCTGAGGATTAGATTCCTGACCTGACATAGCAAAGAAATCAAATTACACTCGTGATTAGTCACAGATGAGGGGGAATTGGTCAGGCTGAACTCTCTAAATACATACAGGGTGCATTTCTCTGTTTTCTTTCTGTCCTGTGCAAGAGTTCAGCTCCACTTTAAAGGATACCACAACTGAAATGTGACATAATGAGATAGACCTGTGTATGTACAGTGCCTAGCACACAGATAACTATGCTGTGTTCCTTTTTTTCTTTCTCTGCCTGAAAGAGTTAAATATCAGGTATGTAAGTGGCTGACTCAGTCCTGACTCAGACAGGAAGTGACTACAGTGTGACCATCACTGATAAGAAATTCCAACTATAAAACACTTTCCTAGCAGAAAATGGCTTCTGAGAGCAAGAAAGAGATAAAAAACGGGAATTTCTTATCAGTGAGGGTCACACTGTAGTCACTGAGTCAGGACTGAGTCAGCCACTTACATACCTGATATTTAACTCTTTCAGGCAGAGAAATAAAAAAAGGAACACAGCATAGTTATCTGTGTGCTAGACACTGTACATATACATGTCTATCTCATCATGTCACATTTCAGTTGGGGTATCCTTTAAGGAGTATTATCGTGATAAAAGTTTAACATTTTGAATACATGTGTGCACATACTTACAAAAAGTAAATTTCTCCCAGAATGCACTACTTTTCTCCTATGTTCCTGCTACTTACAGCTGTCGGTAATAATCTGACAGGTATAATCATCTGATTATATCTGTTCAGCAAGAAAATAACTTGCTGAACAGCAGTTGCTCAGTCTAGCTGCCAAGTTAGTGTGCAAATAAGTAGGGAGGCAGGTTGATGTCTGTATAGATCCTTTCCATAAAGTACTTTTGTAAAGCATAAAGGAAATGCTGTACTGAGAATCTCCCATGAGGAGATGGACCAGTCCAAAACCTGTCAGCCTAATCAGATTTTTACTGTCTCCTGGACGTGACAGCAGCATAGGAGAAAAGTCATTTATAGTGTATTTTACTCTGGAATAAATGTACCTCTTATAAGTATGTGTTATAAATGTAAGAATTTTTCATGACCGTGGTCCTTTAAGACCCCTTTCACACTATCCCGGAGTGTCTCGTCGCTGTAATCTCCCCCGCCGCTCCCATGTTGCAGTGGCCATTAGTCTCTATAATGCTGGCTACAGTACCTGCGATGCAATGGAAGTGTCTCCGAAGGACGCAGAAGCAACGCATACTCTGCAGTGTATTGCCAATTGCATTGGAGTCAATGATCCTTCAAGATCAGTAACCTACTTCCCTGTCCAGCAGGGAGCATGTCACTGAGTGGGGCGGGGCTATGCAAATTACCCCATTACTGCTCTCTGCCGCAGGGTGTTTTAAAAACGAAATGGTGCGGCGCAGTTGTCCTGCGACTGGCTCTCCTGCCCCAAGACATTCCCATTGCACCATGGGCTTGATTCACTAAACCGGGATAACTCAAATAACACACCTTATCAAAGATATCATACCTTATGAAAAGATATCACACCTTATCAAAAAATTTCACACCTTATCAAAGTAACACCCCTTATCAGAGTAGCATAGCGAGCACTACGAACTCGCAGGGGCTCAGGGCAGGACGAGTGCCATTGCCAGTTAGCAGACATAAGTCCGTAGCGCTCGCTATGCTACTCTGATAAGGCGTGTTAACTTTGATAAGGTTTGATATTTGAGTTATCACGGTTTAGTGAATCAAGCCCTATGTGTGAAATTATACTCAAGGATACGTTAATCTCCTTGGCGGTAACCCCGTGCGTGACACGGGGTAAGCCGCCGGAGGGTGCCGCTCAGGCCCTGCTGGGCCGATTTACACCATTTTTTTTTTTCAAACACGCAGCTAGCACTCTGCTAGCTGCATATTTGGTCTGATCGCCGCCGCCGATGCGCCGCTACCCGCCGCGATACAGCCCCCCCGCATACCCAAGCGCAGTCTGGCCAATCGCCGCCAGGCTGCGCTATGGGGTGGATCGGGATTCCCTGTGACATCGCCGACGTCGATGACGTCACTCCGTTCGTCGCTATTTCGACTAGGGAAGCCCTCAAGGAAATCCCGTTCAGAACGGGATTTCCTTATGGGCAAGCGGCGGCGATCGGCGAGTACGGGGGGACGCCGCAGAGAGGGGGGAAGCATGTAGCTAGCGCTAGGCTAGCTACATGCTAAAAAAAAAATCATACCGCCAGGGAGGTTAATGCACACTAAGTCATCCTTTAAAGGACCACTGTCGCGAAAAAGTAGGCAGTTAAAAATTGACAGAACCGACAGGTTTTGGGCCAGTCCATCTCCTCATGGTGGATTCTAAGGGTTTTATTTGTTTTCAACAGCATTTGCCCCAAATTAATAATGCAGTTATTACATTTTGCTGATTATAGTTCTCAAAAATGTTTTTGTGAGGATTTAATACGAGTACACTTATTGTTTCAAGGTGATGTGTAGGTAAACTGCTAAACGTACCTTTCAGATACATATGTGAACTGATTTGTTACTCTATTAAGCCAAATTTCAGATTCATTTGCCTCTGCCACACTACATAGCAAGGCAGTTAAGGCCTCTACTTCCTCGTTCAATTTATTGTTCCCTGTCCTGTTCCTTAGCACTGTGTACTCAATAAGCAATTCTGGTGGTCTTTGAGATGTTCCTAACTTTGGCTTTCATGCAGATTTAATGTAAATTGTATGGCCAATTCCAAGTCAGGTGCCCCTCATGAAGATTTTATTAGTAACATCTCATTGACCAAGCAGATTGATTATGCCAGTTCTTGTGTCAGTCACCATCTTGTCACATAGGAAGTTACAGACTTGAAACAGGAAGTAGTGTTACTTCTCTGGCTCTGCAGTCTGACATAAATGTGTGATTGATAATATTAGGTGGACCGGATTACACATCCTTGGCAAGTATTATTTCTCTTTTAGTTTGTATGTTCTCACCGTGTCTGTTGGGGTTTCCTCCGGGCACTCCGGTTTCTGCTCATGTCCCAAAAACATACAGATAGGATAATTGACTTTCTCCTAAAATTGGCCCTAGATTATGATGGATGGACTATAGTAGGGATTCTTTTGTGAGCCCCTCTGAGGGACAGTTAACGTCGACCTCTTGTACAGGGCTGAAGTAAAACATAAAGACATGCACCCTGTATGTAGTTAGAGAGTTTAGCCAGTCTAATATACTTCTCATTTGTGACTAAGCACAACTGTATTTTGACCTCTCAGCTTTGTCAGCTGGCTGCCTTGGCAGAGCAGCTAATTTGCAAGCACAGCATGTTAACAATAAGCCTGCTTCCATGAAAGCAGGAAGTACACACACTGCAGATTTATTGCTGGATTTGTATCAGCTGCAAGAAAGAAATGTTTTTATTTAAAGGTGTTATACTGTTGCTTATCTTTTAGAGCAGAGAGGACGTTTTGAGTTCAGGTCCGCTTTAAAGAGGAACTCCAACCAAGAATTTAACTTTATCCCAATCAGTAGCTGATACCTCCTTTTACATGAGAAATATATTGCTTTTCACAAACAGACCATCAGGGGGCGCTGTATGACTGATTTTGTGCTGAAACCCCTCCCACAAGAAGCTCGGAGTACCGCGGTACTCTGGGCAAACTGCCACAATGTAACAGTGTTCACAGACAGGAACTAGCTGTTTACAGCTGTCTCTAACGGTCAAAACAGCTAGCAGCAGCTACATAACCTGCCCACAGTAAAAATGTCACCATGTAATAAATGTCCGAATGTAAATCGGGGAGAGGAAAGATTTTACAATGAGCAAACACTGACTAAATCATTTATACATAATTATTGTAAAAATAAAGCACTTTTTTTATTACATTATTTTCACTGGAGTTCCTCTTTAAAGAGGAACGCCAGTGAAAATAATGTAGTAAAAAAAGTGCTTCATTTTTTACCATAATTATGTATAAATGATTTAGTCAGTGTTTGCTCATTGTAAAATCTTTCCTCTCCCCGATTTACATTCGGACATTTATTACATGGTGACATTTTTACTGTGGGCAGGTTATGTAGCTGCTGCTCGCTGTTTTGGCTGTTAGAGATGGTCCGTTTGTGAAAAGCATTCTATTTCTCATGTAAAAGGGGGTATCAGCTACTGATTGGGATAAAGTTCAATTCTAGGTTGGAGTTTCTCTTTAAGTGACAAGATTATATGCACTGTACTGTTCAGCGCCACAGAAGATGTTGGCGTGATATAGATACTAAATAATAATTCCCCTTAAAAGGTAAATGCACATTAGGCTTACAGCTAACAGATGTGCATGAACAAAATAAAAAAAAAAAACTTAAAAGCAACTGGAGTCCTAATACATTTGTGTCTGATAAGAATGTAAAAGGGGAAGGTATAGCATATGCTGCATAAAAAAGAGAGGAAAATAGGCATACTAATAAGAAACTAGGACACTAATAGAATACAAGAATATAGATTCAGAGAAAATAACTGAACTTAAGTACAGTTCGTTTTACTCTAAATCCAAAGCAAATGTAGAGTGTACCATTTACATTCCGTTATTGGTATCATATGTCTAACATATGTGTTTGAATATGTTACACTGAAATTCTTTGGTGAACGTAATTGTCAAAAAGAATGTAGCTGGGAGGACAGTGTGACTGGTAGCCGTGTAGTCAGTTTTTGGGACTAGGTACAGTATTCTTGGAGTAGTGATTCCTCTGTACTATGTTTGTTCTCAGCAAGTAGTGTGACTGCTTAAATTATCATTAAAGTATACTCGAGATGGCGTTACCTGATGAGATAAACATATGTACGTATGTACAGGGCCAAGCATACAAATAACCAGGCTGGTTTCCATTTCTGCCTGAAAGGGTTAACAATTCAGGTATGCAAGTGACAGTTTATCTCTAGTCAGGCTATAGCAGAATCCTCACTGATCAGGAATTAAAGCCATAAAACGCTTGCCTGGCAGGGAACAGTTTCAGAGAGCAGGGGATATATAGAAAAAAAGGTCAATAGTTCATATATTTTAGCTCACTGAGACTGTGTGAAAGACTGTATCATTCATATGAGACAATACAACATTAATCTTTTTTTAGGCTTTTAAAAATAAAACGGTGGCATTATTAAAAAAAAAGTCTAAAAAGTAGTCTTCAAGAGTAGTAGAATGAATACAATTTTCTCATCAGTTTAATCAGTGGCTGTTACTGCTGCTGGCATAGTGGCGGCTGCTAATCAGTGGCTGCTACTGCTGCTGGCATAATGGCAGCTGCTAATCAGTGGCTGTTACTGCTGCTGGCATAGTGGCGGCTGCTAATCAGTGGCTGCTACTGCTGCTGGCATAATGGCAGCTGCTAATCAGTGGCTGTTACTGCTGCTGGCATAGTGGCGGCTGCTAATCGGTGGCTGCTACTGCTGCTGGCATAATGGCAGCTGCTAATCAGTGGCTGTTACATCTGCTGGCATAATGGCAGCTGCTAATCAGTGGCTGTTACTGCTGCTCGCATAATGGCAGCTGCTATTCAGTGGCTGTTACTGCTGCTGGCAAAGTGGCGGCTGCAAAACATTGGCTTTTACTTGTGCTGGCACAGTGGCAGCTGCTAATCAGTGGCTGTGACTGCTGCTTGCACAGTGGCAGCTGCTAATCAGTGGCTGTTACTGCTGCTGGCACAGTGGCAGCTGCTAATCAGTGGCTGTGACTGCTGCTTGCACAGTGGCGGCCGCTACTAAGTGGCTTTTACTGCTGCTCTCATGGTGGCAGCTGCTACTAAGTGGCTGTTTCTGCTGCTGGCACAGTGGAAGCTGCTACTCGGTGGCTGTTATTGCTGCAGGCACAGTGACAGCTGATACTCGATGACTGTTATGGCTGCAGGCACAGTGACAGCTGCTAATCAGTGGCTGTTACTGCTGCCAGTACAGTGGCAGCTGGTAATCAGTGGCTGTTACTGCTGCTAACATAGTGGCGGCTGCTAATCAATACTGCTACAGTGGTGGCTGATAACCTACAGGTGAACAAAGAGGGAAGCAGAGCGGTAACAGGGGTGGCCCCTGCACACTGCACTGCAGCTATGGCCTGCAGGCCGCATGGAATTAACCACTGCGGAGAGCTTTTGGGGCCAACAGAAAAGGCTCGGTGGGCCACATTTGGCCCCTTGGCTATGCCTGATTTACAGGATCCAGAACCTTCCCTCTTCTTGGTTAAGTATTTGACTTATGACCTGAGTTTGCCTCAGATACACTTTAACAGGAAGCAGGAAGGTATTGCTTCCTTTCATATGTGTGGCATTATAGCATTCACTTAGATGGCAGGTACACTTTAAACCAAAGTATATCCAGTATCATCACTTACCATTCTTTCTCCCCTCTTTGTCACCAACATGTTTTATGCAAATGCATGAATAATCCAGCATGTGATTGGTAACTCTCTCTTCCCTTCTTTTCTCCCATTCTTCATCTCTATCCATGTATGTTTTGTTTTTTTGTTTTGGTTCGCCATCCTTTTTCTGTTATCCCTTTTTTTTTACCTTTGCGTTTCTTCAACTCCCTCACGTTAACTTGCTTTGGAAACAACTTAAGTGGTCCACCCCCTGCGAATTGTAACAGAGGATACGTGTCTGTTTCACTATTTAGTCCCTCCACCTACGTCTCCCTCCTCCAAGTCTGTGAGCACGCCGAGTGAGGCTGGAAGCCAGGACTCCGGAGATGGAACCGGAGGAGCCAGGTATGTGATGCTACTAACCCCTCTAGAAATGTATGATGTGGTGTAACCCTGCTGACTCTACACAGACCAGTCAAAAGCCCACACTGATCAGTAGACAAGACACAGAACATTTACATTGCGCTTTTCTCCTGGCAGACTCAAAACTCCAGAGCTGCAGCCACTAGGCGCAGTAGCAGTGTTAGGGAGTCTCCTACTGAATAGGTGCTGGCTTACTGAACAGGAAGAGCCGAGATTCGAACCCAGGTCTCCTTTGTTAGAGGCTGAGCACTTAACCATTACACTATCCATCCACTGGGACTGGCAGTCACTACAGATATTTGGTCAGTATTAGCACACAGGCATGTTTTCAGAAGCATTGATGTTTGGGACTGCTGATGGCTTTGACAGGTGGTAGTAGTTAAAGAGAAACTGTAGTAAAGAATAAAAATGCTTATTTTTATTAATTTATAATTGACTGTATTTTTTGGACTATACGACTCACTTTTTCTCCCCTAAAAGTGGGGGAAAAAGTCACTGCGTCTTATAGTCCAAATGCAGGGAGTTCCTGACTTGTGAACGCCTGCCAATACAAACCTCCAACCCGCTGCAATGTTGGGGACTCCCTGTATTGTGCCCATGCAGAGGAGGATACAGGGGGACAGAGGAGGACACAGGGAGACACAAGGTACAAAGGGGGCATCATCCTTACCCAGATTAACATTCTGAAATTTATCACGGGCGGCAAAATATTTAGTCCTGTCAGGTGATATCTACGAAATGTTTGCTTACTGAGAGTTCTAAAGCCAGCACAAAATATGCCTGGTCTCCCACAATTGTCTGGGAGGAGAATTCTGCATAACTTAGCAGCCTAGGTTAAACATCACTGGCCAGGCAGCGCTACATACAGCAATATATACATATCGGAAGTGTTTTGGATGCTGAAACCAGGAAAATTACAATCGAAAAGATGGTAACCTTAATAATTTACTACTATGTCACTACAGTGCCTGTAAAGGTACATACACACGTTAGAGCTGCAACTCACAGCGACAGCATACAGGAGATAGAGCGGAGACAGCCACCTTCACCTTTAAGGGGTTTATTAAGCAATCAGGCATCTTTTTTTACATGTTGATTTCTTCAGAGTATAAACAGTCTTTCCTATGTACATCACATATATTTACAGCATACAGACATGAAGCTAGTATTCTAACTAGGAAGCGTATAGAGCAGTGGTCCTCAAACTAAGGCCCGCGGGCCGAATGTGGCCCCCTGAGGCTTTTTTACCGGCCCCCCACAAACAAAATGTATTACTTATAGATGCGGTCAGCTACATTTTTAAATATTGGTGGTCCGCATATAGAATAGCAGTGCTGGCACCACCCATCTACATGGAAGCCAGAAGGCAGTAATTTGCTGGTTTCGAATCACATTCCACATCAGGTGACACTGCTGTCCAATTGGACTGCAGGTTGTCACCTGGGTATGCTTCACTGTCTGGCCTGCAAAGACTTCTACATCATTCTATGTATACTCCGGCCCCCCAGCATACTGAAGTATGTTGACCCGGCCCTCGACCCAAAACGTTTGGGGACCCGTGGTATAGAGCATAGCATGCAAAAGATGTAAAGTACAGCTCTGCCATCCTGTCTCCCTCTTTTATATGAACATCAAAGAGTTAAATTCTGACATCACCCGAGCCATACCCCCAAGCCTACAATTGGCGGGCATGGGCATGTAACCCACATCATCATCTAATACACCAGTGCTTTATGCCCTAGATGCAAGGAATGCAATGTTTTCCAAATATCGGCTTTGTTTACCGTTTCGTCGTCTGTCGGTACAGTTAGACCTGAAAACATATTATGTGTCGTTCTAGAGGAACATGTTTCTTGTAAATAATCCTAGTTTCTCTCCAAGAAACTATGCTTAAAGAGACCCTGCATCTCAAGTCTTTACTAGACTTTAGTACCTGAGGCCTAGAATTCAAGTACAAACGGCCGGTCGTTTGGAAAAATCAGACGTGTGCGAGATTTAAGACCTCCAGGTGTCAGACCTACCTCTGCAGTTGAGCTGTCATTTTAATATTAGTTACAGAGGAGGTTGACTGCAGTTTAAAGAGAAACCGTAACCAAGAATTGAACTTCATCCCAATCAGTAGCTGATACCTCCTTTCCCATGAGATATCTTTTCCTTTTTCACAAACCGATCATCAGGGGGCTCTGTATGGCTGATATTGTGGTGAAACCCCTCCCACAGTGTGATGTCAGGACCATGGTTCTGACATCACACTGCGAGCCTTGTTGCATTGTGGGAAATAACAGCTTTTTCCAACTGCAAAAAAAGCAAGCAGCATCTCCTTCCAGTGATATCACCTGCCAGCAGTAAAAATGTCACCATGTGATAAATGTCAGAATGTAAATCAGGGAGAGGAAAGATTTTACAATGGGCAAACACTGACTAAATGATTTATACATAATTATTGTAAAAATGAAGCACCTTTTTATTACATTCTTTTCACTGGAGTTCTTCTTTAAATAGAGCCCGAGGTGGGCTCAAAAAAAAAAAAAGTAACCTGAACCGCAGGGCTGAGCGGATCAGGTAGCTGCAAAAACCGCCGCTCTCATGGGCCGCAATGGCCCACTTTTACTTGCGACGCTGCACTGAGAGACTGTGTTACCTCTCATAGCGTGCAGGGAGGCGGGGAAGCAGCAGGAGGTGCGGCCATGAGAAACCCTGTAGGAACGCCCCTGTCAGGAGTTTTAAACAGGGAATTCTCTGTCATTAGGCAGAGAATATGGCTCTTTGTCCCATCTGCCCCCCGAAGATCCACCTCTGGTTCTCTTTAACCACTTCATGCCATGGGCGGAAAAAAGCCCATGCATGTTCCCGCGGCACACGTGGACTTGTATTAACATCCTATTTGCTCTAAAGTTGCACAGATAGGATGTTTATAAATGTCCATACTGCAGGTAGTGGTTAAAAACATTTTTTCCCTTTTCCACGGTGCTTTGAACCCTTCACCCAAAAAATTTCAAATGTTCAATACATATGTACAGAAGCTTATAAAAAATATAGTTAGTCATAATTAGCCTAGTAAAACATTGGTAAATATCACCAATATTTTACTACAGCTACACCTAACCCCATTCACACACAGAACCCTCCCTCTATTAATGCCTAACCCTGAGAGCCTCCTGGTGGTGCCTAACCCTGAGACCCTCCTGGTGGTGCCTAACCCTGAGACCCTCCTGGTGGTGCATAACCCTGAGACCCTCCTGGTGGTGCCTAACTCTGAGACCCTCCTGGTGGTGCCTAACCCTGAGACCCTCCTGGTGGTGCCTAACCCTGAGACCCTCCTGGTGGTGCCTAACCCTGAGACCTTCCTGGTGGTGCCTAACCCTGAGACCCTCCTGGTGGTGCCTAACCCTTAGATCCCCATGGTGGTGCCTAACCCTGAGACCCTCCTGGTGGTGCCTACCCCTGAGACCCTCCTGGTGGTGCCTAACCCTGAGACCCTCCTGGTGGTGCCTAACCCTGAGACTCTCCTGGTGGTGCCTAACCCTGAGACCCTCCTGGTGGTGCCTAACCCTTAGATCCCCATGGTGGTGCCTAACCCTAATCCCCCCTCTCCTGATGTCTAACCCTAAAACCCTCTTCCCGATGCCTAACCCTAAAACTCCCTTTCTCTGCTCCCAATAACGTTAATACAAAAAGCGATATATTTCACAAGATATTAAAGTTAAAAATGATCATTTACAATATTATAAAACTCAAAACAGAAAATTTAGTTTGGACGGATGTGGCGGCCGCTATTTGTCGGACGCCCAAATTTCTTCTCGTCAAATAACATTAATAAAAAAAAGATACATCTGTAAGATAATGAAGGGCAAAACGATTATTGACAATTTTGTAATTCTGTAAACAAATTTGAAAACGATAATTATCGAAACACTTATTGTAAAAACAAAATATTTTGGTTGGATGCCCGCTATTTATCGGGCGCCCTATTTATTTGGGCGCCCAATAGCCGATATTTTGCATTAGTCTCTAAGGGGAGCCCAAATAGTCCATTAGCCCCAGGCGCCCAAATGTCCTTTTCCTGCCTGGCAGACCTGCTGATCTTTCTGGCTTAATGTCTTAATCACACACCTGACACAAGTACGCAGCTAATCTTGTCAGACTTCAGTCAGAAATATCTGATCTGCATGCTTCTTCTGGGACTATGGCTTAAAAGTATTGTAGGCAGAGGATCAGCAGGACAGCCAGGCAACGTGCATTGCTCAAAGGGAAGTAAATATGTCAGCCTCTATATGCCTTTCACTCCAGGTTCCGGTAAACATATTAGGTACCGCACAATCTTCCATCACTGTGCGATTTTTCCATCCTCTGCACCAATGCAGAGGTCAGAGCATGGTTACACGGGGTACACATCATGTTGGCACTCAGATTCCTAGCGACATACAACCTTATTCTACACCCACTTTGTTGACTAGTTTTGTATATTTATTTACCATGTGCATGTTGTCTAAAATGACACTGACTTTGTATAAGTGTTTTTGCATTTTTTATTTTTAAACTAACCCAGAATTCCAATCAAATTGGGGACAACGGTCCGTTCTAAATACTATAAGCTTTACAAAAGTTGTCTGAAAGTACTTGAGAAACTCATTTTTTTTAAATACTTTTGTGGTTATAAGCAGCCCTCTCTGGCTTCTTCCATTTGCTTTTAAAGAAGATTATATTATACAATGGAAGTGCTTTATTTTACATCACTGCCTTGTGAGGTTGAGGAAATTGCTATCTAGGCTCTCAGATATTCGAGAGGTCGTCAGACTTAAAGGACATATTTTACATACATTGGCCAGCAGGTTATAGAGAAGAGGGCTGTGATGGGACATCTGTGTTCTGACTTTATATATGCTGTATACTGTGTGTATATGTATGTATGTATGTGTGTATGTATGTATATACACACACACACACACACACACACACACACACACACACACACACACACAACATTTGTATAGCGCTTTTCTCCTGTTGGACTCACTCGCACTCAAGAGCTGCAGCTACTGAGGGTGCGCTCAACCTGCAGTGTTGGGAAGTCGTGCCCAAGGATTTCTTACCGAATAGGTACTGATCCTAGCCAGGATTCAAACCCAGGTCTCCCACGTCAGAGCCCTTAACCAGTACACTATCAGTGTTTTCCAGGGTGGGGGTCCTCACAAGTTTGCTTCAGGCAGCAAAACGTCTATCTGTATCTTTAATAGAGCATTGGTGTATTTTTGGTGGCCCTGTGACCTGGTTTTACATTTATTAGCTATAAGCAAAAAGTCTAGAAACTGCCCTGGGGGAGGAATATAAATGGATAAGGAAAGTTCATTTTTTTTCTAGAATTCAACTTCATGTACTTTCAGTACTTCCCTGTAAAGCTTACAGTACTGTGTGTTTATTGAGGTTGACTTGCCCATATGTCTGTCTTAATAATCACATCAGCAATACTTTCACTACCTTTCTGCTTGCAAGGTACCTTCCTCTGGTCTTTACTAGCCTCACACATGCTACAGCCACAAACCTTTTGATATCTACTCTAATGTGTAGCTGCAGTGCTTTATATGAGGAGCATGGCTTGCTGATGAAATCTTTTTGCTTTTAAGACATTGGAAGGTATCTTCTCTATAGTCCTCATCCCTAACTCTCTAACATAGTGGTGTCCTGTGATGTGTATTAACCACCTGCATGTGCTTGTTTTGCAGTGCCAGAGCCACAGTTACCAAGAAGTAAAGAATATATACCTTTTTATTTTATGCTTAACCATATAGCGCTTATATAAACTAAGTTATGTAAGAGCCAGAACTTGATAGAGGCGGTCAGGGCTGTGGAGTCGGAGTCGTGGAGTCGGGCAATTTTGGGTGCCTGGAGTCGGAGTCGGAGAAAATATGATAAAATGTTCTATTTCTCAGATAATAGTCATTAAAAATAATGTATATATACAGTATATATACAGTAATAGCTGTGCTTAGTCCACAAAAATTAAATAAACCAATCAAAATTAGTTACTTGTGCTGCTTCAATAAAGCAGTCCCCGTATTTTTAAGGTCAGATATACATATCTGATTGTGACTGTATATATGATGTGTACACAGGAATCTCTTATATATACTAAATAACATCTATGCTGTAAGAATAAAGCCTGATGTGTAGCTGTGTCACTAATAGAGATGGTCAATGAGATGGAAATAATTCTGCACTGATGCTGATTTATGCAAATGTATGCACTCCCTTTGCTGATGAAATCAAATAATTTGATATGTTGTTGAAATTTGGTTTAGTGACTGCAAATTAAAGGGTACCTGAGACGGATGAAAAGTAAAGTTTTATACATACCTGGGGCTTCCTCCAGCCCCCTTCAGGCTAATCAGTCCCTCGCTGTCCTCCACCACCCGGATGTTCTGCTATGAGTCCTGGTAATTCAGCCAGTCAGCGCTGTCCGGCCGCATGCCGCTCCCACAGCCAGGAACATTCTGCACCTGCGCAATAGTGCTGCACAGGTGTAGTATGCTCCTGGCGGTGGAGTGTGTGCCTGCGCACTACACCCGATTGGCTAAAGTACCTGGACTCATAGCAGAAGATCCAGGTGGTGGAGGAGGACAACGAGGGACGGATTATCCTGAAGGCGGCTGGAGGAAGCCCCAGGTATGTATAAAACTTTAATTTCATCAGTCTCAGGTTTACTTTGTTACACAGTAGTACTATACTCTACATATGCACTCCCCACAGAGCTGCAGGGAATCCACTGAGAATGCTGTGCACACAGAGGTGTTGTCTGTTTACAACCTTCTTATTCCCCTGCAGAGTACCTGCACATCACTCTTACATGTTTCCCACACTTACATTGCCTAGGGCCTGATAGATGTTCTTTGTTCCGGTTTGTACCTTTTACAAGTACTCTTACCAAGGACTAGTTTTAGTCTATGACTAAAGGGAATAAATATGGCAGTCTACATATCCTTCTCACTTCAGTTGTCTTGTAAAATTCCTAAGCGTTGGCAGTTAAGAGACGAATTTCACGTTACATACTTTTAATCAACAAAATTGTAATATGCAAATTAGAGGAGTCGGAGTCGTGGAGTCGGAGTCGGTGGAATCCTAAACTGAGGAGTCGGAGTCGGTGGATTTTTGGATCGACTCCACAGCCCTGGAGGCGGTATAATAAGATCACTGTTGGTCACACGCACTTGAGGGGCCCATATCTAGTAATGTATGAGAAAATCGACCAAGAGACAGATCTCTTTCTCATCAAATCTTATCAGACAGAGATCTGTTGGCTTCCCATACACTGTAGGCCGATTTCAGCATCAATCGGCAAAAAATAAATAAAAATCAAGCCATGTCAACACAGGAACTGCGCTGAGTATATAGTTTTATTTAACAATATAATAATTACTGTACAGTATATCCCTAACATCCTAGATGGAGTACTTCTGCCCGTCATGCTTTGCCAGTCACATTGATGCCCACTTAAGTCTTTTTATAGGGTTCTCCTTTGTTTAATTTTGTATATGTAGCCCTTCCAGTATGAAACAGTAATACCTCTTTGCAATAGACCCTGGAGGTGACACTAGGACAAATAATTACTATCACTAGGACAAATAATTACTATCAATGGGTTAAATACTGATGACTAGGTTTTGTAGCATGAGGGTTACTGATGGCTAGTTACTGCAGCTGGGAAGCTTGCGTTTCTATAGTAACTTTTGGGAGGCTGCTGTGCTGTAGTCCAGGCAGCGAATTGAATTCATTTGGCACCGTATGGTGCTGTATGTAATGTAACAGCAATTGATAGACGTTTTAACTGCCCGCAGATTTAAATAACTTGAGTGTCTACAGTAATGATTGCTTAAAGGAAAGCTATTGCTAGATTGTTAAATATTACAGTTGAGGCACATCTACAAACAAAACTGACCGCAGGGCTAATGCTATGAGTACAGCCCTGTCTGTCTTACCTCAAAGAATAGTCATTTTTGTAGTTACTCTACTGGCTTACCTATCTGGGTCCTAATCATGGCTCTCCTTACATCCAGTGGTCAGGGGTGTTCATGGACTAATGTGAACTCCCTACCTAGTGTTGATGGATAGGCGCTCAGACTGGTAGTAGAGCCATATTCTGAGCTCAAGTGTGAAAAGGCAGAGGGAATAGTATCCAGACGCACAACCACTGCTCTATAATGAATACTCATTCTGTGAGATCAGATGGGCAGGGCGGTGCTTTACTCAAACTACAGTCCTGGCCAAAAGTTTGGGAGACTGTCAAATATTAGTTTTCACAAAGTTTGCTACTAAACTGCTTTTAGATCTTTATTTCAGTTGTTAATGTGATGTACTGAAATATAGTTATAAGCACTTCATACGTTTCAAAGGCTTTTATTGACAATTACAAGAGATTTATGCAAAGAGTCAGTATTTGCAGTGTTGGCCCTTCTTTTTCAGGACCTCTGCAATTCGACTGGACATGCTCTCAATCAACTTCTGGGCCAAATCCTGACTGATAGCAACCCATTCTTTCATAATCACTTCTTTGAGTTTTTCAAAATTAGTTGGTTTTTGTTTGTCCACCCGCTTCTTGAGGAATGACCACAAGTTCTCAATGGGATTAAGATCTGGGGAGTTTTTTAGGCCATGGACCCAAAATGTCAACGTTTTGGTCCCCAAGCCACTTAGTTATCACTTTTGCCTTATGGCACGGTGCTCCATCGTGCTGGAAAATGCATTGTTCTTCACCAAACTGTTGTTGGATTGTTGGAAGAAGTTGCTGTTGTAGGGTGTTTTGGTACCATTCTTTATTCATGAATTGTGAGTGAGCCCACTCCCTTGGATGAGAAGCAACTGCACACATGAATGGTCTCAGGTTGCTTTACTGTTGACATGACACAGGACTGATGGTAGCGCTCACCTTTTCTTCTCCTGACAAGCCTTTTTCCAGATGCCCCAGACAATTGGAAAGGGGCTTCATCGGAGAATATGACTTTGCCCCAGTCCTCAGCAGTCCATTCACCATACTTTCTGCAGAAGATCAATCTGTCCCTGATGTTTTTTTGGGAGAGAAGTGGCTTCTTTGCTGCCCTTCTTGACACCAGGCCATCTTCCAAAAGTCTTCGCCTCACTGTGTGTACAGATGCGCTCACACCTGCCTGCTGCCGTTCCTGAGCAACCTTTGCACTGGTTGCACTCCGATCCCGCAGCTGAATCCTCTTTAGGAGATGATCCTGGCGGTTGCTGGACTTTCTTGGACACCCTGAAGCCTTCTTAACAAGAATTGAACCTCTTTCCTTGAAGTTCTTGATGACCCTATAAATTGTTGATTTAGGTGCAATCTTAGTAGCCACAATATCCTTGCCTGTGAAGCCATTTTTATGCAACGCAATGATGGCTGCATGTGTTTCTTTGCTGGTCACCATGGTTAACAATGGAAGATCAATGATTTCAAGCTTTACCCTACTTTTAACATGTCAAGTCTGCCATTCTAACCCAATCAGCCTGACATAATGATCTCCAGCCTTGTGCCTGTCAACATTCTCACCTGAGTTAACAAGACGATTACTGAAATGATCTCAGCAGGTCCTTTAATGACAGCAATAAAATGCAGTGAACAGTTTTTTGGGGGGATTCAGTTAATTTTCATGGCAAAGAAGGACAATGCAATTCATCTGAACACTCTTCATAACATTCTGGAGTATATGCAAATTGCTATTATAAAAACTTAAGCACCAACTTTTCTAATTTCCAATATTTTTGACAGTCTCAAAACTTTTGGCCAGGACTGTACTAGCCATGCTGTCAATTTTTAAGTTTTCCATTTTGAAGGACTTTAAAGAGGACCTAAGATTAAAACTAAAGGATTCCACATTTAGCACAGATTATAAGAGAAGCAATTTTATTTGGCCAAATAAGTTTGCATGGAATTGGCAGTTGCTTAACTGACATAGACAACATGATGCAAGGACAGATAATATGGATATTACAAGTCAAGCACAGGATATGAGTTAAAATGGTAGCAAACAGGATGAGAAGCGTTCATTTTCAGTTCTTAGCGCTAATGCTTTCAAGTCCTAGCCATTTCAGCATTGCTATTTGTGCTTGATAATTTGGCATAGCTACCAACTGAAATGTGTGTTAAGCGTCAATGGCTAAACATGTGAACCTTCCATTAATACTACCTAAACTGATTTCACCAATGCATATCAGTGCGCGAAGCGCAAGGATATCAGACAGTGCGTAGACAGCACTGTCTAATGGTCACATTGATGGGCTGTGAGGTTCGGCATACATCTATGTGCACAATGCAGTGCTATCTTATTCCATATAAATGAATAGTGTCAACAGTGCAAGTCAGATGATGTGCGTCTCTGTAAATTGGCTACCTGCATTGTACAGCAATGCTATAGTATGCACTGGTCCTTACTCATCATATGTGCTGGATTGGGAGTTTGAAATATGAAGATGTCAAGAGTGTCCGCTATTGGTTTTTAGCCGTCAGTATGTGATTGTATCACTGTACTTGTGAGCTACGTCTGCTTTAAACTGTAAGTGAACTCTTTATCAGAGGTGGGCAGCTATGTTTCCTATGTGCCCACAATTAGAACTGACATGGTTTAAAGAATCACAATCCCACTGCTGCAGCCAGTCCTCTTATGGGAATAGCGTTGAGTACAATTCAGTTTAATTTCTGTTTTTAAGTCATGAGCACCAATGAATTAAGACTGGATATGCATCCTATAGGTGGGCAGTGGGCTAGAGCTGTGTCAGATCCCTAATTGCTCCCTACAGCAGATTGATGTAGATTGAAATATGTTTTTTTGTGACACAGCGGTGCAGGGGGCTAGTGTGTAATGTCGCCCCTCACCCACTTCCACTACATGAAAGGGCTGGAGCCGCTGGCATTGCAGAGCATGGGGGTTAAGCAGGCCTGCCTAATTCTGCTGGGCTGCTGAATTTGTATTAGACGTATGGTGGGTTTCACATGAATTGACACATCGGAGCCTAAGGCTGTGATTAACCCATAATTACAGCCGTGTCACATCTTGGCAACACTATCAGTACCACATCCCAGTGGAAATGCAGATTGCTTCCTTACCAAAGCGCTGATGTGTTAGCCTTCTTCCTGTAGCAATAGTACCATTTCCTGCACATGTTTTCTGCTGAGGGCAATGTTACCAGATACTGATCATTCACACCCAGCCTGGTCAGGCCCTGCTTAGGATCACATGTTACAGGGGGATCAGGTCTCACAGTGGATGAGAAACAGATTACCGTGTTCCCTTCTGTGCCGTGACAGAGCCCATTACATCACAGAGGTTCAGCAAAATCACAGCTGCAGCTCTCTTGTATGCCCAGTGAATGGAACAGGAACAATCTCTTATTCGCAATAGGAATTCTTACTACAGGGGAATTCTTATGCCTCCTAGCAAAACAAAATAAAAGACCTCCAGCTCAACTGAAATGAGCCGCGTATGTTCATAACTCCGCCAACATGAACAGAGGTTGTCCGTTCCACATAGCTCTTGAAATTATGAGCCCTGGAGCCAAGCAAACCTGAACTGAAAATTAAAAATAAACATACACATATCATACTTGCCTCCCGTGCCGTCTACTCCTCAGTCTCTTTTCTCCTCTACTGCATCCTGTTAGTCCACTGTGATCAATGGAATTCTCCGTCCTCCATTTTGAAAATGGCACTTACACCATAACAGCTTCCTAGTCAGCACACTGTTAAACTGTAATATCACCCACTTGAGCAATAGGGAAACATAGACATTACTTTGCTCATTAGTTGGCCTTTCATTTATTAACAGAGAGCAACTGTAGTAGCTTCTGAAAAAGTGCGGTACAGACGGATCACTCTGGTATTCCCGAGCCAGGTGTATTGTTGCTGAGGGTGGAGGGACGATGGCGCAGTGTACAATGGCACAGGTCAGTTATCCTAGTGCCATCATGTTGTAAGGGCAGACACAGGGCACGGGATCCACAGCACTGCATGGCATGCTTCTCTCCCCACTATGCTCCACTGTAGCCACACGAGACACAGGTCAGTTGTCTTATTGACGCGCTCCACACCCCACACCATGTTGCAAGGGGGGAGGAGGGCTGCCTGGCATAGACACCGACACAGAACACAGCAGGGATACCAGTGCTGCAAGGCATGCTTCTCTCACTATTTACACTGTCCTGATTAATTAAGGTGAAGAGCTGCAGAAAGATTACCTAGGAGTTCTAAATAAATACTTCCCCAAACAGGCAATGACTGATTAAAAGCTGCTGCCCTCTCTATGTATCAGGAGGATCTTTACTGCCTGAGCCTGCATCATAACTTTGCCTTATGGCATCTGTTCCCCTGCTATTTACATCATCTGGCTATTTATGCTGTGCCCCCTGACTATTTACCCTATACTGGTGAGAGGACTATACTGGGGAGGGGGCTTATATGCGAGTCAGTGCCTTATTCCTGATTACTGAGGTAAAAGTTGGAGGGTCGGCTTATATGCAGGTCGGCTAATATGCGAGTATATGCAGTAGTTTTATTACCCTACTTCAGCAGGCCTCTGTCCGTCCCCGGCCGCAGAGATTTCAGGATGCTAATTGTTTTATTGTAGTCATTACCAAAAAGTAAACCATACATTTTCATCAACAGAGGGGGGTGGGTAATTGGGACAATCTCTTCAAAGAGATTATCTAGAGTGAATGTGTCAAGATAGCATCTCTGACTTCTATAAATAAGGACTGTGAGAAGAGAAGGATGGGGGGACATGGCAGCTTTTATGGAGAAATTCCAGTGAAAGAATGGGTGCTTAGTTCCCTTTAAGGAGGGGAGCTATGTGCTCAGCCATTGCTGTAGCTTGAAGCTCCGGTATGACAGATCTTTAAGCAGCCTCAGGATAGACTTCTATTCACACTAGATTCTCAGCTGGAGAGGGTTTGCGCAGGGTATATTAGGACGCAGCAGTTAATTTTGGTGCTGCAGTAACTTTGGCCATCCCATAGGCTGCAATGTTATTTATGTTTATGGGGCGTTTAAGAGGTTTATTTTGGTGCAAGAACACTAAACGTAGAGAGTAATGCCTTGACTTGGGGAAAGCAGCGGTGGGTTGCCAGGCTAGCATAAACTGACAATGGAATATCCAGTAACTGGCATAAGTAATAGGATAGTGTTAGGCTATGGGGAGGAATAATTGTTAGCGGCAGAAGAATTACAGTTAGCTGCATCGGTAGGAAGATTAGTGTTACATGTACCCTTACGAAGGTTAGTATTAGATGTATGGGTAAGTATAAGGTGTTTTGTTTAGAGTTAGGCATGGGAGCTGGAGAGTTAGTGTTAGAGGATAGGGTAGAGTGAGGGTTAAAAGCATACCATCATGAAAATTAGGAAAAAATTACCACAAGCGAACTAGAATATTGGCAGCATTATGTTACCAATATTCCAAGTATCAACACCACTCGCCCCAAAAAAATCACAACACTTAAAGCGGAACTGAAAGGTTAACAAAAAAACCCAAAGTGTTTCACTTACCTGGGGCTTCTGCCAGCCCCCTGCAGCCTTCCAGTCCCGCGCTGGTCCTCCACGATCCTCTCTTCTCCCGCCGCCAGCTACTTTGGGTTTGGTTGAAGTGGCAACTGTGCCTGCGCACCCTGGGCAGTTTTCTTCGCGTTCCCGCCTACTATAGCGTCCTGTGCTGTTGCGGGCTGGAACGTGAAGAGAGCTATGCGTGGCTCGGGGCGTGCAGGTGCAGTTGACCGTCGACTTACAAGTCGACCTTATGACGGAACCGAAACTAGCTGGCGGCAGGAGAACGGAGGATCGTGGAGGACCGGCGTGGGATAGGAAGGCTGCAAGGGGTTGGCTGAAGCCCCAGGTTACTGAAACACTGTTTAACCTTTCAGTTCCACTTTAAAGGGTATCTGAAGCGAGGGATATGGAGGCTGTCCTATTTATTTCCTTTTAAGCAATACCAGTTGCCTAGCTGTCCTGCTGATCCTCTGCCTCTAATACTTCTAGCCATAGACCCTGAACAAGCATGCAGCAGATCAGGTATTTCTGACATTGTCAAATCTGACAAGATTAGCTGCATGTTTCTGGTGTGATTCAGACACTACTGTGATTCAGCCAAATAGACCAGCAGGGCAACTGGCATAGTTTAAACGGAAATAAATATGGCAGCCTCCATATCCCTCTCACTTTAATTGTGCTTTAAAGAGGAACTCCAGTGAAAATAATGTAATAAAAAGTGCTTCATTTTTACAATAATTATGTATAAATGATTTAGTCAGTGTTTGCCCATTGTAAAATCTTTTAAATCCCTTATTACATTCTGACATTTATTACATGGTGACATTTTTACGGTTGGCAGGGGATGTAGCTGCTGCATGCTTTTTGGCAGTTGGAAACAGCTGTAAACCGCTATTTCCCACAATGCAGCAAGGTTCCCAGACAGGAAACTGCCAGGAGTACGTACTCAAGAGTTTCTTGTGGGAGGGGTTTCACCACAATATCAGTCATACAGCGCCCCCTGATGGTCTGTTTGTGAAAAGGAATAGATTTCTCATGTAAAAGGGGGTATCAGCTACTGAGTGGGTTAAAGTTCAATTCTTGGTCGGAGCTTCTCTTTAAAACATACGCATGCTAAGAGGCCTCAGGCTGACTCGGACTTAGTGGCCTGTGACATGCTGCAGCGAATGTAGTGGATTTTTGTATTGCATAAACACAGTTTGTGTCAATTTATTATAATGGCTTGATTTTTTTTTTAATGCATTAACTAATAGATGCATTAAATCAATAAAAGTGAACTAGAGCCTTCACAATGCAGCACAGCAGCCAGAACAGCCAGGCAATGAGACAGAGATATCATAGATAGAGGAAGGGAGGCGTGCACCAGTGAGTACGCATGGTAGTGTTTAATTGCACTTACTTCTCTCCAGCCTCATAAATGTACAATACCAGACATGTAGATGGATGGCACCGCTCCACCCAACAATTGTTTCATGCCGGGCCCTGGCGCCTGCTTGGCATGAAACAATTGTCAGGTGGAAATGTGCCATTTATCCATGTGTCTCACATTGTACAGCTATGTGGCTGGAGAAAAGTAACTGCAATTACACCCATTTATATGCATTCACTGGTCTCCTCCTTTCTTCCTCTATGATTGGTTTGGTCGGACTTTTAAAGTGGAGGCACAGTGACTCATAGGATGATTTGCATAAGTGATTCCATTATCAACCAGATTGCGTGCGGAAGCGCTGCAGTCACTCTGCTTTCCTTACAAGCGCACTGAGACAAAGATGGTTTCCGTCTTCCTTTAAAAAATAAAACAGTCCAGCTGAGGGAATCCTCAATATATCGAACAACAGGCTGTCAGAAGCACAGAAAGGCTATACATGTATTTATTTTTTTTAAGCAATGAGCAATTATATTTCTCCGTAGTGACATCTTTATACACTATATGTCATGATCCTCAACCAAGGACAGAAGACCTGCTCAATCCTAGGACGCAGAAATGTAACTTCCAGTTGTATGTGGTCCACTGTAAGTCATGGAGAGAATCCAAAGACATAGTAACAAAAGTTGTCTAGGACGGTGATACCTTTAATGACTTACTGTACAAGATTTCTTTGCAAACTTAAAAGACAACTGTAACGAGAGGTATGTGGAAGCTGCCACATTTATTTCCTTTTAAACAATACCAGTTGCCAGGCTGACCTATTTGGCAGCAGTAGTGTCTGAATAACACCAGAAACAAGCATGCAGCTAATCTTGTCAGATTTGACAATAATGTCAGAAACACCTGATGTGCATATGTTTGTTCGGTCTATGGCTAAAAATATTAGAGGCAGAAGATCAGCAGGACAGCCAGGCAACTTGTAATGCTTAAAAGGTAATTAATATGGCAGCCTCCATTTACCTCTAAGGGACAACTGTAGTGAGAGATGTATGGAGGATGCCATACTTATTTCCTTTTAAGTGAATCCTACTAGCGTACAATAAGTATGCTACATAGGAAACAATGCGTTGCTACATTGTAACTAGGGAAGTGACGCAGACAGCAATCACGGTGGCCTGCGGGGATATTAATGAATGGGAACTTTAGTTGGCACAGGGGGACTTTTGTTCCCTGCAGCCAATCCCCCCCCCCCCCCCCCCCACTGCTACCAGCAACATTGCGAGCATCTGGCTGGATGATCGCGTGCAACCCCCCCCCCCCCCCCTCCAAACTGCATGGACATGACTGGCGCGTGACTGCGGCTGTAGCAGCTGCTGCTGTGGACATGAAGCTTGCGTCCCAGGGGCAGAAATGGTTAAAGTGTACCAAGATGAAAAGAAGTAAAGACTTGATACTTTCCCAGGGCATCCTCCTGCCCCATAAGCTCGTATGAGTCCCAAGCCATCCTCCCGCGGTCTGCCCCGGTAACCGCTCTGTCGTGTCCAGTCTGAGTCTTCTGCGCACTTTAAAGGGACTCCGAGCACCTCTCCTTTGTATGCCTTTAAGACTCCGACCAGTACTACAACCTTTCTATAGCTTGTGCTCTCATCTTTCATTTGATGCCTGAATCGCCGTTCTACATCAAATAGTTTTCGTTCGATTTCAATTTAAAAATTGCGACTGCCATCTTGGCTATGTTATAACTTCCGGGTCACCCCATCTTCTCTGTTAGAGAAGTGCATCACTGAATAAAGCAGGAAGAAGTGACGCATGGCCATTGCAAGAGGCTCCTCCAGAGGGATCCTAGCACGACTTTGTTGGAAGTCGTCTGGCATAAAGAGCAACTGTCAGGCATAAAATAAAAAATCAATTCTTTATTTTTATCTGGTAAACAAGTAATAAGGATGCTAATTGGGCAATCCAAAAGTTAAAATCGCTATTACTTTTCTTGTTGATCAATTTATTGTTCCCCAGTTTACATGACTTATTTGGTACACAGAAAATTTGTTACACAAAAGAGAAGTTGCAGGGCATGCTGGGTTGTCTTTTTTGCTTCTCTACTTCCCCTGAGACTTAACTAATGCAGCCGGATTGGCTGAAGCCTCTTTCCCTCCTGGTTTCCTTTTCCACACCTCTGTTCCTCTCTGATTGGCCTAAATTTCTCAGGCTGAAACAATGCACTTTCTATAGGGAAGGGCGGGCAAACCGGGCAGAGGAGACTAAGGGCGGATATTGCATCACGACTGGCTTCAAAATAGCCACAGTAAATATGGAAACTGTTTAGAATAGGATTCTCTACTTTTCCTTTATAAAATTTACAGGAATCATAACGTGGACAGTGCAATACATATGTTATGTAAGTAGAGCAAGTATTTATCTATCTATCTATCTATCTATCTATCTATCTATCTATCTATCTATCTATCTATATATATATATATATATATATATATTAAAATATATATATATTTTATTTTTCCTGAGATAGTATGGCTGACAGCTCCTCTTTAGGCATACACATGAGAGGTGCTTGGAGTACCTTTAAAGTTTCAAAAGCTTGTGAAGAAATCTTATACAGTTAGGCACATAGACAACTTTTGTTATGTCTACAGAAATGTAACGGTGACTGGTCCATCTTTTTTCATATTGTCTCCTCTCCAGCAGCACCTTTCCAATGCATGCCTGTGACTCTGTCCACTAATTTCTATAACTCAGTTATCACGCCTAAAAGCTTTGCACGTAGGCGTGATAACTGAGCTTTTAGGCGTGATAACGGAGTTATCACGCTTTTGTGAATCAAGCCCAAAGTGTCTTAAGAGCAGAGTATGCAAGCAGGGAGCGCCTATACGACTCCTATGCAAACTCTGCTTTTAAGACATTTTGTGTTGATCTGAGGAAGCAGACTGCGTTCCGCGAAACGCACTATCACAGTATCAGATTACTATTTAAATGGATACTTTTAAATTTGCCCTGCCCCTTCTTGATAGAGGTAAACCATATTATATTTTCATATACCTGCATTGTCAACAACTACATATCCTCACTTCCGGTGGTAGTCAGCCCAGACCCCAAATCCTTTGGCGGCTGGTAGTGTTTGTTAGTTCATTGAACTTTCTACATCTCATTTTTTTCTGAAGCTCAACCAGTAAGGTTGAAGATCTAAAAAACCTGAGTGAGGACAGGTTTACCTCACTGGTCTACACACTGTGCTTGCTGGCCTTGCAACCCACCTTTGTGAGTTTTGTACGTTACTCTTTCTTATTGACTTATCCCCTTGACATAGTGCACCATTAGGGTCTGCTGGTGTCCCTGTCTCTCCTTTTTGTCTCCTCTGGAAGGTCCTCAGACTTCACTGGTCACCACACCCTTTGCAATTTCTATAAATGGATTCTGTTTAAAAAAAGGATCACTTACAATTCAAAACCAACGTGTTCCGTCACAGTTAAATTTGCGTTTCCTAGGATTGGACAGGCCATCTTCTGTTCTGGATTGTGGGCATGGCATAGTGTATGAAGATGTTTTGTCACTATGTATTAGTAAAATAGCCAATTACTAAAACCGTTGAGGGAATTCCCAAAACATGACACGTTGCAAGTACCCAGGTACTGGAATCAAAGTAATTACATTAGAGTAAAATGTAATTTAATGTAAAACAGTTATGAGACAAGGGACACTGTCGAAGAAATGGCATTTCGGGGGGTTACTTTGAAATAATTCAAGTCACTTTAGAAAGCAGTTTTCACCTTAGAAACCCTCAGCATAAGCATGCTTATCCAGATACTGGTAAATAAAGAGTTTCAGCGCCATCGTGTATAATTCCCATCTGCATTAACATAAACTACTTTTGTATGCAGTGGTTAATGTGATTGATTTCAAAATATGTCCCTTGATACCTTCTGGGGCGAAAAAAAAGATCCCAGTCGTCTCACGTATTCCTGTTTCTTCAAATATGTTTTCAACATGCAGATTCTTAAGCTGGACAGCTGCACTGAGTTACTCAACAAGGCCCGTTGTTGGCAAGCTGGAGTTTGTAGAGCACGAAATAGTTTTTTCTTAGTTTGTCAAACTGATGCTTGGTGCCGCGCAGGAGAACCCAGACTGAACTGTCTGCAAATCTTTACATAGCACAGGTAGTCTTGAAATAGAGACCTTCTTAGTTCTTAAGTAAACGCCACAACTTAAGTTTTACCCTGAATTAGAAAGCCCTGTTCTCCGCAGTTTGATTACATTTCTGGGGAATGTTTTCTTTTGTGGCTACAGAACTTGTGTATTGCTACTTTAAGTGGAATTCCAGGCAAAATGTGAAAAGGCATGTTATGCCAACTTGTATATGTACAAAGATAAATGAAGATATTGTGTCTTTATCTTTTTATATCTTATCGTTTGGGTGGCGTAGTCGTGGATAGCTCTCTGATCTTGCACTACTGGGGTCCCCAGTTTATATCTTTACGAAGACATTATCTGCATTGAGTTTGTATGTTATCCCTGTGTGAAGGATTGGTGTTATGTGGCAATGGCAGAGTTAGCTTGTTAACAGCCTTGCAGCGGCATTCTGTACTAATTGCAGGTGGTGCAGGTCTTTTGTTGGAAGGCCTTTATAAAGAACATAGCAATAGTCCAGCCATGAAATGATGAAGGCATGAAGTAGGGTTGGAAGATCTGCTGGAGGTATGAGGTGCTTACTTTTTGCAATGTTCCTTAGGTGAAAGACGGAATGCTTTACAACAGCTGAGATTTGATTCCTGAAGTAAATTAATTCCCTATCAATCAGTAGACATAAGCTGTGCACAAAGTCTGAGCTGCTCAGGTCTGAACTCCTTATTCTTCATGGTGCTGATTGAGACTGGAGCTGCCTTTCTGTCTAATGCTGACCTCCAATGGCAAGAACCTCAGTTTTGTCAGCATTTAGTCTTAGTCAGTTATTATTCATCCAATCCTGAAGCTCAGCTAAGCATGCGTTAATTTGTGGGGTAGGGTCTGTCACACCAGGTTTGAATGATAAATATAGCTGGGTGTCATCAGCATAGCAGTGTTATGGCTTGTTTTTGGATGATTTTTCTAAGTGGTAGCATGTACTGTATATGGTAAACAGCAAAAGGGATAGTAGAGAGACCTGGGCCACACTGTATTTTAGTGGAACAGTGTTGGATAGGAAATACCCCAAGGATACCCTTTGTGTTCTGCCAGCCTCTGTCTCTTGCTATGAGCAAATTATTGCCGTTCTGGACAAGGGCGGTTTCACAGCTGTGATGTTTTTGAAACCAGACTGTAGAGGGTCATAGAAGTTGCATCTTGAAAGCCTGGCTTCAAGTTGGAGATGGACTGGCTTTTAAATAACTTTCCCCAGAAAAGGTAGTTTGGAAACCGGTCTGTAGCTACTATAAGGAAATGATTGCAACTATAATATATGACTACATCTGTCGAACTTCTTATCCTTATACACCAGCAAGTTTAAATCCTATTTTAATTTCACGAACGGCACCTTTCTGATAGTTTTCTTGTGTTTTCAAGGAAAATGGCACACAGGTTGATCTGTTAAAGCCCTGGTTCATCTTGTCCATAGATGTGAACAGGAGTCTATGCAATTACTCACACAATTTTAATAATTTAACTTTTATAGAGTGAGTCACATGACCCAAGGATCTGTGCACAAATTATAGAGCTGCCAGCAGGTAGGGGGTGTGTTCCTCTACAGAGAACAATCGCCTAGCCACTACCACCTCCTCCGTTTGTTCTCTCCCAAGGACAGGGTCAGGTCTGTGTTCAGAGGGAAGGAGTGGGTGGTACTCCCACCACCTTGACTAACTCCTGTGGTTGGTGAATGGTTATGGGTGTCAGAGTTCAGGCAGCCCAAAGACTGCTATTTATATCAACTAAATATTATCCACATTCATGCAGGAAGTCAGCATTGGAAGCCCAGCCAGCTTATTTGCACTGCACAAAAATTTTCATTGCAAATTATCATATAGACCACACAAAACACAATGGCCTCAATTCTAGTAGCCATGTGCTGTAAATGTTTTGTTTTTGTCAATAAATAACCACAATCGGTAAGGGGGGGGGTGTATTTGATTATGTAAAGTACCGTATTTTTCGCCGTATAAGACGCTCCGGCATATAAGACGCACCCAGATTTAGAGGGCAAAAATCAGGAAAAAAACTAAACCTAGGTGTGTCTATGATGCAGGGGTGTCTTAAGGACTTTTTACCCCCCCCCCCCCCTTTCCAGTTACATTACATACTATTACACCACATAAGGGGACAGTGTTATGATTGGTTGTTCCCATGTTGCCTGCCTATGTTCCTCTATGTGGTCAGTGTAGTGATTGGCTGTTCCTGTGTCCCCCTGTGCTGGTCCTGTGCTGTGTCCCTCTGTGCCTGCTCTGTCCCCCTGTGCTGTGTCCCCCTGTGCCTGCTGTGTCCCCCTGTGCCTGCTGTGTCCCCCTGTTCTGCCTGCTGTGTCCCCCTGTTCTGCCTGCCGTGTCCCCACGTGTCCCCCTGTGCCTGCCGTGTCCCCCTGTGCCTGCCGTGTCCCCCTGTGCCTGCCGTGTCCCCCTGTTCTGCCTGCCGTGTCCCCCTGTTCTGCCTGCCATGTCCCCCTGTTGTGCCTGCAGCCCCCTGTCCCAGTGTCCCCCGTCCCCCTGTTGTGGCAGTGTCCCCCTGTTGTGGCAGTGTCCCCTAGTTGTGCCAGTGTCCCCTGTGCCAGTGTCCCCCTGTTGTGGCAGTGTCCCCTATTGTGCCAGTGTCCCCCTGTTGTGGCAGTGTCCCCTGTGGCCCCCTGTTGTCCGTGTGTCCTCCAGTGCCGGTGTCCCCCTGTGCAGGCAGCCTGAGTACACATACATTACCTGCTCCTGCCGCCGCGCTCCTGGCTCCCCGATCCTCTTCTTCCATCTACTGCTGCCCGCTGCTGCCCCCGCCGAACATCGCTGGCCGGTCTTAGCCGCATGGATACGCTATCAGCACACCACGTGCCGGGGTCACGCATGCTGCGAACAACGCTGGCCGGTCCTAATTAGCTGTGCAGGGATACGCTATCAGCGAGAGCCGGGTCACACATGCGTATGCGTGACCTCGGCGCACGTGGTGGGTTGATAGTGTATCCCTGCGCGGCTAATTAGGACCGGCCAGCGTTCGGCGGCATGCGTGACCCCGGCACGTGGTGCGCTGATAGCGTATCCATGCGCCTAATTAAGCGGCCAGCGATGTTCGGCGGGGGCAGCAGCGGGCAGCGGTAGATGGAAGAAGAGGATCGGGGAGCCAGGATTGGAGCCAGGAGCGCGGCGGCAGGAGCAGGTAATGTATATAGTGCTTCCCTGCGCACCTCTGCATCCCGAAATCCGTACCTTCGCCGCATAAGACGCACCCACTTTTCCCCCACAATTTGGTGAAGATAAAGTGCGTCTTATACGGCGAAAAATACGGTATATTTCATATGTATTTAGTGTATAGAAACCCATTGAAAGTATATTTATAGGCATCCCCTATAATAAGAAGAAAATCCAGTGAATATTTGGAGTTTTATTTCTACTATTCTTTTCTATTATACAGCCTGAATAGGAATTCCACTAAAACACGAAAAACTGCAAACTGCTTACAAACTGACTTTACTGCCAGGTACAGACAGGTCTTAAACTGATCGGTGAATCATGTGCTAACATGACAACTATTTTTCAGGAGAATTCAGATTTTCGGTAAAATATTGCAAAATATATGTCCTAATTTACCGCGTTTGGTAAATTATGAATAAAATCTACCAGAATAGCAAACTGCTTTTACCGCATGTGGTAAAATACTGTGTATGCGGTAAAACGGACGCTAAACCTACCAGAATTGAGGTCAGTAAAATAGAAACCCACCTAAACTAGGGTTTCAAAACCGTGTCAACAGAAACAGGTTGATGTAGATTAGCTACCCAGATACCCATAAAAACCAATCCAGTTGCAGATGTTAACTGAAATAAATATTCTGATTGGTTGCTATGACTAAATATGTCATTTCCTTCAGACTAAAGTTTGAAATGCATGCTCATGTTTATAGTATTCAAACATGTAGTAATGACATGGGCCTCAGTTCACCAGAGGAGAGTTAGTAAGAGATAAAAGGTCGGTATTTTATCTCATGCGGTATTTTAACACTGTTTGCAATTCACCACTGTAGGAGGATAGAGAGAGGAGTGTTTGGTAGCAGGCGATAATGGAGCGATATGGAGGCGAAAACCAAGCGATAAACTGTTGGTAGTTATGCGGTGTTAATGATTTGCATGTGATACTTTGCCTCTCTGGATGCTGGAAGTAAAGGATTGTGGGTAGGAGGAGGAGGTTATTACCAGCACGTGACCGCAGAGGGTTACCCTCCCTGTTGTTTGACCCTCTCCTTCCATTACAAATCCCTCCCTCCATTCTGCATATTAAGCATTTACTATATTAAGTGGATGGGTGAAACGGAGGAGGTATTTGGATACATTTCCACACTCCCTCCCGATGAAACATGTATCCAGATTCCTCCTTCGTTTCACCTATCCACTTAAAGTGAACCTCCGGACTAAAAATCGACTCAGCAGCACAGAAAAGGCCTGGTGTTTCTTTAACAGTTTCACAGCATCAGAACTTTGTATTTCTTATACAAGCCTCATTTTTAGCTGCACAGAAGAAAACCGTCTGGGCAGTTTTCCCCTTATGCTGTGCAAAGCATGATGGGATTTCTGATGTTGTTGTTCTCTTTCTGCTGTTTTGGTGCAATTTTTTTTTTTTTACATTTTGAATTTGACATTTGAAGCCTAGCGTGCGCAGCTGGGAGGGGTAATCAGGACACAGGACAGTTGGAACTGTGTCTCCTGCTCCTTGTCACCTCCTTTCAACCAAAAAGATGGTTGCCCCCATGACAAAGATGGCAGCCCCCATGAATCACAAACATTTGCCTGTTCTTTTAAAACAGGGCGAGTAAGAGATTATATTACCTATCTATTCTAATTAACATAACTAATGTAACTTGATGACAGTATGTTTGTGTAGGCTGAAGTTCCCCTTTAAGATTGCAAATGCTTAATATTGCTTAATATGCTAAATAGTGTAAATGGGCTGCTCTCTGGTGCCTGAAATATGTACAGCATAAGCTGTTAATGTGTGCTGCTAGTAAACTAGCTGCAGAGTGAGCTGCAGCAGCTGTGAGAAAATCCAGATATCACCAGGTACATTCAGGGGATAAATAGATCTAAAATATCGAATGGCCACACACCCTTTTTTCCCTGGTGAATTGTGATTTTTTTGTGAAAAATAACGATCGCCTATTTATCGCACATTTATCACATTAATTTCTACCTGTCGATATTTCAAACTATACTTTTGGAGAATTGCTATTTTGAGATAACACAGGAGGTAAATTACCTACCATGCGATAAATAGGTCTGTAACCTCTGGTGAATTAAGGCCATTGTGACTGTTGCATTTTGTATGAGTTGTGTATACTGCATGAAGGTTATATACCGTATACTGCTATTTTACTAACCACAGGAAATGTTCCTGTTTAATTTGTTCTCACACATGTAACTGTTTTTAACAACTTTAGTTTCTTTGCTTAACTAACCTTTGACCTTTTCCGCTACTGCTGCGTGGTTGTCTGGCAACCAATCAGGACGCTGCATTGGGACACCGATCCGTCCGTTCTTCAGCTCCACTCTGACTCTGAACTGGGGTATAAAACATTTACTTTGAATTACATTATAGTCAAGCAAGGTGTTCTCATGCTCTTTTTAGGCTAGCTAAAAACTACATTCAGACGTATGAATATTGTGGCACAGCACAATTATTGATGTCTGCAGTAGCACTCTGATGGCCGGTGCTGGCTGTGCTTGGGGAATAGCATTCCATTGCCCCCTCACTATTGTATTCCCCCACAATGGCTATCATTCATAATGCATTTCCGCATGCGCAAATGCTTAAAACAGCTGACTTTACCGACCACGAAGCTAAATCTGCATTCATAAAGGCTCTTTCCGCATGAAAAGCTGACATTACCGAGCAGAGTGATAAATCACCGCCTTGTACGGTGATTATCGTAAAAAATGTAACAAAATGTTGATTCATAAAGATTAGAGCAAGCGGTGTGAGGTCGGGAAGTACGGCTCCCTCTGATGTGGCGATAACAATGTTAAGTGAATGGAGACACAGACTTCCCAGGCAGCTGCAGTACAGCGGAACACGGAGAAATGTATCAACTCGGCAGCTTACTGTGCTTCCGCAAGCCTACCGCCTGCCTACCGCCAGCCTAGTTCAGGGAATCTCCGCACTACTATCGCAACTGGATACATTTTTATGAATGAGCAGCCAGAAGTCTAAAATTCTGCCAGCTGTGTTTTCCCACATGGATTTACTTTACCGACAACCCTTTTATGAATGATAGCCAATGAGTAAAACCCCCGTTATTCATAACTCCGTTAACCAGAATTCTCAAGCAACTAGAAATAAAATCCTCACCTTGCAGGATGAATAAATCTATTTTTACACTTATTTATACAATAATAAATCTCTGTTACATTAAGTCTGTCCTTTGTCTTAATTTGTTTTTAAAGGACCTCTGTCGTGAAAATCTTAACATTTAAAATTATATGTAAACGTATGCAATTAAGAAGTAAATTTCTTCGAGTAAAATGAGCCATAAATTACGTTTCTCCTATATTGTTGTCACTTACAATAGGTCATAGAAATCTGACAGAACCGACAGGTTTTGGACTAGCCTATCTCCTCATGGGGGTTTCACAGGGATTGCTTTATTTTCAAGATGCACTTAGTGAATGGCCGTTGCTCCGTCCAACTGCCAAAAAAGTGTACGGTGAGCAGGGAGGCTGGCCAGCATCTTTGTATAAATCTTTTTTAGTCCTTATAAAGGATAAAGGCCATGCTGAGAATCCCCTGTGGAGAGATAGACTAGCCCAAAACCTGTTGGTAATGTCAGATTTTTACTACTTACTGTAAATGCCAGAAACATAGGAGAGAAGTAATTTATTGCTCATTTTACTCAGTTAGAAACGTACTTCTTATTTGTATGTGTTTTAAATTTTACGATTTTCACAGCAGTTCCTCTTTAATTGCTGTATTTCTACATTAGTGAACCAGAGTTCATGGTAAGTATACAGTGAGGGGTGTAGTACTGTTTTTTTGGGGGCTGGGCCCATTTTGAACATTGACTTTCAAGCAATCAGAAACTACACTTATCCGGCATCAGCCAATCTCCGTTTGTGCCGGATAATGGGGGTTCAGTTTGCTGGTCTTTCAAGATGGTTGTCTGGTCCTGGCAGCAACCTTCTAAAGTCTACTCTGAAAGTGTTCAATTCTATTAGTATGAGTCATGTTCATGGTAAGGCTGTGGTTTAGGTAGTCTTACATACCACTCTGCACCACTACTTTGTTAAACTTCAGACAAAATGTAGAGGTAGCTCAGATCAAATTCACGGAAAGGCAGCAGATGAACACAAAAACGTAGATTCACCAGATTTGTTGGTTCCGCATATCCACAGGAATGCAGGTTAAGCCCCTCAGCTTTGACATGGTCAAGCTCATTGAGGGATTCCTACAATAACTGTGGATGGAACTGCATCCTAAGCAAGTAATGAGCATAATAATTGGCCACCCACCTCTGTAATAAGCCTCACACCTGTCTAAAGGATAACAAACCTGAAAACAGACTTGCCTGAGGTCGCCTCGCAGGGCAAGGAGCCCCCAACCTTATTTCGGTGCAGTTGGACATTAGGGGGAAGCCACCAACACCCCCTTGCCCCCCCCCCCCTTCTTGCCACTGCAATTACCAAGCCAATGCAAACACAGCACAAAGGTGGTAGAGGCTCTGTACAGGCTGAAAACTAACATATGAGTAGCTCAGAAGAGCAGACAAATACATAAGAGAAAGACTACCATCTTCATTTTTGAATTTCGTGACACTATCCCAGCCCTTGAATTTGTGCTGAATTGGGACATCTGCAAGGATGTATACAGTACCCGTTCTTCCAGTACACAGGCTAGGCCGTGTAAAGGAGCCATTGAAATTTTTATGGTTTAATTTTAACAAAGTTGCTGTGCAGATTGGTAAGTCGGGCAACTCTGCCATTATCTTGATAATGATGTCAAGCAAACATTTACCTATTGGGCATTGTACAGTGGGAAAGGATAGGGGAGCAGACACTGAGGATCTGAAGATAGGTGGACAAGTGTAGGTAAGACAGGTGAGTGGATTGCAATTGAGCTCAGTGACGGTGGTAGGCGCTGTGGTATTGCAGTAACAACTTACCCAGCATGAAAACCTTGCATTTTTCTGGCCATATTTTGAAGCTGGAAGATCAGAAACTGCTCCAGCATTGCTTCCTAACTAAACACTACTTTTATACTGTAGGTTTATTCATAGGCATGTGTTAAGTACAGTGTCTGGTAATTAAGCAGAGGTCAGTGTGTTACAATGTGCGCTCTCTTCCTGTGCAGACGTGGTCCCTTGAAGTTGGGCATGGCCAAAATCACTCAAGTGGATTTCCCTCCTCGAGAAACTGTCACTTACACTAAGGAAACCCAGACCCCAACCTTGACTCAGGAAAATGAAGGTAAGATGTGACTTTCAGTTTGGAATCTTTATACTGTTTTCCAGGAGTAGACTATAATATGTTGTAATGTAACTACGTCCAGCAGTACTAATGGTTTAACCTTAGTCACACCTCCGACAACCTCAGATCAGCAGAATCTAATAACTTGACTACCCCTGGAGTCCAACTAAAAACCTTTGGAGCCAGAGCCTTTTTTCATGCTGCCCCTACCCTTTGGAATGCCTTTCCATACCCAATCAAGATAGCTCCTACTCTGGAGGTGCTTAAATCAAAATTAAAAAAAACACCTGTTTAGTCTGGCATTTATGATCACATAACATTTACCCCGTAACACATCACTATGTAAGGATCTGAGACAAGAATAGAATAGGTTAGCTTTAAAGTGAGTCTGAAGCGAAATCAAAAACAAAAAACAGATACTCACCTAACTAGAGGGAAGTCTCTGGGTCCTATAGAGCCTTCCTATTCCTCCTGCGGGTGCCCATTCTAGCGCTGTGCCCCCAGTTAGCAGTCTCTGATCAATGGGTCAGAGACTGCACTCTGCCACTCTTGGAGGCTTCAAAAGTCCAAGTGCTCCCAAAGGTGGGCAGCTCCATACTGCACATTTACTTGCACATGCGCAGTTCAGAGCTGCCCGTCTTCGGGCGCACTCGGGCTCCTGAAGACTTCTGAATGAAGGCTCTTGCGGTGGGGAATTTGAGCAGGGGAGCCAGCGCTGGAATGGGCGAACCATGAGAGGAACGGGAAGGCTCTATAGGACCCAGAGCCTTCCCTCTCCTGAGGTGAGTATCTGGTTGTATTTTGTATGCCACTTCAGGCTTCCTTTAAGGTTAGCTTTAAATATCAGCACTTATGAAGCAGAGTTATTTAAAAAAAAAAAAAATAGTACAGGCCGCTTTGGGTTTACTTTGAAAGAAAGGAAGAACCTACCTTAAAGGGAAGATCCGCGCAGACTATAAAAAACAAACTGCACTTACCTGGGGCTTCTTCCAGCTCCTGGCAGTCGATCAGTGCCCTCACCGCAGCTCCTCTCCCTCCCCGCGTCCAGTGGTAAAGAAGCCGACCTCTCCAGGTCGGTTTCCAGTTCGGCTTCTGTGCGCTCCACGGCGGGGGGGGGGGGGGGTCACGTGGTGTAGGGACGTCATCGGGTCTCTACTGTGCAGGCGCAGAACTAGTGCGCCTGCGCAGTAGAGACCCGATGACGCCACTCACACCACGTGACCCGCGCCGTGGAGCGCACATGAAGCCGATCCGGCCATGTCGGCTTCTTCACCGCTGGACATGGGGAGGGAGAGGAGCTGCGGCGAGTGCACCGATCGACTACCAGGAGCTGGAAGAAGCCCCAGGTGAGTGCAGTTTGTTTTTTATAGTCTGCGCGGATCTTTACTTTAACTAGTTAATGAGACCAAAAGGGCTATTCTTGGACTAACAAAACGGACAACACTTCTATTTTTGTATTTTTACTTATTCATAAAATCAGTGTTTCTGAAACAATCTATTAATGCTTCAGTACGCCTCTACCTATTCAGTGAGGGGGCCTTGGGCAAGACTCCCTAACACTGCTACTGCCTATTGAGCACTCCCTAGTGGCCGCAGCTCTGGAAATTTTTGTCTACAAGGAGAAAAGAGAGATGAAAATGATCCTTGTCTATTAGTCTATAGCGCATTTCCACCTTTTATGCAAATCTTGAAAAACAATCTGCCTGAATACTTGCACAAACAGCATATAAACTGAACCTACACAAACAACATATAAAATGCATATCTCTCCTTGTTAAAGCTAAAAAATGCAACAACAAAAATGTTATGTAGACCACGGCCTTCTCTTTATACCTATAGACAAGACAACACTCTTTAGGACAAAGGGAAAAAAAGCTGTGAAATAAAATGTAATGTCACATGTGACAGGAATCACACATTACATATGTATGTATTCATTTGCTTTTAAAAGCCGTTAAGTTGTGTAGAGATAAAGAGATCTTACGCCGGGGTACAGAGACAGCTCTTTGCAAATGCGGCTGTAACAACGACTAAATAAATGAATGTACAATTTTCCTTTTATTCTTAGCTGCATCTGTAAATAACTGTTTGACAGGCACCTGAGAAATCATCCCGGGAGCGATCGGGAAGGGTGCTGAGATTAGCGCAGGCATTGTGGAATTGCTTCTACCCCATACTCCATGAGTAAGTCTGCAGCAGGGTGAGACCACAGCTGTGCGCCGCCGCGTAGAGCTGGGCACAAAATCCCCTTTATTTATTCACCGTCTGAGCATAGTAATAATAATGTTTATTTATATAATGCTCATCTCTCAGCGGGATTGGAAAATGATTCACAGTTACAAGTAAAAACCTGAAAACGGTTCAAAGAGAACAAACACAATATAAATATGAGGGATATAAAAGAACAGCGCGTGGTGATTGGAAATGAATCGTGATCTGGGGAAAATAGCGGAGCCTTCAGCTTGGTTTTCAGAGGCGAGCTTTACCGCTGCTTGATAAGGGTCTACTCAAAAACATTGGGAAATATTGATAGAAATTGAAAATAAATCTATGTTGAACGTCGGTAGAAATTTCAGGTCATTTGTGAAGTGAAGCTGCTCCTATAGGACCCATTCATTGCTGGGGTTGTTATTCTCAATGGAGGGACCCTGGGAAGAGACTATAACGTCTATGCGCTGTGAAACGCGTCGGCCTTCAGCGCATTTTGCATCTTTTAACACCACTTTACCACAATTTGACTTCAATTCGCAATACAACATTAACGCGGCAAGTTTGCATTTTGATCCCTATAAATACCTCGGAGAGCCACTTAGGAAGTTATGAAAAATTGCTGTAAAGTGCAGCACAGAGGGGAAGGATTGCATATTTTTTCCTTTCCTTTGAATATAAGCTTTCAAGCACCCACACATCTCCATCCATATTATCATGGCACTGGGTGGAATTCTTCTTTCAAGCAGATTTCGAAGTATTTAATTAAAAAACTAAACAAAACTGAAAACTTCTTTCCCAGCTTGCCTCCCATAACAGATGTAGTGTTAAAGAGTACCTGAGATGGGTGATTATAAAGAAAATATACATACCTGGGGCTTCCTCCAGCCCCCTTCGGCCTGATTGCTCCTACGCCATCCATTCTGCATCTTCATTCGACAGCAACTGGCCCCGGAAAATACTCCAGTTGTGGCCTTTCAACGCAGGGGCAGTCCAGCCAGGAGCGTGGCGTGGGAGCGATTGGGCCGGAGGGGCCAGGAGGAAGCCTCAGGTATGTATATTTTCTTAATAATCTCCCATCTCAGGTTCCCTTTAATAAAGTAAGAGAAGAAATTGGAACTGGAGCTGCAGTCAGCCAAAAGCTCAAAAGCTGAGACAACTGTAATGAAATATGGAACAGGCTCCCAAAATGCGTAGGTATTAGTACGCCGCCAGTGAACTGGGCACAGGTTGAGCCGAATGACGGCTCACCCTTCTGCCGCTCAAAATCCCAGCGTCGTTAAATACTATTTCCCCTCCGAGCTGTAGCAACTCAGAAGGAGAAATAATTTGGGGTCCGGCAATTGCCAGAACCCGAATTACCCTTATGCACCCCGCGCACTTTAGCATTACTGTTATTGTGGCACCCAGCTTCAGCTCCAAGTGCCGGAACCACTTGCTTCACCCAAAATGGTCCAATAACCACCAACACACTGTGGAACCGGCATTTAAGGTGCTTACCGCGTATTACTCTGTACCAGTTACGGTTGCAAAAAATTCACTGTGCGGTTATTTGCAACTGTCTCCATGGTTGTGGCAGGAGACGTACTCCATATTTGGTGAAAGTCCCCTAAGCTTGTCAGGGTGTATGGTCTGTTTCAGTCTTCATAATCATGAAAAACCCATGGGAGGCCCTCCACCATTAAAACATCATGTAGCTAATTGTGGTTCAGAACAGTATGGCTTCTTTTCTGATTCTTGCTGCTAAGCTGGCGATTGCCAAAAAAGTCAGTATTGCCGATCCCATCACTGGGGATATGGGGGTATTTGGGGATACGGCAAGCTGTAATCAGGTTGTCAAGCTTCTGCACTGGGGTTTCTACATGACTTAAAAGTGCTCGATTCTGTACTGGACAGTAAGTAGCCTACTTTGTATGTCACTAAGCAGGAGAGGAACACTTGTGAGCCTGATGGTGCTTAAAATACATATGATGTTTTTAAATACTGTAGATTACTGCAAAATGCATAAAAAAAGCTTGGCCTTGCGCTAGGGCTTTAAGAATCAGGAATAAGTAACAGTACAGTGCAGACACTGTATCACCACAGTGTTCCCCTCCTAAGTGTTAAAGGGGAACTTCGGCCTAAACAAACATACTGTCATCAAGTTACATTAGTTATGTTAATTAGAATAGATAGGTAATGTAATCTCTTACCCACCCTGTGTTAAAAGAACAGGCAAATGTTTGTGATTCATGGGGGCTGCCATCTTTGTCATGGGGGCAGACATGTTTTTGGTTGAAAGGAGGTGACGGAGCAGGAGACACAGTTCCAACTATCCTGTGTCCTGATTACCCCTCCCAGCAGCATGCGCTAGGCTTCAAATGTCAAATTCAAAATGTAAAAAAAAAAAAATTGCACCAAAACAGCAGAAAGAGAACAACAAAATCAGAAATCCCATCATGCTTTGCACAGCATCAGGGGAAAAAAGCCCGGGCAGTTTTCTTCTGTGCAGCTAAAAATGAGGTTTGTATAAGAGAAACAAAGTTCTGATGCTGTGAAACTGTTAAAGAAACACAAAGCCTTTTCAGTGCTGCTGAGTCGATTTTTAGACCGGATGTTCACTTTAACTACTCCACAGCCACCAGGTCACCACACTTCACACTGGCTCGCAAGGTCTAAATGACAACGCGGACCTGAACTCAGACCTTCCACTCTGCTCTAAAAGATGAGCGGCATCATAATAACGTTTAAATAAAAACATTTCATTGTTGAAGCTTACAGAACTCCTACAATAAGTATGCAGTGTGTCTACTTCCTGGTTTCATGGAGGCAGAGAAAGGGTTAACCTCTTGTGTTTACATATTAGCGGTGTCTGCGTAGGACTTTCTGTGCTGACATAGCTAAGAGATCAAATTACACTTATGATTACAGTACTTACAGATGAGGGGATACTAGATAGGCTCTTCTCTGTAAACACACACAAGGTGCATTTCTCTGTGTTTTCCTTGTCTAATTTGCAAGAGATAACTTCCACTTTAAAGTGAAACTAAACTCAGAATTTCCTCTCTGCTCTAAAAGATTAGCCACAGCATGATAACTTTTAGCGGAGAAAATGTCTTCATTAAATGTAGGGAAATCCCAAAGCATCTGAAGTTTAGGGTTAGCAGGCAGGGTGCACCCCCGCGTTAGTAAGGGTAAAATTAATGTGCGCGCAGCTTGTGCATGGAAATCTTGCTGCTAGTTGGTGAATCAAGCCCTATATGTGAAATAAATACTTTTCATTGTGTGCTGTGCAAGAGTTCAGTTCTGCATTAATGTGCATTCTTTTAAGTAAGCATCATTTGTGGTACCCAGGAGTTTCTCCTCAGTAGGAGTGATTGGTGTTTTCTGCTGGCCAGTTGTGCATTTGCCAAACACTATCACTTCCTGCAGCTAAGGCTCCTGCCCCATGCTTCTATGCTTCATATTATTGTGTGCTTCGAGCATTACTACAACTCCCTTTTAATCGATTTGGGAAATTACAATGCACATAAAACACTCAATTGGGCTCAAATAACTTTTAGCAGTTATCGGAAACCAGGCTGGTGCTGTAGCCTTCTGCACTCCAGCTCCCTGACAGTCGATTTACCCTGAAACACCCCCCCCCCCCACACACACACACACACACACTCAAAAAAAGTCCACAACCGGTGTGGTGCCTACGTCGCATTGCTTACTGTTCCATGTTCTTCCTCTAGATTGGTGCAAAGAGTGGTCCAGAAGTGCTCACAGCCTCCTCACACTCGATAGGAGGACAAGAATACATTGGTGGAGGGGGGCATGGAGGCGTTTAAACACAGAATGAAACAGAGATACAAACATTTGAGAACAGTAAAGCTGTGTAGACATATTAGATTAAACTCAACCAATGTAGTTAATAAAGACTGCCTCGGCCACCGACCACCCTCAGAATTCCAGCAAGCAATCGGCCTGGCGGATCCACTCAGCTAAGAGCTGGCCAAGTACATTGTTCTCCCCACTGACCTCGCATGATCTGTGCTGCTTTATTGGCGCTTCTCTCTGCGTAGCCACAGAATGCATCACTAGTGTGGAGGCTAGAGACACATCTACAGCCTCAAGAAAAGACACATAAACCCAGGCATATTGCCTCAAGTTAGGGCATTTAAATAAGTTATAGGGGAGATGCTAACTGGTGTGTGGCCAGCAAAATGGCAAACTCCATAAACCTTTGCATACTCACATGCAAATGTACAGTCAAATGCATTCACAGCAATCAATCATCCAGGAACCACTGCTATCCCTACAGCTAAGTGAAAAGCCATGATATTGATACAAAATAATATCCTCTTCCGGACGAGTGGAGCTCTCGTCATTGCCAATTAGCAGGCTTAAATTCATAGCGCTCACTATGCTACTCTGATAAGGCGTGTTAACTTTGATAAGGCGTGTTACCTCTGATAAGGCATGTTAACTCTCATAATGCGTGTTAACTCTCATAAGGTGTGTGAACTATGATAAGGCATGCTATTTGTCTTAGTGAATCATGCCTATAGATCCAGGCATATTGCCTGAAGTTAGGACATTTAAAGGGAACCTTAACTGAACGGGGGGGGGGGGGGGGGGGGGGGTAAAGAGTTTCACTTACCTGGGGCTATTACTAGCCCCCTGCAGCACTCCTGTGCCCTCGGAGCCGCTCTGGAATCCTCCTGTCCCCCGCTGTCACTTAGTTTCGTTTTTGACGACTCAGCAGTCGGCCGGCCGCCATGCATATTATTGGACGCATTCCCTACTGCAATTAGTGCTGTTGCGGAACCGCAACGCGTACAAAAATACGCGTTGCCGCATATCTACGCGTGCGGAATGCGGCAACGTGTATTTTTTTGTACGCGTTGCGGTCTGCTACAGCACTAATTTCAGTAGGGAATGCATCCAATAATACGCATGGCGGCCGGCCACAGGACTGCTGCAGGGGGCTGGTAATAGCCCCAGGTAAGTGAAACTCTTTACCTCCCCCCCGTTCAGTTAAGGTTCCCTTTAACCACTTCCCGACCGCCCCCAGCCGATGGGCGGCGGCAAAGTCCGGGCCCAAACGACCGCAATACGCCCATCGGCGGGGGCGGCTGCGGGAGTGGCTATTCGGCGATCGCGTCATTCGTGACGCGATCAGCCGCTGGAGACTGGCTCCGCCCACCGTTCGCTGTAACCCGCCGGCCGTTCGGAAGCGCCGGCGGGTTACTAGCACCCGGATCGCCGCTGCACGTATGTATAATAGGCTTTGTAATGTATACAAAGCCTATTATACTGGCTGCCTCCTGCCCTGGTGGTCCCAGTGTCCGAGGGACCACCAGGGCAGGCTGCAGCCACCCTAGTCTGCACCCAAGCACACTGATTTCCCCCCCCCCCCTGCCCCCTGATCGCCACAGCACCCCTCAGACACCCCCCAGACCACTGTTTGCACCCAGTCAACCCCCTAATCACCCATCAATCACTCCCTGTCACTATCTGTCAACGCTATTTTTTTTTTAGTCCCTAATCTGCCCCCTAATCCCTCCTGATCACCCCCCCCCACCCCTCAGATTCTCCCCAGACCACCCCCCCAGACCCCCTTCCCCCCCGTGTACTGTATGCATCTATCCCCCCTGATCACCTGTCAATCACTCGTCAATCACCCCCTGTCACTGCTACCCATCAATCAGCCCCTAACCTGCCCCTTGCGGGCAATCTGATCACCCACCCACACCAAAAGATCGCCCGCAGATCCGACATCAGATCACCTCCCAAGTGCAGTGTTTACATCTCTTCTCTCCTCTAAACACCCACTAATTACCCATCAATCACCCCCTATCACCACCTGTCACTGTTACCCATCAGATTAGACCCTAATCTGCCCCTTGCGGGCACCCAATCACCCGCCCACACCTCAGAACGCCCTCAGACCCCAGCCCTGATCACCTCGCTAGTGCATTGCTTGCATCTATTTCCCCCCTCTAATCACACCTTGAGACACCCATCAATCACCTCCTGTCACCCCCCCTAGCACACCTACCCATCAGATCAGGCCCTAATTTGCCCCGCGTGGGCTCCTGATCACTCGGCCAAACCCTCAGATCCCCCTCAGACCCCCTTCCGATCACCTCCCCAGTGCATTGATTGCATCTATTTTCCCCTCTAACCGCCCCCTGAGACACCCATCAATCACCTCCTGTCACCCCCCTAGCACTCCTATCCATCAGATCAGGCCCAAAACATCCTGTCATCTAAGAGGCCACCCTGCTTATGACCGGTTCCACAAAATTTGCCCCCTCATAGACCACCTGTCATCAAAATTTGCAGATGCTTATACCCCTGAACAGTCATTTTGAGAAATTTGGTTTCCAGACTACTCACAGTTTTGGGCCCGTAAAATGCCAGGGCAGTATAGGAACCCCACAAGTGACCCCATTTTAGAAAGAAGACACCCCAAGGTATTCTGTTAGGTGTATGATGAGTTCATAGAAGATTTTATTTTTTGTCACAAGTTAGCGGAAATTGATATGTATTGTTTTTTTTTTCACAAAGTGTCATTTTCCGCTAACTTGTGACAAAAAAAAAATCTTCTATGAACTCCCCATACTCCTAACAGAATACCTTGGGGTGTCTTCTTTCTAAAATGGGGTCACTTGTGGGGTTCCTATACTGCCCTGGCATTTTAGGGGCCCTAAACCGTGAGCAGTAGTCTAGAATCCAAATGCCTCAAAATGACCTGTGAATAGGACGTTAGGCCCCTTAGCGCACCTAGGTTGCAAAAAAGTGTCACACATGTGGTATCGCCGTACTCAGAAGAAGTAGTATATTGTGTTTTGGGGTGTATTTTTACACATACCCATGCTGGGTGGGAGAAATCTCTCTGTAAATAGACAATTGTGTGTAAAAAAAATCAAACAATTGTCATTTACAGAGATATTTCTCCCACCCAGCATGGGTATGTGTAAAAATACACCCCAAAACACATTATACTACTTCTCCTGAGTACGGCGGTACCACATGTGTGGCACTTTTTTGCACCCTAAGTGCGCTAAGGGGCCCAAAGTCCAATGAGTACCTTTAGGATTTCACAGGTCATTTTGCGACATTTGGTTTCAAGACTACTCCTCACGGTTTAGGGCCCCTAAAATGCCAGGGCAGTATAGGAACCCCACAAGGTATTCCGTTAGGAGTATGGTGAGTTCATAGAAGATTTTATTTTTTGTCACAAGTTAGCGGAAAATGACACTTTGTGAAAAAAAAACAATTAAAATCAATTTCCGCTAACTTGTGACAAAAAAAAAAAATCTTCTATGAACTCACCATCCTCCTAACGGAATACCTTGGGGTGTCTTTTTTCTAAAATGGGTAATTTGTGGGGTTCCTATACTGTCCTGGCATTTTAGGGGCCCTAAACCGTGAGGAGTAGTCTTGAAACGAAATTTCTCAAAATGACCTGTGAAATCCTAAAGGTACTCATAGAACTTTGGGCCCCTTGCGCAGTTAGGGTGCAAAAAAGTGCCACACATGTGGTATCGCCGTACTCAGGAGAAGTAGTATAATGTGTTTTGGGGTGTATTTTTCCACATACCCATGCTGAGTGGGAGAAATATCTCTATAAATAGACAATTGTGTGTAAAAAAAATAAAACAATTGTCATTTACGGAGATATTTCTCCCACCCAGCATGGGTATGTGTAAAAATACACCCCAAAACACATTATACTACTTCTCCTGAGTACGGCAATACCACATGTGTGGCACTTTTTTGCAGCCTAACTGCGCTAAGGGGCCCAAAGTCCAATGAGCATCTTTAGGCTTTACAGGGGTGCTTACAATTAGGCACCCCCCAAAATGCCAGGACAGTGAACACACCCCACAAATGACCCCATTTTGGAAACTAGACACTTCAAGGTATTCAGAGAGGAGCATAGTGAGTCCGTGGCAGATTTCATTTTTTTTTTTGTCGCAAGTTAGAAGAAATGGAAACTTTTTTTTTTTTGTCACAAAGTGTCATTTTCCGCTAACTTGTGACAAAAAATAAAATCTTCTATGAACTCACCATGCCTCTCACTGAATACTTTGGGATGTCTTCTTTCCAAAATGGGGTCATTTGGGGGGTATTTGTACTATCCTGGAATTTTAGCCCCTCATGAAACCTGACAGGTGCGCAGAAAAGTCAGAGATGCTTGAAAATGAGAAAATTCACTTTTGGCACCATAGTTTGTAAACGCTATAACTTTTACCCAATCCAATAAATATACACTGAATGTTTTTTTTTTTTTATCAAAGACATGTAGCAGAATAACTTTCGCGCTCAAATGTATAGGAAATTTTACTTTATTTGAAAAATGTCAGCACAGGAAGTTAAAAAAGTCATTTTTTTGACAAAATTCATGTCTTTTTTGATGAATATAATAAAAACTAAAACTCGCAGCAGCAATCAAATAGCAGCAAAAGAAAGCTGTATTAGTGACAAGAAAAGGAGGTAAAATTCCTTTAGGTGGTAGGTTGTATGACCGAGCAATAAACCGTGAAAGCTGCAGTGGTCTGAATGGAGAAAAAGGCTCTGGTCCTTAAGGGGCGAAAAGACTGTGGTCCTCAAGTGGTTAAGTAAGTTATTAGGGAGGTGCTAAAGGGGGTGTGGCCAGCAAAATGCAAAGTCAGTATCTCTTCACACTTGCATGCAAATGTATATACAAATACATTCACAGAAGTCATCCAGGCACCACTGCAATCCCTACAGCTAAGTTAGAAGCTGGGGTCTTAGTACAAAAGGATACATTCTCTTGCATAGTCACCTACACCGTGCAGAGGTACCCCAGTATTCGTAGGTGTCCTAACTTATACGTAGGGATAGCAGTGGTTCCTGGATGATTGATTTTTGTGAATGCATTTGTATGAACATTTGCATGCGAGTATGCGAAGGGTTACTTATTTTTATATCTACTGCGTCGCCTCCGCATTGTCACCTGAGGGATTGAATCTAGATGTATTCCATCACATTTGCACCGTGAGTGCCCTTTAATTCCTCAGCTGGTACCTTTATAGTTCCACCTTTGCAGAATGAAGTCAGTCTTCCACCTCTTCTGTATGAATCCATTTAAACTACTGTTCTCCATCTGAGTTAAAGGAGCCATCTTTGTGTCCAGCTGTAAATGAAAGAATTTTGGGGAATACAGTAATTTTATTTCTTCTGTTGCAAAACCTTAGATGAACATAAATGTGTGTGTCAGTATAATCCCATAACTAGTAACCCAGCCAGAGGATGCTAGCTGTTTTTTTCCTTAAAGTGAACCTCCGGACTAAAAATCTACTCAGCAGAACTGAAAAGGCTTGGTGTTTCTTTAACAGTTTCACAGCATCAGAACTTTGTTTTTTCTTACCAAAGCATCATTTTTAGCTGCATTTTTACCTAAACTCCACCGATCAAAGAAAAAAAGCCCGGGCTTTTTCCCCCTGATGCTGTGCTGTTCACGTTGCCTAGCAACTGGGAGAGGTGCTCAGGACACAGGACAGTTGGAACTGTGTCGTCTCATGCTCCCTGTCCCCTCCTTTCAACCAAAAAAGATGGCTGCCATCATAAAATCAAACATTTGCCTGTTCTTTTAAAACAGGGGTGGGTAAGAGATTATATTACCTATCTATTTTAATTAACATAACTAATGTAACTTATTGACAGTATGTTTGTTTAGGCTGGAGTTAGTCCTGAACTCTTGCGCAGGACAGAAGGAAACATAGACAATACACCCTGTATGTATTTAGAGAGTTTAGCCTGTCTAATTCCGCCCTCATTTGTGACTAATCACAAGTTGTAATTTGATCTCTTTAGCTGTGTCAGCTCCTGCCACGGCAGAGAAGCTAATTGGTAAACACAGGATGGTAACAATATGTCTGCTTCCATGAAAGCATGAAGTAGACACACTTCAGATTTATTGCAGGATATGTATCAGCTATAACAAAGAAATCTTTTTCTGTTGCGTATGTTTTAGAGCAGATAGCAAAAGTTCAGTTCCTCTTGACAGGTCCGCTTTAAACCTACAAATTCCTGTATTGCCTCACTGTTGAGCGACAGAGGTAGCTCAAGCAATCATGCCACAGGCATTGTCCAGATCACCCTTTAGCTCCCCTGAATGACATTATCGTCGCGTTCCGCCACTTCCTGTCATTTATTCTTTATTTTAATAGAAGGCTCTTGTTAATTGAGCTTAATTTTCCCATTAAGCGTTTGTTTTACAGAATTAATCTAAATTCCAGCTCGGCGCATGCAGAGCGCCTGAGCCTGCCATGCATAAAGAATGTGCTACTGGCGGGATTGCCGGCATGCATCTTTCTCTGACAGTCTGACGTGCTGTAAATATACATATTTTAATGCCCTTGTTTGTGCATCATGCCGTCTCCCCCCCACCTCCTCTTCATCGGGCATGCCCAAAATCTCAAATGAAATCCTGCTCGAAAAAACCTTGATATGAAGACACCTTGAGCTTAACAAAAGGCACCCATTTCACAGATGATTTAACTTTGATTAACCTGCTCTGCAGCAAAAGATTATTCAGACAACTGGAATTTTGCTCTATAGTGTTATTGCCGGCTGCAGCCTAATTTCCAGAGCTGTTTTACCTTCCATCTCGCCAAAATACATCACAATTTTGATGTTATCTCAAAGTAAAAATTCATCGGTTCATTAAACCCAGGCTTTAAGCATCTATTGACAAGAGGTTTGTCATTCCTTAAGGCAACCGCTACTTTGCTGCCATTTTTACTATTCCGCGCGTAACCTTAGATCTGCTGTCAGAAAAAGCATGGAGTTAACCACTTAGGAAACGGCAATGAATATTCATTGATACATTGACGTGACACTCGGGGTCTTAACAGCTTTGGAAGTTCATGGAAAGTTTTTTTTTTTTTTTCTCTTTCCTCCCCCTCATCTTTATTTTACATCTATTATGCGCTGCACTTTAACAACGGTAAACGAAAATGTGGATGAAAAATAACTGGAGGGTGAATACATAATTTTGAAAGGTACAAGATGATGGGCATGCATAAATACATTGATTCATTCGTCATTGGGTTCGGGATTTTTTGTTGTTGTTGTTCTTGTTTCTTTGCAGAACAGAGTTTCTATGTTGGATTTGGTTCCATGTTCCTCTTTACGCTTCGTTTGTGCACAGATCGGTTACATTGAATATTTTTTAACACTACAGGACCATGCATATAAAAATCTACATCCTTTCTAGGATTGCTAGTTCTTGACACAGTGTAGATTTTTACTCCAGCATTCTTGTGAATGAGGAGCGATTTTGATTGGCTCCTGATCACTTGATCACTAGGATCGCATAATTATCACTTTTTTGGACTTAAAATCCTATTTTCCACCTCTATTTAGTACCCCTGCAGTGTACCTAAAAATAATCTACATAATTTTGACATCTCTGCATAGACAACATATGAAATTATCAGTTTCTGAAAGTTTTACTACTGCAATTTGAGACATTTACATATTTTTGGTTGAACAATTCAGAAATTTAAATTTTATTTCATTTTTAAGCATATTATCTCTTAAAGAGAATCTGTACTCTAAAATTCTTACAATAAAAAGCATACCATTCTATTCATTATGTTCTCCTGGGCCCCTCTGGGCTGTTTCTGCCACTCCCTGCTGCAATCCTGGCTTGTAATTGCCAGTTTTAGGCAGAGTTTACAAACAAAAGACAGGGCTGCTAACCAGAGTGTCATAGGCTGAGAGGAGCTCAGTCTGTGACTCACACAGAGCCTGCAGGGGGCGTGGGGAGGGTGTGTATAGATTCTATCCTATCACAAGGTGAGCAGCACATTGCTGCCTGAGTGCCTGAGCCCGACAAAGCCATCAGAGGAAAGAAGATTAGATTATTTAACAGAGAAAATACAGCCACTGTGCAACTAGGAAAGGCTGCAGTAAGACAGACCACATTAGAACAGGTATAGGAACTTATAGGATAGAAGAAATAAGGCTGAAAATTTTGCTAGTCTCTTTAAAAACGCAAGCAAATTCCAAATTTACTATAATTAATTAAAGAGAATTTGTACTGTCCGATTTGCCCAATAAAAAACATACCAATCAAGTCACTGTGATCTCCTGGATCCCTCTTTGCCGTTTCCACCGCTCCCTGCCGTGATCCTGGCTTTTAATCTCCAGTTTTAGGCAATGTTTACAAACAAAAAATATGGTCGCTGACCAGGAAGTGATGTATATGTGTGTGTATGTATGTATGTATGTATATCTATCTATCTATCTATCTATCTATCTATCTATCTATCTATCTATCTATATATATATATATATATATCTATCTATATATATATATATATCTATATATATATATATATATATATATATCTATATATCTATATATCTATATCTATATATCTATATATATAGATATATATATATATATCTATATATATATATATATATATATATATAGATATATATATAGATATATATATATATCTATATATATATATATATATATATCTATATATATATATATATATATATATATATATATATATCTATATATATATATATATATATATATATATATATATATATATATCTCTCTATATATATATATATATATATATATCTATATATATATATCTATATATATATCTATATATATATATATATATCTATATATATATATATATATATATATCTATATATATATATATATATATATATATATATCTATATATATATATATATATATATATCTATATATATATATATATATATATATATATACATATACATCTCATGTTACAGTATACTACAAGTTTTTAGTACACTGTAAATTTTCTGCACTCCAGTCAGGAATTCACAGTTTCTCAGCATGGGCAGCTCTCTTCCCCCTCAGATAAGCTGAAATTGAGAGCAGAGACCTGTCGGTGAGGGATAAACAAAGCACACACACAGAGCCTGCAGGGGGCATGGAGGGGACGTGCATAACTTCTCCCTATCACAGCAGAGGCAGTGCATTCCTCCCAGGGTCAACAAAGCTTGACAAAGAAAAGAAGATTTAGATATTTTACAGAGACAGTGCAACTAGAAAAGGCTGCAGTAGTCCAGAAACCATTAGAACAGGTATAGGAACTTATAGGATAGAAGAAATAAGGCTGAAAATGTTGTTAGAGTCTCTTGTGGCGCTGCACAACTGGCATCCTCTTCTTACTTCCAGTCACATGTTATTACATGTGATCGGGGCTCCAAAGATGGTGTCAGTGGTGCAGCACCACCAGGTGGTGGAAGAGGGGTGGTGGAAAAGTCTCCGCATAGCCTGCCAGTCTGGAGGAGGCACACCACTACTGATATGCCATTCCGGTGTAGCCAAATGGCATTGGTATAAAAATTATTTACAATAGCACGTCCTAAGCTGCGAAGATGATCTTCATAAACTCAGACAGGCCCTTTCAGCTGCTAAGCATTTTTCAAGAATACCTGGGACCCATACCTGTGACCTATGCCTGTTGCCTTAGTGTACTATTTGACTCATTCAAACACACATTGACCCACTATCCACCTCCTGTCATCTCCAGCTAAAGAACATTTCCAGCATTCACCACTTTCTCTCCCAGGATGCCACAAAATGCCTTGTGTATGCCATGATTGTTTCAAGTCTTCACTACTGCAACTTCCCTTCTCTGTGACCTGCCCGCTTACCGTCTAGCTCTGCTCAAGTCTATTATGAAATCTGCAGCATGACTCCTCCATCTCTCCTACTTAACTATACTTGTCTCCATATGCATTGTAATCCCCGCTATACTAACAACAAAGATTTCTCTAGAATCTCCCCACTCCTCTGGAACTCCCTTCCCCAATGTGATTGCCACTCACCCACACTGACTCTCTTTAGACGGAACCTGAACTCACCTTTCCAGGAAAGAATATAATGTTACTTTGCTATCAACCACGGTCTTGTACACAGCTCCCCCTACCAGTAACCACCGTCTTGTACACAGCTCCCCCTACCAGTAACCACCATCTTGTACCCAGCTCCCCCTACCAGTAACCACCATCTTGTACACAGCTCCCTCTACCAGTAACCACCCTCTTGTACACAGCTCCCCCTACCAGTAACCACCATCTTGTACACAGCTCCCCCTACCAGTAACCACCGTCTTGTACACAGCTCCCCCTACCAGTAACCACCATCTTGTACACAGCTCCCTCTACCAGTAACCACCATCTTGTACACAGCTCCCCCTACCAGTAACCACCGTCTTGTACACAGCTCCCCCTACCAGTAACCACCGTCTTGTACACAGCTCCCTCTGCCAGTAACCACCGTCTTGTACACAGCTCCCCCTACCAGTAACCACCGTCTTGTACACAGCTCCCTCTACCAGTAACCACCGTCTTGTACACAGCTCCCCCTACCAGTAACCACCGTCTTGTACACAGCTCCCTCTACCAGTAACCACCGTCTTGTACACAGCTCCCTCTACCAGTAACCACCGTCTTGTACACAGCTCCCTCTACCAGTAACCACCGTCTTGTACACAGCTCCCCCTACCTTTTGTCCTACCCCTTAGACTTTAAGCCCATTGGGCACAACTCTTGCCCTTTGTGTGATTACTGCTGTGTAACCTGTGTAACTGAAGATGCTGGCTCTGTATAAATCCAAAATAATAATAATAATAGATATGCTCTATATCCTTTCAGTTGAGCTCTATGCCCTTTCAGTTGAGCTCTATGCCCTTTCAGTTGAGCTTTATGCCCTTTCAGTTGAGCTCTATGCCCTTTCAGTTGAGCTCTATGCCCTTTCAGTTGAGCTCTATGCCCTTTCAGTTGAGCTCTATGCCCTTTCAGTTGAGCTCTATGCCCTTTCAGTTGAGCTCTATGCCCTTTCAGTTGAGCTCTATGCCCTTTCAGTTGAGCTCGATGCCCTTTCAGTTGAGCTCGATGCCCTTTTAGCTGAGCCCTGTGTATTATTAGGATCCACGCTGATCATTGCAGGCTCTGTCAGGACTGGGTGGTTCTTAAGCCACAGCGGTTTCACATCTGTGCAGCTACTTAATTCTGCAGTAAGAGGAATGAGCTGTCTATACTTTAAACTGGCACAACACCAAGTACAGATTCCAGTCTAGAAAAGTTAATGCAAGTTTTTAAAATTCTTTGTTTGGTCGCAAGCTTAAATTAAAATTTGTAGTGACCTGACACAGTTATAACATCAGCTTGGCAGTTGAATATTCATAGGGTTTTTTTTCACTTAAAGTGTACCGGAGATCTTGAAAACTAAAGATTTGATACTTACCCGGGGCATCCTCCTGCCCCTTAAGCACGTCTGAGTCCCATATTGCCCTCCCGTGTTCTGGACCCGACTGAGCCATTTACCAGGGCTGATCGCGGATGAACGGCTGACCGCAGGAGGATGGCGAGGGACTCAGTAGTGCTTATGGGGTGGGAGGAATCCCCGGGTAAGTATCAAATCTTTAGTTTTTAAGATCTCTGGTTTACTTTAAAATGGGTTCTTGAACAATATTATAGCATATTTGCATTTTTGTGTTATAATAAGGTATTTCTATGCCAACCCCAGTATGTACTGTACATTATAAGAGCAGCACGGTGGCATAGTGGCTAACATTGTAACCTCACGGTGCCCGTGTTCCAGTTTTAGCTCCTGCCAGGTGTGACACAGGTATTGCTGTGAAGCCAAAGGATCAGCAGGGCATCTCGGAAACGAGAATAAAGATGATCTGCATTATCTGCAGGTTTATTTTTAAATGGAATCCCTAAAATCAAGTGCATCAGTTAGTATTCCAGGTCTAGCAAATAGAATGGAGTAGAGACAGTAGGCCACGAGATTTAACCTATGTTTACTTGACTATTGTTCTAGTATTGATGGTTCAGAGGAAGGCAACACAAAACCCCAGTGAGGGACCTGACAATACATCCCCACTGTGGGGTAAAAGAAGAAAAAATCTTTTCTTGATCCCATTACTGACAGTTATATTGATTCTGTAGATCAATCAGTCACTCTGCTGATAATACCTGCTAATTATATCTGCAGATCGATTTTCAGAAAGTAAGTCATTCAGTCCACATTTAAATACGCAATGCGCCATCACCACCTGTTTCCATATAGAATTGCCAGCCTTGTCGTGACAAACTACTGCTATGCTGGGCTTTATTTAAAGGCACAGTTCAACAAAACATTTCTATTTAATACATGCGTTACGAAATTTGCGTTATTCAGTTGTACATTGCATGTGTGTACTTTATGCAATAAATATATTGAAGGTATGCAGTTGGATTCTGGCAGGCTTTATCCAGTAGCTGTTTACTACCAGGAGAGTGGGAGTTCCTTCCCCAGGTCAAAACAGATCAGGAGTGTGGGGTGTCTTGACTCCTTAAAAAAAGAACAGAGACAACGGTAGCCCAAATAGCACAATGTTTAACTTCAGGGAGGCGTAAGCATAGATGAATGCTACTCCCAAAAGTAGGTTGAATGGGGGGGCATCCATCCACTAAGAGCAGGTGGAGATGTTAACCCCACTCCACTCGGGATGTCCAACCTGGACCAGAAGCGGTCGCACTCATGAAAAAAACAACACTCTGTAGCCTATGAAATGATATACCCTTGGACGCCTATTCTCCCTTTGTGCTCCAGCTAAGAGATATTGTTTGTAGTCCGCACTGCAGCTTTATAAAAGCCATGTGTAGCTTTCGTCACCCTACCCTGCCTCACCAGCAATAAAAAGCCATTTCTTACTGCCATATGTGGTAGAAAAACCATGGGTGGGTAATAAAAACAGATAATTCAAAAATAGTTTACATGCAATACACAAAACTGTGAGCAATTTAAATTGATATATTCTGCATAATATGGATTTAAAAAAAGGTAGACTTTACTTTTTTGTTAACTAAAACACAGTTTTTGCTCAATCGGTTAATGTAACTGTTGTGTACAGAGTATTGGCATATCCCTGGCATCCCTACAGATGTAGATTCTTCTACCCTCTTTGATGAATAAGTAGAGATACTAACTGCTAAAAAACGTTCTTCCTGTCCTTCCTGATTGTGGAGGCACATCCAGGGGTCCTCAGTCACTACTTCTCTGGAAACGAGCAACCCATTAGAACCTTCAGATCATTTTGGATGGCTGAGATTGAAGCTGGATTGGATGCTTTATTGAAGAGTACTATAGCTATACATATCCAGCCTTACAGAAGCTGTCCTACAAGACTGTCTCTAAAGTACTGTAAGTAGAACACCTTTTAACTTAAGCAGGGATGCCTACATTTAAACCTGCTTATTGTTGTGTCACTAATTTATTGTTCTCCTATAGTGATCATACAGCAAAAGCACATCCTTCTGCCTGGCTCCCTAAAAGACTTTTTTTAGGGCTGGATCACATGGACACTTCTACGACGGCCTTGGTGCTAGTCATTTATGCTGTCCATTCAGATGAATGGACAGCTGTTTGTACAATCAGATACTGGTGTTTGCCATTGTTTGCCCAACGCAGCGATTTTTGCCTGCTGGTTGGCTGATCCTGGAAACAACATGTAGCTTCCAGGATCGTTTAATGGACCCTTCTTTATGTTCTCTACTAAAATTTCTTGAGGTCCTTAGAAAAAGAGGATCCTGTGGAGGTACCAGAAATGACTTTTACAACTCAGTTCTTATAACCTTGCAGCCTAACAACATTCAGTATTATACACAGAATATCTGCAGGTGCCACCAACAGACTTATATCAAGTGTCTGGAAGCCAATTCAAAGATATGTCCTTATGCATACTAGATAAGACTTGGGAGAAATTCATAGATATTGAGTCTAAGCTAAACCCCATTCCTTACCACTAAGCCCACATAACACCACAACAACAGTAGCTGCAGGTGAAAGCCTAGCTTAGGCAGCAATGATCTCAGAACTCTTAAACAGTTGTAAAAAAAAATGGTTGTAACGCCCCTGAATGCACATCCCAATTGGAGACTTTAATTGCAGCGTCCAGGAATGCTCCATTATAGTGGTATTTTGTAATACCATTTCATTTAACCCCTGTGTTTATGGGTCTGCCTTTCTTAAGGAAATAGTGAAACTCTTACCTTGCCTATCACAAGAGTATTGTAGGTGGATCATTCTGGAAGACTTAAATGCATGGGTAGATGCCTACTCTTCATAGATAGTAAGAGAACCGCTTCTGACCATGAATCACCTGGGCTTACCCACAAGAAGGTCTAGTTTCTGGAACTTGTATTTCATACTGAACTTTTAATTTCTTATGTGAGAATAAACCCAGTTGTTTGGTTATACCATAACATTCTCCACCTCTGACATACCACCAGCTGAAATACACAGTCACACCCTCGATAATGATTGACTGCGGACTAGATCTTGACTCCATCTCCCTAAGAATCTGTTGTTGTGTCTGTCTTTGACATCATCTCTTCCTTGCGCATCAAAGGTTTAACACCGTTACATCATGCATGCTGTCTTCACAGATCTGTAAATTAGAGGCATAGTCATGAATGTCTTTGTCACATATCAAACATTCACACGCTTTTCAACAAATGATCAACATGAAAAAAAACACCTTTCTATCACAATTGATTGCAAATGCAGTCCTCAAACCAGCCCCGTTGTTTTCCACAGATAACAATTTGCTGTCCATCTTGCCCAGTATACCATCTGTCCCAGTATATCATCTTCACAGAATTATTGTGAGAAATTTGGCCACTTCTGATACAAGTGTCCTTTGTTTAGTCTATCATTCAGTCTACAACACCTAAACCCAATACAGAGGCAAATAATGGCTACAAGAACACAATGCTCTGGTTTTAAGGATACTGATGAAGATGATATCTCTTACATCCTCCTAAACCTCCATTTGACTACCTGCGAACTAGACCCTGGCCCATGGCCATTCCAGTCTCATTCTGAAATGTTTTTAATTGTTTTTATACTGGCGTTTCACCAAACTGTTCCACGCAACCAAGGAGGTTTCTTATCTCGTAAAGGAAGTAATCATTACACCTGTGCTAAAAATGGCTCCCTCGACCTAGACTACATCAGCATCTATGGACCTGTCTCCAAGCCCCCTTGGGTAAATGTATTGAAGAGGCTGGCTATCTCCAACTACTTTCAAGAATCCACATCTTTGACCCCACTCTTCCTCTCCCACAGCTTTGAAAAACCCTCCATCCTTATTCTCCATTCCAGATGTGCTCATGGCAAGAGACAGATGTGAATGTTTCCTCCTGAATGTGCTGGATCTTGGCAATCAGTACAGTTGACAATTTTTGCATAGCAGGTTACAGGAGTTACAGTATTTTTTCCTGACTTCTCTCATCAACAAGGCATCAGCAGAACCACCAGGCATTGGATTTTTTAAATTGTTGTTTATTGTGCCATTCTGTGTAAATTGTTGAGGCCAGCAGTTCTTTACAATAAACAGACCAACCATATAGCTGAGAGGACATTTTTGCATCATTTTAATGTGAATATTATCCTCTAAAAATGAGCATTTAAAATTACATTGCAAATACAGTTCATTTTTGTAATACAGAAATGTAAACTTGGAGTTGCAAGGAAACACTTGTAGCCGCTTCCTCCGCGTACGTGGAGTCTTGCCGCACAGTCACTTTGGCACAGGGTGAGCCAAATGCCGCTGCACAAATTTTGGGCTGGGTTAATTACGCGTTAGTAACTTGGAGGGAGAAGTAATTTGGGGTCCAGTGATCACCGGCATCCGAATTACACTGCTATGGGGCCATAGACATAATAACATTATGTCTGGCAGCGCCAAAGTCAGGCATAGCGCTGAGAAGAGCGGGTGCCGAAATGTCCTGCTTTGCTTCCTCCACACCAAACATTCTGCTTACTCTTCTTACTCCCCCTTTTTGGACCGTGTAATGAGAGCCAGGGCTGACTGCTGTTCCTACTACAGCCACGCCTCCCTAGTGATTAACAGCTAAATGATAGGCTGTCGGTTACTAAGGAGTTAAGGCTGGTGTGGGTATTGCAGACTATGCCACTTAGGAAAGTGGGTTTAGCATTGGTGTTTGAATTCGGGATTCTGTATTTGAAAACTCAAATAATGCAGAATACTGCACTTCAGCACCCGAGCTAGCGGACAGGGTCACAGGGCATTACACAGGGTTACTCTGCGCTTCACATGACTCTGATGCTAACTCATTCCGGCTTGGACAAGTCTCCCTTACACTGCTACTGCCAATAGAGCGCGCCCTAGTGGCTGCTGCTCTGCTCTGGCGCTTTGAGTCCGCAAGGAGAAAAGCGCAATATAAATGTTATTTGTCTTGTCTTGTCTTGGAAAGACAAAGCATCGGAGTCATGTAAAGCATGACGTAGACTGCAGCCATGTGGCCCTGTCCACTAGCTCGGGTGCTGAAGTGCCGTGTTCGGCATAAATCGGGGTTCTGAATGCAGGATCCCTAGTTCGAACACCAACGTGACATGAACTGCATAACTGTTGTTTGTAAAGAGGGGAGTGCAAAGGAGCTGCCCATTCTTGATCGGATCTAGACACTTTTTAACTGTTGCATCCTTAAAGAGAACCCGAGGTGGGTTTGAAGAATATTATCTGCATACAGAGGCTGGATCTGCCTATACAGCCCAGCCTCTGTTGCTATCCCAAACACCCCTAAGGTCCCCCTGCACTCTGCAATCCCTCATAAATCACAGCCACGCTGCTGACAAACAGCTTGTCAGAGCTGGCTGTGTTTATCTCTATAGTGTCAGTCTGCTGCTCTCCCCGCCTCCTGCAGAACTCCATTTCCCGCCTGCATCCCTTCCCTCCCTGCTGATTGGAGGGAAGGGACGGGGGCAGGGACCGGAGCTATGCAGGAGGCGGGGGAGCAGCTAAGACTGACACTAAAGATGTAAACACAGCCTCACAGCACGGCTGTGATTTATGAGGGATTGCAGAGTGCAGGGGGACCTTAGTGGGGTTTGGGATAGCAACAGAGGCTGGACTGTATAGGCAGATCCAGCCTCTGTATGCAGATAACATTCTTTAAAACACACCTCGGGTTCTCTTTAAAGTGAATCTCCAGACTAAAAATCTACTCAGCAGCACTGAAAAGACTTGGTGTTTCGTTAACAGTTTCTCAGCATTAAAACTTTGTTTTTCTTGCCCAAGCCTTATTTTTAGCCGCTCAGAAAAAAACTGCCTGGGCATTTTTCCACTGATGCTGTGCAAAACATGATGGGATTTCTGATGTTGTTCTCCTTCCGCTTTTTTGGTGCGAATTTTTTTTTTATGGGGGGGTTATTTGAGATTTGAAGTCTTGCATGACCAGTTGGGAGGGGAGGACATAGGACAGTTGGAACTGTTTCATGCTACCTGTCACCTCCTTTTAACCAAAAAGATGGCTGCCCCATGAAAAAAATGGCTGCCCCCATGAAATCACAAACCTTTGCTTGTTCCTTTAAAACAGGGTGGGTAAGAGATTATATTATTATTCTATTTTCATTAACATAACTAATGTAACTTATTGTTTGTTTCGGCTGAAGTTCCCCTTTAAGTTTTTTTTTTTTTTTTTTAATACTGCAAAGTAGAAGCATAATTTTTAATGAACTCTCGTATTATAATTGCATTGTTCGGAAATGCAATTAAAATAACTAAACTCTACTGCCAGTCAACAGGCAAGAAAAAGGAATATCTGAGGAATGGTATTTCCTAGACACAGTCAGGCTATGTAGTTAATCATCATTCAGAGGCGAGCATACAAAGACTTTTACTTTTTCTTTGTGAAGTACCATTCCTCAGATATTGCCATTGTCTACTAGTGTAGCTGCCAGTTTGCAGGCAAGGGAATTTTAAAGAATACCACTTGCCTGGCTGTCCTGCTAATCTCTTAAAGGAAACCTTAACCATGGCACTTAGTAAAAAGTTTCAACTTACCCTGGGCTTCACCAAGCCCCCTGCAGCCGTCCTGTGCCCTTGCCGCTCCTAGTGTCCTCCAATCCCCTCTGCGCATTAGTTTCGTTGTCGGCCCCCTGGCCACGCGTATGCTTCTCCACCTTGCCCCCATCAAGCGCCTTCCCGCCATCGTCCTGCGCAGGTCCTGCACAGGACGCAATGTGCAGCGGGAACCGGAGGCCACTCAAGAAGCTGCAAGTACACAGGATGGCTGCAGGGGGCTTGAGGAAGTTCCAGGTGAAACTTTTTGTAGGTGCCAGGGTTAAAGGGGAACTGAAGTAAGAGGTATATGGAGGCTGCCATATTTATTTCCTTATAATCAATACCAGTTGCCTGGCAGCCCTGCTGACCCTTTGCCTCTAATACTATTAGCCATAGCCCCTGAACAAGCATGCAGCAGATCAGGTGTTTCTGATTTTAAAGTCAGATCTGACAAGACTAGCTGCATGCTTGTTTCTGGTGTTATTCAGATACTACTGTAGAGAAATAGACCAGCAGGTCTGCCAGGCAACTGGTATTGATTAAAAGGAAATACATATGGCAGCCTCCGTATACCTCTTACTTCAGTTCCCCTTTAAGGTTCCCTTTAAACTGTTGTAGTGTCTGAATCACAACCCTGAAACAAGCATGTTGCTAATCTTGTATATGTATAAGAGGCCAAGAATCAGCAGGACAGCCAGTCTACAGGCAGGAAGCTGAAATAGCTGAGAAATGGTATTTCCCAGAGACAAAGTAAAGCTTTGTAGCTTATCGTGCTTCAGAGTAGAGCATTCAAATACCTTTACGTTTTCTTTGTGAAGCTTCTCAGATATTCCTACTTTTTTACGTTTAGACTTTCTGCCAGTCTGCAAGCAGAGAAATCTCTTAGGAATAGGACTTCATAGAGACATAGTAAAGGTATGTCACTAATCGCATCTCCAAAGAATTAAACTTTTATATAAGATAAAAATTCAGAGTCCAGTTATACATTAACTGAAGTTCCTGACCTTTATTTTTATTTATTACACAGCTGCCACCTGATTGATTAGTAACTACATAAATAAGTTACAGCTGACTTCTTCTCCAGTACATTACAGAGAGCATAGTTATGTTACTGACCGTCCTCAGAGGGGCTCATAATCTGAAGCCTGGTACATACCTTTAACTTTGATTGGCCAAACATTGACCAATTTTACCATCTCCATGTGTAGTACGAGGACCAGCACATTTTGAATACTATTAACAGATTGTGTAGATAAGCTCTCATACTTCCATTGAGGAGGTAAAATTGGTCAGTGATTAGACAATCACAAGTTGAAGGTGGGTAGCAGGCTTAATCTCTACTATAGTCTAATGTTCTATCATATTGCATATTATTATGTATTCTATAGCACCGAATTCTCCTGCAGCACTTTACAGAGTACACAGTCATGTCACTGACTGTCCTCAGAGCTCACAAAGTAATCTGTACTATAGTCTATATGGGCAGCACAGTGGCATAGTGCTTAGCACTTTTGGCTTGCAGCTCTGGGTCCCCGGTTCGAATCCCTAGCCATGGCACTATCTGCTCAGAGTTTATATGTTCTCCCTGTGTCTGTGTGGGTTTCCTCTGGGCACTCCGGTTTCCTCCCACATGCCAAAAACCTACAGATAAGTGAATTTGGCTTCTCCCTAAAATTGGCCGAGACTACGGTACATACACTACAGCAGGGGTCTCAAACTCGCGGCCCGCGGGCCATTTGCGGCCCGCGATACAACATTTTGTGGCCCCAGAGCTTGTAGGGGCCCCCAGTGGCTACAAGAGGAAAAAAAAATTTTCAAATCGGCCTTATAGTTTTTGAGAAAATCGATTTTAAAGTTGCAAAGGAAAAAAATACACATTTAAAAACCCGCCGACTTTAATGGTTAATAGCAAATCCACCTCAAATGCTAGAAACCCTAAATTTGCAGGATATGTTAAGGAGATCATTAGGAATAAGAGGAAAAAACAATTTTTCAAAAAGACCTTTATAGTTTTTGAGAAAATCGATTTTAAAGTTTCGAAGGAAAATAGTATACTTTTAAATGCGGTAAATGTCACTTTTAGTAGCAAACCTAACGGTAGTGTAATTTTACATGTATCAAAAGAAAGAGCAATACATTTCCAGACAGGGTTTCCAGGGAGTCCATACGCAGCCGCAGCGCTTTGGCCAGGGATCGCTATATAGCCGCAATATGGCTGTATGAAGATTCCTGGCATTTTTTCCTATTTTCCCATTTATTTATTTTTTTATGTTTAGAGTGTGGGATTTTTTTTTTTAAAAATTATGTGGGGTCCCCCCTCCTGAAACTTTTTAACCCCTTATCCCCCATGCAGGCTGGGGTAGCCGGAATGTGGAACTCCGACCGATTGGGGCTTCACACCCTGACTATACCAGCTGCAAAAAAGGTCCCTTAATGCCGATTTTTGTTCCAGGGTATCTGTTGGGGGGGGGGGAGGGCAGGTTTATTTTGCTCTGGGGCCCCATTGTTGCTTAAAACGGCCCTGCCTGCCGGCAAAAGCAAAAGAGACACGGAAGCGAACTATATTTGCCCATTTTACCTTATAGTTCGCTTCAGTGCTCCCAAGTAATCCGTCGCATCCCCGCCGCTAAACAAGGGCTGCAGACCCCCAAATCCCCCGCGCAAACATCCACGACTGCGCTGAGGGGCAGAGCTTCCAGCTGTAGCTCTGCCCCTCCTGACGTCAATCACCGAATGGATCGCCGCCTCTCCCCCGCCCCTCTCTGTGAAGGAAGAGTGAGAGGGGCGGGCAGAGGCGGCGATCCGCCGCGATTGACGTCAGGAGGGGCAGAGCTGAAGCTGAAAGCTCTGCCCCTTCCAGGAAATGCCGGCGGATAGCCCTCGTTTTGCGGCAGGGACACGTGAACTCCCTTATGCGGCCCAGCCTCATCCTGACTTTGCCTCCTGCGGCCCCCGGGTAAATTGAGTTTAAGACCCCTGCACTACAGGATACATACATATTACTATGGTAGGGGTAGATTGTGAGCTCCTCTGAGGGACATTTAGTGACAAGAGTATATACTCTGTACAGCGCTATAAATACTAAATAATAATAATTAGTCTATTGTTCTACAAATAATATACACAGATAATAATATACACAGATATATACAGTGTGTGTGTTTTATGTACATATATATGTGTGTGTGTATATATATGTGTATATATATATATATATATATATATATATATATATATATATATATATATATATATATATATATATATATATATATATATATACACACTCAAACACATTTACATGCATGCACGCATATATATGTACAGAGGCAAGGTTATTTGGCATTGTATGGTAAGCATTGGCCTCCTTGGGAGCAGCATATTCCAGCAGCGTCCTCTGCTCTGTACAGCCACCAGCACTTTTCCATTCCATGATTATCTTGCCACCAGAAAGCTTTCTCCCCCTTTTTTTCCAAGAAGCACAAAAGCCCTAACTGGCATGCTTTGTGAAGAAGTGTCAGTGTGTTAGTGAGTGCAGATCAGTAAGAATTCTTTGAAGCGCTCTTTCCCCTTTGCACCACCGCCTCCTCAGCGGGGTCACTGAGATCACTAGCTTTTCTTGAAATGGCCATTTTCACTGGCAGGTGCATTATACCCTGTATTTTCAGATTGTTTTTCCATTCTGAATGCTTGGCAGGTTGATTGCTCGGGCTGCATTGACGGAGAAAGGGCTGACAAATGCGGTTGGGCCGGCTGAAAAGACAGTGATTACTGTTTTCCTTTGTGGCTGATTGAGGCCCTTGAAAGGAAAGATTTTAACCTTCACCATTTGGTTCAAAAGTATGAGCATATATTGAAATCATTCATGCCATTTATCCGAGTTCTGTAAACTTGTCAGAACGTGCAAATCACTCAATTTCAAGTAATGTCGGACCAGTGTGTGTCATTACCGTTTGGATTAAAGCACCCATCCTTCCTAAAAATAAATAATAAAAAAGGGCTCCTTAAACAAAAGCATGAATTTAAGCTATGAGTCTGGAATGGTATTCTTGTTCAGGTGCTTGTGTGGCTGATGAATTCATCTGGTCTGGAAGGCTTTCCATCGCTGTAAAAATAGACATAAGATGAACTATTGTTTGTGATGGATCAGGAGATTAACCAGTTCAGAGTTTTGAACCACAAGGTTGTATTTCCATCAAGATAACACCAATACAAGTGCGGTCTACTTGCTGCACCCTCCTCCAAGGCTTTAAAGGGGAACTGAAGCGATTTCATTTTTTTTAAACATGATGTTCACTGTGCCCAGCGTGCTATACAATACCTGTCCTTGTCCTCCACTTCTCCCGCGCAGTCCTTCATCCATACCTGCGTTCGTCGCTCCTCCTGATATCGCTCGCTGTTACCACCGTGCACCCGATAGAGCAAGTTGGCCCTACATTTTGTAGCATGGCCGACCAATTCATGAGACCAATTTCGGGCTGAAATTGGTTGCATTGTTGAATGGGCATGCATTTGGCTGCACATATTTGTTTTCGAGTATAATCAAATTATTATATTATATTATTATTTTTATTTATATAGTGCCAACATCTTCCGTAGCGCTGTACATAGTACAAACAAATAATGGGGAACAAATATGCATACGAAATACAAGACACTAACTAAAATACAAGTCATAACATTGAATAGAATAAATACAAATACATACATAGTTGATGTGTAGTTGGTACGTGTGCATATGTTAAAGATACAACAGTATGAGAAACTCTAGGAGGAGGTCCCTGCCCTTGCGAGCTTACAATCTAGAGGGTAGTGGGGAGGAAACAATAGGGAATGAAACACAGGGGTTAATGGGTGAGCCAGTGTGCCTTCAGTGCTGCCTATAGCAAATTATAGGCTTGTCTGAATAGATGTATTTTCAGAGTACATTTGAAGGTTTCCAGACTCGTGGCATGACCGGCTGAGGGAGAGAGTTCCAAAGGAAAGGGATAGCCCGTGAGAAGTCTTGGATGCGAGAGTGAGAGGAGGTGACTAGGCTGGAGGACAAAAGGGTCTCCTGTGAGGAACAGAGGGTCCGGGCGGGGAGGTATCTGGAGATTAGAGGAAATGTATGGAGGTGATAGCTTGTGTAGAGCTTTGTATGCAAGCAAGAGAAGTTTTAGCTGGATACTTTGGGCAACTGGTAACCAATGGAGGGATTGGCAGAGAGGGGCTGCCTCAGAGGATCTAGAAGAGAGGTGGATAAGACGGGCAGTGGAGTTTAGTAGGGATTGTAGAGCTGCCAGTCTGCTTTTTGGTAGACCACAGAGTAGGGTGTTACAGTAGTCAATACGGGAGATGATTAGGGCATGCACAAGCATTTTAGTTGCTTCTTGTGAGAGGAAGGGACGAATTCTAGAAATGTTTTTGAGATGGAAGTAGCGGGAGGTATTTAATGTGTTAATATGTGGTATAAAGGAGAGCTCAGAGTCCAGAGTTACCCCCAGGCAACGAGCTTTGGGGGTTGATGCTATTGGGGTGTTATCTACATTAATTGTGACAATGGGAGGTGGAACAGAGAGCGAAGGTGGAAATATCACAATCTCCGTTTTGCTCATATTGAATTCAAGGAAGCGGGATGACATAAATCTAGATACAGTGGATAGACATTCAGGGACTTTTGATAGTAGTGTGGAGAGGTCTTAGGCAGAACAATCAATTTGGGTGTCATCAGCATAGAAGTGATATTGAAACCCAAAAGAGCTTATTATTTGTCCCAGGCCGTGGGTGTAAATGGAAAAGAGGAGGGGTCCAAGGACGGAACCTTGTGGTACTCTCACAGAAGGTGGGCGCAGAGAGGAGTTGGTATTGGCATAGGAGACCATGAAGGAACGTCCAGACAGGTAAGAGTTGATCCAGGAGTGTGCTAGGCCCTTGATTCCCAGTGTTGAGAGGGTCCTAAGAAGTAGGGTAAATTGGATGGTCGATCGGCCGCCAAGTGGCCTGATATATGGCCACCTTCACTCTTTATAATATGTAGCCTAATTAAGGAGGAACTCCAAGCAAAATATGGAAACAAAAATGCATAATTGTTCCCAGTATGGCGTAGTTAACAGCACGCTCTCTTTAAAGTGGGATTGTCACCATAAAAATCAAATTTCAACAGCAATTGAGTGTATTAAGTGATAAAGATGCTAATCCTGCATTCCAAACTTTCCAAACTTTTTCTGCTGTTATGGTTTGGAGTTATCACATACCTTAGGAGCACGAGCCCTTTGATAGCTATTACCATTCAGTTGCATGCTGGAGGTTCTTTTAATCTATAATATATTCCTCCTCTTCCCTTTATTTCTCTGCCTAGCTGAAACATGATCCTCTGCTCACTTGTGTTTACAAACAAGGCTGAGGTGACTGAGCAATTGGAGGAAAAAAAGTTGAGGGAAGAAATTACATCAGGATTTAGCCTAAACTGTGGGCAAAAGACATGGTTCCCATCAGGAACAGAATTCTCTTCATTTATTGTATAAAATTCACTGAAATCAAAACGTGGACAGTACAATACATGTGTTATGTAGGTAGATCAAGTATTTATCTACTTATGTGTTTTTTTCCCCTGGCATAGTATGGCTAATCCTCCTGCTTTAAAAGGAACCTGGAGCAAGTACAGTAAAATTATTTAAAATAATATGATGTATATGATGAATATGATGTACTTACCTCACCGTCCCTTCCTCTCAGAAGCTCACCATTTTCTTCTAACGATTCCTTCCATTACCAACTACATCTAGTTGGAACTGAGAGCCTTGGAGCCCTTTTCCACTATATTAGTAGCTGTCAGCTATAACTGAAAGGACAACCTACGTGCAAGGTAATGTCCATGATTTCTTTGGCTCAAGTGGACGATATTACAGGTTAACCTCCCTGGTGATAAAATAAAATCGCAGCACATTAAAAAAAAATTTTCTTTTTTAATCATGTAGCCAGCCTAGCGCTAGCTATATGATATCCGCTGTGCAGCGACATCCCCCCACCCCTTCCAATCGCCTCCGGCGATCAGAGCAAACAGAAAATCCCGTTTAGAACGGGATTTCCTGTTTTGCTTCCCCCATCGCCATGGCAACGATCGGGATGGCGTCTGGGGGAGTCCCGATCCACCGCTTAGCGCAGCCTGGTGGTGATTGGCCAGGCTGCGCACGGGGTCTCGGGGGGGCCTCTAACGCGGCGAATCAGCGCGGAGCGGCGGCGATCGGCAAAGTGCTAGCTGCGTGTAACAAAGCAAAAAGTGTGGCAATCAGCCCACCAGGGGCTGAGAAATCCTCCGCGGCGGCTTACCCCGAGCTCAGCTTGGGATTATCGCCCAGGAGGTTGATGAAGTGATGAACCAGAAGCTGCTATAAAGTCATTGCCATTTTTAAAACTGAGGTCAAAGAATTCCATTGATCACAGTGAACAAACAGGAGAAAGAGATTGAGGAGTATACTATAGGGGAGGCAAGTGTTTATGTTTATTTCGATTTTTCAGTTTACATCTCATTTTGATTGGCCGATTTTGTCACTCCCATGTAGTATGAGGACCAACAGATTTTGAATACTATGAACAGATTGTGTAGATAAGCTCTCATACTCCTGGAAGTGGTAAAATTGGCTAATCAAGATTAGATGCGTGTCCCGACTCTCAAGCTTTAGAGCACTTGGGTCCCCAGTTTAAATCTGAACCAGCATCGTATTTTCAGTGAGAACAATTGGATGGAAAGAAAAGATTGTATTTAATTGATCCACAGCACTGAACCCAGTTTTTCTATTAAAAAAAATCTGTCACGCTGGTCAACCAGTTCTTAAAGGAATTGATTAGTGGTGTGATCACTCAGGCTCGATTGAGCCTATAAACTCCTCTGTTTTTATACAATACGATCTGAATAATCTGGTCAAAAATATGATAGTTCAGTAAAAATTGTACCATTAATGGGAATCTTTAAAGCAAACATGAACTGAAAATTAAAAGTCAAAATGAACATACACAGGTCATACTTGGCTCCCGTGTAGTCTACTCAACAATCTTTTTCCTCTCCTGCATCCTGTTTGTCCACTGTAATCAATGGAATTCTCTGTCTTACATTTTGAAAATGGCCATTACTAATAACAGCTTCCTGGTCAGCACACTGGTAAACTGTATTATCGCCCACATGAGCCATAGGGAAACATGGACATTACCTTGCTCATTAGTCTTTTCAGTTATAACTGACAGCAATTGCTTTATTTCAGTTCTGACAAAATCAAGTCAGAACTGGAAGGAATCGTAAGAGGAAAATGGTGAGCTTCTGAGAGGAACTGACAGCAAGGTAAGTATGTAAGTATGTAATATTCATTTATAGGTACATAATGTGTTAATTATAAATAATTTTACATGGTTCAGGTTTCTTTTAATGTCATGATATGACTATGTATACTGTAAAATGCTGTCTGGGCTATATAAATACAAGAATTCGTAATAACTAAAAAATCTAATGAATGAATTGCTTTTTTTGTGTGATTTGTTATGTTCCTGCTAAAAGTTGCTGAAAAAATTCGGTCTAAATTAAGATTTTCTTGAATTAAACTCCTTGAGCGTTACCAGACAGGCAGCAAAGCTACAAACTCACATGAGACATTGAAAGTTAATATTGTCAGTGGAGTATGAGCATTTGACAGCCACTGTTGGGGATCATGGGAAGTGTAGTCCTGTGTTCAACATAGTTTGAGCAGGAAGCCTAAGCAACCCTTCCCAGAAGTCCTGCTGCTAAGATACTTCAGTTGGAATAGAATGATGATGTCATTAGGATATTCAAAACTATTTTAAGGCTTCTGAAAGTTTGTGTGTGGTGTGGAGGGTTCTAGTTGTCTCTGTAGTTACTTCACAAAACTTGCACTGCAATGACATATAGTAGACTATAGTTAATTATCTAGGACTGGTGGAGAACCCTACGCTACATGGGGTTAGGAACTGGTCATCCGTAGACCTCTTATTTTTCTTGCGTTGATGGGGGTAATGACGTAGGTTTTAGCTGTATCATCCTCCCATGAGGGTATCATTCTCCCATGACAGATTGTAAATTGGTTTGAGCACACTCTAAGTTCTCTTTTGTTAGTTACACCCTACATCCTTATAGCATCTCAGTGGTGCCTTTGAGGTTCCTCCTAAACCATCTCCATATCAGAGCTGATTACCCACACCTACTAGTATGTTTCTAAGTAAAAAAATATGGAGAAGTTATGGAAATCTACTCAATCCTGAGGAGAAAAAGAGGTTTACCCAGAATTTGCTACTACCGTATCATGCTTGCAATCTAAATGGTACGAGTTCAGGAGATACAAATTAAAAAGCAAAATAAGTACTAGCAGCCGTGTTTGGCATTGGTATAGATGGAAGTGTAGGAAGGCAGTTTTGAAGATGGTGGTTTTGAGGGATGAAGGGTAAATAACTAATTGGTTGGTGGAGAAACCACATTTCCTCCATATGTTATTGCAGAAATTGCATGAAAACCGAGGAGCCAAAAGGGATAAAATACACTAAAAAACGTTTAAAATGGGATGTATTGGTGGACTTGCCTCCCAGCAAAGGTTATTCCACCACAGTTGGGGGGGGGGTGGGGGGGGGTGTCTACCACTACTTCCCAGTTTAACCTGTTTTTAGTGTTCCTTTTTTCTTTTTGGTATTTTATCCTTTTTAGCGCCTTTATTTTCATCCAATTTCTGTTATACTGTTTGTCCTTGGTGGCGGGGTATAACCCATCGTTTCCAGCAACTACTGAGAGTGACTTTTACAGTGGGAGTTTGTTCTACCCATCTGCCTACACAGCGGGCAGATAGGTCGAACTTTGTGGTAACCCAGATTTGTCCCAGATTTGTGAGTATTACTGTATTGTCAGTTACTAACAACCTCACTTTATCAAAGCATACTACACCATATTGGGCTCTCGATATCCCTCTGGTGTTTCCCAATTTGTTGCACTCCGGCCTTTGTACCCATGCAGAGGTTGGAGCTTAATCACATGGGTATATGGGTGCAAGGACCATCAGAACTTTAGACTAATTTGTGCATGGGATACACACGGAAAAGGAGGGGAGGGTTAGGGGGGGAGGCACGGGGTAAAACATTTTTTTTCTTTCTTTTTTACAAGCAGCCAGCAAAGTGAAGTACCGGCAAGACTAACTAATGTTGCCTTACTGTATATTCAAATAGGCTGAAAAAAGTTCTGTTCTGCTTTAAGACAAACTGGATTGTGCTTTATTGTTTTCTTATTTTCTTCTCGCTATTGTTATTTTGCTTGGTTTCCACCTACTGTAGCTTATAAAGATAGAAGTTTTCTTTATTGAATTTGATGGCTGTGTCTATTTCAACCTAACCACATAATAAACCCCTGTAGGGGCTTTTCAGTAGTAATAATAAAAAAACGAAAGCTCCAGCAATGAGTATAATTCACGTGTGCTTGCAATTTTATTTTAAATTAGTTTTCAGCTTTTTTCTTTTTTTATTCGGATGTGACAAGACATCATAACCAAATTTCATACACACGCTGTTGTGCTTCTTTTTGCTTTTTAATTTACATGATGTCTTTTTTTTTTTTTAATCCAGCAACAAATGTTTAATAGCTCAGAGTGAACCCACTTTTCCCCCTGCTGCTCACATATCCGAGTGACACAAATGGGCGTCTGTAGGTAAACGGCATATAGCACGCGACCTTTGAGATGCACCCAGACTCCTAGCTATGTGTGTGGCTCTGCAGCTGGCTATAGAACCCTGCTAGATGTATTATTTTTTTCTTCTCCCCACTGCAAGGCTGCTTTTTAGCCTGTGGGACTGCCTGCGGTGCCAGTAATTGCACATTCTTGCCTTTGGGGAAGCCATGATTGGAAGCAGCCAAGCAGAAAAAGACTGTGCCATCCCATTGCCACCTCCGTAGCAGAGAGAGACAATCCCCAGCAGTACCATCTGGTTGTTGCTATCTTGTCAGCTGTTTGAGCTGGCTGGATCTTGGGCTTTGCAGCTGTTCGGCGTCCTCTGACCATTTCTGTTTACGCACTGCCTTGGATAACTTTGAGCATGGGTCAGAGGCATCGCCCAGGCGGACAAGTTGAGCTCCTATTGAATTGTAGCTCATTACCAGAGATAAAGCAGGTTCCAGTCTCCTGCTGCCATTCCCTTATAGACAGATGACATAGCCGTATGACCAGAAGCCCTTACGGTGGGAGGCTGCACTGAGGGGAAAAAAAACCCTGATAGGGAATTGCCTGCCTTGTCTGCATTTAACCACATCGTTAAAGTTATTTTCCAGTCTCCCTTTGCTGAAGTAGGATATAGTGATTATGCAAAGCAGTTGTCACACCGTTCTAGCAGGCAGCGCCTCCCCGCACGCCGTGCTAAGCTTTTACATTATTCATGGAAATTAGGAAAGGGGGGGGGGGGGAGAGAAAAATACATTTTGGTTTCAAATTCACATTGTCAAACATGATACTGTGTAGCAAATGGGACTCGCATCCAGAATGTCAGCAGAATCAAATGGAGTCGAGACTATTATGTTTTGTAAGAATTTGTCTCAGTGCCGCAATCCGAAAGCTAATGAAAGACCTCTTTATAGCAAGTCTCGGGGCCCATTATGCCAATAATCACAAACCCCACTTCGGAAGGTGCTCTTTATTCACCAATATTAATATGTCATTGTGTTGCACAAAACTGGCTTGTTTTGTTTGACTTTGCCTGGGAAATGCTGGTATTTTCTTTACTTTCCCATCGAGAGGATCAGTACATTTCCTTGCAGTTCCCTCTGGCAGGCTGTACTGCAAAGTCTCCCCTTTTGTAGTTGCTGATTGCAGCAAAGCAATAGACTCTCTAAGTTTTGCTTTATTCTTTCAAACAAAAAAGATGCCATTTGTGTACTTGGCCTGTAAATTTTTGTATAGGCCTGTAGATTTTTGACATGAAAAGACTTATTTGTAATCTATTCATGAGTGAGTGAGTGTGTATATGTATATACTCTTTCTATGCAGTGATGGGTCTCTGCTTCATATCTGCACGGAGTTTGTATGTTCTCCCAGTGCCTGCGTGGGTTTCCTCCGGGCTCTCCTGTTTCCTCCCACATCTCAAAAACATACAGATACGTTAATTGTCTTCCCCCTAAAATTGGCCCTAGACTATGAAGGAAAGAGGAGTAGGGTCGGGATTAGATTGCGAGCTCCCATGAGCGACCGTGATATGACTAGATGTGATCCGTAAACCGCTGCAGAAGCGTCAGTGCTGTATAAATACAAAAGTGTGTGTGTGTGTGTGTGTGTGTGTGTGTGTGTGTGTGTGTGTGTGTGTGTGTGTGTGTGTGTGTGTGTGTGTGTGTGTGTGTATGTATGTATGTATGTATGTATGTATGTATGTGTATATATATATATATATATATATATGTATGTATGTGTGTATATATATATATATATATATATATATATATATATATATATATATATATATATATATATATATATATATATATATATATATATATATATATATATATATATATATATATATATATATAGTGTGTGTGTGTTTGAAATCGGAAAAATATTAAAGCGGGAAAAAAAAACCTGACATAATCCTACTAATATAATAAATGGGAAAGTTTGGATGTTTGTTACTTGATCACGCAAAAATGGCTGAACGGATTTGAATGAAATTTGGCACACTCATAGTACATTACCTGGAATAAAGTATAGGATACTTTTTATTCCCATAACCAAAAAGGGGGCGGACACAAATTTAACTGAGAAAATGTAAACTGCAGCCATTCTTACACTATTAATGACATGGTTCTCAAACTTTGCACAGTTGGTCACTGGGTGACTAGGAATAATAATCTGAAAAGCCAATCAAAATTCACCTATTGATTTTCAAGGGGAATATTTATATTGCTGCCATTCTTGCACTGTTAATGGCACAAGCCTCAAACCTGGTATAGTTCATCATTATTGGGTGGCTCGGGTTCAATTTCAAAAAAGGGGGGGGGTGGAGCCAAAAACAGCCAATCAGATTTGTTTCATTCCAATGCAAATTATTGATGCCAAATACCACAAAGCTCACAAACTTGGTAATTGAGTAATTGATTAATTGTGTGTTAGGGTTAGGAAAGTGGTGCCTACCAACACCAGCCAAATACATAAGCGGGCAACGTGGGGTCATAAATGGGCAGAGACAAATACAAATTTTACTGGGAAAATGTAAACCGCAGCCATTCTTACACTGTTAATGGTAGGGTTCTCAAACTTTTCACAATTGGTTACTGGGTGACTGGGATTAATATTCAGAAAAATGGGTGGAGCCTACAAAAGCCAATCAAAAATTACCTATTGATTTTTCAGGGGAATATTTCATTGCTGCCATTCTTGCACTCTTAATGACGCAAGCTTCTGGTACAGTTGATCATTGGGTGACTGGGGTTTAAATTTAAAAAAAGGGGGTGGAGCCACAAACAGCCAATCTGATTTATTTTATTTTAATGCAGGTTATTGATACCAAAGACCGCAAAGCTCACAATTTTGGTCATTGAGTAATTGATTAATTGTGTGTTAGGGTTAGGAAAAGTGGGTGCAGCCAACACCAGCCAAATACATAATCGGGCAATGTCGGGTCATTAGTGGGCGGAGACAAATACACAGTTCACTGAGAAAATTTAAACTGCAGCAATTCTTACACTGTTAATGATAGGGCTCTTAAACTTTGCCCAATTGGTCACTGGGTGACTGGGATTGATATTCAGAAAAGTGGGTGGAGCATAGAAAAGCTAATCAAAATTCACCTATCGATTTTCAAGGGGAATATGTAATTGCTATCATTCTTTCACTGTTAATGGCACAAGCCTTAAACCTGGTACAGTTAGTCATTGGGTGACTGGGGTTCAAATTCAGAAAGAGGGGTGGAGCCAAAAACAGCCAATCAGATTTTTTTTTTTTTAATCTCAATGCAAATTATTGATGCCAAAGACCGCAAAGCTCACAAACTTGGTCATTGAGTTATTGTGTGTTAGTGTTAGAAAAAGTGGGCGGAGCCAACACCAGCCAAATACATACCCAAACAATGTCAGGACATCAGTGGGCGGAGAAAAATACAAATTTCATTGGGAAAATGTAAACTGCAGCCATTCTTACACTGTTAATGGTAGGGTTCTCAAACTTTGCACAGTTGGTTACTGGGTGACTGGGATTAATATTCAAAAAAGTGGGTGGAGCCTACAAAAGCCAATCAAAATCCACCTATTGATTTTTAAGGGGAATATTTAATTGCTGCCATTCTTGCACTGTTAATGGCACAAGCCTCTTGCACTGTTAATCACCTGTACCTGGTACAATTGGCCATTGGGTGATTGGGGTTTAAATTCAGAAAAGGGGTGGAGCCACATCCAATCAGATTAATTTTATTTCAATGCAAATTATTGATGCCAAAGACCGGAAAGCTCACATACTTGGTCACTAAGTAATTGAGTAATTGTGTGTTAGGGATAGGAAAAGTGGGTGGAGCCAACACCGGCCAAATACATACCTGGGAAACGCCGGGCTTCCAGCTAGTATTCAATAAAACCATGTTTTCCTACTTTTTATATGCCATACGGTTGTCATATTTGCTTTTGTGCATACGTATTATTATTCATTTAGAAATTATATGACCCCAAAGTACACTTTTTGTCTCTGAGAGCTGACTTTGCATTTTATTTATAACTGCTTTATTAATGTTCTAACGTAAGCAGAGATGCTTTCTGATTGTCTGACTTTGTTCAGCAGAGCCTGCAGTGTCAGAGAAGTGTTTATTTACATTCCTCACTTGATACAATTAAATACAAGATAACATTATCCAAAGTTCGGATGCGTCCAGCTTTGCTGGCAGGGAACGTCTAAGTCCTGTGTGTAACCCTTTGAATGTTGTTCTAGTAAAAAAAATATTATGCTGGTTGTATATAATATGCTGGAAATAATCTATTAGAACAAAGAAGAAATGCTGGGTTTCATTCCGCTTTAAATGTGAAAAATATATATTAGGTATAAGAGTTACCTTTTGGTTTGAGCGGAAAGCTTTTTAGACCCTTGGGTAATTATTGCATTTCTCCTATGTAATGAAGTTTAAGATATCTCAAAATTGAACATCGGGATATTTGGACATTTTACCAGTATATTTCTACCCAGCTCCCCCACCACCCTAGGATTTAATAAAGTTGAAATTCAAATTTGGGTACTATTGGTCACGTGACCTTTGTCCAGCTCTTGTAAGCTGGATTATTCTAGCGAGGATTTTCCAGCAGAACACAGGCTGCCTTTCTCTATCCTTCAGAATTATTTAGTGTGGTATAATTCCTGCGTATGTGCAAAATGGGCATCGCGAAAATTTGGTAAAATTGGTAAACTATCGGCAAATGTATCCGTAATGACCTACTTCTGTATGGATTTCTCATCCAGGAGTGTGAAACATAATTTACATTGACTAGCAGGTCAAAATAAGTACAGTAATTGTTTTCACGCGTTTATGGCAGCCATTCGGAGAAAGTCTTACCACTGTATGTTCTACTAAAGTCAGAAATAAAGTTTAGGAGATAAGTAAAGTTTAGGCATTAGGATGGGTACATTTTAAGTATGGTAGTTAGGGTTAGGTATTAGCAAGGCACTTTTTGATAAGGGAATTGATTTAGGCAATAAGGGTGGGAACAGTGCCAAAAACAGTGGAGCAGAGCCAAAGCTTGAGTGTATCAACAAAGCTGTGCTGATACTATGTGCCCATGCCAGTTACCAGTGAAGGACCCATAGGTCCTCATATCACAAGGGTGGTAGGTTAAGTGACAGCTTTGCCAAGCCCCCTCCCAGAAGGCAGTTCATACGAACTCAGAATGCCAGAACTGAGTCATGTGACTGCATGTGATAATAGGTATCTGCACTGTTTATTTAAAGAGGAACTTTAATGAAGGACTGCTAATCAGTAGCAGATACCCCCTTTACCATGAGAAATCTTTCTTTTCTCTAATAGATCAACGGTGGGGGTGGGGGGGGGGGGGTGCTGCTGTATGGCTGATATTGTGGTGAAACACCTCCCACAGTGTGATGTCATGACCGTGGTCCTAACAGTTTGCTGTCTGTAAACCTCACTGCATTGTGGGAAATAATGGCTTTTTCCAGCAATACCCCCTTCTGTGCAGAGAACTCTCAGTAACAAACATTCCGCTGAGATCACCTGGCAGAACTAAAGATGTCACCACCAGTTATACATTTCAGAATGTAAAAAATAAGCAACTTTATTCATTATGTTATTCTTACTACAGTCCTTCTTTAAAGGACCTCTGTCACAAAAATCTTAAAATGTAAAATACATGAAAACATATACAAATAAGAAGTACATTTCTTCCAGAGTAAAATTGGCCATAAATTGCCTTTCACCTATGTTGCTGTCACTTACAGTATGTAGTAGAAATCTGACATTACTGACATATTTTGGACTAGCCCATCTTCTCATGGGGGGTTCTCAGGGTTTTCTTTATTTTTAAAAGCACTTAGTGAATGGCACGTGCTCCGTCCAACTGGCAAAAAAGTGTTTCGCGAGCAGGGACGCTGGCCAGCATCCTTGTGTAAATATTTTTCAGGGAATGTCTTTATAAAGAATAAAGGCCATACTAAGAATTCCCCATGAAGAGATGGACTAACCCAAAACCTGTCGGTAATGTCAGATTTCTACTACCTACTGTAAGTGACAGCAACATAGAAAAGTAATTTATGGCTCTTTTTACTCTGGAAGAAATGTACTTCTTATTTATGTGTTTTAAATTTTAAGATTTTCGCGTCAGTTCCTCTTTAAGGCAACTGAGCACCTGTAAGTGAAAATAGATAAAATGAATCTCCATATAAGGGAGGCTCATAATAGTGTGCAGTTGTGAAGGAGGGGTGGTTATCATCATTACTTACCTACAGGGAGCCCACCAACGGCACACTATATTACGAACCTCCCTTATGGGGAAGTTAATTTTATATATTTTCAGTTACAGGTTCTCAGTAGCCTTTAACCACTTTACCTCCAGAGGTACGAATTTCTCCGTCCCTTTTTTCCCCCCTAGAAAACCAAGGGACGGAGAAATCCGTACCTTCCGCGCTACCGCCGCTGTCCGCGCTCCCGCCGCTCGTGCACGCCGCCGCCCGCAATGATCTGCTGCTTCTATGAGAAACAGTGCGATCATTGTTATTTTTCCAGCCTCGTACTGCTTCCTGTAAGCGTCCTTCCGGACTCTTACAGGTCGCATGTAAACAAACTCACTGTGGCCATCTTGTGGCTAAATAGTAAAACTACACCCTAAAGCATTTTACATATACAAATACATTAGTTTTACACAATAAATTAACTCATTACCTCCCACTCTACCCATTTTTTTTTTTTTTTTTTTTTTTTTGTAATTAAGGAAAAAAAATACAATAAAAAAAAACCATAAATAGTTACCTTAGGGACTGAACTTTTTAAATATTTATGTCAAGAGGGTATAACACTGTTACTTTATAAACTACGGGCTTGTAATTAGGGATGGATGCAAAACTGAAAAAAATGCACCTTCATTTCCAAATAAAATATTGGCGCCAAACATTGTGATAGGGACATAATTTAAATGGTTTTAAAACCAGGACAAATGGGCAAATACATTTCATGGGTTTTAATTACAGTAGCATGCTTTATTTAAAAACTATAATGGCCTAAAACTGAAAAATATTTTTTTCCCACAGTTTTCCTATTTTCCCATTAAAACACATTTAGAATAAAATAATTCTTGGCATAATGTCCCACCTAAAGAAAGCCTAATTGGTGGCGAAAAAAAACAAGATATAGTTCATTTCTTTGCGATAACTAATAATAAAGTTATAGACGAATGAATGGAAGGAGCGCTGAAAGGTGAAAATTGCTCTGGTGTTCAAGGGGTAAAACCCATCAGTGGTGAAGTGGTTAAGGTAGCGTCACACTTATTAAAATTTGCGTGCGAATTGTGAATGTGCGCAAAAGTGTTCTCCGCACATCTCATGAAAGTCAACGCAGAAGCACATTTTTGTTAGAATTCGCTAAATTGCCTTTTTACATGCGTTTTGCAGCATACATTTACACATTGCATGCAAATTCCTGTGCAAAGGAAGAGTCGCGCACCACTAGTGAGATGCTGGACCGAAACAGACGTCGAAGCAAAAATTGAAAAGGTCCGCACACTCCGGCATGGTCAAATCTTCATTTATTGAAAAAATCGAGACATTATGCCATTCCAGCACCAACTATTCGTTTCAGGGGCCATGGAGGGTCCCCTTTGTCAAGGCAATAAAGCAGAATGGTTACCATTCTGCTTTATTGCTTTGACAAAGGGGATCCTCTGTGGCCCCGAAATTAATCGTTGGTGCTATAATTGCATAATGTCACGATTTTTTGAATAAATGTGAATTTGACCACGCCAGAGTGTGCGGACGTTTTGAATTTTTGCATGCAGATTCCTGTTAACTTTCATTAGCTGCGGTAAATAAAAAAACACATTTAGATTGGCATACGAATGTGAAATTTAACACAAAAAAATCCTTTTTCTTTTTGCAATCTGCTTAATGAACATAATTCATATATTTATAGAGAGGGTGACGGGTATTGTGATAGGAAAAAAAATGCCCAAAGAGGGGACTAAATATTATATACAAGATGATGGGAGAGTACAATGAAAGGGTTATTCTTTCATCTCTCGTTTGTGTTTTGTTAAAGCCCTCATTTATTGTAAACAGATATTTAGCAATTCTTGAATCATTTTAAGCTGCTGATTGTCATATGGCTAAATGGGACTGATTAGGATTCGTAGGATAATCATTATTATCCAGTGGAATCTTCCCTGGGCCTCTTAAAGTCTTTGCTGTCTTCAGAGAAACATAAGGATGGAATAAAACCACGAGGTTGTCTTCTGGTTTCATGTCACCCCTCTTCCACAAGGAGACAAAAGTTGGACAAGGAGCTCTGAAAAGAAACTGTAAACTTAGTTTCACGTCTAGCAAGAAAATGTTTTAAATCAGTTCTATACATTGTAGGTACAACAAGTTCCGTCACACAGGCATAGCTTTTTATCCTTTAAAGTGTACCTGAAATATGGTCACAGCATAAAAACATACATACCTGGGGCTTCCTCTGGCCTGATCGCTCCCACGCTGACCTCTTCTAGCTTCCCGCAACTGCCCCATAAAATCCGCTAGTTGGTGCAGACACAGTCTGGCCAGGCGCGCTCCCCTGTATTGCTCCCATTGCCAGGCGCATTTTGCGCCTACGCAGTAGTACTGCAGCAAATGCTGTGAACTCGTCAGGAGCACGCCTGGCCTGGACGTGTGTGCGCCATTGGCCACGGACCGGAGGACTTTTCAGGGCTAGTTAAGGGGCGAATGGGGAGTCAAAAGAGGACGGCATTGGAGCGATTGGGCTGCTGGAGGAAGCCCGAGTATGTATGTTTTTATGCTGTGGCCCCATCTCAGGTTCCCTTTAAGACTGACCAGGTAATGCATTTGACTAACATCTGACAGAAAGTCAATAGATAGTTGGGGGTATCCAAAAAGAATAAAACAATGTAAAACTGTTTAAAAAGGACAGGTATAATTGGCTTACTTCTCTTGTAGTTTTTAGTAAAAGCAAAAACTGCCGATATCGCTCTATTGAGATTCATACGTTTATTGCCCAAAGTAAGCTAAGACAGCACATTTTATAGACATTTCCCGCTTCATCGGGTCAATAGTAACCACAAAAAAATGCAGTTGTGTCAGAGAGTCACATATGAGCATCTCAGTGTGGTTACTACTGACCCAATGAAGCGGGAAATGCCTGTGAAATGCATTGTATGACCGTACTTTGCACAATTCACTCTTAAATATTGTTTGAGTGATATTGAGCCGGGAAATGCTGCCTATTCCACAAATAACTTTGCCGTCTGAATCACATGTCAACTCAATTCGGATAGCGCACCACATTCCACTGCAGCACACGCCCAAATCCTTATAGCTGTTCATGACATGCGCTGGCTCAGTGAAAACTGGCCCTTACTGTTTTTGTATGAAATAAGACATCTGAAGCTAAAGATTTTTCTTTAAAGGGAATGTTTACCACTTTCAAAATCAAAAAGTCAGATACTCACCTAAGGAGAGGGTCCTAATGAGCCTGCCCTTTCCTCTCCCGGTGCCCGGTCCCGCGCAGGATCCCCCGTAGCAGTATTCGACCAGTTCGGTCAAATACTGCCACTTCCACAGCCGAAAGGAGCTTTCGGAAGCCTTTGGGAGCGCCCTCTATGATGCACTCGTGCGTGCGTAGTATGGAGCAGCCCGTCTTCAGAAGCCCGAGTGCTCCCGAAGACCTCCGATGTCCCTGCGGCGGCGGATGCGAACGGGGGAGCCAGCGCAGCGCCAAGGGCACCGGGAGAGGAGAAGGAAGGCTCATTAGGACCGAGCCTTCCCTCCTCTCCTTAGGTGAGTATCTGACTTTTTTTTATTTTTAAAGTGGTTACCATTGGCTTTAAAGGGAAGGTTCACGCAGGAGCTGTAAAAAATAGAAATCCAAATCCACTTACCTGGGGCTTCCTCCAGCCCGTGGCAGGCAGGAGGTGCCCTCGGCGCCGCTCCGCAGGCTCCCGGTGGTCTCCGGTGGCGATCTCGACCTGGCCAGGCCGGCTGCCAGGTCGGGCTGCTTCTGCGCTCCAAGTTGCGTGTCACTTGTGCGCGCTGACGTCATCGGACGTCCTCCGGGCTGTACTGCGCAGACTAACTTTGTCTATCTTGAAGCCAATCTTGATGTCATTTCTTCCCTTACTCTCCTCTGCCTGATCGTGTATGCATTGCCTGCCCTCCTTCCAGTCTTCAGGAACTCCCACCCAGCTCTGCAATAGAAAGTGCATTGTCTAAGCATGAGAAATATTGGCCAATAAGAGAGGAACAGCGGTGTGGGAGGGGAAAACAGGAGGGAAAGAGGCTTTAGCCAATTAGGCTGCATTAGTTAAAGGGACTCCGAGCACCTCTCATGGGCATGCCTTTAAGCCAGACAACTTCCAACAAAGTTGTGCTATGACCCCTCTGGAGGAGCCTCTTGTAATGGCCATGCATGTCACTTCCTCTTCCTGCTTCATTCAGTGATGCACTTCTCTAACAGAGAAGACGGGGGTGACCCGGAAGTTATAACATAGCCAAGATGGCAGCCGCAATGTTTTAAATTGAACTGAGGAGGTCAACCACCTACTGCAGACTTCCCATACCACTACCTCCCCCCTTGACCCTATCCCTTCTGATCTACTTCAGCCTCACTTCACGGATCTGGCCCCAGTCCTCACTACCATGTTTAACCTCTCCCTATCCACAGGCACCTTCCCCTCAGACTTCAAGCAGGCCACTGTACTGCCTCTGCTCAAGAAACCCTCCCTCGACCCCTAGCTACCCTACAACTACCGCCCGATCTCCCTCCTCCCCTTCGCCTCAAAACTCCTTGAGCGTCTGGTTCACAAACGCCTGACCCAGTACCTCAATGCCAACTCACTACTAGACCCACGGCAATCTGGATTTCGGCCTGCCCACTCAACCGAAACGGCTCTCACCAAAGTGGTCAATGACCTTGCCTTAGCTAAAGCTGAAGGTAAATACACCATTCTCCTCCTCCTTGACCTTTCAGCAGCTTTTGATACAGTAGATCATCCCCTACTCCTCCAGTCCCTCCAATCCATGGGCATTTACGATCTCGCCCTGACCTGGCTTTCATCCTACCTCTCCAACCGCTCCTTCACGACCTCCTTCAATGAGTCCTCGTCCACCCCCAACCACCTCTCAGTGGGAGTCCCCCAAGGCTCGGTCCTTGGCCCCCTACTGTTCTCCCTATACACATCCTCCATTGGCAAGGTTATCTCCTCCATGGGTTTTAACTATCATCTGTATGCAGATGACACCCAAATCTATCTCCACACCCCTGACATATCCACCACTACCATGGACAAGGTCTCCTCCTGCCTATCTGCCATCTCCTCCTGGATGTCCGCTAGGTTCCTCAAACTAAATCAAGACAAAACGGAATTTATGATCTTCCCACCCCGGTCATCCCTGGACCTCCCAGATGTGCAGGTCACTGTTAACCACACTACTATTCACCCTACCTCTCAAGCCCGCTGTCTGGGTGTCACCCTGGACTCCGCACTCTCCTTCACTCCCCACATCCAAAACCTCACAAAGTCCTGCAACTTCCACCTTCGTAACATCTGTAAGATTCGCCCTTTCCTGACCCCTGCCACCACCAAACTCCTCATCCATGCCCTCATAATTTCCCGCCTTGACTACTGCAATGCCCTTCTGTCTGGACTCCCTAAGACCCGAATAGCCCCACTGCAGTCCATCATGAATGCGGCTGCCAGAATTATCCACTCCTCCCATCGCTCCACCAGGGCGTCTCCCCTCCGTGAATCCCTCCACTGGCTTCCTATCCAGTCCAGAATCAGATTCAAGATATTGTGTCTGACCTACAAATCCATCCACAAAACCTGTCCAACCTACATTTCTGATCTTACTCAGAGATACACACCAAGCCGCTCACTCCGCTCCTCCAATGAACTTCGCCTGACCGTCCCCCGCATCACCCAGTCCCATGCACGCCTCCAAGACTTCTCAAGAGCCACTCCGACACTATGGAACTCCCTACCTCCACCCATTAGGGCAGCCCCCTCCTTCAACACCTTCAAGAAGGCCCTCAAAACTCACCTTTTCACTCTTGCCTACCACCCCTCACAATTGCTCTAAACCCACAGCCGAACTCTGGTCCCCTACCTCTCGTGTCCCTACCTCTCCCTCTAGATTGTAAGCCTTTGGGCAGGGTCCTCACTCCTTTTGTGTCCTACCTGATCATGCACCTCTATTACTGTGCACCCATGCTATGCATTTGAGTGAACCTAACTTGCCTAACTCCATGCTCCCATCCAGTGACTGACTAAGCATTACCTTGTACTCATACTGTGCTGTGTGATCTGGTTTTCTTGTATTCCTGTATTGTCATATTGCTGTTTGTCACCCCTAAATATTGTCTGTAACCTAAATTAATGTCCAGCGCTGCGTAATATGTTGGCGCTTTATAAATACAACAAATAAATAAATAAATAAATCGAACGAAAACTATTTGGTGTAGAACGGCAATTCAGGCATCAAATGAAAGAGGAGAGGACAAGCTACAGAAAGTAGCATCTTTAAGTACTTTGCAGTACTGGTCGGAGTCTTAAAGGCATGCCCATGAGAGGTGCTCAGAGTCCCTTTAAGTCTGTAGCTGAAATAAAGAAGCAAAAAAAGAAAACCCAATTTACCCCGCAACTTCTTTTGTACGGCAACGTACCAAATCAGGTAACCTGGGGAATGATCATTTATCAACAAGAAAAGTAATAGTGATTTTTAACGTTTGAATTGCCTAGTTAGCATCCTTATTACTTTGTTTACCAGATAAAAAGAAAGAATTGATTTTTGAATTTATGCCTGATAGTTACACTTTAAGGAACATCTATCAAAGAAACTGTTTTACTGTAAAAACCGATATACCTATAGAGCTTTTTAGCCAGCAACAGAAAAGAAAGTTTTTCAGAGTTCTCTCAGCACAGCCTGTGTAAAAAGGAAAGCTGTGTTTATCAGCTGTTTTGTAACAATTTTGTGTCCGCATTTGGGGGAGGGGGAGGCAGAGCTGCACTGTAACCTGGCTGTAAACTGTTTACTTTACACTGTGAGGCAGAGAGACACACACAGACAGGAACACAGAGCTTCAGCTGATTATTTACACACATTTGAAGCTATATTTCTGCTTTCTATCATTCTGAACAGATTCCAGTCACAGTATTTGAGCCAGTTAACATTGTTTCTGTGTGCTGGATGTGCTGGATATAGTCCTCCATAGTAATGCCCACAGTGAGAACGTCATATTTTCTTTATATAAAACATGAAAAGACGAAAAAAGCCTTTGTATTGTTAATTGCTAGTAATTACTGGAAATATTTGTGGCATTTAGAATTTTAGTTAACTTTGATAGTTGTCCTTTAAAGTACTGCTTCAGGCACAAATGTTAAACTAGTTTTGTGTACAGGTGAAACACAAAAAATTAGAATATCGTCCAAAAGTGCATTTATTTCAGAAATTCAACTTAAAGGACATCAGCGGTGACATGTGACATGAGATAAACGTGTATGTACAGTGCTAAGACACACAAATAACTAGGCTGTGTTCCTTTTTTTCTTTCTTTGCCTGAAAGAGTAAAAAAATCATGCATGCCAGTGACCGTTTCTGTCTGGGTCGGGACCAGGTCAGACTAGAGCGTAACCCTCACTGATAAGGAATTGCAGCCATAAAACAGTTTCTTGGCAATAAATGGCTTCTGAGGGCAGGAAAGAGATAAAATGGTCAATAGTTCATAGATTTTAGCTTTGGCATACTTCAATGAATATGTCATTGGGAAGAGGCCATTAAACAAAACTTCAAAAGTAGACTTAATTATAAAATAAATATGTGGCATAACTAAGTGCCCGTATCCACTTGTGCGGTGCGAATTGGTAGCGGAAAACGCAAAAGAATTTGCACGCGGATGCGAATTGTACCACAAATTCATGGGCGTTTTCTCATATGTTAGTAAGTATGCAAATTTAACCATGTCCGTGCCTGTGTACTTTTACGTCGATTTTATGCGAAAACGCCTGCAAATTCACTGTAAAATTTGCATACGAAAATGCATGAGAATTTCCTATTAAATAAATTGTATGTGAATCGCATAGCGGTATGCTGTATGCGAATTCTGCGGGGTCTACCACGCAGATTTTTTCTGCACACAAAAAAAACCGCTCAGAAATCCTGACAAGTGGAAACAGGCCCATCCACTTGTATTGTCTATGCAAATCTGCATGCAGGAAACGCATGCAGATTCGCTGTAGTAGAAACGAGCCCTAAAAATAAAAGGTCATTTTTAGAAGGAGAATAGATACAATTGTTAATCTTCTACCTTTTTTTCATCTCAGATGTCCTTTAAGCTGGCCATACACTGGCCCGATTTGCGGCCATTTCGACAGCAGATTCGATCACTGGGATCGAATCTGCTGCCAATCGTTCGCGTTAAATGCACCCACCGATCCGATTTCCTCCCGAAATCGGATCGGTCCGTCGATCGCGCCGTGCGGAAAAATACCGTCGATCGCCCGCGGGTAGGGAGCGCGACGCTAGCGGCGGCCGATCCGATCAGGTATACATTACCTGACGCTGGCTCCCGGGCATCTTCTCCGCGCTGCACGGCTCTGTTCTTGCTTCCATCCCAGCGTACATTAAGTTCCTGTGTCACTGCAGTGACCAGGAAGTTCAAATAGAGGGCGCTCCATTTGAACTTCCTGGTCACGGAGTGACACAGTGTACGCTGGGATGTGGTGCGGGGTGCAGCACGGAGAAGAGGACCCAAAGCCAGCTTTAGGTAATGTATAGGGGGGGGGGGGGAGACAGGCGGCAGGGGCAGCTCAACAGATTGTGATCGGTTTCAGGCTGAAACCGATTCACAAACTGTTTGCAGTAAAGGCAGCCATACGATCCCTCTCTGATCAGATTCGATCAGATAGGGATCTGTCAGCTGGTCGATCTAATGGCAAATCGACCAGTGTATGGCCACCTTAAAGGGGAACTGAAGAGAGAGGTATATGGAGGCTGTCATGTTTATTTCCTTTTAGACAATACCAGTTGCCTGGCAGCCCTGCTGATCCTCTGCCTCTAATACTATTAGCCATAGCCCCTGAACAAGCATGCAGCATATCAGGTGTTTCCGTGGTTCAGACTTATAAGTCTGATCTGACAAGACTAGCTGCATGCTTGTTTCTGGTTTTAATCAGATACTACTGCAGAGAAATAGACCAGCAGGGCTGCCAGGCAACTGGTATTGATTAAAAGGAAATAAACATGACAGCCTCCATATACCTCTCTCTTCAGTTCCCCTTTAAAGGTGGTATGGTGCACATTTTTGCTCATCAAATAAAATCTATTTCTGAACAATACTTTATCTGTAGTTTCACTTCAGTCCCCCAGGTAGAGCTTTGTCTCGTTGTGTAGGGACTTTTCTTCCCTGTAGCTACCGCTGGTATTACCATCTTAATTATCTTAAAAGAAATTCAAGGTAAGAGGCTGCCATATTTATTTCCTTTTAAACAATACCAGTTTCCAAGCATCCCGCTGATCTTTCTGGTTAGTAGTGTCTGAATCACCCACCTAAAAGCAGCATAAAAGTATTAGAGACAGATGAAAAGCAGGACAACCAGGAAATCTGAATTATTCAAAAGGAAATAAATATATCATCCTCCATATGTCTTCACCTCGGGTTCCTGACAAGGGAGAAATGACCAGCTTTGTAGCCTCATCAGGCTCTTTCTTACACTATACAGCTAGGGGGTTGATCAGAGGTGTGTATAGCAACATGATCACCTCTCGCCTCTGTACTTTGCTCCTCACATGTTACAATGGTCTTTGGGCGGTCCTGTGCCCGGGCATTGGCTCCTAGCTGCTGGGTATGATTGGTGGGGATGCATGTATGCACTGGGTGGACGGATGAAAAAACTAAGTTCCAAGGACTTATCTTTGTGAGATTTCTTTTGTAAGAAGCAATTTATAACAAAGGGGGGTAGGGACCACTTCAGGAGCACATTTCAACACCACAACTAGTTTACTATTAGTATATACTAATAGTAACCGCTTTTACTGTACATGGTAAGGTTGATTTGATCAGGATCTAAAAAATGAACTTAAAATAACACTGCAAGTCTGTTGCTTTAATAATATGGAGTTTTGACCCCATTTTAAGCACATTTTAAAAGGGTAAGAATATATAGACAGTTAGAAGGCCATCTGTCAGGGCATTTATCAGTAGGCAGCAATGGGAAAATGGCACAATCCCATACAAGCAGTTGATAGCTTGAAGGGAATATAAAGCAAGAGGTGTATGGAGGCTGCCATATTTATTTCCTTTTAATCAGTACCACTTTCCTGGCTGTTCTGATGATCCTCTGCCTCTAATACTTTTAGCCAGAGACCCTGAACAAGCATGCAGCAGATCAGATGTTTCTGACAAAAATCTGTCAAGATTATCTGCCTGCTTGCTTTGGGTGTGTGATTCAGATACTACCGATGCTGGGATGATCAGCAGGACTGCCAGGCATCTGGCATTGTTTAAGGCTACTTACACACCAAGACGTTGCATTTTAGGGGACGTTATGGTCGCATAACGTGCCCCTAATGCAACGCATGGTGGTGCGGGAAAGGACGGTAGAGTGAGCCGCGTTAGGCGGCTCTATCCGCATAAGGTCTCCCAGAGTGGCGCTGATTGGCCGGCGGGACCACGTGATGCAGAGCGAGACACTTCGCATCACGTGGTCCCGCCGGCCAATCAGTGGCCGCCAGTGCAGTGCATATTAAGTAGTCATGTGCGCGGCTACTGTAGCGGCATCTCCCCGCTTCCTCTCCGCCCCCCACTGAGCATGTGCAAACAGTCTAACGCGGCTAAAGCCGCTAGAACGCACAGCATGCTGCACTTTCGTTACATGTAACGCAACGTGGGCAGTGTGAACAGCCCACTTGTGTTACATTGCTGTGCGTTGGGGGAGCGTTACAGGCTGCACTAACGTGCACCTGTAACGTCCCTGTGTGGAAGCAGCCTAAAAAGAAATAAATATAGCAGCCTCCTGTAAGGATTCTATATGGCAGAGAATTCTATGTAGCATCATCCTCCTCCTGCTGTCATATGTGCAGGGCGGGTCACTTTACCACCACCAGCTACCCATGCTGGTGAGGCCTTACTGTAAGTACGCTAAACCCCCTTTTTTTTTTTTTTTTTTTTTTAATACACAAGGTGGTTCTCATGCCTGTCTAGAGCTTTGCTTTGAAATGACTGAATATGGTGGCAATGTCTGCCTATTAAAATGACGACTGGAAAGCCAGACAGGGAAAATGTGCAGATGATTTGAAAGCGACCTGACAATTGAACTTTTATTTGCAGATCGGTTTGGGCCCCGTACATCGGTCATGAATATTTCATCCTGTTTACCGATTTTCGTAACCCGCATGTTTCATATTCATGCCACATGTGCAAAAACCGCTGAGATCATTTCTTTGATCAAGTATTCGCAGCTCTTATTAGGAGGCCCTCCCATGACTGCTCGTTTCCCCATCGAACCCTTCATTCTTATTTTAAACTTCTTGAGTAGCCCCATTGTCTTTTGATTGCCGCAACATTTGCGCAGCTGTTTTCACTGATTAGAACTGGCAGGGAAACATCTTTTCCTTTTTTTTCTTTTTTTTTCTCTCCTCCATGTAATATTTCAATCTGCTGAATATATTTACATTGTAGTTACAAGTATGCTTGGCAATCACCCTGTGTATTTTTATATAGCACAGTGTAGTGCTTGTTTTACACTCACTTTCGTCACCTTTGGAGAAAGTGTTTTTGGATGTATTCATTCTTTACCATACCGGTAATTTATTTTCTGCCCACATTAAGACAGAGTTGGTGTTTGCACTCGTTTTTGCGTTCCTTGCACACATTGTCTGATCTTCAATGAGTCTGACTTCCTTCCCCACCACAATCATCAAATACTATTAAAAACCTTTGCTTTAGGGGATTAAGGCACTAATACTGTCTATACATTTAATACGATTATACTCGAAACTAAACGAAAGCCACAACGCAAAAAGAAAAAAAAATAAAGGGAAAAAAAGTCAAGTAAAAAAGAGAGTAAGAGATTTGCTTGTCTTTCAACATTGGCTGCTTTGCATACATAGAAAACCAAATGCATTGCAGTTTATGGCTGTAGAGGACAATGGTCGTAGATCATACATGTCAAACTTTGGCCTGTGGCACAGAGCCATCAAATTTTGCCCACAAGTGGTTTTCCCAGTTTGCATTATGTTTGGCCCACTCTAGACCACCAGGGAAGCCATATTGGAGGTGAAGCCCTTGATCACCAGGGAAGCCATATGGGGGAGCGAGGGGGAAAGCACTAGACACTAGGGAACTATTAGACAGGGCCGGTTTTATACTTTCTGCTGCTTGAAACAATCTTATGTAATGAGTGGACAAAAAATTAGAGGAACCCCTTATTTGAAAGTAAACCAGTCCAACAGTGACATAGAGAGATAACAATGCAGAGTTGCTTATAGAAGGAATGCTCAGCTTCTGACGACATATATATCATAGAAGGTAATGTCAAAATGGGTAAGAGACTAGACACCAGGGAGCTGTATAGGGGAGGGATGGGGGCACTAGACACCAGAGAGCTGTATCGGGAAGGGAGGAACCATTAGACAAAAGTGAACTGTTTAGGGGAAGGAGGAGGCATTAGAGACCAGGCAACTGTATATGGGAGGGATGGAGGACCACTAGACACCAGAGATCTGTATAGGGGAGGGAGGTGGGCACTAGACACCAGGAAACCAAGGGAAGGAGGAAGCCTTAGACACCAGGGAACTGTATGGGGAAGGAAGGGAAGATCACTTGACACCAGAGAGCTGTGTAGGGGAGGGAGGTGGCCACTAGACACCAGGGAACTTTATAAGGGAGGGAAGTGGCCACTAGACTTGGCACACAACTTGCTCCCAGTGTTCAAGTTCGGCCCACTTTGTATGTAAGTTTGATACATCTGAATTATTTGAATTGCACCTGAAGTGACACCATGACCTAAACTTGTGTAGATATGTTCCCATTCCCACATTGGACTAGTATGTGTTTCTGTTTACATTTTTCACTATAAGTGTGTGTATAGCAATCTGCCTAGCGGATTGACTCGAGTGCTGGCCTAGGGCATTGTTCTCCCCACTCACCCTGCCTGCTCCATGACGCTCCTTGTGTGCCGCTCCATCAGCCCTCCCCCATAGCATCAGAACACCAGGAGACTAGCAACGCATCTCTACAGTGTCAGCTCTGCCTTGTTACCCCATTAGCCCTCCCCCATAGCATCAGAACACCTGGAGACTAGTGATGCATCTGTACTGTGTCAGCTCTGCATTGTTGCTCCATCAGCCCTCCCCCATAGCATCAGAACACCTGGAGGCTAGCAGCGCATCTGTACAGTGTCAGTTCTGTACTGTTGCCTGAGGGATGAAGCTCTGATCCCTGCTGGGCCACTGCTTAAAGGGACACTTAAGCCAGAAAAAAGAGTTTTACTCACCTGGGGCTTCTACCAGCCCCCTTCAGCAGTCCTGTGCCCTCGCAGCCACTCACTAATCCTCTGGTACCCTGCTGTCAGCTAGTTTAGTTTTTGCTGACAGGCCCGACAGGACTGGCCACGCGTAGCTTTCTCCGCATTCCCGACTGTAATTAGCGCTATTGCGGGCCACAACGCGTACAAAAATATGCTTTGCCGCATATCCATGCGTAGGTAATGCGGCAAACGCGTATCTTTATACGTGTTGCGGCCCGCAATAGCGCTAATTACAGTCGGGAATGCGGAAAAAGCTACGCGTGGCCAGTCCTGTCGGCAAAACTAAACTAGCTGACAGCGGGGGATCAGAGGATTAATGAGTGGCTGCGAGGGCACACGACTGCTGCAGGGGGCTGGTAGAAGCCCCAGGTGAGTATAACTAATTTTTTTTTCTGGCTTAAGTGTCCCTTTAAGGTGCCCATTCATGAACCAATTTCCCAAATTATCAACCATCCGATCATTGTGATTGATCATAGATGATCGTTCGGGCAAACCAACTGAAGGGAAAATGAAATCCAATCAGATTAAAATAATTTTTCAGGAATTTGGATCAGAAGAATGATCGTTTGTCATTGATCGGCAACATTAACGGTAGCCGATCCAAACTGTCCTACAGCCAATCGATTAAAGCAGTATGAAACCCAGCATTTCTTCTTTGCTCTTAAAGATTATTTACAGCATATAATATACTACCACCGGTTTTTTTTATTATTTTTAGCAGAACAGCATTCAAACAGTTAAACACAGGGCTTACTTTTTTCAACAGAAAGCTCCCTGCAGTGAGATCCAATCCGAAGAGGTGATAACATTATCTTGTGTTTACTTAATTGTAGCAAGAGAGGAATGTAAACATTTCCTGGCAGTGGTGAAACGCCTTCAAATGCTAGGTTCACACCATACAATTTTTTGGCAGATTTTCCTGCCAGATCGATTTTTTCCAACATGTACGATCTGAATTTCGATCTATTTTCCGATTTATTTTCGTGGAAATCGATCGGAAAATCGATCGTAACTCAGATTGCATGTGTTGGAAAAAATCGATCTGGCAGGTAACTCTGCCAGAAAATTGTATAGCATTACATGTGCAGATCAGACATCGCTCATAAAAAAATCACTGAGTACATTATAATATACAGTATAAATACTGTAGCTATGAATAAAATGCAATGGCAGGGCAAATAAAACTGTACTTTGGGAACTTGTAATTATCTAAATGAATAATAATACTTGTGCACAAAAGCAAATATGATAACTATGTGTTATAAAAAGTAGGAAAACACATTTCTTATAGAATATTATGTCAGAATTGAATAGCTCTTTAAGAAATTGTAATGAAACACAATTGTCAACAGGACTTGTTGCTCTATAGGTACATATAAAAGATCTATAACTTTTATTATCAAAACCTAATTGGTTAAAAAGGAGTAGTTCATATGGATGAACAGCCTCACTGTGAAGGTCTCGTGAGTCCGACAACCAACACACACATGCAGGGGTCCTAGCTTATCCCCCTCCACTTCACATCATATTTAAAGGGGGGTGTAGCTATCCCGCAGTGGTGATAAAGTATACTTCACAGTTTAAATGTATGGGGAACTTGAGAGTCCCCTACACAGGTGTATATTAACCCCTGTGGGTGTACTCAACTTCAAACTTAAAGTTCATATACAGCACCGTGCACCTTTTGTGTAAATAGTTTTGTTCATCCTCCCATCGAGCAACATATGTATGGGGTGATCTTGTTTGAAGTTGAGTACACCCACAGGGGTTAATATACACCTGTGTAGGGGACTCTCAAGCTCCCCATACATTTAAACTGTGAAGTATACTTTATCACCACTGCGGGATAGCTACACCCCACTTTAAATCTGATGTGAAGTGGAGGGGGATAAGCTAGGACCCCTGCATGTGTGTGTTGGTTGTCGGACTCACGAGACCTTCACAGTGAGGCTGTTCATCCATATGAACTACTCCTTTTTAACCAATTAGGTTTTGATAATAAAAGTTATAGATCTTTTATATGTACCTATAGGGCAACAAGTCCTCTGGACAATTGTGTTTGAGTACATTTCCCTGGTACCCTCTATTCGGTAGTGTTTGTAAGAAATTGTAATGGGCACCTTCATGAGTCCAGTGCTGTAAATGAGACTTTCTCTGCAGCCCGGCTCCCACTGATTGGGTATGTATGCCTTGTTACACTTTGCCAAAAAATACAGAAATACTTGAGGGCGCTTTCACACTGGGGCGGTGCGCACCACGCCCCCGGCAATGAAAATCTTTTGGGGACTTCACACACCCCACGTTGTGGTACGCTGAGACGGAAGTGTTTTATCAAACTTACGTTCAAACTTACGTTGCTGTGCGGCGATCTGCATCGAACTAGAAGTCATGTAAGTCTATGGTAATGTGCGGACCTTTGAAAAACCTGCACAGTTTTCAGCGTCGCACACGCGCGGAACCGTATTTTAGAAATGTGCTTCCGTGCACGTCATCAATTGCTCAACAGGAAGCGAGCGTCACTTCCTGTTGGCCGGATGCCAGACAGGGATTACCACGTACTAACATGGTAATCTCTGAAGGCCTGTTTTTGGCGGTGCACTGCTGCCGCCAAACTGCAGTGTTTAGTCGGCCTCACAGTTTGCAGGGCCTTCTGAGATTCCACCAAGATTCCATAAAACACAGTTTATGACTGTAGGGAAATTGTCCATGGAGTTGCCAGCCATACACTATTCTATAAAATCCAAGTCCCTTGCACCCATTGATAAATTTTGTGAGGACTCCTGTGTACCAACCAAAACCTATAAAGTCTTTCCGAAACAACAAGCCGTGGTTCTCCAACAAGCTACGGCAACTTTGGAAGCGCAAGGAAGCTGCGCATAAATCAGGCAACCTTGAGGAATATAGGAGGGCGAGGAACGACCTTAACCGTGAATTGAGGGTTGCCAAACGTGAGTTCGCTGAGAGGATGGAACAAAACCTCTGTTCAAAAGACTCACGAGCCGTATGGAAAGGCCTTAAAGCTGCCACCAATTACAAGCCTCCCCCCCCCGACACGCTCCACCTAGCATCGAACTTGCTGAAGAACTCAATAAATTCTACTGCAGGTTCGAGTGCCAGGACTCGCCGGAGGGGGATCTGTCACCACCCACTTCCCCTCTGGCCATGCGGACCTCAACTCGAGTCTAAGCCCACCCCCCATGGCTGTGAGCGAATCCGACGTCATACATCACCTGAAAGCCTCTGGCCCGGACGGAGTGTCCCCTGCCTGCCTGAAGTCCTGTTCTAGGCAACTTGCCCCTACTCTCACCACTATATTCAACAAGTCACTTCAGATGGGCAAGGTTCCTGCCTGCTTTAAGAGGTCCACCATCATTCCAATCCCCAAAAAGCAGGGCGTCACTGACTTCAATAACTTCAGGCCTGTTGCACTAACTTCCGTTATCATGAAGACCCTCGAAAGGGTTGTCCTGTCCTTTCTGAAGTCCTCCACCACGCCCCTCCTAGACCCATTCCAATTTGCGTACAGGGAAAACAGGTCCACCGATGACGCCATCAATATCTGCCTGGAGCTCATCAGCAACCACCTGGACAGGCAAAACTCGTATGCCAGAGTCCTCCTCCTGGAGTCCTCCTCCTGGACACCCTCTGTCCACGCAGACTTCAGAAGGGTCTAGCTACACTCGGTGTCCATTCCAGCCTACACCTTTGGATCACGGACTTCCTATCCCACGGGTCACAATCTGTCAAGCTGGGCGACATTTCCTCCCAACCACGGACCACACACATGGGGGCTCCACAAGGCTGCGTCCTGTCTCCAATGCTGTTCTCTCTCTACACCAGGGATGTCAAACCGGTCCTACCAGGGCCGAGATCTTCACACATTTTTGACACAGCTCAAATGAATTGATGGGTCTGAATCCGGAAAGGCGTGGTCCATCAGGTAGAAGACATTCCTTTCTTTCTCAGTCCATCCAAAACACTGGCATGGATCTGGCCCTCCAGGCCTGGAGTTCGACACTTGTGCTCTACACCAACAACTGGAGATCCACAGCAGACTCTGCCAAGATTATCAAATTTGCAGATGACACCACTATCGTTGGCCTTATCACCAAGGAAGACGAGAGTGCCTATCGTCAGCAGGTAGACAGTATCTGCCACTGGTGCAGGGTTAACAGGTTGGTCCTTAACGCAGCTAAAACTGTGGAGATGATTATCGACTTCAGGAAGCATGCCCCTTCTCCACGACCAATCCACATTGACGGAACTGAAGTGGCGATAGTTCCCTGCGTCCGCCTCCTGGGCACCACCATCTCAAACGACCTCAGGTGGAAGGCTAACACCAGCTCCACCGTGGCAAAGGACCAGAAAAGACTCTTCTTTCTCCGTCAGCTGAAAAAGTTTGGCATGCCCCATCATGTCCTCACAAGATTCTACTCTGCCATCACAGAATCTATCCTCTGCTCTTCCATCCTGGTCTGACACGCTGGTTCCTCCGCCAGCGACAGACAAAAACTCCAGAGGGTCATTAGATCAGCAGAGAGAATCATCGGGAAACCCCTCCCTCCACTTGATCTACTCTACAACTCGAGACTACACACGAGGGCGCTGAAGATAGCCATGGACCCCTTACATCCTAGCCACTGCTACTTCAGTCGCCTGCGGTCAGGACGAAGATTCCGGGTCATCCCCACCAGAACCACGAGGCACAGGAACTCTTTTTTTTTTTTCCCTTCAGCAGTCAATCTCCTGAACTCCACCCACGTCTCACCTCCACCCCATCCTTCTTAGACTCACAGACGCGCTTGGAACTTATTAGCCGAGCCCTCATAGCCTGCCTCCACTATCTGTTGTATCTTGTTAAATGCTTATCATGTATGTCTCTTGTTTTAGTTCACTATTATTCATGTCCTTGTAGATGTTGAGCTCTGTAATGTGCCAAACCCAATTCCAGGCGTGATCATGTCATGCTTGGTGAAATAAATCTGATTCTGATATCAGCAGAGCTCCAAGACTCCAATTTAGTGGATGCTTGCAGGCACCAAAATTAATTACTTGTAAATAGGACTTTAGATACATTTCTCATCATGGTGCATATCACTTCATGCACCCTGTAACATTGTATGGGAATAGCACAAATTGACACGTGATCCAGGTTATGGAGAATATAGAGAATGTCTCAAGTTTTCACTTTATCACACACTGCCTCAGTGCTTAGATAATTGCCTTTATGTGAATTGATTTTTTACTTCTTTGCTGACAGGTGATGAAGATGAAGATGAGACCGTTGCTGCGAAGCCAGTGCCTGTTACTGAGGAGGACAAACCTGCCAAGAAGGAGGATAATAGCGAAGGTACAGCAATGTTCAATTTGTGATGATAAAGTGTATTTAGTATAAATGAAAACTGAACACAAATATTAAAACTGCAGCAGGACAACAGGGTAAGATAGGTTGTTTATAATGAAAATGTCTTTTACCAATTAGTGTGGGTTTGTAATGCATGCTTGTATTTATTGACTGTTATGTCACGAGTGGAAATTTGATGCCAGCAGCAAGTTTAAAAAAAAAAGTTGGCACATGGGACGTGTTTACCATGACTGTGTTGCGTCACATCTTTACACCACTCTGTACATTTTTGAAACTTGAGGGGATTAATTATTGGCTAATTAAAAATGAGAGTTCAGCAGTTTTGGGGGGAGGTCTCTTTTGTTGTATTTTTCCATTCCAAAATGCAAAAGATGTTTTAACCTCCCTGGCGGTACGCAGTTTTAGAGGCTGCGTCCACGGGAGGATTTTTTAAAGTTACTCTATATGCCTAAGCTAGCACTTCGCTAGCTAATTATGTCCCCCAAGCCCTGGGCTTTTGAGAAGGGAGTGTTTTTTGGGCAGGGGGCTGGTCTTTCCAGGAAGAATAGAGTGCAAGGTGGGCACTACTTCCAGTTTTTATTTCTGTTGCCAGGATGAAGGGAAGGCCCCCCCCCCCTGCATTCTCTACCCCCCTGTGTTCTCCTCTGCCCCCACTCCCCCCCCCCCCCCTGTGTTTTCCTCTGTTCCCCTGTCCCCCTGTGTTCTCCTCTCTCCCCCTGTTTTCTTCTCTCTCCCCCTGTGTTCTCCTCTTTCCCCCGTGTACTCCTCTCTCCCCCGTGTACTCCTCTGTCCCCTTGTGTTCTCCTCTGTCCCTCTGCATCCTCCTCTGTTCTTCTTTGTCCCCCTGTGATTTCCTCATTCCCCCTGCCTCCTCCGGCGACCCTTATGAACTCGCTGAGTAGCAGTGACCTATCAAGTCACTGAGCGGGTGCAGTGATTGGCCCAATGATGGAGCTGTGGTCCCACCCGTAAGACCATCGGCACCAGTCAAAGTTAAGAATTTAAAGTTATCGTTGTTCCTTATAGTGCACTGAATCTGCGCTGGGGAACACTGCAGCTACGCAGGGGGGCACAGGAGGACGCTGGGGGATAATGGAATTACAAGAGCAAGAGGAGGATGCAGTAGGACAGGAGTACACAGGGGGACAGAGGAATCACATGGAGACAAGGAGTAAAGAACAAGAATATTCTTTGCTTCAGCTCCACCAAACGTTTGCTTTGCAAGACCCTTGCTGGCTTTCACTAACTTTTGCTGGCAGTCCACATCAGGAATCAACATGGAGACAAGACATGTTGTGTTTGTGACGAGGCAACGAGATCTACCGCTGCATTTGCGCAAATGTGATAAAACGATGCACAAAACCACTTCCATTCATTTCAGTGGAACAGCGGTAGATCACTAAATGTCTTGCATGAAATGCTGCGTTTACAGCCCCACAAACGCCCATGTGCTCCTAGACAGCGTTTGTGGACTTGGGATTAAACGCTCCTATTCAAGTGAATGGGAGCGTTTGTACCGGGCTTTTACCGGTGTTTGCGCGAACGTGGCATTCAGATCCCGATTTTCCCTGGCATTCGAGGCGACCCTGGACGCTACATTCAGCGTACTGGGACGGTTAACCACCGCGGCTAATGTCTCCCTGTGGGGATGACCCGCCAACCGCAACTGAAAGCCGCAGAAAGCCCGAAGGCAACACCGCCGAAAGCCAGGCAGATGCCCGTGTGAACCAGCCCTTACAAACAGAGGGTCAACAGGATAGCAAGGCAATTTGCAGTAGTTAAAAGAAAATAACTATGGCAGCCTCCATATCCCTCTCAGGCCAGTTGTTGTTTAAGGGAGAGGGCTGGACTTATTTACTGTGGAGCTAGTACAAACAAGGCGGTCCATGCACTGCTTCAAAGATTGCCTAATCCCCTTCAATAAGTCACATTACAGATACATACAAGTCCATTGCCTGACATAACAAGGTGATTGCATCAAACCCCATCCTGTCACCCCCTGGTCACCAATCCCTGCCCGTCATGGCACAGATCCTGGTTAAGGCTTGATGTAATCACCTTGTTCTGTCACGCAATGGACTTGTATGTAGCTGCAATGTGACTTCTTGAAGGGGATTAAAGCAATCTTTGAAGCAGTGCACAGACCGCCTTGTTTGTACTAGCTCTGCACTCCTGCATGCACGCTTCTATGCTACACCCCCAAACCAGTAGTGCGATTGCAAGACCGAGTGTGTTAACCTGCAAAGGATTTAAAGACACAACAGACCATTCATCCCCCAACTGCCGGGTGCCAGGTGAATTCTTCTTTTCAATGTGTTATTTACTGTGGAGACCCTGGGGCCTTTTCTATCCACAATGGCACACTAGGTAAAGTGTTTGTCCGGCAGAAAAAAAAAGGGTTTCACTTACCTGGGGCTTCTACCAGCCCCATGCAGCCATCCTGTGCCCTCGTAGTCACTCACTGCTGCTCCGGTCCCCCTCTGCCAGCTAGTTAGGTTTTTGCCGACCTCGGGGTCGTCAGGCCGCATTGCATACATTTTTACGCATTCACGCTGGAGCAGGAACATTAACACATATGTTTTTATGCGTTACTCGTTGAACCACTAATGTGTAAAAACGTATGTGTTAATGTTCCTGCACCAGCAGGAATGTGTAAAAATGTATGCAATGAGGTCCGCCGACCCCGGGGTTGGAAAAAACAAAACTAGCTGGTGGAGGGGGACTGGAGAAGCAGTGAGTGACTACGAGGGCACTGGATGGCTGCATGGGGCTGGTAGAAGCCCCAGGTAAGTGAAACTCCTCTTTTTTTTTTTTGCCTGGACAAGAAGACCAATGGTGTTGCATACTTACACGTCTGTCTACAGATACACACATGCACATTTGTACTCATGCATTCACGTGCTCACAGCACTAACTCTGGCACCTCTCATTGAAACACTGTTGGCTCCAACACACCTGTGTGCACGCTTGTCGCCTCTCCTCGGCACATTCCATGCAGTGCAGCCAGCCTTCTCGTCTATCTCCTTGCAACAAAGCTGATTAGGAAGCAACAATAAATCCACTACCAGGTGAAGCACATTTAATTTAACTCATTACAGTGGCACCTGTCAAGGGGTGGGATTTATTAAGCAACAAGTTAGTTCTTGTCAGTGATGATGTTGGAAGACACAAAATGGGCAATCTAGGGGTCTGAGCATGTCTGGCAAGGGCCACATCTTGTGGGGCATTCCCAGTATTCATTGGTTAATGCCTGGCAAAGGGGGTCTGAGGAGGGGCAATCAACAACCGGGTCAGGGCAGCCAAGGCACACTGATGTACAGGGGAACAAAAGCAGAAGAGATGCTGTAGCACAACTGGTCCTGTGTGTGCTCAGACATAATACCTATGGCCTGTTTCATTTTGTCGTATCCATAATTGACAAACCAAAAGTGTCATTTACTTTCCCACTAACTTTATAACCTTAAATATATTCCAAACCCCAGGTGCCGTTTATCCACATCTGGACCTAAGTGATTGAAATCTGTGCTCAGGCAGCCTGCTCGGTCTGCTGTCAAGAGAGCGGAGATCCATGGGCTGGTCTGGCTCCTGACTCTGGTCAATGTGAGCCAATCGCAGTGATCACAGAACGATTTCTGTGAAAATAATTTCACTGGTCCTTAAAGGGGCCAGAGAGGTTTGGTACTTAATGGGTTAATAATGTAATGCTGCCCAAGAGAGCAATGTGCCAGGACACACAGTGCATTGGCGCTGGCTCTGCTGACTCCCATCCAATGACAAAAGAACCTACAATGTGAGCACCAGAAGGCAACCATGAAGCAATGGAAGAAGGAGGCCTGCTCTGATGAATTGGGTTTTCATTGGCCTCCAAATTCTCCAGATCTCAATCTGTGGAATGGGCTGGAAAAAACCGTGGCAATCCATATAGGCCCCACCATGCAAACAGGACTCAAAACGTCTACTTCTAACATCTTTGAGGAGTCCATGTCTCAATGGGTTAGAGCAGGGGTGTCAAACTCCGTCACGCAAGGGGCCAAAATCTAAAGCATGTTAGGGCCAAATTGTCTATTAAGATTTCACATGTAATGTCTCAAAGTGGCGTAACTATAGCAACCATTGGGGACCCGCTCCCCCACCTTCTGTAGAGTAGCTGTTTAATATTTACCTGCTCCATCGCTGCTTCGGGTCTCCTCTCATCTTCTTTACAGCCACGCACTCTATGCTGCATACCTCCGGCTCCTGATACATGACCAGTTATTGGGAGGAGATATGGAAGCACAGAGGGTGCGACTGACAGGAAGAGACCCGGCGCATCGCTGGAACAGGTAAGTATTTGCACTACTCTGCTTTGTGAGAAGATGGTTGGTGTGTGTTTTACATGAAGCGGTTTGGATCACAGGAGGGGGCCCCATGCTAATTTTGCTGGTGAGTCCCGTAGGTTGTTGCTGCACCCTGGTTCAAACTGCCAATGTTTCAACCACAAACTTTTTCCCCAGCGTGCTCTTTTGGACAGGAATGCCGTATGCTGTTCTTTTATTGCTTACAATGATACATATTCTAAGCTCTTGAGGGCCACATAAAATGTCGAGGAAGGCACATTTGGCTCGTGGGCCTTGTGTTTGACACCTGTAGGTTAGAGCTTTTTAGGTCAAACAAGGGAGACCCAGGCAATATTAGGCAGAGTGGTTTGAATGTTTTGTCTAATCCAGTGATCGGCAAACTTGGCTCTCCAGCTGTTATGGAACTACAAGTCCCACAATGCATTGCAGGAGTCTGACAGCCACCGTCATGATTTATAAATGCAAATGCATTGTGGGACTTGTAGTTTCTTAACAGCTGGAGAGCCAAGTCTGCCTATCACCGGTCTAATCCATGTATATCTTTCATAAGCATGACTGTGCCGTTATCATAACTTCATTGTTATTTAGATTGCCACACAAACCCCTTTGTGACTTGGTTGCCTTTTCTGATGTTTTCTATTATTCCTCTATTTGATCATGATAAGAACACTGCGGGTCTAGTAATGACCCCCCTGTACTATGAAAATAGTCCGCAGGGATAGATTTCTGTCCTCCGCTATTACAGGTTAGATGCATCCACACCGCTAGTGACACATGTCTGTATTGATCTTTCAGTCCCTCCACATGAGCTCACTGAAGAGGAGAAACAGCAAATCATTCACTCCGAGGAGTTCATCAGCTTCTTTGACCAAAGCACAAGAATCGTGGAGCGGGCCCTGTCTGAGCAGATAAACATTTTCTTTGATTACAGTGGTAGAGATCTGGAAGATAAGGAGGGGTAATTTATGATTGCTTTTATAGTATTTCCATCTACAATTCATTTCAGATCATTTGCTTTTCTAATCAGGCTGTTTATTTTTGCAGGGAGACACAAGCAGGTGCAAAGTTGTCGCTGAACAGACAGTTTTTTGATGAGCGTTGGTCAAAGCATCGTGTCGTTAGCTGCCTGGACTGGTCTTCTCAGGTAAATTGAAGAGGCTGAACCATGTTTTGTCTTAGTAGAAATGAATCAGGCTAGAACACTGTAGGCTGTGTATGAAGCTGCAAGGTAGGGTGACCAAACACCCTAAGGCTTCTTGCACACTGCAAGCGATTCAGATTCCGATTCCGCTTTTTAACCAGTTTTTACCTCCGATTCAGATTCCGATTTACAGTGTGCAAGGAGCAAATCTGAATCGGAATCGGAAGTAAAAACAGATTAAAAAGCGGAATCGGAATTTGAATCGCTTGCAGTGTGCAAGAGGCCTAAAAAAGAAGAAAATAAGACAATGAGAGCCCAAATGGTGTAGTATGTCACAAGAAGAGTGATGGAAAACAAAAAGGATTAGGGTACACACAAAGGAAGGTTGCAACCAACCGCTGAAAGCAGGTGGAGGTCTATAACCCCGACTACACTCTGGTGTCTGGCTGGAGCTGGATGCGGTCGCATTCTCGGGAAAAACAGCAAAGGTCTTACCGATGACAAAACCACTAGGTACCAATGCACATCTCTCCCAAAGGAGGGTGAAAAGCACAAAGGGGTAAGAGTCGCCCAGAAGTACATAAAACTGAGTTAAAAACAACTAAAAATAGAGGTGGCTTACCTCAATAACAAGAAGTTCATATAAATGAGGAATTTTATAAAGCACAGGCAACGCGTTTCGTGTTTCTGTGCCCACTTCCTCAGGCCGAATAAAGTGCCAGAGTTGTATTAGAGCCAGGTAAGTAGTGCCTCTGAGGAAGTGGGCGTGTTGCTTGTGCTTAATAAAATTCGTTTTTAAATAAACTTGTTGTTTTTGAGGTAAGCCACCTCTGGTTTTAATTGTTTTTAACTCCATTTATCTACTTCTGGGCGCCTTTTACCCCCTTTGTGTATATATGAAGCTTTTTTTCTTCTTCTTCAAAAAAATCACCCTTTCTACAAAAAGGGTGCTGGGAAATGTGGGTGCCTTGAAGTAGCAAAAAGGGAATATTTGTAAAATATCACTAAATTATACAGATATTTTACTACAGCTAAACCTAACCCTATTCTGGAACTGAACCCACCCTCTCCATCTATCTGCTGAAACAAATGTAAACATTTTCAGGCTTTGCGAAAGTTTAAGCGCTACTGTGAGCACCCATATAAATAATGGCTAAGAACGGAACATTGGGTGCCCAATAAATGGCGGGCACTGCCTGCAATGCAAAATGTGGCTACAAATAGCTGGTGCAGCGACCAAGTTTCCACCGATGGCCACTATTTATATGGGCACCTATGGCAGGGCCTAAACTTCGGTGGCTTGTGGGTGCCCACGTTTCCTGTTCCCCGCCACTTACCTTGGCTTCATTATAGTGAATGTTTGGATGGCAGGTTAGCTAAATAGCACTTTAACGTTGCAGAGCCAAAGACCCCAGTTCATAACTCAGCTTGGACACTGTCCGCAGGAGTTTGTTTATTATTCACCATGTTTTTCATGGATTTTCTCTGGGCACTCTGTTTCCTCTCTAATCCCAAACCCACCCAGATACATGAATTGGTTCAACCTCAAAGCTGGCCTTAGACAATGGTAGGAACATTTGACTGATGTCGCCTGTCAGACATCAGATTCCTTGGGCGACATTGCTGGGCTGAACAGATGTAAAGCCACCTGTATAGCTGACGATGTGCTCTGTTGCTAGGCGAGGAGGCAGAGGGGCGAAGGATTCGCCAGGTGGAGGAACGGCATGCACAATGGAGTTGGCCATTGCTCGGCGGCCAAGTTGATGCGCTGGGCGGATCGGCGATTGGGGGCAGTTGTACACGCATGATTATCAGCTGAGGCAGTCGTTATCGGCTCCCTTAGACAACTTTGTACCTTAGACTAGACAGTGGCAGAGTTTAGATTGTGATCTCCTCTGAGGGATAGTTATGAGTTGTTGTTTTCCTTATGAATTTCTTGATATACTTTGGAAAGTATATCACACTATTGATCAGGGTCTAATTTTATAGCACACCTGAAGTGAGAGGGATATGGAGGCTGCCATATTTATGTCCTGTTAATACCCATTGCCTAGCTGTCCTGCTGATCCTCTGCCTCTAATACTATTAGCCATAGAACCTGAACAAGCATGCAGATCAGGGGCTGCAACTAACGTCTGACTGGATTAGGCGCTTGATTGCCGCATGCACAGCAGCAATTTATACAAACTGCGCAGGCGCAGAACGCTCCCGTCCACGGAAGTGCAATCTGGAGGTGTGCGGCCCGAGGCCACATATGCAGCTTTCAGAAAGGCACAACGAAAGAGTGCAAAAAAAAAAAAAAAAAAAAAAACCCAGCGAGGGACCAGCAGTACTTAAGGTGGCTGGAGTAAGCCCCAGGTAAGTTAAAGAGGAACTCCAGTGAAAATAATGTAATAAAAAGTGGTTCTTTTTTTACAATAATTATGCATAAATTATTTAGCCAGTGTTTGCCCATTGTAAAATCTTTCCTCTCCCTGATTTACATTCTGACCACATGGTGACATTTTTCCTGCTGGCAGGTGATGTCAGTGGAAGGAGATGCTGCATGTTTTTTTTGGCTGTTGGACCCAGCTGTAAACCGCTTTAATTTCCCACAATGCAATGAGGTTCACAGACAGGAAACTGTCAGGGCCATGGTCCTGACATCCCACTGTGGGAGGGGTTTCACCACAATATCAGCCATACAGAGCCCCCTGATGATCCGTTTGTGAAAAGGAAAAGATTTCTTATGTAAAAGGGGGTATCAGCTACTGATTGGGATGAAGTTTAATTCTTGGTCACGGTTTCTCTTTAAGCTGCCCACCTTTATTTCACCGTAGGTTTCCATGAATAATTATAACAACATTTATCTTTAATTTTTAGATATACATTATTTTTACTTTTGGTGACGCTTTGATTTGTTAATGCAGTTTGGATTTCTGGCTGAACTTTTTCTTGGTTGACTTTTCTTCCTGGACCGTTTTGTAGCATGTATTACCATGATGCGAGATGTTATTTTGCGAGTCCTGTGATTTGCGCACAATAGCTTTCAGTGGTGGTTATAAAAGGAACCTGCAGTATGATCCGCTCATTCCAGATGACATCGGGTCATTTCAAATCAATGTGAAATTGGCCGAGCTGTTTTATAGGTCATTTAAGTTCAGGTGTTTATTTTTTTTTTGCGAGCACAGAAATCCATTATAGTAATAGTATTGGGTTTACTGTGCTTGTTAAATGTCAATACATTACACTGCAGAGAGGCTTCAAATAGAGATTCCGAACAATGGGGCTAGAGCAGGAGGGACTTTTTATTTAAAAGGCAACTCCACATGAGCGTGTAAAAACATGTTCTTTATGATTACATTAATGCTTTATTTATAGGGGTCAACATATTTCATCCATAGCATTATGCAGTCTCTAATATTACGATCCCAATATTGAATAAATGCCATCCCATTTTATTTGCCTCAGGCTCCACCTCCAGATATGTTTTGTTTATTGACCTCTCACATCAGACTTGATAATTCTGTAGGTCTTCAAAAGTTACCAACATTGAAAACTGAATGGTGACATTTCTAGGTACCAAAGTGGGATGAACTCAGGGCTGTGGCATCGGAACAAAACTTAGCGCAAAACAGCATGACTCGTGTCCCCACCCTAACTTCTCTTGAGGTTATCCCAGCTTTGGGAACACATCAGTGACTTGAGAGCTGCGTTTACTTAAAACACAGAGAGGTGGAGTACAGGCAGCGCTCCAAGCACTCACTGCCTGGGAACACCACCTTCAACTGCAACCCAGGTGGAGGGGAGCAGCTCTGGTGGTGCCCCAAGTGCTGCCACCACCTGGCTACTCCCCACAAAGAAAAAATATTTAAAATTGTGACAGCAAACACGAGCCATTCAGAGCCTTCTGAGCCATTCAGAAAGTATAAACACAGAGGATCAGCATAAATAGAAAGTAGAATTTCAGTCCTGTACTCACCATGGACCTGATGCGAGCAGCATCATTAAAATCGCCATATGCTGGGAGTGTGCAACAATTTTACCAGTACTAACAGCAGGGGGCAGTATGTGTTACCCTACTAGCAGCTGCATGTTACCATGGGGACGCGTATGTTACCACCCTTCCCGTGAGTACTGGTAAAATTTTGTGCACTCCCTGCGCACAGCAATTTTACAGCTGCTTCATGCATCAGGCTCTAAGTGTGGTTCTGCACTATATAACACACCTTACATAATATGCAGGAATATCATACTCCCTGGTCCCTTGATCTACTGTACGTATTCATTCACTGGACCATTCAGTGTAATGAAAGGAATTGCAGTGTGACCACACATCCCTGCACAATGCACGCTGCTTGCAATAAATAATGGGACTGTACCTATTAAAAGGAAGTGTGCAATGGTGCCATTCATAATGCTGTGACTTCAGGTTTCAGGTACCACAAAGAGCTTGTAATGCCACCATACTGCAGATCCTTGTGTATGTACTTCTTAAATTGATCACAGGGTAGGCTGAAAAGATGGTCTTCATTCTTAAATGCCAGTTCTATCAGTCACTCGTGTTGTCCTCAAGCCAATAAGAGATTTTAATTTGCCATTCAGTTTAATGGCTTCATTTTTAAAATTCCATCAGACTACTACAGCTGCTGTTTACAATCCAAACTCTTCCTTGTTAAACTGAAAAGAAACAGATGTAATGACGCTTTGAACTTCAATGTGTTGAACCCTTATTATCTGCTTTCTTCCTGCCAGATAACAGGCTTTTAGCTTCCATTTACTTTTCAGGAAACAGACTACGGTATATTCGACAAGCTGTTCGACAAGTCATTTGCATAGATAACGACTCAAGTTTTTTTTTTTTTTTAGCTCTTGCTGTACTGGAAAATGGAAAGGGACTTCATACAATTTCATAATAGGGCTAGCACTATATGTAGTATGTTTATCTCATTATGTCACTCTCATTTTTTAAAATTGACTAGCATTTGTGTTTCCTCACCCTTTCAGTACCCGGAACTGCTTGTCGCCTCCTACAACAACAACGAGGATGCTCCCCACGAACCAGATGGCGTGGCGCTGGTGTGGAACATGAAATACAAGAAGACGACTCCAGAATACGTGTTTCACTGCCAGGTATGCAAGCAGACATTTCATGCTAATCATCTAGATGCCTGCCTTGTTAGCGTCATGATTGCATTGCTCCTATTTAAACCACATGCATCTGCAAGCCTATGTTGATTGAGCTCTTCATCAGTTTGAAAAAAAAAACTTTTTGTTTTTTCCTCCTTTGGACCTGCTGACATCATTCATATGGCTTAAGAATGCCAGAAACCTGTAAGTTACTTCCCCCTCCTGGTTTGTATGAAGGCAAGCCCTCCCCATCCCACAGAAAGAGATCCTGGCTGCTTTCTCATGCCAGACAAAATGTTTTGGGCCATTAAACTAGCAGGACGTGGCCTGGGGAGATGGAAACGGACTTGTTTAAGTGGAAACACATGCTCAGAATGTGCTCTAAATCTTAAGCAAGAGGAAAAAGAGGAAGGCTTTAAATGTGTTTGCCAACAAGTGAGCAACTTCTATTTTCTACATGTCAAAATTTGCCGAGTTTATTGTGATGGATTAAATGTAGCGTGTAATCCCGAGCTGTCAGATTACTGTCAGGGCACTGCCGGCACGACTGACAAATGTTCATTTTCCTGAAACCAATATGAGGAAACCCTTAAACATTTCTGCTGTAGATTTGTTGGATGAGGGTGCTCGTGTTATGTCGTCGTAGAAACTTTATCCAGCTCAGCTACACAAAATAAGTTCTGGTAATTACAGAGTCCTTAGGCTTATCTACAGTACATCCTGAAGCCCCTAAAGACATTAAGAGTTCATTGGGTGAAAGAATTGCGTGTGGTTATTTTGGTGGACAATCTATCAGCAGCACTGTGACAGTATTACATGCTCTGCTAGTGCTGTCCTACAGAGGGGTAGGAGAAGCTCATGCCGCATCCAAGGTCAAGGCAATTGGCCCAAAAAAATAAATAAAAATCAGCCACAGCTTCACATCGCTGGAGTTTCCACGGACACAGAAGATGGAGGAGGCCTGTATGGACATCAGGCTCTTGGCCAAAACAATTATAAATGATTGACTCAAATTTCTAATGTCTATCATTCCATACAGACAAGAGATATGCCAGCACTGAATATTAAGGCAAGGTTAATGGATTATTAACCTTCTAATGACTTTCTAAAAGGAAATCTGTACTGAGTGGAGTATGGAGGCATCTTTTGTAAAATGTCAGTTGTGTGGCAGTCTTGATCCCCTCAATATCAATAGTTTGCCGAACAGAGCACAGGTGTTAAACTCCAGGCCCCGATGGCCATAGCCATGCCAGTGTTTGAGATGGACTAAGAAATGTGATCTACTTGATGAACTACGCCTTTCCTAATTCAGTCCCATTTTATTTGAACTGTGCCGGAAAATGTGTGAGGACCTCTGCTCTTGAGGGCTGGAGTTTGACATCCCTGTAGAGTCTTGAGTCAGATCAATTCTTCTGCATACTTGTTCTGGATGAGAACTTCAGATATTGTTAGAGGAAGAGGATCAGTGTGCTAACCAGACAAGTAGGGTTTTTTGAAAAGTGGATATAAATAGCAGCCTCTGTATCTGTCTCGCTGCAGGTTTCCATTAACCCATTAGCAGCTTCAAATTAAATTTTTTATTTGAAGACTGCTCCGCAATGTAAACCTCTGCCGGCAAATCTTGTCAGGTAACCAAACGAGCGGGTGGCAGGGAGCAGTTGGGGACGCCTTCTTCTCTTCCTCCACCGGCGGCTTTGAACTTCCGACAGGTCTTCTGGGTCCTGATCACATCCGATCACATGATATGACATCCAGAAGATGCTTCCATTACCCCTCTTTCACCACCAGGTGGTGCTGTAATGACAATCATGTTGTGATCGGAACGAAGAAGACATGTCGGGGTTACATTGCTGCTGCGGTGGAGAGGAGAAAAAGCCGATCCAGCAGCCCGGACAGGTAACTATAAAAGCTCCCTGTCACCCACTCTGCATACCCTGCTAGCCTGCGGGGGGGAGAGACTAAGGCACACTTCTCCAGCGGTAGGAAAAATTCGGCCTTGCAGCCAAATAGTTTTACTTTATTTGGCTGCTAAAGGGTTAAATGTATCTTTGGAATTATTATAGGATCTCCCCTAAACTGATCCTTGCAGGCAAGTAGGTAAAACAAACAAGATTTCTGGTTACAGGATGTAACTGGTGAAGGATGGGATTGGGGGGGGAATGTGAGGATGGGATATTGGGAAAGCAGCCTTTGTGTGTCCTACAGGATCATGTGATAGATGTGTTACTATGCTAGAGTCTTGGATCCTAATTGTTATGGACAACATGAGGCGAATCCACTGAATGTACAACACTTAAATAGACTCTGTAACAAAAATGTCATGCTTTGTTCTACCATCCTACAAGTTCCTAAACCTATTATAATGTGCTCTGGCTTACTGCAGCACTTTCTACTATCACTGTCTCTGTAATAAATCAATGTATCTTTCCCCTGTCGGACTTCTGTCCTGTGTCTGGAAGACTGCCAACTCTTCCGTGCTGATCTGCTATGCACAAAACAACCCTTTCCAGGCCCCTCAATAACACACACAGGAGTGTGCATATACATAAGCCAGCAGTGTCTCTGCTATCTGATATCAGTGAAAGAGAGCTGGATAAAAATCCTCCTCTGTTAAGGTCCGTACACACGCTGGACTTCAGGCAACGACGGGTCCGTCGTCACCTCCCGCTGGGTGGGCGTTCCAGCGACAGTCCGGCGTGTGTACAGTCTGTCGGCGGACTGATACGGCTGTTTCTGAGCGATCCGCCGGGCGGATCGCTCAGAAACAGCCGTATCAGTCTGCAGACAGACTGTACACACGCCGGACTGTCGCTGGAACGCCCTCCCAGCGGGAGGTGAAGGCGGACCTGTCGTTGCCTCCAGTCCGGCGTGTGTACGGACCTTTAGGCTGTGAAAGGAACTGGCTGACACATACTGAGGAATTACAAACACAGGCACAGGCAGAGCCTGTCTGCAGGAAGCCTGTTACTCTTCTGTGCATGAGAGCTGCAGGGGGACAGAAGGTAAACACACAAATGATCTCTTGAGATTCAAAAGGAAAACTGTATACAGCCTGCTTGTGTATGGATGTATTTTCTATGTGTGGACATACTGTACATCAACCTACTTCCTGTTTTGGTGGCCATTTTGTTTGTTTATAAACAAACTTTTTAAAACTGTTTTTGACTACTTTTAATGTGGCGAGGGAGCGGCGAAATTGTGACAGAGGGGAATAGGAGATGTCCCCTAACGCACTGGTATGTTTACTTTTGTGCGATTTTAGCATCAGGCAATATAGAGAAAATGAGATCTACTTACACGGGGCTTCCTCCAGACCCTGGCAGTCGATATGTCTCTCGCCGCAGCTCCAGGGTCCCATCCGTTGGAGATGCCGACCTCACCAGGTTGGCATCTTTTATACCTAAGCAAGTGCTGCTATTGAGCTCACGTGGTCTGGAGTGTTCTGCGCAGGCACAGAACTACTGCACCTGCGCAGTACACTATGAACCACGTCGGCGCGGCCGTGAGCGGCTCTTGCGTAGGTGCAGTAGATGCCGACCTGGTAAGGACAGCATCTCCAACAGATGGGACCCCGGAGCTGCGGCGAGAGACATCGGCTGCCAGGGGCTGGAGTAAGCCCTCGGTAAGTAGAGCTCATTTTTTCTATATTGCCTGATGCTTCCTTTAATGCTGATATATTGCAGTAGATAACTAAACTTTTTGTGATGTCTTCATGCCCTTCTTTTTATGGTAATTGTGTTTTCATATCTAGGTCTGATGTTTCCATATTGTTTGTGTTTCAGTCTGCGGTTATGTCAGCAGCTTTCGCAAAGTTCCACCCCAACCTGGTAGTTGGTGGGACGTATTCTGGCCAGATCGTGTTGTGGGACAACAGAAGTAACAAGAGGACGCCTGTGCAGAGGACCCCGCTCTCCGCAGCCGCACACACTGTAAGACTGTTTCCGCATACCTGTGCTTTCTCTCCTCTGATGTGATCAGTTCACTGCTGTACAACTGTGCCAAACAACCCATAAGGAGGAAGAAAATACCACATTCACATTTTAGAACACTGAAGTCCTAAAATGGCTTTTTAACCTGTTAACATTTCAGTACGTGGTTTTTACATCCCATTTCGCGCTTCTGTGCATGCAATTAAACTGCTGCCGATCGATCATGCAAGCCCCTGTCGGTCCCGCACGGTGCACATGCTTGTGCACACTCGTGCATTCATTTAACAGTAAATGAGTGCTGTTTATAGCAGCACTATCTAACTAGGTAATTAACCCCTTGTGCCACTTATACTTGGTATACAGCTAAGATTATTGGACACCTGTAATGGCTGCAGCCCACAGCAGTCGGACACGATTAATAAAGGGACAGTTCCAGGATCCAACGCTGTACAGATACATCACTGTGCTATTGCCTACCAATGTGTCTGTACAGTACTAGGTCCCCAAACTGTGTGCCATAGTGTTCGGATCCAATCGCTACAGACGCACAAGTTGGCGATAATGGTACGCCACATTCCCAATTAGTGATGAAATATGGCACGTAGAGCATCATTTTAAGTGGGACTGGGAGAAGACAAGTAACATATTTTGAGATGTTTTATAACACTGGCACTTGTCATGTGAAATTTGTGGAGAGTGAAATATGAATAAACTTGTATTTTTTGCACTTTCACCTATTTTTTCCCTATAAAATGCCTATAAAATTAAATACCCAAAGAAAGCCCAGATTGTCATGAAAAAAACTGCATGTATATCACTTTGATGACATAAGTGATAAAAATAAAAGTTATTGCTGTATCAATAGTGACAGCTGAAATTCCAAAATTGTCAGGAATCTTAGAGCGGAAAACCTCGGCATGCAAAATGGTTAAAGATAAACTGTCACGAAAAATTGTAAAATTTAAACATATAAACCAGAAATTACTTTTTTTCCTATGTTGCCATCACTTACAGTAGCTATTGATAATCTGACACGTTTTGAACTAGTCCATCTCCTCGTGGGGGATTTTTAGGTTTTTATTTACAAAAGGTTTTACTGAATAGTAGTTGCTTTGTTCAACTGCCAAAAGTGTTTAAATAAGAAGGGAGGCTGGCCAGCATCTTTGTATAGAACAGTGATGGCTAACCTTGGCACTCCAGCTGTGGTGGAACTACAAGTCCCATGAGGCATTGCAATACCCTGACAGCTCTAAGCATAACTCCAGTAGGCAGAGGCATGATGGGATTTGTAGTTTTGTCACAGCTTGAGTGCCAAGGTTAGCCATCACTGCTATAGAACCTTTCCAGGGAGTGCTTTTTTCTACAGAATACTGTAAAGGCAGTATTGAGAATCTACCATGAGGAGATGGTCTAGTCCAAACTGACATATCTGTCAGCTTTTTACTACCAACTGTAAGTGACCGCAACATAGGAAAAAATAATTTTAAGGTGCATTTTCCTCAGGAAGAAATGTACATTTTATATGTATGTATGTTAAATGTTAATATTGTTGTTGTTGTTTTTTTTAACATACTTTATTTGATAGTGGTCCTTTAATAGAGTTAAGCTAAAACAGACACATTAATGATTCTGTAACAAGGGCTTAACAGGAAGCAGAAATAAAAATGAGTTTTAGAACTACAGCTGCATCACATTATAACAGACAAAGTATTTCCCATGTGTTGCTTTAGAGGACTAATAGACCACCTAGAACACTATAGTTGTTACAGGATTAGATCTGTTCAGAGAATGCAGGGACACTCTTGTTCTAATTGTAGGCAAGCTGCCTGCTCCACCATTTTTATAGAGAGGATATGGCAGGTTTCACAAGTGTTGATTGGTGGAAAAGGTAGCCTATCATTTAAAGCAGACCTCAACAAGAATTTCCTCTCTGCTCCGTTCCTTTGTTACAGCTGATACAACTCCTGCAATAACTCTGCTGTGTCTACTTCCTGCTTTCATGGAAACAGACATAGGGTTAACATCCTGTGTTTACAAATTAGCTGCTCTGCCAAGTCATCCAGTCGAGAGATCAAATTACAGCTGTAATCACCAGTGAGGTGGAATTAGACAGGCTTAACTCTCTAAATACATACAAGGTGCATTTATTTCTCTCTGTTTTCCTTCTGTCCTGTGTGTTCAGGTCCACTTTAATCTGAAGACATAAGCCTCAACTGGCATCTTGCTTTACAAACAGAACTACACTATAATTGTGTTTAAATCAGTCAGGGTGCCCATACATTACTCAATTTGTGGCATTGATATCAGGCAGATATGAGCATAATGATTTAATCTGCCCTGGATTAATGTGGCGGCCCAATCATAGTTTTGATCGATCTCTAGTTAAAAACGATCTAACCAATCGATCTGTTATGGTGGAAAGATATTGCTCGTAAGGGCTTGGTTGGGTGAGTAGTGGTAGCAGCATTTGATTTTCTGACGACTGCCGGACCCTTAGCCCATCTCCCCCCAGGTTTAATGTGTACACAATACATGGGGGGGATCTGGGGGACCAGCAGGCGGAGGCGCTAGTATGGTAGATTTCCTGCGGATATCTATTGGAAATCAGTGTGCACTGCACTGGCAGCAGTAGAACCCTCTCTAAACAGATTGGATCAGAAAGGGATCTATGTGATATTCGGATCTGCCAGTGTATGGGCACCTTAAGAAAACAGTGTAAAAAAATGAAGTTCTGTGCTTACATTTTACCTGTACATATTACATGTACATTTTGCTTGTTTATTTCCCAGCTATGATTTTACCACTGCTTCAGTACCTACAGATCCATAACATGGTAGTTAAGCTAGGGGCAGTGTGTTGAGAAGGAATTTATTACAGTATTATATACAGGCTTATGGAGGGAGAGGTGCAGGTGACCCACTAGTGAAGTGAATTGCCAAATCTGCCGCCCCCCACCTGCATGAAAGCTTAGAGAGTGAACGTGTGGCATTGAAGTTAGGGGAGGAGGCCTCAGAGATCGAATCTGGTCTTGCCTGAGGAGCAATATATACTCTCTGTGCACCTAACCCGTTATCATTGCTACAAGGTTTGTCGTCTTTCCAATTTACCTATTCTGAATTGGCTTCCCTTTTAGCGATGCCGTATTCATATGCATTTTAGGTGTTTGATTGTATAGCTACATCATTCTGTTAAAGATGTGGATCGTTGTCTGACCACAATTATCTTGCTACTAAATTCCTAAAGCTCTGACCAGTGTTTTTCTCTTACAGCACCCAGTGTACTGTGTGAATGTGGTCGGTACGCAGAATGCCCACAATCTAATCAGCATATCTACAGATGGGAAGATCTGTTCCTGGAGTTTGGATATGCTCTCTCAGCCGCAGGTAATGGAGCTTCTTTAACATCGAAGGGGATGTTCCCTATCCCCCCCCCCCCTTTTATTTCTATGCATAGTGTGAAGGAGTTTTTGGGTTGTTTTTTAAGTGGTTTAAACATGAGTCTCAATAACCTTCCAATTGCACCTGTATGTCTCCCCCAGGACAGCATGGAGCTTGTTCACAAGCAATCGAAGGCAGTTGCTGTCACCTGTATGTCCTTCCCGGTGGGAGACGTCAACAACTTTGTGGTGGGAAGTGAAGAGGGCTCGGTGTACACAGCATGTCGCCATGGAAGGTAGGATAAGATGTTCTGCGCTCTTCTGTGTAATCCATACAGCTGACATGAGATGTCTGTCTAATGGCACTTAGACACATCAGCATGAGCTGTAGGATGTAATGTCTAAGGAAATTGCCCCATCTAGGTTGGACAAAAAGCATCCATATGGCCTCCTCTGCTATCATTTTTGATCTCGGTCTTTTCCTTCATTCCTTCCACCCCCCACCCCCCTTTTGTAAGCTCCTATGATATAAATATTAATGAGCATCATGCTTGGTGACTAGGTTATATTCTTAAGCATCAAAAATGATGCTCTTGAGTGAACTTGTACAGTATGCAGTTGGGGAGTTAATATCTTTGACTTATGACAAGGAATGGGTGGCAATAAACGATCCCTCCTTCCAGAAGCCCAACTGAATGCATACATGCATAATGTTGCAGAGTTACCTTAACCTCCCTGGCGATATGATTATTTCCGTATTTTAGGGTCGGAAGTTTTCACATGCTTACTCACGTTCCTGGGATCCAGCGCTGCAGTTCTCCCTCCGTCCTCCGGGTGGCGCTGTACCCCTAAGAGAAATCGCCTGTCTTCATGACGACAAAACGTTGCGGTGAACCAGATGAAAAGTATTCATTTTCAATTCTGTATTGAATACTTTCAAGTCCTAGCAGCTCTAGCGTGGCTCTGCTTTAAGCATGGCTACCGCCTGAGGGAAAAGCTGTTCCTGCGTCTTGAAGTTTTCGTTGCGATTGACCGGAATCTTACTCCCGGGGGTAAGAGCTGGAAGATGGAGTGAGCAGGGTGAGAGGGGTCAGGGCAACCTTGGTTGCTCCCTTTCTGCACCTGCTAGCGTAAGGGAAGGCAAGCGCAGGGAAGGCAAGCTGCAGCCAATTATCCTTTCCACTGTTCGGATGATGCGCTGCAGCCCCAGCTTTTCTAGTACTGAGCAGGAATCACTATACAGTCATAGATGATGTCATGATGGATTCAATGATCACAGTGTATAAATGGTTCAATGACCGCAGTTGATAAAATATTGGTGGTGTTCTGTACACAATGGCCTCATAAGGCCTTACCATACAAGGTATTGCAGAAAACCTCTGACTTTACTGAGCTCTTAGGAAAATGTCAAGTCATAAAGGTGGTTACCACATGAAAAGCTGAAATTACCAAGCAGTGCAGTAAATTACCGACTTGTGCGGTAAACACCTCAACACATGTCGGTAAATGTTAATTCATAAAGACTAGAACGTGCGTAAAAGCCCAGAAACTTTACCGGCAGCTCTGATCTGTTGGAAACAGTGCGGTGACTGCGCGGAGCTGTGGCTTACAGAAGCAGAGCGGGTTTACCTATGACTGACAGGAGCAGAGGGCCAATAGCAACAGCCTCTGTCTTCTGCAAGTCCCGCCGATCTGATGTTGATAGTTTGCCACTTTTGGGGGGGGGGGGGGGGGCAAGCTTTTATACCCCCAGGCAGTGGAGCAGAGAGAACAGGGGAGGTTTCCCCTGTAGCCCTTCAGACATTTAACCCTTTAGGTTCCTGTTTGAAGATGCAGAGGAGCTAGTGGGGAAATCACCTAAGCATGGCATGTTTAATCTTTTTTGCAGTTCATGTAAACTGTGGCAATCAAATAAAATGTTAAGAAAGACTAATCGACAGATTCACAGGGAGCAGAGAGAGTATAACAAACCGTTTTACAAAACGTGTACATTCCACAGGGATGTCAGGGAGGCCTCTTATGATTGTAATGCCCTCACTGCACAGAACAGCATGTAACAACACAGAGACAACTCCACACTGCTCTGCTGTTACCAAGCAGGTTTTTATCAATTGAAGCCGGTAAATTACTGAACTTCTACCGCACCTGTGAAAACAAAAGTTTAAAATACCGAATGTGGTATTTTAACAACCAGATTTTTTTTTATCGCACAGCTTTCTATGTATCGAGGTCAAAGTTGGTTAATCGCAATACGTCTACCGCCCAGTGCTAGAACGACCAGAGGAAACCCACACAACATGAGTAGAATATACTGTACACACACAAATGGCCTCAATTCACTAAGATCATGCTGGAGATAAGGCAAGAGAAAACTTACCTCCACACAGTGAGAGAGTTATCTTCTCTCTTTATTCCTTAAGTTATCTCCTCTGTAGTTATTTTCACACGCAGTTAATTAACAGCCTGTCTTTAACTTTAGAAGTTTGGAGTTATTTTAAGGATCGAAGCTTTAACTTAAAGACTGAAGAGTTATCTTTAGGTTGGCCTGAGGTAAAATGTTTCCTGAATACTACATGCCTCATCACCATGGTGATAACACTAGAAATGTTATTAAAGACAGGAGATAAGCTTAGTGAATTGAGGCCATTGTATCCAGGGTGGGATTGGGAGCTGGTTGCCTGGTGGTAAGAGGTGAGGATGCTCGACACTCAGCCACCGTTCTGCATTTATAACAACTGCTCTGACTCTTGTCTTTATTATTGTTCACAGCAAAGCCGGTATAAGTGAAATGTTTGAAGGCCACCAAGGACCAATAACTGGCATCCACTGCCACTCTGCTGTGGGAGCCGTGGACTTCTCCCACCTCTTTGTCACTTCTTCCTTTGACTGGACAGTCAAGCTCTGGACAACAAAGGTGAATAACAGTGGAAATGGAGCCACAACAGTGGGGTTGGGTTTATCATTTTTATTTTTATTGGTATATTTGGCCCTTCTGTGGAGATTGCCTCCTTACATCTTCACATCCTTTGTTGGTGATCACTTGGTTTTTCAACAGGTGATGTGAGAAATGTTCTCCAGTGGTGATACCAACAGAAGCAAAACTATTTGTAGAAGAAGGATAAAATCACTACACAAACAAAAATTGCTAGGCATAAATAGAAAATCTCTAGGCACATGCCTGGAATCGCTTTTAAAAATCTCTTCAAAAAATGCTAAGCGTTTGCGATTATGCTAGGGATATTTTGTGTGCATTAGCCGTTACATAGAAAAAGAATACAAATAATTGCAGTGTCTGACTTTTAAGCCTGCAATTTCCCATCAGATAGATGGGTCGATAGATAATTTCCGACAGATCCAATCAGATTTCCAATCGATTTTCTGATCACTTCTATGCAAACCGATCGGAAATCAGATCGGACCTGCCGGAAATTATGTATTCGACCCATCTATCTGACGGAAAATTGCATGGTGTGTACCAGGCTTTATTTTTGTCAGTGTCCTCATTAAAGAAATAACCTGGCAGTGTTTAGCTTGGCCCAGCTTGATGATTGTGGTCCAACAGACAACTTAAAGGGAACCTGAGGTGAGTGTGATATGGAGGCTGCCATATTATTTCCTTTGAAACAATACCATTTGCTTGGCAGACCTGCTGATCTCTCTTGCTGTAGTTGTGTCTGAATCACTGAAACAAGCATGTGACTATTTTAGTCAGATTTGAGACCGAGCACCTGATCTGCATGCTTGTTCAGGGTCTATGGGTAAAAGTGTTAGAGACAAAGGATTAAGAGAACAGCTAGGTAACTTGCATTTTCTTTAAATAAAGGAATTCAATATGGCTGCCTCCATATTCATTTAAGGAGAGCCCATCACAAAGCTGATTCAGGTTGAACCCGGTCTTAGCACAGGACTGATCAGATCTGGAACATTAATGAAATTAATAAACATTAAATAATTAATAAAATGCTATTTCCTGCTCTGTGCTATGAGCTATACAGGAAAATAGTGTCTGGGAATTCTTGTACAGCAACGCTGTGTTTCCGGTTTTCTAAGTAACGGCTAATGCACACATATTATCCTTAGCATAATCGCAAACGCTTACCATTTTTTTAAGCCATTTTTAAAAGCAATTCCAGGCATGTGCCTAGAGATTTTCTATTTATGCCTAGCAATTTTTGTTTGTGTAGTGATGTTATCCTCCTTCTACACTTTGACCTGGGAGAGATTTTATTCAAGTAGTTATATAGCGCCGACATATTACGCAGTACTGATCAGCTTTTGTAAAAAAAAACTAAAAAAAAAACTAGGTAAATCGCTCTGTAATAGCGTTTTTTAAGAATGATTTTCCTCTTGTCCTATACTTGCTTCCTATAAATGCTGCAGGACCCGCATTTGCGTTTGGGAAAAAATATCACATCACTCTAGTGTGATCCATTCCATACAAATACATTAGCATTTTTAAAAGTGCTCAGAAACACTCTTGGTGTGCACCAGCCCTAAGGGCTCATTCACACTTGAAATTTGCAAAACGGTAACGTTGTGCGCGGGTGATTTTACCGCGATTAGTGCAGTAAAATCACTGTACACTCTCACGATTCCCGACGATCGCGATCAGCGCTTTTTGTAAGCACTGTTTTGCAATCGCTCCAGAATCGTGAGAAAATGCTGCAGGCACCACTTTTTGCATTTGCTGTTAAAATCGTGAAATGCTTGTGATCGGCGGCAAACGCGGTAGTGGCATCACTTACATATGGTTACAATTGCGCTAGTGCATTAAGAAGCGCTAGCGCTTCGGCGATTAGCAGGAATGACCCGCTAATTGTCCTAGTGTGAATGGGCCCAAAAATAGTGGTAACTTCCTGACAAAATCTTAACTTCCTACAAGCTGAAATTTGAAAAAAATATTACAATGGTTTTAGCAAAAAAATGGATTATTATTATTTATTGTATTTATAAAGCGCCAACATATTACGCAGCGCTGGACATTAGTTTAGGTTACAGACAATATTTAGGGGTGACATACAGCAATATGACAATACAGGAATACAAGAAAACCAGATCACACAGCACAGTATGAGTACAAGGTAATGCTTAGTCAGTCACTGGATGGGAGCATGGAGTTAGGCAAGTTAGGTTCACTCAAATGCATAGCATGGGTGCACAGTAATGGAGGTGCATGATCAGGTAGGACATAAAAGGAGGAGGACCCTGCCCAAAGGCTTACAATCTAGAGGGAGAGGTAGGGACACGAGAGGTAGGGGACCAGAGTTCAGCTGTGGGTTTAGAGCAATAGTGAGGGGTGGTAGGCCAGAGTGAAAAGGTGAGTTTTGAGGGCCTTCTTGAAGGTGTTGAAGGAGGGGACTGCCCTAATGGATGGAGGTAGGGAGTTTCATAGTGTTGGAGCGGCTCTTGAGAAGTCTTGGAGGCCTGCATGGGACTGGGTGATGCGGGGGACGGTCAGGCGAAGTTCATTGGAGGAGCGGAGTGAGCAGCTTGGTGTGCATCTCTGAGTAAGATCAGAAATGTAGGTTAGACAGGTTTTGTGGACGGATTTGTAGGTCAGACACAATATCTTGAATCTGATTCTGGACTGAATAGGAAGCCAGTGGAGGGATTCACGGAGGAGAGCCGCCCAGGTGGAGCGATGGGAGGAGTGGATAATTCTGGCTGCCACATTCATGATGGACTGCAGTGGGGCTATTCGGGTCATTCGGAGACCAGACAGAAGGGCATTGCAGTAGTTGAGGCGGGAAATTATGAGGGCATGGATGAGGAGTTTGGTGGTGGCAGGGGTCAGGAAAGGACGAATCTTACAGATGTTACGAAGGTGCAAGTTGCAGGACTTTGTGAGGTTTTGGATGTGGGGAGTGAAGGAGAGTGCGGAGTCCAGGGTGACACCCAGACTGCGAGCTTGAGAGGTAGGGCGAATGGTAGAGTGGTTAACAGTGACCTGCACATCTGGGAGGTCCAGGGATGACCAGGGTGGGAATATCATAAATTCCGTTTTGTCTAGATTTAGTTTCAGGAACCTAGCGGACATCCAGGAGGAGATGGCAGATAGGCAGTTTGAGCAGTATTTATACCGATCTTTTTACCAAAGCAAGTTAGTACGGTGGAATGTGAGTACAGGTAGTCCCCGACTTACAATCGGCTCGCTGATACGAACGGCATGGATTTAGTGTTTCCGTGGGAACAAGCCCCCAAAAAATTTTTCAAATTGGACTTTTAAAACATTCAAAGAAAAAATGGCTTTTAAACTTGTATACGGTATATACTTGAGTATAAGCCGAGTCTTTGGGACCAAAAATGTGTCCCAAAAGTGGTGGTCTCAGCTTATACTCTCGTCACTAACTCGAGTAGTACTGCCTGTGCCCCCCCTGGAGCTGCATGTGGTGTGATACCCTGTGTGCTGTGTTAACATTTGCAGCCCCCCCTCCACCCACTGGAACTGTGCTAACTTAGGCTGTGCAGTCTCTCCCAACCCCCCCCCCCCCCCCCCCCCCAGCTGCATGTGGTGTGTGCCATCCCCCGTTGGAGCTGTGTGCGTTGCTGTCTGTGCCGGCATGTGATTTCCTCCTTCTATGCTAAAGCCACATGAGCCGCTGTCACCCGCTGAACCTGTGTGCAAGCTGTATGCGCCGCAACGTATTCTCCTCCACCCAGCTACGTGTTCAGCTGTCCCCCGCCGGTGCACTGTATTAATATCTGCCCTGCTGCTGGCATATGCCCCCCCTCTACGCCAGAGTGGTGTGAAATTGTATTACTGTATTTGCTATTATTGTATTACTGTAAATTGTATTATTGTATTTGCAGAGTCCTCACTCACTTCATCTTTGCCTCGTCTGTCCGTCCGGGATCTCTATGATCCCCAGCAGTGGCACATAAAATGTGACGAGCCACCAGAGGGCGTCATACAGATGAGACGGACAGACGAGGTGAAGATGATTCCAATAGTGGGGACTCTGCAAATGCCGGGTAATTCAATTTCACACTGCTCCCGGGGAGGGGGGTTTGGGGGCACAAGCCAGCATCAGCGCTCCGGTGGGGGACAGCTGAACATGTGGCTGGGGAGGGGTTTTACACAGGTCCGGTCTGCTGATGAAACTGCATGCTGCTCTGGGGGGTGGGGGTTTGGGGGAGACTGCATAGCCTAAAATGCAATGCACGCAGCTCCAGCAGGGAGGGAGGGGGGCACAGCTGGACAACATGCCACACACAGCTTTGGCAGCGGGGACACAGCTGCACATGTTCACATGCAGGGGGGATGCAGGTTATTGAATTCAAATATAAGGCTTAAAACAATCAACAAGCTTTACTGTAAAAACTTCCTGAAGACCTGTCAACTATTGGGTCACTAGTAATGACCAGAGATGGATTAAGATTTAATGGGGCCTTAGGCAAGTAGTAGATGTGGGACCCCCTTGTAGTCTTTTTGGTAAGCTGAAGTGGAGAGAGGTCAGAGAAGGTGGCTGATGGGCTCCTTGACACCCTCTAGGCCCCAGGTTGCCTGGTGGATGATTCCTAGGAGATCCTTAGTAGGTGCTGCTCTTCCTACCCTCGGCTCATCATTTCACCTGTGTTTTAGGTAAAAGTTGGGGGGTCGGCTTATACTCGGGTCGGCTTATACTTTAGTATATATGGTAAGCAGGTGCAGAGGGGACACTGGAGGCACAGGGGGGCACAGAAGAGGTACAGGGGACAGAGATGGCACAGTGTTCTGACTTAAGAACAGATTCAGGTTAAAGGGTACCTAAACTGAGAGGGATATAGCTGTTTCCTTTTAAACAATACCAGTTGCCTGGCAGTCCTGCTGATCTCTGGCTACAGTAGTGGCTGAACCACAGACCTGAAACAAGCATGCATCGAATCCAGTCTGACTTCAGTCAGAGCACCTGATTTGCGTGCTTGTTGAGGGGCTGTGTCTGAAAGTATTAGCGACACAGGATCAGCAGGAGAGTCAGGCAACCAATATTTTTTAAAAGAAAAAAAATCCATATCCTTCTTAGTTTAGGCTCCCTTTAAGAACGAACCTACAGTCCCTATTTCGTTCGTTAACCGGGGACTACCTGTACTTAGCTTCCATGTTTTGTTTGTTCCATAGAGTGTATTTCTATTAGGCTTGTTGCTTACCTGTCACCAGATCTTCTGTGTTATTTCTCAGCTGTTCTGATGTTTGTCAGCTTCATGTTTTACCTCGTTGCTCTATCACGATCTGCACCTTCCCACTCTTTTATCATACACTGCAAGAAACAGCTGTAGATGCCACTCATGGCAGACTTATCGCCGCGTTTATAGATTATGCACTAAAAATACTATTTTTACTAAGAAACAGCATGTTTTATTATTAAAATGCTTTCTTGGAACTCCTGTCAAGTGACTTGCCTAGTCTCTTGGGAGGATTGTGGGAAAGTGTTATTAACCTGAAGAAGCTGGTAAAAACCCAGAAACGCATTGATTGTTTTTGGTGTGAAATAAATTCCTCTTTAACCTCCATGCTCCTTATTAACTCCCAAATTGGTATCTTACACTCACACTGGGACGCCTCCTCCCACCCTGTATTGTGGGAAAGTGATACTGTATGTAACATGTAAACCATATATACAAAGACAAGAGACATACGCAAATGGGCACATCACCAGGCAGTAGGGGTGCTGTAAGAGCTTGTTTCCACTGCTGCTTACATAATAGGGTGGATGCCGTTGCAATGTATGCATTCCAAAAATCACAAAAACAGAAAAGCAAAAGATATTGGCACCAGTATGCAGCAAGGATGGAATGATAACCCTTGGATTACCTCCAGCGTGCTCCGATTACCACCGACGTGTTGAGACCGAGGAGAAGACAAGACGGGTACAGCATGCGTAAAAACCCTTTATTGTTGGCGGGTAGACACAGTGGTATAGCAGTGGGGGAAAGGGATGCCTGCCAGCTGTTTTGCAAGTGTTTAAACTTGCTTCATCAGAGGCTCTGATGAAGCATGTTTAACACTTGCGAAACAGCTGTCAGGCATCCCTTTACCCCACTGCTATCCCACTGTGTCTACTTGGCCACAATAAAGGGTTTTTACACAGCTGTGCCCGTCTAGTCTTCTCCTCGGTCTCAACACGTTCCAAAAATCAATTTGAAACGTATGCAGTAGAAATAGGCCCGAAGTCCTAGGAAAAAAAACGTTATGGCTGCTGTGTATCATAGAAGAGTTTATGTGGTGTCTCTAGGCCTCATCAGAGCCTAATTTATGGAAAACTGGGTTATTTTAACTACAGGTAGCTCTTTTAGATAGGAATTTTGCAGTATTGGCAATCTTTAACTGGCTTGTCTTCAAGAAATACATTGTGATGCAGATACTAGTGTTCTCGACTTGCAGCGTTGGGTTCCTGGTTTAAATCCCAGCCAAGGCAACATCTGCAAGGGGTTTGTATGTTCTTCCTGTGTCAGCGTGGGTTTCCCCCTGGTACTCAGGTCCCGCCCCCCCCCCCACATAAAAAAGTACAGATTAGTAAATTGGCTTCCCCTAAATTGGTCCTAGACTAGTATACATACACTACACTATACATACATATATATATATATGGCTATGGTAGGGATTCAAACTGTTCGCTCCTCTGAGAGACAGTCAGTGACATGACTATATATCATGTGCAGCGGTGCGGAAGATGTCAGCTCTATATAAATACTAAATAATAATATTAGGTGTTACTAAGCTCCAGCACTACCAGAGCCCAAGCCATCACTAGGCCAGACTTCTGACACAACATACATCGGGTCTGTAGATTTATGCTGTTGGCACCAAATTCTTACCATTAGACTGTGTGCCTCAGCAGACATAGAGATCCATTGGACCAAGTTACAAACATCAACCGTCCAGTTGTTTTTGGTCAGTAGGACTGTCCCATGCAGCCTCAACTTTATTTTCGGCTGTTGGGAGAAGCACTTGACATGGTTCCCCTATGTTCTGTATATTGACTTGTAGTAGCCAGAGAAGCCCATCACTGTTCAGATGTCAAACAAAATGGCAGGGGAAGAGGGGGTGGAGTTTATTATGACAGGTAGAAAGAACACAGGATCAAAAGAAGAGTGTTTGCCCAATCAAGTTTTAGCAAACAAAAAATAATAATAATAATTCTGATTGGCCACTTTTGCATTACATTTTCTTCCAACTGTATTGATAAACAGGCCCCAGGATTCTTAATGATTGCTCCGGGCAACGCCCCCACCTTTGCGTTGCTGTTTTCACGCACCTATCTTGAAATTTCTATCCCAGTGGGTTTTCTTTTCCCTGCCATAAGATGGCTGAGTGGCTGGTAACACTAGGGGCTGCTGTTGGCACTTCTTTAGAAATTACAGATAATGTGAGTGGTTAGAACCGAAATAATTCAATTTGTTGCAACAGAAACATACTTCTTCCCCAGACACAGTATTTTGAACTGTACATACTGCAGTCTTCAAGCATGTTTAGATGTAAATGATTATTAATGGTAATTGAGAGGGGTTTTTATTATATTTGATGCCTTTTATTTCCTACCAATTCTCTGCTTCGTGGGTCACGGTTGAAAATCCTTCAATATTTTATCTCCTGTTTTCCCGTCAGTTGTCGGAGAGAAACATTTTTTTCGTACGAAAGGGTGACATACAAAAAATGTTTAGTTTGTGCATAAAAGGATATTTATCTGGAATCATTATAGGGGGGGGTGGGGGGGGAGAGTTTGAGACAAAATACCACTTCAGGCAGCTCGGGTGATGCTTACCTGTCAGTCACGGCAATGATACTTTGAATAAATTGTTTGTAAGTGTAGCGATATCTCTGCTTTGTAAGAGAGGTAATTAGGCAGAAAATGGGGAGAGCAGCAATCTTCAGATGTAGGTATTAGCGCCGCTTTGGATAGTAAAATAAACCCGCATGCCGTAGACGCGTTGTGCACTTACCTACACTTTTATACTCGGGTCCCAGAACCCCATAATCATCCCGCAGAATATTGCACAGACTTGCTATGAAACCGTAAAGCAACCACTCTCCGCATGTTTTATCTTTGAGTTGGAAGCAGAGTGTTATCATATCATTCAGTAAGAAAACCACCCAGATATATTTTGTCTTTTCCTGGAAATGGATATATGTACATATAAAAAAAGAAAACTCTTGGCAATGAGTAAACACAGTCAGTGCATTGCCAAGCTAGAACACCTGTTTATTGTAATAACTGTAACTAGATAGGAGCTCTGAAGCATAAAAACTTTGCTAAACACTTTACAATGGAGTGTTAGCATTAACCTCGCCTCTAGGAAAATAAGACACAGATTTGTGGCCCAGTATAGCTTATTCAGTTCACTAAAAAATGGTGTGTTCTGTGGGACGTAGGCCCAATTACCATCAAAATAAAATCAGGGCCTAAATCTATTATATTGGAGACACTATGACATTCAGCAGTTGTAAATAATACATTTCAGGTAAATAATACATTTCAGATAAAGAATACATTTCAGGTAATGTAACAATCATAAAAATGTACACATCGAGGGGCTATCATAAAGTTTTGATTGTCACCTTTAAAAAAAAAATGTACAGAAAGTTTGTTTTGATCTGTAGTTGAGAACTCTTTTGTACATAGTCACCACCCAGGTTTGCACATCTTCCAAGCTTTTCTTTACATTCTGAATATGGTTTATTGTATAAGTCTGCAATTGCGCCTTAAACTACTCTTCCACTTTAAGAATAATGTTATCTGCGTTGTCAAATCTGCATTCCCTCTTCGTCCAGTTCCAACTGCGTTAACATCTGTCTTGAAAGGTCACGGAAAAAACTTATGATATACTGAATTGTATGTATGCTACAGATAATGCATAGAACTTTAGTAGCAAAGAGAAGAATATCATATTTTTATTTTCAGTTACATAGCTTTTTTTTTTTTTTTTTTTTTTTTTTTTTTTTTTTACAACATTGCATTTGTCATACTTGCCGTTTACAAACTATACTCTGTATTTTAAACTATGAAACAGGGCAGAGCTAATGAGACTTTGAACTCCGACATAGTAAAACCTTATCTGAAGCTGTGTTTTACTGTTTCTTTGAAGTATTAAATCAGGATGATACCATTTATTGGCTAACTAATAAGAATAAGCAAGCTTTCGGCTTTGCAGCATTCGTCGTCCTGTTTGCCCGATAAACGCTCCAAGGCCAAAAGCTTGCTTATTCTTATTAGTTAGCCAATATATGGTTTCATCCTGATTTAAAACTTCTTGCTTTTACTGATAGCTAACACGGTACAATACCCTACTGCTACTTCTTTGAAGTATAAGTGCTTCAGAAAATAGGACTGTCTCTGACCGAAGTTGAGTCGGAGAGCTCAGAGAAGCTCTTTTGCATAGGCAACAACTAAAGTTTCTTAACTCTTCCTGTACTGGAAACAATATGTGGGATGATCCGCACTACACAATTCTGTGGTGTGCTAGCCTCAGGATCAAAGAGAAACCCAAACAGTAAAAGAGTAGATATCCTGTCAAGTATGTGGCTGCACCACCACGTATTAAATCAGTACAAAAGTTTATTGAATACTATAGCAAACATATTAAAACATCGCATGAAAACACAAACAACCACCACAACGGTCATGTGTGGGGAAATGACATAGAATCACAAATGCCTCACTTTCATCATTATTTCAGTAACCCTATAGGCTGTGTGATAAACCTCCCAGATTCAGAAAATGAATCTGGTATGGGAACTGAGGACCCGGGTCCAATGAGTACAAATGACCTAAGTGATGTCCCTAGAACCCAGAGAGTGAAAGAGTGGTCAGAATAATAAATATGCTAAAAGCCCATAAAGAAACGGGATAATGACTAATGTGCACAGGTATGGGCAAAAATATAGGGGGATAGGGCAATACAACAAAGTAATTGGTATACATGACATGATCCAGGATAGGATCCTCATGTAAAGGTAGAAACAGCCAAAAGTTGAGGGCGGAGGGAGGCACACAAGAGTCTCCACGCGTCGCATGATCTAAATTGATCACTTCATCAGGAGCCTCCTGATGATCTGCATACTTGGCAGGATTTCTACTCTTTTACTGTTTGTACTCGAAGAAATAAGATAATCATATCTGTGCTATTAATGATCTATTTCTTAGCTGTACTACACATACAACTCATATCATACGTTTATTTTCACTTCAGACTCCCTTTAAAAGCGGTTAGCAGACGTGGAACAGCCATTTTTCTGATGTCAGCGCCGTACACAAAACAGGGAGATTTCACTACATTTTGTACTCTGTTGCACGTCGCCGCCTCCTTTCAGCTGACATAATTAACTGTTTGGACAAAGCCGTTTATTTTTTTTTCTATTTTTTTTTTTTCCATCACCGAAAACCAACTGGCTGGTCACTGCAAAGAGTACCTCCCATCTCTCATCCTGGGCTGGCACTCTCGGATAAAGTAGTGCAAAGGAAAGCCCTTTCACAGCTACTCTGAGCTTGGTCTGCACAGTTACTGCACATTTTTGAATTCCCTGTGTGAAAGCAATGGCTGAGTGTTAGGATACAGATTGCAAATGTTTATACCAGGGATCTAGGACTCATCTATACTTATTAGACTAGTGTTAGTGAAATGCACACAATGGCAGGCTTTCCATATTGGCTGTGAGTGTTCCTCGCCACGCCTTTCTGCCTTAGATCACCTTAAAGCCCACGGTCTCACTGCACATCCATTTGGCTGTTTAACTTTCACCAGATACTACTAGCACTTTGGAGATATATATATATATATATACACACACACACACACACACACACACACACACACACACACACACACACACACACACACACACACACACACACACACACACACACACACACACACACACACACACACGATCTTCTCAAAAAATTAGCATATTGTGATAAAGTTCATTATTTTCTGTAATGTACTGATAAACATTAGCATATTTCATCCGACCAATAAAAGAAAAGTGTTTTTAACCAGTTCACCCCCAAGGGTTTTTACTCTAACGGACCAGAGCAATTTTCACTTGTCAGCGCTCCTCCCTTTTATTCCCTAATAACTTTATTACTACTTATCACAAGAAAATGATCTATACCTCGTTTTTTTCACCACCAATTAGGCTTTCTGTGGGTAGTACATTTTGCTAAGAATTTTTTTATTCTAAATGCATTTTAATGAGAAAAAAAAAATAGAAAAAAAAATCATTATTTCTCAGTTTTCAGCCATTATAGTTTTAAAATTAAACATTCTCCTGTGGATAAAACAAACACATTGTATTTGCCCAGTTGTCCCGATTATTAAACCATTTAAATTATGTCCCTATCACAATGTATGGCGACAGTATATTATTTTGAAATATAGGTGTTGTTTTTCTGTTCTGTTTTTTTTTGTTCTGGCCATAATTACAAGCCCCAATGTAATGAATTAAAATTAATTTTCCCCATAAAATATAGATTAAAAAAAGCTGAGTCCCTAAGGCAAGTATTTATTTATTTATTTTAAGCTGATTTTTTTTTACAAGTGTTTTCTTTTGGAGGGGGAGTGTTGGAAGTGGAATTTTATTAATTTTATTACTCATGTGTATGTACTTGTAAATGTATGTATTTTGTACATGTCATATACTTTTTGGCCACAAGATGGCGCTAGTGAACACTCGTTATAGTAAGTGTTCACTTTTTTTTTTTTTTTTACACTTTATTTAATTGTTACATTTCCTGTTTTTGTGAATGGACGTAGCCGCTGTTCGCGGTCACGTCCATTCACTCCAGGCACTGCGATTGGGTAGAGGACCGTTTGGTCCTCTTCCCCAATCCCTCAGCACTGGATCCTGACGGAAACGGCGGCCGTAGCGGCGCGCACACGGCGGTAGCAGCGGCGGGAACGCGCGACTTATTAATACGTCATGTTGCCGTTAATAGGGTAAAGCATGACGTATTATTGCGTTAGGATGCCACTAAATGGTTAAAACACAAAAAGTCAACCTTCAAATAATTATTTTCAGTTATGCACTCAATACTTGGTCGGGAATCCTTTTGCAGAAATGACTGCTTCAATGCGGCGTGGCATGGAGGCAATCAGCCTGTGGCACTGCTCAGGTGTTATGGAGGCCCAGGATGCTTCGATAGCAGCCTAAAGCTCATCCAGAGTGTTGGGTCTTGCGTCTCTCAACTTTCTCTTCACAATATCCCACAGATTCTCTATGGGGTTCAGGTCAGGAGAGTTGGCAGGCCAATTGAACACAGTAATACCATGGTCAGTAAACCATTTACCAGTGGTTTTGGCACTGTGAGCAGGTGCCAGGTCAAGCTGAAAAATGAAATCTTCATCTCCATAAAGCTTTTCAGCAGAAAAAACCAAGGCGCAAAATAACTGCCCATGAACTGAGAAAAGTCAAGCGTGCAGCTGCCAAGATGCCACTTGCCACCAGTTTGGCCATATTTCAGAGCTGCAACATCACTGGAGTGCCCAAAAGCACAAGGTGTGCAATACTCAGAGACCTGGCCAAGGTAAGAAAGGCTGAAAGACGACCACCACTGAACAAGACACACAAGCTGAAACGTCAAGACTGGGCCAAGAGATATCTCAAGATTGATTTTTCTAAGGTTTTATGGACTGATGAAATGAGAGTGAGTCTTGATGGGCCCGTGGCTGGATTTGTAAAGGGCAGAGAGCTCCAGTCCGACTCAGACGCCAGCATGGTGGAGGTGGAGTACTGGTTTGGGCTGGTATCATCAAAGATGAGCTTGTGGGGCCTTTTCAGGTTGAGGATGGTGTCAAACTCAACTCCCAGTCCTACTGCCAGTTTCTGGAAGACACCTTCTTCAAGCAGTGGTACAGGAAGAAGTCTGCATCCTTCAAGAAAAACATGATTTTCATGCAGTACAATGCTCCATCACACGCGTCCAAGTACTCCACACAATGGCTGGCAAGAAAGGGTATAAAAGAAGAAAAACTAATGACATGGCCCTCCTTGTTCACCTGATCTGAACCCCATTGAGAACCTGTGGTCCATCATAAAATGTGAGATTTACAAGGAGGGAAAACAGTACACCTCTCTGAACAGTGTCTGGGAGGCTGTGGTTGCTGCTGCACGCAATGTTGATGGTGAACAGATCAAAACACTGACAGAATCCATGGATGGCAGGCTTTTGAGTGTCCTTGCAAAGAAAGGTGGCTATATTGGTCACTGATTTGTTTTTGAATGTCAGAAATGTATATTTGTGAATGTTGAGATGTTTTATTGGTTTTACTGGTAAAAATAAATAATTGAAATGGGTATATATTTGTTTTTTGTTAAGTTGCCTAATAATTATGCACAGTAATAGTCACCTGCACACACAGATATCCCCCTAAAATAGCTAAAACTAAAAACAAACTAAAAACTACTTTCAAAAATATTCAGCTTTGATATTAATGAGTTTTTTTGGTTCATTGAGAACATGGTTGTTGTTCAATAATAAAATTATTCCTCAAAAATACAACTTGCCTAATAATTCTGCACTCCCTGTGTATGTGTGTATATATATATATATGTGTATATATATATATATATATATTACACGATTTCTAGTCATTGATACGTATAGCCTGGATGAGAGTTTATGTGGGTGTAATATAATAATAATATAAGACTGCTGGCTCTTGGAATGGACTGAAGCCTACCATATCCTCTCCTAATTTGTCTGCAATATTCTTATAATGCTTTGGATTGTGTGAAATGAGAATTTTATTTTTTTGTGATTTTATTGCTTTGTGTGTTCCATTCTGAGAGACTTTACCACACTTTCTACCCAGACAGAGTAACTACATCCTTATAAGGAGCAGCAAAAAAAAAATGTTTAAGTGGAAGGTGGAAGGAGTGTGTGTCCATTGGAGGTTCCAGAGACAGGAAGTGTGTGTGTGTCCAGTGGGGTCGTAAACAGCAGCAAAAACTCATGATGCATTTTCCTTCAGATGAGATTTGCCTGTCATTTGATTTTCTGACACTTTTTTTTTCTCCCTTTAGAACAACAAACCCTTGTATTCATTTGAAGACAATTCTGACTATGTATATGACGTCATGTGGTCCCCCACTCATCCAGCCCTATTTGCATGCGTGGATGGTGTAGGACGGCTGGACTTGTGGAACCTCAACAATGATACAGAGGTGAGACACGCATATATTTCCAGGCAGTCTGTGGCCGCTGATGAGTTAGGCCTGACATACATCCACTTTTTCAATAGCAACAGTGTAGAGCAGTGTTCCTCAAAACCGTGGGCCGAATGTGGCCCCGAAGCTTTTTTACCGGCCCCACACACACAAAATGTATTACTTATAGATGCGGTCAGCTACGTCTTTAACTATTGGTTATCTGCATATAGAATAGCAGTGTTGGCACCACCCATCCACAGGGAAGCCAGAAAGCAGTTATTCGCTGGTTTCCAATCAAATCCCACATCAGGTGGCACTGCTGTCCAATTGGAACTCAGGTTGTCACCTGGGTATGTTTCACTGTCTGGCCCGCAAAGACTTCTACATCATTTTATGTATACTCCGGACCCCGAGCAGTCTGAAGTATGTTGACCCGGCCCTTGACCCAAAACGTTTGGGGACCCCTGGTGTAGAGGAATAATTTTGCCTTGTTAACCGCTTTGGGACTGCCTGTATTAAAATCTACACCACACTTGTGGCTGCTTTAGCCTGATGCGGAATAGGTTTCACTACACAGGCTCCTTCACACAGGACAGGATTTGGGTCACACAATGGCGCTAGTAGCTGATCGGCTGTAACTATTGGTCGTTTGGGTGCCTGAGTTTTCAGGATAGTTTTAGGAACTTACCAGGGGAGGAAGGGTTAGGCATTATTTGGGGAGGGAGGTGGGAAATGGCGTTTTTAAGGATAGGCACATACAATAGTGGGTTGGAAGGATTGAGTTCTTTTTAGGCACTGATGGGGTGGTTAGAGTTGGGCATTAGGTGGGGATTTTGTTAGACTTCTACAGTGGAGGATCCAGGTGAGAATGAGTGCCGGGAAGTGCATAGAAAAATATCAGTAATTTAAATTACTGATATTTTACTACTCACGGCCACACCTGGCACCCAAGTCATGCAGTGGTGCCGCAGTACGTTCTCCAAACAGCCAGGCTATGCTGTTGACTTCACAGAGAGCTGACCATGTAGGAGAGGAAGTCTTACAAACCATATCGTAGTTGTTATCAGGATAGAAGCCAAAGCAAAGTAGTTGCTCAACCAACCTGTTGTCATTTTAGACGTAACATAACAGAAACTTGTTTGCCCTGGCATTAGCTTTTAACTCCAGATTCCTTTGACCCCTGGCCTTTTAAATTACCTTTATTAAATACATGTTAAACCAGAAAGCTGTTTTCTTGTGAGTTGATTATTTTGCATCCTCTGAATAGGTTCCCACTGCCTGCATCACCGTGGAGGGTAACCCGGCCCTCAATCGGGTCCGGTGGACTCACTCTGGCCGAGAGATCGCCGTAGGAGATTCCGAGGGTCAGATCTTCATATACGATGTTGGAGAGGTATGCCATAATCAATCATGCTGTGTTTTGTTTGTGTGAAAGTTTGGCTTTATACTTTCTGTTATAGTAGCTGATATACATTGTGGGGTGCTCTTAAGCACAACTAAACCCAAAACTGAAGTTAGTAAAATTTGATCCTGTTTAAGGAGTATAGTTGCCCCAGTATAGTTAGGTAACATAGTTACCCAAGTATAGATAGTACAGTTACCCCTGTAAAGCTTGTATAGTTACTCCAGTATAGCTAGTATAGTTACCCCAGTAAAGCTAGTATAGTTACCCCAGTAAAGCTAGTATAGTTACCTCAGTTTAGCTAATATAGTTACCCCAGTATAACTAGTATAGTTACCTCAGTAAAGCTAGTATAGTTACCTGAGTATAACTAGTATAGTTACCCTAGTGTAGCTAGTATAGTTACCCCAGTATTGCTAGTATAGTTACCCCAGTATAGCTAGTATAGTTACCCCAGTATAGCTAGTATAGTTACCCCAGTATAGCTACCCCTGTATAGCTAATATAGTTAACCCAGTATAGCTAGCATAGTTACCCCTGTATTGCTAATATAGTTACCACTATATTGCTAGTATAGCTACCCCAGTAAAGCTAGGATAGGTGCCCTGAGTGACCCCTCCCCCCGTGGCCGCTGCTCCTGTTACCTTATGAGCTGGCGAGTGCTTCCTCTTTTATATTCCCTGGTGGCCATTCTCCTCTTTGCAGCATCATCTATAACGGTGGCTTTCTGTAGCGTTACCATGGGAACCGCTGTCTCGCTTCCTTCCTCCTTACAGCAGCCGTAGGATGCGCTGCTGTTATAGAAGATGCTGCAAAGAGGAGAGAAGCCACCAGGGAATATAAGAAAGGAAGCAGCTCATAAGGTAACAGGAGCAGCGGGGGGAGAGGGGCGAAAGGCCAGACCCCTGGTGGTTGGGGACCCCTGCTCTATAGGACCCAGAGCCTTCCCTCTCCATAGGTGAGTATCTGGGGTTTTTTTTATTGGCTTCAGGTTTCGCTTTAATTAAAGCTTTACATTTCAATAAAAGACTTGTACAGCAGCCATCTATGTCTATAGCATTTTCATAACAAAAGTTGAATTTTTCTTTAAGCAATATATCATATTTTCCTTTCCCTCCATCTTTATGTGACACCTGCTCATATAAATGTAATGAGCAAATGAGAGGTATGTAAATTGCTAGGCAGTAATTACAATGGCTGTTGTGTAGGTGAATGTTATTTGTGCGGGGGTGATACAAACGTGTGGGCACTGCAGATGATTCACATCTGACAATGTTGTGTGGCAAAACCGGGTACAGCAATGGCAGGGAACAGCCGGTGAGAGCACTGCACTTATGATCTACAAATATATATATATCACTTTGTGCTGCAGTGCAAAACAGCCAAATCAGAACCAACAGACCATCGCCTGTAGTGTCACTCTAGTGAAAACGTTTCATGAACTTATCAATAGAACATGAGTAATAACATTGTCTAGTTATTTTGAAGCATTCACACAGGTCAAGTGCTAATCATAAAACATTAATTAAACCCCCATCTCCAGGCAAAGATATAAATAAAGCATCTAACAGCTTAGTAATCAGAATTCAGCTGTACCTCTTCTGTGTCCAAATAAAATGTCTGTAGCTAGAAATCTTCTTTAAAACACGATCAGGTGACAAGAAGCAGCTGAGTTGAAATAGTGAGTAGCAGGTTCTGTGGGTGGGGCACCTGCTGTTTCAATGACGTCTTGCTTCTACAGACATGAAGGGGGGCGGGCACAACCTCAAGCCTCACAGAACAATGTAGCTCACTGCAGCGTCAGTCTCTTGTGCAGGAAGTGGTCATTGTCTGGGCTGCTGACTAAAACAATTATTTATTTTACAACTCCAGGGAAGGTGTGAGTGGAATTCTTCCAGCTGAGGAGACAAACGGCAATAAAATCTCACTAGGCTTTTTTTTTAATGATTTTACTAAATTGCTCTTTACGTTAAATTGTTACTGACCCTGAATGTTCCCCTGCAGCAAATTGCCGTGCCACGGAACGATGAATGGACCCGCTTTGCCCGGACGCTTGCTGAAATCAATGCCAACAGGGCCGACGCCGAGGAGGAAGCAGCCAACCGCATTCCTGGTTAAACCGCCTGTAAAATCCGATGCCAGATCAGCATTGAGCTAAAATACCTTCCAGAGCGCTAGCATGTAATGAAATGATGTCAAGAGGAGTCTGTGGACTACAATGTTTTCTAAGCCTCACTGAAACCAAATGCAGCGTTCCCTCCTATTTATCTGTACATGAACCCCCCTCCTGACCTGCAGTTCTATTTAACCAGTCCAGCCGTGCACTGCCGCTGTCGGGCAAGCTGTTCAGTCTTTTTCCACTTTTTAAAGACCACTACTTACCTTCACTAATAAGAATCCTATTTTTCATTGGAAGTGCTATTTCCTCAGAGGAGCAGCGACAAGGCTGTGTGAGCGGATCACTGTAGTCCCGGCACACACAGCAATCAACTGCATGCCATGGACACTCTGTAGCTTGTATGTCAGAACCATCACCTAGTCCGCCATTTTATTACAAGAAAAGGTTTCTAACTTGGTATTTCCAATTATTGTATTGTCCTGTCTCAATATATATATATATAGTAAAGATCAATAGATTATTGTAATACATGTGACTGGAGCTTTCTTATCACTGTCTATTATAGAATTTGCACATTCAAAGACTGGAACATCTGGAGACAGTTACCCATAGCGACTCATTTGAGAGACTGCTCTTTTCTGCAGGGCAGTTACGTCCCTTTAGGGCTCGTTTCCACTATCGCGAATCTGCATGCGTCCAACGCATGCAGATCCGCACATGTAATACAAGTGGATGGGCCTGTTTCCACTGTAGCGTTGTTGAGGTGCGTTTTTTTCAGCGTGAAAAAAACGCACAAAAGAGCCAACGATTTCGCCTGCGTCGGGAATCCGTGCGAATCGCCGCTAATGTATTTAATAGTAAAAACGCATGCGTTTGTTACATGCGTTTTTACCCGCGATTTCGCGTGCGATTTCGCACCTTTTTCAATTTTATTTAGCCCTGGCAGTGTCATGGTTAATTTCGCATGGCACCCTGCCATGCGAAATCGCATGCGAAATCGCGGGTAAAAACGCATGTGGAAACGCATCCGCATGCGTTTTTACAAGCGTCGGAATGCGGCCGAAATTGCGTCGCAACAGTGGAAACAAGCCCTTAGTCTGGTTTCAGATGCACCCCTTATAGGTGTGTAGTGCAGATCAAATTGTAAAGCCACCATATTCATACCTCTGTCTAAGTGACTCTGTAGATACACTGCATAACAGGAGGCTTTCTGTTGTAGAATTTATGACTTAAAGGATACCCAAAGTGACATGTGACATGATGAGATAGACATGTGTATGTACAGTGCCTAGCACACAAATAACTATGCTGTGTTTCTTTTTTTCTTTCTCTGTCTGAAAGAGTTAAATATCAGGTATGTAAGTGGCTGACTCAGTCCTGACTTAGACAGGAAGTGACTACAGTGTGACCCTCACTGATAAGAAATTCCAACTATAAAACACTTTCCTAGCAGAAAATGGCTTGAGAGCAAGAAAGAGATAGAAAGGGGAATTTCTGATAAGTGAGTGTCACACTGTAGTCACTTCCTGTCTGAGTCAGCCACTTACATACCTGATATTTAACTCTTTAAGGCAGAGAAAGAAAAAAAGGAACACAGCATAGTTATTAGTGTGCTAGGCACTGTACATACACATGTCTATCTCATCATGTCACTTCGGGTATCCTTTAAGAGTAGTTCCACTTTCATGAAAAAAAGAAAACAATGTAACTTTAGAACATGTACTGTATATCCCCGTAGATGGGCCAACTTTTTGACACCCACGTTTTGGCCTATCCACGGGTGATGTGTGTGGTGGAGCCTGCTGCAGAAGGTATAGCTTCTACCTGTCCTCATTCTGGCTCGCATCCTCTAGTGTCCTGGGCAGCTTCAAAACTCGCCACTAGAGCTCCTGCCTCACTGCACTCACATGACTGTGACCCTGGAGTTCTAGTGGCCAGTTCTGAAGCTGCCCGGGACACTAGAGGATGCGAAGACAAGTGGCTTTTCTTCCTGCAGCATGCTCTAATGTGCAGTCTGCATCTGCCGGCATACTCCAATCCGTGCTCTGCATGGGGGCAACGGCAAACACATTGGTGGGTCAGCCAGTGGCGGGTCATAGATTTTGGCCTATTTTTAGGCCAAAAAGTGTGAGGTCGGTGTATATGTGCAAGAAGGTCTTATCCGCGTTTTTATACAGTATATGCATTGAAAAAAATGGTCTATTTCCAAACATTACCAACTTTTATTTTTGCTTTTTCTCTCCCCGTCGTACTTAGTTGAGATTCAGTTAAACGCCTATGTAAAGTGACAGGTGACTTGATATGTGTATATATAGTCCCACTCATCAGTGTTTCTGCACCTGGACTGTGAGCAGACATTTGGCATAATCCATTTCCCCCAAAAGCTGTAAACACACTGGCCTGCATGATTGAATCATCACTCCTGGCACAAGTATGCAAAAATGTAAATATGGAGCACTTGTATCCATAAAGAATGGACTGTCACCATGAATGTAAGCAGGTATAACTCAGAAATCATAGCTAGACAAGACAAATAACATTTATATCGCGCTTTTCTCCTGGCGGACTCAAAGTGCCAGAGCTGCAGCCACTAGGACGCGCTCTATAGGCAGTAGCAGTGTTAGGGAGACTTGCCTAAGGTCTCCTACTGAATAGGTGCTGGCTTACTGAACAGGCAGAGCCGAGATTCGAACCCTGGTCTCCTGTGTCAGAGGCAGAGCCCTTAACCATTACACCTTCCAGCTGATTACAGACATTTTAAATACATTTATTTACTAAATACTTGAGTATCAGTGCAATATACAATATCTTTACTACTTTCACTTCAAAAGAAACCTCCAGAATACCTTAAATACAATCCAGTTTATTGGTTACTGTAATTTAACTGTTTTAATTCCAGTTTCTCCTGTCTTATATTCCACTTAGAAAGATTTGCTTACACATAAAACTTTATCATGTGCTGAGTTTAAATTGACTTTCCGGGGGTGATTTTATTAGTATCCAGTTGAAGTGGACCTGAACTCTTGCACAGGACAGAAGGGAAACATGCACCCTGTATATGTAGTATTTAGAGAGTTTAGCCGGCCTAATTCCCCCTCATCTTTGACTAACCACAACTGTTATTTGATCTCTCAGCTGTGTCAGCTGGTTGCCTCCGCAGAGCAGCTAATTTGTAAACACAGGATGTTAACCCAATGGCTGCTTCCATGAAAGCAGCAAGTAGACACACTGCAGACTCATTGCAGGATTTGTATCAGCTGTAACAGAAATGTTTTTCCTTAAAGGTTATTATGCTGTTGCTTATCTTTTAGAGCAGAGAGGAAGTTCTGAGTTCAGGTCTGCTTTAAAGGGTACCTGAACTGACATGTTACATGATGAGATGAGCAATCCTACATAGACTGGGCTCTAAAATGCATTTTCTCTGCAGTAGTGGAACTCTCACTTATAACTTAATAGACCTGATAAAGCTCCTGTGTGGCCTCTGAGTGTACAGTGTATAGCACGTGGCATGTGTGTGATGTCACACACACCTGGTGGCGCTTGGGAGAAACAGCGGACTAAGATCGGGAGTCATTGCAGCTGGAACAGGTGAAATGTACAATGCACATACTCTATACATTTGGGGTCACAGTGGCCTAGGGTCTGTCGCATTTGTCAGTCGCCACCATATAATACGCTGTTACTGCTGCGCACCCAACCAACCATGTTGGCATGAGATTTTCCAGCAGGCTGAATCGATACATTTGAGCTGGTCAAACTGTTGATCGGGCATGCTTGTTTCATCACCGATTTTATCCTATTCCGTAAAATTATTTGATTGGATGGTCGATAGGGTTGCAAGTACGCTAGATCTATAACCAGCTTTATCAGTTCTGTCTGTCAGACTATGTTAGAAACACTGTGGAATTACTGTTTCATATGCATGCATATAACATTTGCCATTCATCCTTGCAATATACAGATCTGAACTGAATGATGAAGTTTATCTCAACTAAACTGGAGTCATATGAGATGATAGCGAGGGTTGCAGAAAGGTTAGGGATAATTAGCAGAGGTGTTATTGCAGCCACATGTGTGAGTTCAGGCTCAGTCACTGCAGATTCTGCATACAGATGGGCTCTGAGTGCAGATTGGTTACCATGAACCTGAATATAGCTGCAGGGCACCTCTATGTATGCATTATTTGCCATGGAGCTCAGTATAGCTGCAAGGCACCTCTGTGTATGGATTAGATGCCATGAAGCTCAGTATAGCTGCAGGGCAAAGACCTCTGTGGATGGATTACTTGCCATTAAAGGATACCCGAACTGACATGTGACATGAGATAGACATGTGTATGTACAGTGCCTAGCACACAAATAACTATGCTGTGTTTCTTTTTTTTCTTTCTCTTCCTGAAATAGTTAAATATCAGGTATGTAAGTGGCTGACTCAGTCCTGACTCAGACAGGAAGTGACTACAGTGTGACCCTCACTGATAAGATTTTCCCCTTTTTATCTCTTTCTTGCTCTCAGAAGCCATTTTCTGCTAGGAAAGTGTATTATAGTTGGAATTTCTCACCAGTGAGGGTCACACTTTAGTCACTTCCTGTCTGAATCAGGACTGAGTCAGCCACTTACATACCTGATATTTAACTCTTTTAGGCAGAGAAAGAAAAAAAAGGAACACGGCATAGTTATTTGTGTGCTAGGCACTGTACATACACGTCTATCTCATCATGTCACATGTCAGTTCGGGTATCCTTTAAGCTCACTATAGCTGCAGGGCGTAGGCCTCTGTGGATTAGTTACCATGGAGTAGAGGCCTGCACGGGTCCAATTTTTTTGAAAACCCGCACCCGACCAGCTACCTGCACCCGACCCACAACCCGCTTTCAGGTGAATTTGATACCTGCAACTCGCTACCTGACCCGCACCTCGAATCAATTCGGGTACCCGCACCGAACCCGCATTTCGGGTAGCTCGCGGGCATCTGACCCGCTGCAGGCCTCTACCATGGAGCTCATTATAGCTGCAAGACACAGGCCTCTGTCTATGGATTAGTTACCATGGAGCTCAGTATAGATGCAGGGCACAGGCCTCTGTATGGATTAGTTACCATGGAGCTCAGTATAGCTGCAGGGCACAGGCCTCTGTGTATGAATTAGTTATCATGGAGCTCAGTATAGCTGCAGGGCACAGGCCTCTTTGTATGGATTAGTTATCATAGAATTTAGTATAGCTGCAGGGCACAGGCCTCTGTGTATGGATTAGTTATCATGGAGCTCAATAGCTGCAGGGGCACAGGCCTCTTGTGTATGGATTAGTTACCACGGAGCTCAGAATAGCTGCAGGGCACAGGCCTCTGTGTATGGATTAGTTACCACGGAGCTCAGTATAGCTGCAGGGCACAGGCCTCTGTGTATGGATTAGTTACCATGGAGCTCAGTATAGCTGCAGGGCACAGGCCTCTGTGTATGGATTAGTTACCATGGAGCTCAGTATAGCTGCAGGGCACAGGCCTCTGTGTATGGATTAGTTACCACGGAGCTCAGTATAGCTGCAGGGCACAGGCCTCTGTGTATGGATTAGTTACCACGGAGCTCAGTATAGCTGCAGGGCACAGGCCTCTTGTGTATGGATTAGTTACCACGGAGCTCAGTATAGCTGCAGGGCACAGGCGTCTTGTGTATGGATTAGTTACCACGGAGCTCAGTATAGCTGCAGGGTACAGGCCTCTGTGTATGGATTAGTTACCACGGAGCTCAGTATAGCTGCAGGGCACAGGCCTCTGTGTATGGATTAGTTACCACGGAGCTCAGTATAGCTGCAGGGTACAGGCCTCTGTGTATGGATTAGTTACCACGGAGCTCAGTATAGCTGCAGGGCACAGGCCTCTTGTGTATGGATTAGTTACCACGGAGCTCAGTATAGCTGCAGGGCACAGGCCTCTGTGTATGGATTAGTTACCACGGAGCTCAGAATAGCTGCAGGGCACAGGCCTCTGTGTATGGATTAGTTACCACGGAGCTCAGTATAGCTGCAGGGCACAGGCCTCTGTGTATGGATTAGTTACCATGGAGCTCAGTATAGCTGCAGGGCACAGGCCTCTGTGTATGGATTAGTTACCACGGAGCTCAGTATAGCTGCAGGGCACAGGCCTCTGTGTATGGATTAGTTACCACGGAGCTCAGTATAGCTGCAGGGCACAGGCCTCTTGTGTATGGATTAGTTACCACGGAGCTCAGTATAGCTGCAGGGCACAGGCCTCTGTGTATGGATTAGTTACCACGGAGCTCAGTATAGCTGCAGGGCACAGGCCTCTGTGTATGGATTAGTTACCACGGAGCTCAGTATAGCTGCAGGGCACAGGCCTCTTGTGTATGGATTAGTTACCACGGAGCTCAGTATAGCTGCAGGGCACAGGCCTCTTGTGTATGGATTAGTTACCACGGAGCTCAGTATAGCTGCAGGGCACAGGCCTCTGTGTATGGATTAGTTACCACGGAGCTCAGTATAGCTGCAGGGTACAGGCCTCTGTGTATGGATTAGTTACCACGGAGCTCAGTATAGCTGCAGGGCACAGGCCTCTGTGTATTATTATTATTATTTAGTATTTATATAGCACCGACATCTTCCGCAGCGCTGTACAAAGTATATTGTCTTGTCACTTAACTATCCCTCTGATGGACCTTTCCATCTACAACCTGCTGGATATTATTTTTCATCTCGCTGCCATCACTCAGATGGTTTCCTGCTCTAATAAATGGTTTATGAAGAGATAAGCTGGTTTTATTTCTAGCACATCCTCTCTGCGTCCATCTCTCTTTTCCTCCGCTATATTGGTAGTGATTAGTGGGAATAGTGTGAACCACCCTCGAAGATTGAATGAAGTGTATCAAGGGAAAATTGCTGGAAAAATGAGATACAAGAAATTGTTCCTACAATTTTTTCCGGAGATCCTGCCGGGAGGTAGAACGTCTGTCAGTCTCAATCTTGCTTGAGAGGTTTAAAAACACTTCAGGCAGACCCCTTCAGTGCTACAGAGGGTACTGAGCAGAGTCCAATATTCCAGGTACCATGTTAAAGCAGGACAGAATATTACTCGTCAGAATATTCGTATACCTTTTTATATATGTGTCTTTTTTTGAACATATTTTATGTCCAGGATCGATTAATTAAAAAAATAAAATACAACATATAGACAGTGCTTGGACAACCTGACAATAGTGTTCCTGTTGCCCTGGCGATGGTTGTCTTTGATGAGGCTATTGTGTGTGCCTGGGCAAGATTTAGAGTGACACACACTTCTATATCTGTAGAGCTGAGCTGTGTGATGATGTCACCATATTAGCCCTTTCCTAAACTTTCTGGAAACACACTCTATCCCAGGAGGCTTAGGCTGTCATTTTTAAGCTTTGAAAATTAGCTTTTTTCTCAACCATGGTCGAGACATCACATATTGTTCACCTTTGTAAAGAATATGATAGTTGAAAACTGCAGAACATAGTTATTGTAGCCAGAAGCAGGTGTGTCGTTAGCACAGACGATTCAAGGCCTGAGCTCCAAATCTCCTCCCACTGTGTCCTAATTGTCAGGGCAGGGAGTACCCATCATGGTCCCCTCAATCTCTAGCGGTGCCGCTTATTTCTTACTCTGATGCCCCACCTGAGTCCCCTTCGGTAGAGTACAGCACAGCAGTCGGCATTAGTCTCATCACCTGCAACAGTGGGGTGGACCACTAGACCACCAGGTAAGCTATATGGGGGAAGCCTAGACTACCAGGAAAGCTAAATGAGGGAGAGGGACTACCAGGGAAGCAAAATGGGGGCCCACTTTTGCCTTGTAGTACTGGATCCCCAGTTTGAATCTCAGTCAGTACACTAACTGCATTGGGTGTAATGATTGCTACATTTCAGCATTTAATTGGGGGGGGGGGGAGTAATGTGTGCTGCATTATGTATGTGGCATAATGTCTGCTGAATTTCATATCTGGGGTAAAGGTTTTTGTTGAGTAATGTTTGCTGCTTTTCATATGAGGCATAATGTTTGCTGCTTTTCATATGAGGCATAATGTTTGCTGCTTTTCATATGAGGCATAATGTTTGTTGCATTTGTTATATTGGGCAATGTTTTCTGCATTTCATATAGGGGGCAATGTATGCTACATTACTGCATTGTATATGTCTGATAATGTTTGCTGCATTTAATATATGGTGCAACATCTGCAGCATTTCATATGTGGGGTAATGACTGCTGCATTTATTATTTGATGATCATAGCTGCAATTTGTATTTTTGGATTGTTGTGGCAGAATTATTTCCTTTGCCTTTTGAACTGCCTTAATTCTTCATGGCCTTCCTCAGAAATTTTGGACCATATTGACATGGTAGCATCATCTACAAATCTCCTCTTCCACCACATCATGGGGAAAACACTTATTTTGCTATGTGTGTGGGGTGGGATGCTGCCTTATTTGTGTGATTTTGCAGGTGAAAATGTCTAATTACTTTTAAGTAATGTGTGTTGGGAGGAAACTCAGGCCTACTGCCTTTGAGTTGCACTGATACAATACAGTTGGCTCTGCCCATATTGTGTCCAAGAAACGTCCACCACTGCAACAGCAACTAATACATGTAAAGTGAGCTGGGTAGAGGTAAACTGGGCCCCTGTAGTCCTGGATGCCACAGCAGCTACTGTTTTTATCCAGGGCACTGGTTTTATAAAGAAAGACGATTTCATTAGCCATTTAATATATATATATATATATATAACCTTAAGTCGAAAACAAAAAATGAGTTTTACTCACCTGGAGCTTCCCTCAGCCCCCTGCAGCTGATCAGTGCCCTTGCCGTTTCTCTCCAATTCTCCCACAATATCGGCCCCTATACTGTTATTGCGGCAAGGAAGGCCGCAATAGCAGTATAGGGGGCGATATTGTGGCTGGGAATGCGAAGAATCACTCGCGTTCCCAGCCTGTCGGGTCCTGACGGAGAAACCGGAAGTAGCCGCCGGCGGGGACGGGAGGATCGGAGAGACACGGCGAGGGCACCGATCAGCTGCAGGAGGCTAAGGGAAGCCCCAGGTGAGTAAAACTCATTTTGTTTTTCGACTTAAGTGCCTCTTTAAACATTTTCTTGGACCACAATGGTTATTTGAAGTTAAAATGAAAAAAAAGTCATGTTTACATATGTCCCCAGGTCTCTCCCATCTAATAAGGCAGTCTGGGGAGAGGCCAAGTGATTGGGGGGCAACCCCTGCTTTTGTTTTGAAATTGCTATTAAAAAATGCTAGCATTTTCATTTGCAATTTCTGGTGGGTCCCAGGCCTCAATCAGTTTTAAAACTTCTGATAAAATGGAGTTAAAGAGGAACTTCAGCCTAAACAAACATACTGTCATTAAGTTACATTAGTTATGTTAATCAAAATTGATAGGTAATATAATCTCTTACCCACCCTGTTTTAAAAGAACAGGCAAATATTTGATTTCATGAGGGCAGCCATCTTTTAGGTTGAAAGCAGGTGACAGGGAGCATGAGACACAGTTCCAACTGTCCTGTGTGCTTATCACCCCTCCCAGTTGCTAGGCAACGTAAATAACAACATAGGAAATCCCATCATGCTTTGCACAGCATCAGGGAAAAAAAAGCCCGTGCAGTTTTCTTTGATGGGTGGAGCTTAGCTAAAAATTATGCTTTGGTGAGAAAAACAAAGTTCTGGTGCTGTGAAACTGTTAAAGAAACACCAAACCTTTTCAGTTCTGCTGAGTAGATTTTTAGTCCGGAGGTTCACTTTAAGTATTTAAACAGTTACAACGTGCCACAATCCACCAATTGGGTTTGTTGGTACTTGTCTGTTATACAAACCTCAATTCATGTTGAACACTGACACTACATTCTCTGTTAATCCAGAGATTGTATTTCTTTTCTCTCAATTTAAAATGAAACGATTTTCTTCTGTCTGACTCAAAGTGCTTGAAAGCTGCAGCCATTTAAAGTAAACCCAAGGTGAGAGTGATATGGAGGCTGCCGTATTTATTTCCTTGTAAACAATAACAGTTATTTAATAACATCCTATGTTAGGATGCTCTTTGTTGACTACAGCTCAGCATTTAACACCATTGTACCTAGCCAGCTGACCAACAAACTCCATGCACTAGGTCTTGCTCCCTCCATATGTACTTGGTTATTGGACTTCCTTACTAATCGCCCTCAAACTGTCAGACTAGGAAAACAGACATCCTCCACCCTTACCCTGAGCACTGGCGTGCCACAGGGCTGTGTATTAAGCCCTCTCCTCTATGCACTTTTCACCCATGACTGCCAGCCTATCCATACCTCAAACATAATTGTTAAGTTTGCAGATGATACGACTGTCATTGGGCTTATATCAGACAATGAGGAAGCTGCATACAGAGAAGAAGTTAGGAACCTGACTGCATGGTGCGACATTAACAACCTGTTATTAAATACAAAAAAGACCAAAGAAATTATTCTGGACTTTAGGACCACCAAAAAGACCACTTGCCTACCGCTAATGATCAATGCAGAGGCTGTGGAGAGAGTTTCCAGCTTCACATTTTTGGGAGTCACCATCGCAGAGAACCTGTCCTGGGCTGACAATGCTTTAGCTCTAACTGGCAAAGCACAACAACGCCTCTACTTTCTGAGAAAACTAAGGAGCGCTAACCTCCCACAGAAGCTGCTGGTTAATTTCTACAGATGCACTATAGAAAGCGTTCTGACCAATTGCATGACGGCCTGGTACAACAGCTGCACGAAGGCTACTAGAGAAGCCCTGCAGCGAGTTGTTAAAACAGCAGAAGCCATTATTTGCACTGAACTACCATCACTGGAACCTTTGTATAATACTCGCAGCATGAGAAGGGCCAAAAACATTATCAAGGACAACACTCACCCTGGAAATGCCTTGTTTGAGCTCCTTCCATCAGGTAAACATTTTAGATCAATCCGCACACACACAAACAGACTGAAAGACAGCTTTTTCCCATCCGCCATAAACTTGATGAACTCTGAATCCTCTCTGAAATAATTAACACTATGTACAAATTGTTTAAACATCTGTAATACCTGGCATATGTGTATAATTTCTTCTCTTCCTTGTTACTATCACTATGTTCCCTATATGCACCGCGGGGTTGTCATGAAAAGTAATTTCGTTGTGTTACACAATGACAATAAAGTGAATTGAATTGAAACAGTTGCCTGGCTGTCCTGCTGATCCTCTTCATCTAATCCTTTTAGCTATTGACCCAGAGCAAGCATGCAGCATATCAGGTGTTTCTGACATTGTCAAATCTGGCAAGATTAGCTGCATGCTTGTTTCCGGTGTGATTCAGACGCTACTGCAGCCAAATGGATCAGGAAGGCTGCCAGGCAACTGGTATTGTTAAAGGCCTGTTTCCACTACACGCAGATTGGATGCAGAATGGATGCCTATAAGCCTGTTTCCACTAAACGTGATTTTTCTGATGCAGATTTTCCCATAGACATTCATTGGAGTCAGTTTTTCTGCATCCATTCTGCGCCCAATCTGCGTGTAGTGGAAAGAAATACATATGGCAAGCACCATATCCCTCTCACATCAGGTTCACTTTAAAGAGGCACTATTAGCAATAACATGCCCCCCAAAGAAAACACATATGTAAGTAGATAAATACTTCCTCTACTTACATAACAGATGTATTGCACTGTCCTCGGTTTCCTTCCATATAATTTTATAATATAAATAAAGGGTCATTCTCTTCATGGCAGGGGCCATCTTGCTTCCTCCGGTATATTCTTCCCCCAACCCCGCACCCCCCTCCTCACCGCACTTGTTCTCAGCAAAGCGGGGAGGAAAAGCTGCAGACAGCAAAGACTCACCTAATAATAGATCCAAGCGCTGCAGTTCCCCCCCTATACTCTCTGCACTACCACCGGCGGCAGTGCAGAGTATGGGGGGGGAACTGCAGCGCCTGGAAACATTATTCCTGGAGTCTGTGCGCCGCCTTTATCCTTCCCCAAAGTTCTGTGCGGGGAAGGAGAATGCGGCGGCGGCAGAAGGGCAGGAGGGGGGGCGCGGACATCACGCTGGAGGAGGGGGGGGGGGCAGAGGACAGTGACAGGAGATAGCCTCTGGCCCCCCTTCTTGCGCTCTTACAGCGGCTACAACCACCGCAGACAAGGGTAGAGCAGGCGGCCAATCGCAGAGCAGAGAGGTGATTGACAGAGGCTTTAGCCAATCAGCCTGCCTGTCATTTCTGTTCTGCGGCCTGCAGGCATGGGGAGAGAAAATTCTCCTAGGAAAAAAGTAAGAATAATTGTAACTATTTGCATTGCCTTATTAGCATCCTTTTTGTCTATGTAATAGGCTAAAATAGAAAATAGATTTCACATATAATGCCTGACAGTTACTCTTTAACCACTTGCCGACCGCGCACTCATACCGCGCGTCGGCAAAGTGGCAGCTGCAGGACCAGCGACGCAGTATTGCGTCGCCAGCTGCAGGCTGATTAATCAGGAAGCAGCCGCTCGGGCGAGCGGCTGCTTCCTGTCAATTCACGGCGGGGGGCTCCGTGAATAGCCTGCGGGCCGCCGATGGCGGCTCGCAGGCTAAATGTAAACACAAGCGGAAATAATCCGCTTTGTTTACATTTGTACGGAGCTGCTGCGCAGCAGCGCCGTAAGGCAGATCGGCGATCCCCGGCCAATCAGCGGCCGGGGATCGCCGCCATGTGACAGGGGACGTCCCGTCACTGGCTGCACAGGACGGATAGCGTCCTGTGCAGCCCTGATCTCCGGGGGGGAGCAGGTAGGAGAGGGAGGGGGGAATTTCGCCGCGGAGGGGGGCTTTGAGCTGCCCCCCCCCGCCAGCCACATGCAGGCATGAGAGATCGGACCCCCCCAGCACATCATCCCCCTAGTGGGGAAAAAAGGGGGGTGATCTGATCTCTCTGCCTGCTACATGATCTGTGCTGGGGGCTGCAGAGCCCACCCAGCACAGATCACTCAGCACAGCGCTGGTCCTTAAGGGGGGGTAAAGGGTGGGTCCTCAAGTGGTTAAGTATGGTTCACGTCTATGCCCAAAAATTTGCACATACTTTTGCACACAGATTTTCTGATGCCAAATACCATTGAATGTGAAAGAGTTTACACCATTTTATACGTTAGATATTGTGGAAAGAATGCAAACGCATGTGGTGTCTGAATACGTGCAACAGGGTGTAATTTTTTTTGCCGCATGTGCAAAAATACACATTAGATGTAAATGAGCCCAGTAATTTACATTCCTTCTAATAGGTTGTCTAATGCAAATTTTCATGTGGGAATCCTCATCTTAAGGAGTCAAGTGTATGTGGGCAGCCTGCTGTATTTCATTAATATAATATAATTCCAAAATGTACACATTTACATAACATTAGCATCAACTTAATATAATTAGCATCTTAATGACCATCCCTATTAATGACCAGATTAATCATTCCTTCCATTCTACACTATGGCCGCACCAGTGTCTGTATAATTTTGTATGCTTCAATCAATGGAAATCTCTCCTATAAAACCCAACGCGACTAATAAACTTGAAACTAATTAAAGCACTTTGAGAATACCACTTGCTGATCTGAATTCTTATTCAATGAATCAGCAATTACCCGGAATTATTAACTTGAACAAACACTATGGAAACATTTATGTTAGCACAGTTGATGCATTAATTTAACACACTACACAGATGAGTTATTAAATTCTCTCTTGGACTTAGTTGACAAAATTAAGCGCACAGAATGCATAATTTTTATCATAGGGCTAGAATGATTATTTATTTGTGCAGTTGTGATTGTAGATTGTACGTTGGCATCGGAATTAATTGGAAAATTCCATATGTTAGAAGGGAAATTACACCAAACGGAATAAAAAGGACTGGAAAATGCCAGTTTGTACACAAGTGGGGGTTTTCTGTCTTTTGAGCTGCTGTTGTAGAAGATTACAAATTAATTTTCTCTGTTAAAGTGTGATGTAACTCCATATTAACTGAAAAAGTAAAATAAAATGCATCCAATCAGATATGACTTATTTAGCTTACTTATCCTATTGTTGTTTTAAAAAAAAATGGCTTTTTAACCACTTCAGGATCACAGGTTTTCTTCCCTTAAAACCAAAACAACTTTTACATTTCAGCGCTCCTCCCATTCATTCACTGATAACTTTATTGCTACTCATCACATGTGAATGATCTATAGGTTGTTTTTTTCGCCACAAATTAGGCTTTTCAAGGGTGATATTTTATTTTAGTAATAATGTTATTCTCTATGCATTTTAAAAAGAAAAAAGAGAAAAAAATGAAAAGATACACTATTTCTATATTTCCAACCATAAAAAAAAAGCAAGGGAGGCTAGGATTAGATCAGGGTTGATCAGGGTTAATCAGGGTTGATCAGGGGTATATAGTCCTGGTATATTTATTTATAAGTCCTGGTATATTTATAAAATCCTCTAGGTGGCAGTCAGAATACAAGAAAAGAAGATCCAGTTACCTTGTAATCCTCTCAGGAGTGATTACAAGGTAACTGTATCTTCTTAAGTGCTGGCAACATTGTTTGTAAACCTCACAAATGAATGAGCACTGCTATTGGCTTATAGCAGTGCTCATTCATGGTTACAGGCATCTGATTGGTGATGGGAGTAATTACTCCCATTCATCAATCCCACCCAGAGATAAATGAAGCTGGTGCACGCGCATGTGCACGCACGGGGGCGCGCACCCGCGGGCGGGAGCGGGGGCGCGCGGGAGCGCGCGCGATCGTGTCCGCACAGCACAATAGCGGCAGGGGCGTTTATCAACGCCCCTGATCCGCTCATTAAGTCAATAGGGGCGTAGTTATGCGTCTGGGAAATCCGAAAGTGGTTAAAGCACAACAGTACAAACAACAATAACATTGAGCGTACTGCTATAAAGCAACGATAACCTCTAGCAAAAAGTACAAAACTAGGCATAGATAATAATAATAATATAAAGTAATAGAGGTATGGCATGGGATTAATCATATATCATAAATTAAGCAACTCAGGCTTATAGGCAAGAGGTAAGTTGAGTCCAATGTAAGGTAGGAAAAAGAATATTAATGCACCATTATTAGGCTTGTAGTGTAGATTGAAGACCCAACCCATCCCTAAAATCCTGAATTCAGGCACTGAGGCATTCACATACCATTATTAAGGTCAATGCTGGAGTCTTAACACAATTGAGAGGGTCGGTTCGAGCTACTGAGAGGCAATGTAAGTTGCTACTAGGATGTATTGTGGTAGTCTATGATATGGATTTTTTAGTTTTGCTGGTTTTGGGCTTAAGAGAAAGACTTAAGGATCTTTATAGATTGTAAGAGAATCAGTCTGGGTAGACTGAAGAAAGGATGAGACAATGGGGCACATCCAAGTGTGGACCCCTCGTCCTGACAGCCTCGAAAAGCACTTAGCACAGTCGGTTGGGTCCAATCTAAAAAATTCCACTAGTTCAAGATAAGTTCTATGAAGTAATTTTAGGGAAGTCTCCAGGTTTGAAGTCTGGAGGCTTCCTCTCGACAGCGTATCAAGGCACTGGGACCATTGCTCGTCTGACATATTCCTATGTCTGCTTCCTAGTCGAACATATATTTAAGTTTTAGGGTGGGGGGTGGTTGACTAGATAGAGTATAGCATGGAAATTGTTCCCTTATGAAGAGGGTCATTGGAGCATAAATTCTCAAAGGAGATAGGGGAGTATGCCCTGGTTTTGCTTTACCCCTAAGGTAGTGGAAACTTTGATAGGCCAGGAACAACTCAAAAGGTGGCAGTGGTGTATCCTGCCGGAATTCAAGCAACAAGCTCATTCAATACAATAACATTTCTATAGCGCTTTTCTCCCATAGGACTCAAAGCGCTTAGGCTCTTTCAGATTCAGTAGTTGGTAGTAGGATGAAGTATTTACGCAACAAAAGTTATATTTCTGCAAATACCAAACTGAACAGGTGGGTTTTCAGTCTGAATTTAAACATGTCCATGGATGAAGCTGTCCTGATCTGTTGAGGTAAGGAGTTCCAAAACATTGGAGCAGCATGACAGAAGGCTCTAGGACCAAAAATTTCCAAGTGGACTCTGGGTATGACTAGATTATTAGAACCTGTGGATCTGAGATTGCAGGGATTGCTACGCAGCTGCAACATTTCTTTCATGTATCTAGGGCCCAGATTATTTAGTGATTTAAATGTCAGTACACTGATCTTGAATAGGACCCTCCATTCTATAGGTAGCCAGTGAAGGGAGTGCGGGACTGGCGTTATGTGGCAGTGACGGGGTTGGTTGGTTAGCAGTCTGACAGCAGTGTTCTGTATTAGCTGTAGGCGGTACAAGTCCTTTTTTGACAGGCCAGTGTAGAGTCCATTACAGTAGTCCAGTCAGGAGGTAATGAAGGCATGAACTAAGGTTGGTAGATCTTCTGGGGGGATGAGGTGCTTGATTTTCGTGATGTTCTTCAGGTGAAAATAGGATGATTTTCCAAGCGGTAACAGGTAAATTGTGAAAAGCAGGGGAGAAAGGATTGAGCCCTGGGGCACCCCATACTTAAGTGGTACAGAGGCGGACAGGAAGGGCCCCATAGACACTTTTTGGGTTCTGCCACTCAAGAAGGATTGGAACCACTGAAGAACTATGCCATCAATGCCACAGTGTTCCTGTAGCCTGCTTATCAAGATGTCGTAGTCAACTGTATCAAAGGCTGCAGAAAGGTCTAGCAGTATGAGAATGGAGCACTCTTCTCTGTCTCTTGCCATGAGCAGGTGGTTGCATATTTGGATGAGGGCAGTTTCAGTCCTGTGATGTTTCCTGAAGCCAGACTGGAATAGTTCATAACTGTTGTTTTGTGGGATTTTGGCTTCTAGCTGGAGGTATACGGCTTTATCAATTACCTTACCCAGAAAGGGAAGGTTAGAGACAGGTTTGTAGCTGGTCATTTCATCTGGTTCCAGGGAGGGTTTTTTGAGGAGAGGTCTGATGATTCAAAGCAAGGAGGTCATGGCCCACTGGAAAGTCTATAAAAGGTAGAAGACCGAGAGCCCAATATAGTGTAGTACAGTGATTCCCAACCGCTGTGCCGCGGTACACTAGTGTGCCGCGGCATGGTGCCAGGTGTGCCGTCCAGTACGCTGGAGGGGGGAAGCAGCGCTAGAAGGAGGGGCAGTGGAGGCAGCGGTGGGGAGGGGGGAAATATCCCCCCCCTCCCTCACCTGGGACCCCTCCTTCTGCCTCTCTCCCCCTCCATTTAGCGGTGGCAAGTGCAGGGCGGCTCGGCGGCGGGGAGACATGCGCAGACTTACCACTTCTGCGTTCCAAGCGCCAGCAGCGTCATGTCGTCAGATCTCCGCCTTCAATGCCGCCCACTGTGCTTCCTGATTAGCGGAAGAGCAGTGGGCGGCATTGAAGGCGGAGATCTGACGACATGACGCTGCCGGCGCTTGGAACGCAGAAGTGGTAAGTCTGCGCATGTCTCCCCGCCGCCGAGCCGCCCTGCACTTGCCACCGCTAAATGGAGGGGGAGAGAGGCAGAAGGAGGGGTCCCAGGTGAGGGAGGGGGGGGATATTTCCCCCCTCCCCACCGCTGCCTCCACTGCCCCTCCTTCTAGCGCTGCTTCCCCCCCTCCTGGGCATCTATACTGGGGGGAACTAAATTAGCTTTACTGGGGGCAACTAAACTAGCTTTACTGGGGGCAACTAAACTAGCTATACTGGGCACTACCTACCTATGCTAGCTATGCTGGGCACTATGCTAGGTATGCTGGCACTATACTAGCTATACTGGGTACCATACTAGCTATCTGGGCACTATACTAGCTATACTGGGCACTTTACTGGCTATACTGGGGCACTACCTACCTATACTGGGGCACTACCTATCCATACTGGGGCACTATACTAGCTATACTGGGGCACTATACTGGGGTAACTATACTAACCATACTGGGGCAACTAAACTCCCTATACTGGGGCAACTATGCTAGCTATGCAGCCGCACCCCAGCCCCCCCCCCCCCCCATAGCCTGCTACACACGGCACTGTCCACTAGGTCGCGCAAACACCCGCGCGCGCCCCGCCGTTCCCCGGAGAAAAATATGGTCAGAAAGTGTTCCCCGGGCCGGAAAAGGTTGGGAATCACTGGTGTAGTATGTATTAAAAAGGGGGGATGTAATGTGAAGCGTAAGTATTATACTTACAAACCAGGGTTACCTCCAAGGCAACCACTGAAAAGGCAGGTGGGGAGAACAAGCCTGTCCCAACTCAGGATTAAGACGTCGCTCTCTGTGGATAGGAGGAAAACAAGCGTATGTCAGCCTTCCACCAAGGGTGGACTTCTAGATGCGCAGAGAATGTACAGAGGCACCGGTAGGATAAAAAGTCACTAAAATGTGACCTCTGAGGTGCCAAGCGATTACTTGACTCCGTGCTGTGTATCACTCCTGTTTATTGCCTGAGGAAGCGGGACCTTGCCTGCAAAACGCGTTGCAACTTTTTAGGGAGTATATGAATAAATTGTGTAATACTTTAATCCTACAGTAGACGTGTCTGTTTTGGGGTTGGCTGGTCCACCACCGCAGCCCAAACATTTTAAACGTTTTAGTGACTTTTTATCCTACCGGCGCCTGTTTGCATTCTCTGCGCACTGGAAAGTCTGGATTATAAAGGATCTCCTGGAGGGAGGAGGTAGAAGATAGGAGGCCAAATTTATTGCAGACTCTTTTCCATGTAATCATGGTATGGGGGGTAAAGGGGACCTTTAAATTTTACATCCCTTGGTAAAGTGACGTTTATCCAGAGTGAACCTGTTCAAGATAAGGGGGATAAAAGTGCATTCTCCAAAATAACCCATAGGGGAGAGTGTGTTTCAGTGTATATCATTAATAGAATGGGTGTTGCAGCTGAGGACAATTTTTACAGGCAACATGCTTCAGCCCTTAACTCCTCTGTTCTGTGAATTAGCCTATCAGTGTGTGGCTGAGCTTTTGCTTCTCCTGTATATTTCCACCGAGTAACAGAACCTACGATGGACTAGAATAACTCTAGCAAGACAGAATTTTGGCAGACTTATTTCATATAAAGGTGGTGTCCTGATAATGTGCAGCATTCAGTTAAAGACCTTCACTTCTGTATGACCAATTCTGTTAGAAACAGTTGTCTGCAGAGATTGCATGACTAAATGCTTGAAGTTTTGCATACCCTACAAACTGTGTTGATAGATGACCAGAAACCTCAATTTAAAAGGGTTTTTTATATACATTTAGTCATAAAGTGTACCTGTAATATTTAAACCATTTTCTATATTTGCACCTGTAGAGTCCTGGATTTTTCGAGGTTCTCAGTGCAAGAAGGCCTCCACATTCCTATCACCCTAAACAGTTAAGAAATCCAATTCCAGAATCTCTGTGGCTTCTTAGATTGGGCTTTTAAACAGCCGGAGGTAGGACTTAGAGCTAAAAAAAAAAAGAGCCAGATTTAGTTCCATGTAGAGAAAGTCCTCAATGCAAAAGGGCCTCCTGACTCCTAACAATTTAGAAAATTCCAATTCCAGGATCTCGGTGGTCGGCTTCGGCTCTTTGGGCTGTTAAACAGCTGGGGGTAGGACTTACAGCTAAATGGAGCAAGACTTTGTTGCATGTTGAGAAAGTCTTGTATGTAGTACACCTGGGGAGCTATCAATCGGAAGATTAGCACTGGTACTAGCAGCCACCGCAGGGTGCCAGCACTTTGGCAGCTTTACGAGTCTGATTCTGTAATCTAACAGGTTCATGTTACAGGTCTTGGGGTTGTATACAACATTTTCTAACTGGTGGCACAAGCTATGTTGCGCTGGGCAGGAGATTGCATGCCATCTCTTTGGACGTTGCATTCACCATTCATCTGCATGCACATGTGCCATCCAATCAGCACTGCAATCAATCACAATGTGGCGATTGAACACGTACAGGAAATTATTACTATAGTTATTTGGTGTCCTGAATCATAAACACAGAAAGTTGTGTAGAGCCCATGCCCACCCTGATAACCGCATTTGTGTTCTTAGTCTACTTAAAGTGGCATATGACCTTCCTTATAAACCATGGCAATTGCTTGGTCCTGCTGATCCTATGGCTTCAATTCACGAAGGGCTGTTCGGTAAAAGAAAAAATTGGTAAAATACCGCATTCGATTTTTTTTAGACTTTTTTTTTTTTTCCAAATTCAATTACATAATACCCATGTTGTAATAGTCTGGTAATATACCGAAAAATGTTGCTTTAATTCACTGAGACTTTATCAGTAATGTAGAAGTCTCACCAGCTGTGAAGTAGGTCTCTGCAACAAGCTGTGATTCTTCTACTGGTGGTCTGCATTCCTGCTTTCAGTCTCGTGACAGCTTAGTAAAAGGATTTTCCGGCACCCCTTTAGATGTGCATGCATGCCACTAGACGGCCCTCGTCTGTGTATCAGAATATAGATCTGCACATCTAAAGGGAGATAGAAAAGCCTTTTTAAATGGCTGTTTCTCCTGCTCCGTGGTTCTCATGTCCCGCCCAGCAGTGCATCGGATCAAATGGGGTGAGTAGCAGGGCCTGGTGGCTCTTTCTATTGGCTGCTTTAGTCTGTCACTTTTACTGCATGCTGATCACTAGTTACTGACAGGTCCAGGCTGGAGATAAACGCCAAACATTTTTACTTGTTTTACTGAATGCTCTAATCTTGTGAATTGACATTAGTTGAGGTATTTACAACACAAGTCTGTAATTTAACTCCCTAGTCAGCATTTTTACTTTTCAATGCTGTTAAAGCCTTACTGAATTAGTGTTTGGGAAGATGTTCGGTAAAATCTGTTTTTTTTGTTTTTTTATTACTGAATGTGGCAATGCTTAGTGGATTGAAGCCAATGACTCCAATACTTTGAAGGATACTTAACCCCAGCCAAAGCTAAAGAAGGTCACTACAGAGAAATGTTCCTGCTGGAGCCACATACCTCTGTGCTTTGTACTTATTACTCTACTCATTGAAAAATTAGAATTTTGACTAATCGTCAGATTTTCAAACAGGAAAAGGCAGGCTTGCTATGTTGTTCCCTCCCATACCCACCTCCTCTCCGCCTCAAATATACACCTTCTGACGAAAGCATGAGAATTTTTTTTTACAACTAAATTAAGTGAATAATCTTTCTACAGTTGCAATGACGTTAATAGACAAGCATACATTTTTATCCACCTTTGGTAATTTAGCAAGTTTTCATTCATTTTTCCCAATTAATAAGAAGCTCCATTGAACTGACTTCGCTGCCTAGCGATATATCTAGCAAGATATAACACTACTACAAAGGAAAATAGGAACGCAAAAATTCCATTAAAAGAAGCTCACGCAGTGCCTTGTGTGGCAATCAGAGCTCTATCTTCAGGTGGTTAGCCCTGCTGAATAGGTTTGAAGAGGCCTAGCTCCGGGCTTTACAACAGGTTATCTCATCATAACTGTCCCCTCTATTTCCAATCCAAAACCTCTGCTGTTCAATTTGACATTTGCCCCGTGTGTTTTCATCACCTCACTCTGTTTTTTTCTCTCAGGCAAATCTGGAAGTCAGTCACTTGGAAAAGACAGGTCTGTTTCTCGTCCCCTTTGACCCCATCATTTGCATATAATTGCTGTCCGACTGTGAATCGCATTAACCCTTTGCTGGGCTCTGGAGCGGACAGATATTATTTGCTTTGTCGGGAGTATATGATTCTGTCATTTTTACTGCTTTCACCTCTTTAGTGCCGTATTTTATTTAATAGTTGCTCATTTTGTTTCATTTTTCTATCATCATTATTATTTTAGTTTTTAAAAGGAAAGTCAAGTGAGAGGGATATGGAGGCTGCCATATTTGTTTCCTTTTAAACAATACCAGTTGCCTGGCTGTCCTGCTGGTCTCTTTGGCTGCAGTAGTGCCTGAATCACACAACCGAAACGAGCATGCAAATAATCTAGTCAGATTTTTTTTGTCAGAGCACCTGATCTGCATGCTTATTCAGCTATTAAAAAGAAATCAATATGGCAACTTCCATATCCCTCTCAATTCAGTTTCCTTTTGACCGCTTTGCATCCAGTTTTGACAGTTTAGCGATGTCCTTATTTAATCAGAAATAACTTTATCCCTACTTATGACACAGAAATGAAATATTTTTTTTTTTCCAAGACAAACTAGGCTTTCATTGTATGCCTTTTTTTCTCTTAAACAATTTTGTTTTCTATGAATTTTAATAAGAAAACGAGGGAAAAAAAAACATTTCTCAGTTTTACCAATTCCAGCTTAAAAATAAAGTGCTACTGTAATGCTACAGAGTGTATTTTTCACTATGAACTGAGGAAAAAAAATTATTTTTAATGGTAAAAATCAATCTCATTAGCTCAGGAAACATATATTCCCGTTCACCAATGAGTGCTGCATCAGATAGTACCAGAAATGTGCACAGGAGCAAGCCTAGTCCTGCACAGCACTGCTTCTGCTACAAGACGTATATCTACTGACTCGTGGCTTAGATGAAGTCACAGAGGATGTAGATATACTGTAGTGGTGGATAAAGTGGTTAAGGTCCAGTGCACATTTAGGTGTTGCTGAGCTGGTTTCAGCCACATGTATCAGTGTGCAATACAGTACATAAACTGCATGTACTGTATTTCTGTGCACAATACAGTGCTGTCCTGTTCAGTGTGGTTCAACGAAGCAGTGTAGGTGCTTCATGTTTCTGTAAAACGCACACCCGCCTGCGTTGTATAGAAACATGAGTGTGCCTGGGCCTTTATTTATTATTTTTTCCTGATAAAGATGCTTTGAGCATTGAAAGTGAGAACCTAGACAAATGTTTAGTAATGCAGAGATAAATGGGCATTCTCCAGTGACTTCCAGGCAATGGTGCAGTAGATATGCAATGCTCAAACTGATGCACAGCTAATGGAAAACATCCATTTGTGGCTGAGAACCACTGATTGTTAGGAATAGAGGCAATCATCCAGTCATCAAATGGTCGTTCCAAATGGCCAATCTACCCAATAAATGTTCATGTCTGTAGGGATGGTATGGAGTGACCTGAAAACCAATCATCACTTTGTTGTTCTTCACTTAAAGAGACACTGAAGCGAAAACAAAATGATGATATTATGATTTGTATGTGTAGCACAGCTAAGAAATAAAACATTAAGATCAGATACATCAGTCTAATTGTTTCCAGTACAGGAAGAGTTAAGAAACTCCAGTTGTTATCTCTATGCAAACAAGCCATTAAGCTCTCCGACTAAGTAAGGGCTGGTTCAGACGGACGCTTGCGGAGCGTTTACCGCAAGCGTTCGGACCGTCGCGGTAAACGCTCCCATTCAAGTGAATGAGAGCGTTTACACCAAGCTTTTGCGCGCTTTTACCCGAACGCGGCGTTCGGGTCCCGATTTTCGCGAGCGTTCGGGCTGCCCCTGGAAGCAACATGTAGCTTCCAGGGAGCGGCCAACCGCGACGGCTAATGTTCCCCTACGGGAAAAAAAAACCGCAACAGCATCACGACGCGACCGAAGGCTACTGAAAGCCTGACCGCTCAGCCGCCGCAACGCCCCCAGACGCGACGCTACGCAGACGTCCGTCTGAACCAGCCCTTAGTCATGGAGAGGGCTGTTATCTGACTTTTATTATCTCAACTGTAAGTGAACTGTTTACTTTTTTCTCTGCCAGAGGAGAGGTCATTACTTCACAGACTGCTCTGAAAGAATCATTTTGAATGCTGAGTGTTGTGTAATCTGCACATATTAGAGAATGATGCAATGTTAGAAAAAACACTATATACCTGAAAATAAAAGTATGAGAATATTTTCTTTGCTGCTAATCTTCTAGTAATTAATCATAGTACACAACCAATTCACTATATCATATTTTTTTTTCGCTTCAGTGTCTCTTTAAAGGAGTCATCAATTAAATTATGCTACCCCCAGTACTACTTACCCGGGGCTTCCTTCAGCCCTTGGCAGCCGCCTATTGTAGTCTAAAAGGTGCATACACACGCACTACAGAAGCAAACGACGGGTCCGTCAGCACCTCCAGCTGGGCGGGTTTTCAGCAGACTGTAGTGCGTGTGTACGCACTGTCGGCGGAATGATAAGGCTGTTCCTGAACGATCCGCTGGGCCCAGTCCGCCGACAGTGCGTACACACGCACTACAGTCTGCTGAAAGTCCGCGCAGCGGGAGGGTCCGACGGACCCGTCGTTTGCTTCTGTAGTGCGTGTGTATATTCACCTTTAGGCTAATTTTTGGAATGTGGGAGGAAGCCCGAATGCCCAGAGGAACCCCATGCAGATACATTGAGCAAGTAAAAACTCTGTGCGGATATTGATGTTTTGGATATTAGTAATCATTAGCAAAATGTTCCCCATCCCCTTCTTGCACCTCTGACACTGTGGTTGTCCTTGGCAGGTTTTGGTGCACCCTATCAATTGTTATATATAGAGTGTTGGGGGGAGGGGGGCATGGAAAACTTGCACTGGGGCCCATAGCTACACTACTGTATCTGAGTAAAACAGTGCCACTGCCTATGGCAAACACTGCTAGAATTACTTCCCCCTCCCAGCATCCTTTCTTGTGTACATTTGTTATGGTTTCCTGTATTTTTTGGCACTGGATATTGCCAAAGTTACTATTTTTTTGGAAATATCTCTTATTTTTTCTTTGTATGCTATTCTACCCATACATGGTACAATAAAAATGTTTGTTTTCGTTTGAATAAAACGATCGAATCAAATGAAAGTTGAAAAGAATCTTTTCTTCTTTTTCCGACCAAGAAAAACGAACGATTATCCCGTTTTTTCAATAAAAATCCAATCGGACATGTTGGAAAAATCTTTTTATTCGATCTAACAGAATAATCGAACTAAATTATCTAATTGAAAAAAAAAGTACCATGTATGGGCATCATAAAGCTAATCTGTCCACCTATCACTAACTTGCCACTCCGATCCTAACCTTCTCCTCATGACTCCTAATACTATTCTCCCCCCTCCCCATGCCTTCACCCCTCTAGATAGGCCGCTTCTCCCCACACACAATAAGTGGTGGAAACCATGACCTTGTTGCCAATACACTGCTTGTCCTTCCTGGGACCATTTTTGCTGGATATGAACTACTGTAAACCAGAAACCCTACAAAATCTCCTGTTTTGCAGAGGATGTGACCCCAGTCATTGAGGCATCGGGCCTTTGTCAAAGTCACCCAGATCCTTACGCTTGCCTAGTTTTCCAGCTTCCAGCCCATCGCCTTCCAGAACTGACTGCTCAGTCGCTGCCTAATCTGTCCCAACCCTTTGTCAGGTGCCATTGTAACGAGATAATCAATGTTATCCACTCCACCTGTCACTGGTTGTTACATTGTATCTGATCAGCGGATATCCAGACAGCATGTGGCGTCCCAGCGGTTGTCACTTACTGCTGTGACTTTTAGTTTAGTATCTGCCAGGAAAGCCCATCTGCCGGCCTCTGGCCTAGGAGGCCTGCAAAAAAAATGGCCCACTGGTTACCTGTAGATTGCCATCTCGGGTTCCCAGACGGAGCTGTCTCCCCGTGATGCTGCCGTGAGACGGGTGAGTGACTCCCTCTGAAGCAGAAACAGAATGTACTCTGGAATTGAAAGGCATTATAGAGACACAAGTTATTATATTACTTCTGCTAGTACTGGCATCCCAGCAGGAATTCATTTGTTGCTGGTGTTGACATGAAGCACAATGCTTGTAACATCGCACCGGCAAGATGAAACTGGTCACTGGAAGCCTCGGCATTAACCCCGTGGCAATCACCGCATTCCCCTCCTGCCCACCAATCGCTGAACGAGAAGCTGGCAGAGCCGAGATCTTATTAGAAAAATGAAATGTACCTGTTAAATAATTGTTTTTTCGTCCAAGCAGGTCTCTGCGGCTGCTACTTTTAAACATAATGTCAGAAATAATTACTTTCGGCTACAGGGCCCAGCATGTCATTTCTCAGTGCAAATGGAGCTTATATAATAGACTGGACATCTCTGTTATTGCCTTGTAAAAAACCCTTAATTTGTTAAATGAAAAATATCACTAGAAGATGAGTTGTGCGGCTTAGCCTTCTGTTAAAGTTGCTTGTAATTTATATGATCGCTGTGGAATTGTGATGTCATTGTTTAGGGCTGTGGGCATGAGATGTGACCAGCGGTTACACGCAGTCATGGCTGGACAGTGTGACATTTACGGATGCCGCTAATTGTTGTACTCATAGGGACTGATTTACTAACTTATCTTCAGTGCCATAAGTGATCCAGAAAACCTGAATTGCATTTTTCAAAAATGGCTTGCTAATGAAACTGTTCTTTTTGGTGAGAAATAAGCAATCCCTTTAATTAAGTTGCAACATTTTTAAGATTCATGGCAAACATAGTTTCAACGTGCTTACCTTGTTTAAGAGCATACAAATGTGCGGCTACTCACCCGTGATCCCTACAGACACTGGCACATTCATTGGGAGGGATCAGACCTGATGTCAGTAGTTCAATTAGTTCAGATGTGGAAAATAAGGAACAATTGTTCCTGCTCTTCATCTGATTGCCCATGAAGGAAAAGGTGTGTCTGTATGACTGACTCCTTCCTGGGTAGGTACCAGCTTGAAGGCTTTGAACTCTGATCTACTATGTAAAAGGTGGGGTCTTTAACGCCACCAATATCTCGACTTTCCTCTCTCTCTATTGCCAGACTCTCGTTATCTCCAGACTCTCATTATCTCACTCTCTATTGCCAGACTCTCTCATTATCTCCAGACTCTCTCTCATTATCTCACTCTCTATTGCCAGACTCTCTCATTATCTCCAGACTCTCTCTCATTATCTCACTCTCTATTGCCAGACTCTCATTAACTCCAGACTCTTTCTTGTTATCTTCAGACTCCTTCTTGTCTCATATGCTCTAGACCAGAGGTAGGGAACCTATGGCTCAGGAGCCAGATGTGGCTCTTTTGATGGCTTTAGGGGTTTATTCACTAAGCTACACTGCTCAAGCAGAGCTGTTAGTCGGTATTTCTCCTGTCTGGCTCTTGGGGAAAATGCTGATGTTACTGAAACCCAAGAGAAGCTGAAGATGTGCCTGACGCTTCCACTGCTCAGCGGATCAAATGTATAAACATCACCATGGCAATAGGGATGTGAGCCCTCTGCTGCACATGGACAATGTGCCAGTTTGAAACATATTGTATGGCTCTCTCGGAATTACATTTTAAAATGTGGCGTTTATGCCTCTCACGGCCAAAAAGGTTCCTGACCCCTGTGCTAGACTCTCTCCTTATTATATCCAGACTCTCTCCTTATTATATCCAGACTCTCTCTGGTTATCTCCAGACTCTCTCTGGTTATCTCCAAGCTCTTTATCTTCAGACTATTTAATTGAAATAGCAAGAAGTTTTAAATCAGGATGATACCATTTATTGGCTAACTACAAATGAATAAGAATGAACACGCTTTCGGCCTTGCAGCCTTTGTCAGGTTTACATCCTGTTAGTTTGCAAGCTGGTGGTACAGACAGCTGTACCACCAGCTTGCAAACTAACAGGATGTAAACCTGACGAAGGCTGCAAGGCCGAAAGCTTGTTCATTCTTATTCATTTGTAGTTAGCCAATAAATGGTATCATCCTGATTTAAAACTTCTTGCTTTTACTGATGGCTAACACGGTACAATACCCTACTGCTACTACTATAATTGAAATAGAGGAATCTGACAGATGGGGAGAGAGATTTAGGACAAAAACAAATCACTATAAATTAAAAATATTATTCCTGTTCAATGCCCAACCCAGGGACAGTTTGTGGCATTCACCTTTTGCATACTTGGAAACAAGAAAAGTAGGTTCTACAATACGGTTGCACCACCAAGCATGTAAAAGGATACACAAACAGTATTCATAATATTTTGAAAATGCAATAAAACCTAAAAGCAGGATATTCCATATGAGTCCTGGAACCTCCTCCGTGCAGATCTGCCAATAATAACAATCACACTGTGAGACTCCTTATATTACGATGAGAACAAAATGCACTGAAGTAAATGCTGCCTGTGCCACAGTTATCAAATAGGGTTGAATAAATAATCTGGGACTTAAAGAATATATTGAAACTCAAAAAATAAAATATAAACGACTGTAAAGTGCAATAATAGGTATTATTAGCACGACGATGTACGATTTGGTCAGTGGGGTGTATACATACAAGTACATTAAGTGTTGCATGCGCAAACAGTTGAAATTTCGCAAAATACGTAACGCGAGTTATGTAAATAGCAACATAAATGTTAAGTGTATAAAGCAAGTTACTCTGTTATAAATTAGGCATTACATAGTTTTGTATGACGTCTGGTAATCTTTACGTGCGCTGTACGTGCATATGAAGTTTACTGTAGTTTGCTCTACTTTAGTGAATATAGTCCAATATGGGCTAAAGGGAAACTAGGTTGTGGGCTGCCTAATAAGAGGGATGCTGGGGAGACGGAGGTAGCCAGGGCGGTTTATTGGGCAGGGCAACCGCCCTGGGCACAGACCGGCAAGTAGAAGAAGGGGGGGGGGCGCAGGCAGAAGGACATAACCGCTAGGGATCTGGTGTTGCGTGGTGTAGCCAATTGGAAGAAGATGATTACCAGCTCGATCACCTTCCTTAACGACACCTGGGCTGCCTGCGTCCAATGTCATGTCATCATCACGTCACCACTGCATGATGACACCTGATGTCCTGTAGCGGTACTATAGGTACCGCAGTGTGCAGCGCCCATGGAGCAGTCGGCTTTCTGGGCTTTCTTTGCCTGTGTGTTCTCCTGGTCCCTGCTTCCTCCTGAATGAGCGGCTGGTCACTAGTAAGTAGGCAGATCAACTTGTGACCTGTGGCTGGGTGATTGTCCCTAAAGAGTAAGGGTTCACGAGTCCATGGGATGGGGGGGGGGGGGAGGTGCAATTTTTACACCTTTGCCCTGGGTGCTATTTAGCCTAGAAACTGCCCTGGTAGATAAGCCTGACACTAAAAAGGGGAAAACTGCCCGACACTAAGGAGAAGATCTGCCTGACACCATTAGGATGAGTTAGGTGGGATTATTTGCCATCTGCCATCATTGGTATTATTCATATATCATTGCCTGTAATTGGTATAATCTGCCTGCCATAACTGTTTCAGCTATTTGCCTGTCATTGGTATTCTGTGCATATCATTGAAACTTGCCTGTCATTTACTGATATCTGCATGTCATTAATATCTGTCATTAGGTTTATTTGCACATTGCTGTATCCTGGTTATATGTATTACCTGAATGTCATTAAAATTAGCCAGACTATGGTATTCGGATTAAAAAGAGGCTTTTAAATGACAGGTGTAGCAACCATGAGGCCCACCGATGACAAAGGCAGCAACCACGAGGTTCCCTGATGACAGATGCAGCAACCATGAGACCCTCAAACGTCAAATGCAGCAACCATGAGGCCCCCCAAATGTCAGACGAAGAAACTATGAGGCCTTTCAATGACAGATACAACAACCATGAGGCCTTTCAATGACACATACAGCACTCATGAGGCCCCCTAAGTGTCAGATGCAGCAACTAGGAGGCCCCCAAATGACAAAGGCAGCAACCATGAAGTGCCAAGATGACAGACACAGCTACTAGAAGATACACAAAATAAACAAAGCAACCATGAGGCCCCAAAAAGACAAACACAGCAACCAGAAGGCCCCCAATTTACAGATGCAGCAACCAGGAAGCACCCAAAGAAAAAATGCTGGGAGATCTTACAAACTCTATGCAAATAAGGGTTTATATAGTTGTAGAACAGTAAATTGCAATTGAGAACATAAGTAATTCAGAAAACCTGGACTGGATTTTACAAGAATAGCCGTTTAGTAGGTGACAAATACTGTATTTGCATACAGCAATAGGAAGTGCGCTGGACGTCAATATATTGTAATAAAAAGGTTTTTATTTAGACCTCTATGTCTTTGGACAATCTCTAAAATCACTAGGATCACACACATATACATTCACACATAGAGCGTGCTGGTTCCCCTAAAAAAGTTCTCAAACCACGTGGTCAATTGATCAGGACTAATAATAAATATCATATAGAGAAAATCGCAAACATTTGTATACATACAATTTAAAATAGCAGCAAGATTCTGGAAACAAAATTATACAAGGATTTATTGGGATTTTCTGTTCTCCTTATTTCTCCCAAATTGATTGCTCACTGGTTGGTCAATATTTACAACTACTATATTGCTGGCAAATTTTGCACTGCTATGTTGCACTACTGCATTCCAGCAGATATTGCACAGTCCCTGTTAATGGTAATATGTGGCTGTTTAGCCTGTCAGCTGTAAAAGTTCCGGCTTGTGCGAGATGGCACTACTTCCCAGTCTATACCACAGGTCTCACCACTTCCCGTGATACTGTCCGGATATAACTTACAAGTTATGCGTCTTCAGCGGTATTTTGCAGGTTTGTTACCTCCACATGGATCTGCCTAGATCACGCCGCTACGGTAGTTCACTCCGAGCCTGCGGTGTTCACTCTCGCCGGGTTCAGCTGCGACTTCCGGTCCTCCACTCTTGAGACGTGACGTCACCTCCTAGTGCGTCTCACTCAAGATACTCTGGCTGTTTCCTTGCGCTCCACCTTCCACAGTCGTCTATGCTCGTTTCAGACTATTGAAACTTGGTGGGCAGCAGACGGATTGGCCGTACTACAGTCAAAGCGGGGTGCCCCTACAACTGTTCTAGTACTCGATTGACATGTTTCAACGGCACGGCCGTCTTCTTCAGAATCTGGAGGCCGGTGTGAAGTCGCCATTGATATATACAGTTGTACTGTATTTGCAACTACCACCTGGGTCAGATCAGAATATACTTACTGTGGTTTCCTATGGACCATAACTATGTCTTATAAATAAGTAAAATGGAAAAGCTTCACCAGGCATTCCTATGTAGCAGGTCCTCAGCGGCAGCCCCAGTCATACAGCAACAGGATCCTCAGTCCTCCTGTTTGGATGTTCTTAATTAGTGTTCCTGGCATCAGTTTCAGTCTCTTGGCAGCCACAGTAAAAAGTAATCCTGATGCTTCGGGCTTTTGTCATTTCCATTCTAGATTCCCATGTTCCTTTTCAATGGCCCACCAGTGCCACACAAAGCTCTTTCCAAGGCTGTCCTTCCATGGTGTATATATACAGTTACTCACTGACAATTCAATTAGGCACTGGGCTTATGTACTGGCAATTAACCATTTGTACTTTCCCAATCAGAAAATCTTACATTGCCGCATTATCACCTGTTTGGCTCAGATTCCTTCTTCTGCATTTACTTTACGCATAGCCTTTTTCAGGGTATTCAACTTTAAAGGGTATAGTGACTTTTAAAAGGTTTAGTATTTATTAAGTTGTATACTAAAAAAATTAAAATATCACAAATTAGAATGTGACTTTTTAGAGCTCAGTTGACCTTACAAATAAAAGTAATGCTTGGTTTACTATGAAAATATAAGGAATGACTAGATGAGTTCCACATAGGGCTCAATTATTAGTCACTAGGACTGGGGACTTTGCTTCTCTGAGACTACAGGAGATCCCTAACTTACAATCATCTGGAATGGAACAGGTTTGTAAGTTGGGTCCTGTGTTAAAGCAGGCTTGTCACCATAAAAATCAAATTTCAACAGCAACTGGTCTGAGTGTATTAAGTTATAAAGATGCTAATCCTGCATTCAAAACTTTTTCTGCTGTTATGGTTTGGAGTTATCACATACTTAAGGAGCACTGGCCCTTTAGTAGTCAGTGCCAAACAGTTGCATGCTGGGGGTTCTTTTTATCTATAATATATTCCTCCTCTTCCATTTATTTCCCTGCCTAACTGCTTATCTGATACCTGATCCCCTGCTCACTTGTGTTTACAAGCAAGGCTGAGGTGACTCAGTGATTGGAGAAGAAAAGAAAAAAAAAAAGATAAGGGCAGAATTGACATCAGTATATAGCCTCAGCTGTGGGCAAAAGACATGGTCCCCACCAGGAACAGAATTCTCTTCATTTACTATGTAAAATTCACTGAGATCAAAACGTGGACAGTATAATACATGTGTTCTGTAAGTAGATTCAGTATTTATCTACTTATATACAGTGGAGGAAATAATTATTTGACCCCTCACTGATTTTGTAAGTTTGTCCAATGACAAAGAAATGAAAAGTCTCAGAACAGTATCATTTCAATGGTAGGTTTATTTTAACAGTGGCAGATAGCACATCAAAAGGAAAATCGAAAAAATAACCTTAAATAAAAGATAGCAACTGATTTGCATTTCATTGAGTGAAATAAGTTTTTGAACCCTCTAACAATAAAAGACTTAATACTTAGTGGAAAAACCCTTGTTTGCAAGCACAGAGGTCAAACGTTTCTTGTAATTGATGACCAAGTTTGCACACATTTTAGGAGGAGCGTTGGTCCACTCCTCTTTGCAGATCATCTCTAAATCCCTAAGGTTTCGAGGCTGTCTCTGTGCAACTCTGAGCTTGAGCTCCCTCCATAGGTTTTCTATTGGATTAAGGTCCGGAGACTGACTAGGCCACTCCATGACCTTAATGTGCTTCTTCTTGAGCCACTCCTTTGTTGCCTTTGCTGTATGTTTTGGGTCATTGTCGTGCTGGAACACCCATCCACGACCCATTTTCAGTTTCCTGGCAGAGGGAAGGAGGTTGTCGTTCAGGATTTCACGATACATGGCTCTGTCCATTTTCCCTTTAATGTGATTAAGTTGTCCTGTGCCCTTAGCAGAAAAACACCCCCAAAGCAAAATGTTTCCACCCCCATGCAGGCGGTGTTTTGGGGGTCATAGGCAGCATTTTTCTTCCTCCAAACACAGCGAGTTGAGTTAATGCCAAAGAGCTCTATTTTGGTCTCATCAGACCACAGCACCTTCTCCCAGTCACTCACAGAATCATTCAGGTGTTCATTGGCAAACTTCAGACGGGCCTCCACATGTGCCTTCTTGAGCAGGGGGACCTTGCGAGCCCTGCAGGATTTTAATCCATTGCGGTGTAATGTGTTTCCAATGGTTTTCTTGGTGACTGTGGTCCCTGCTAATTTGAGGTCATTCACTAACTCCTCCCGTGTAGTTTCAGGATGCTTTTTCACCTTTCTCAGAATTATTGACACCCCACGAGGTGAGATCTTGCGTGGAGCCCCAGAGCGAGGTCGATTGATGGTCATTTTGTGCTCCTTCCATTTTCGAACAATCGCACCAACAGTTGTCACCTTCTCTCCCAGCTTCTTGCTAATGGTTTTGTAGCCCATTCCAGCCTTGTGCAGGTCTACAATTTTGTCTCTGACATCCTTGGACAGCTCTTTGGTCTTTCCCATGTTGGAGAGTTTGGAGTCTGCTTGATTGATTGATTCTGTGGACAGGTGTCTTTTATACAGGTGACTAGTTAAGACAGGTGTCCTTAATCAGGGTGACTAATTGAGTAGAAGTGTCTAACCACTCTGTGGGAGCCAGAACTCTTAATGGTTGGTAGGGGTTCAAAAACTTATTTCACTCAATGAAATGCAAATCAGTTGCTATCTTTTATTTAAGGTTATTTTTTCGATTTTCCTTTTGATGTGCTATCTGCCACTGTTAAAATAAACCTACCATTGAAATGATACTGTTCTGAGACTTTTCATTTCTTTGTCATTGGACAAACTTACAAAATCAGTGAGGGGTCAAATAATTATTTCCTCCACTGTATGTGTTTTTTTCCCTGGCATAGTATGGCTAAACCTACATCTTTAAACATGATGAAACAGGGATAAATGATTTTACTTTCAGTCAACTGTGTTGACTAATTTTTTTTGGGTTGTTTACACTGCACGTTTTAAGAGTTTTAAACTACCTTTAACAGTTTATACAATACTGTAACATTTAAAGCCAATGTGTACCGATTAAAAAAGTCACCTAAGGAGAGGGAAGGCTCGGTCCTAATGAGACTTCCCTCTCCTCTCCCGATGCCCGGTCCCGCTCACGATCCCACGTTACAGTATTCGACCAGTTCGGTCAAATACTGCCACTTCGGGAGCACTCGGGCTCCCGAGGAAGGGCCGCTCCATACTGCGCATGCGCAAGTGCCCACTATGACGCACTCGCGCGGGTCTATGACACACTCCCGCGTGCACAGTATGGAGCGACCCGTCTTCGGGAGCCCGAGTGTTCCCGAAGACTTCCGAAGTCCCCCGCGGCGGGGGATTTGAACGGAGGATCCACCGGGCACCGGGAGAGGAGAGGGAAGGCTCATTAGGACAGAGCCTTCCCTCTCCTTAGGTGAGTATCTGACTTTTTTTTTTTTTTTACTCGGTACCCATTCACTTTAACAACAAAAATGTCACAAAAACAGTAGTGTATATTTTGTACATGAAGACAACTTTATTTGCGTCTCTGAAACATTGTAGCTCGAGTTGTTTGTAATTAGGGGACGACCTGTATTCTACTATGACAATAAAGCAGCGCTCAGGGGTGGGGGGCAGCTATTTGAAAAAGACTGCATGTTGCTATATAAAAAAAAGTATTCTTCCAATAGTAAAGCAATATATACGTAATGAAAAAACTGTAAAACTAAACATTTCATTTAAAGAGAACAACTAATGTACCTTTAAGAAATGATAACGTTGTTTTGGCATGTTCTAATTGGAAGTGATTGCTTTAAAGAGAAACCGTAACCAAGAATTGAACTTTATCCCAATCAGTAGCTGATACACCCTTTCCCATAAGAAATCTATTCCTTTTCACAAACGGATCATCAGGGGGCTCTGTATGGCTGATTTTGTGGTGAAACCCCTCCCACAGTGTGATGTCAGCACCTCACAGCACAGAGATACTGACATCACAATGTGGGAAATAACAGCTGTTTAAAAACTGCAAAAAAAGCAAGCAACATCTCCTTCCAGTGGCATCACCTGCAAGCAGTAAGAATGTCACCATGTGATAAATGTCAGAATGTAAATCAGGGAGAGGAAAGATTGAGCAAACACTGACTAAATCATTTATAAATAATTAATGTAAAAATTGAGCACTTTTATATTACATTATTATTTCACTGGAGTTCCTCTTTAAAGAGACTCTGTAACAAAATGTTCAGCCTTATTTCTACTATCCTATAAGTTCCTATACCTGTTCTAATGTGGTCTGGCTTACTGCAGTCTTTCCTAGTTGCACAGTGGCTGTATTATCTCTGTTATATAATCTAATCTTCTTTCCTTTGTCAGCTCAGGCAGGAATGTGCTGCTCTGCTATGATAGGTAGAAGTTATATACACCCTCTCCACGCCCCCTCCAGGCTCTGTATGAGTCACAGACTGAGCTTCTCTGTTTGTGAACACTGCCTAAAACTGGCAATTACAAGCCAGGATTGCAGCAGGGAGTGGCAGAAACAGCAAAGAAGGGCCCAGGAGAACATAATGAATAGAATGGTATGCTTTTTATTGTAAGAATTTCAGACTACAGATTCTCTAACCATCCTGGGACCACCTAACGCCGATGGGCATGGCCGTGGCGGCAGCCCCAGGACCGCCTAATGCCGATCGGCGTTAAGTCCTGGGGCTGCATTTTGCAGATCGTGTGTAGGCTGCGCACGTATCTCCTGCTTGGGTGGCGGAACTCCGCCCCGCCTTCAGTCTCCGAGCGACTATCGCCACTCCGGAGACTGTTAGGCAGCGAAACTGCCATCTTTACAGTTAGTACAGCGTTAGTACTAATCTATACTGCAGCACCTACCTACCTACCTAGTCTATACTGCAGCACCTACCTACCTACCTAGTCTATACTGCAGCACCTACCTACCTACCTAATCTATACTGCAACAACTACCTACCTACCTAACCTATACTGCAGCACCTACCTACCTAACCTATACTGCAGCACCTACCTATCTAAGCTATATTGCAGCACCTACCTACCTAATCTATACTACAGCACCTACCTACCTACCTAATCTATACTGCAACAACTACCTACCTACCTAACCTATACTGCAGCACCTACCTACCTAACCTATACTGCAGCACCTACCTACCTAACCTATACTGCAGCACCTACTTACCTACCTAATCTATACTGCAGCACCGACCTACCTAAACTATACTGCAGTCACCTACCTAACTTATACTGCAGTCACCTACCTATCTAACCTATACTGCAGTCACTTACCTACCTAACCTATGCAGCAGACACCTACCTATCTAACCTATACTGGGGGCATCTACCTATCTAACCTATACTGCAGGCACCTAGCTAATTAACACATACTGGTGGCACCTACGTAGCTAACCTATATTGTGGGCACCTATACCTGGCTCCACTGGGGGGGGGGGGGGGTTGCAGATATCATAGACTATTAATGCATTTTGTAGAAACTGATTTTTTGCAGGTGTACAGCATCTTTGTGTGCAGCATCTTGCAAAGATTTTTTTTATCTGATGGGGGGTTCCGCTCAATAGAATAGACTGTGTAGAGTATGGCTCTCATATTACATGGAAGGGGGTACAATTGGTCTGTGATCTTTCATTTTCCAAAGACTTTTATCTGATATGTGTACCCACCTTAATACAGGTCCTGCTAAATAAAGCACTTACAATCAGGGAAGCCTCATTAGGATGCAGAGGCTTCTCTTTCCTTAGGTAAATGTGATTTTTGCATTGTTTTATAGCTCAGGTTCTCTTTAACCCTTTAGCAGCCACATCTGGAAAACCATATGCGCACTGCAGGGCCACTTTTTTACCCCCTCCAGCCTGGCATGCTATGCGGAGCGGCAGGGTGCCCTGTCATATTTACCTGCTCCAGATGGTGGACTGGCTCTCCTCCCCCTCCATCGAGTGACCACTGTAATGTCGAGAATCCTGTCCACCACCCATCTTCTACCACTGAGTGGCGCTGCAACGCTGACACCATCCTCTGGGTCCAGATCACCTCATGTCATATGATCAGGACATGGAACAGGATGTCAGCGTTACAGCGGTCGCTGGATGGAGGGGGAGGAGAGCCGATCCAGCGTCTGGAACAGGTAAATATGAAGCGCTCCCTGCACCGCTCTGCATGGCTGCATTAGGCAGCCCGAGATTACCTGGCTAAGGATGCTAGCTACACACCATACAATTTACTGTTAGATTTACCTGCATGATAGATTTTTTCCAACAAATGTATCTGGCAAGTAGATCTAACAGAAAATTGTAGTTACCTCACTCAAGATTATACAAGCAAGGCTGCTAAAAGGTTAACCCTTTAGGGATCGGCTGCCTAACCCCCCTTAAGGACCAGGTCATTTTACATGGGGGGGGGGGGGTCAGGCAGCCGGATCCCCACTATAGATAGCTGGGTGTGGCCAGGTGTCCCCCACATTGTCAGCAGCCTTTACTCACCTCCCAGGCTCCAGCGATGAGCAGCTCTAGCCCTCTCCGCTTTGGCTGTGTATTCTCACTCTCACTACTGTTACGTTCCGGGTTGCAGCTTGATGACGTCATTAAGCCGGGACCCGACACTTACTGTACGTCAGATCGAGTGGGGATGCCGGCCAAATCGGAAAGGAGCGACGTTTGCCAGGGGAACGTCAGGAAGGTGAGTGGATCCTCTTCCCCCTCAGACCGCCGCTGCTCTGTTAGTGATCACTACGGTCAGCTGGGGATCATAGTGATCACGTGATCAGGAACCAATCGGGATGGCTCCTGATCACTGAGGGGAGATGTCAGCTGTCATTTGACAGCTTATTTTTCCATCTCGGGTGCGCATGATCACGTTGGGAGCGAAAATGGCAGGTGGCGTAAATCCTACGCTGTATCAGGCTTAGACAGCCACAAGTGCGGCGTAGGATTTACGCTCAGCAGTCTCCAAAAAAGTTAAATAAGAGTTAACTATGTGAAGAAATAATCAGAAGATACAGTTTATCTAAAATAAACAGAATGTTTCTTTAACTGATTAAATGAAAACAGCTGTCACTTTCTAGATGACCCCCATAGTTGTCACCAACATAATTTTACCCTCATATTCCTTCCTGAGCTTCTGCTGGCTTTTAAATTGTGTTCCTGGCTGAGGAAGGAAGATCAGGGCTGGAATGGCTGACTTGGATTGGATGGCTACCTGAAAGAATAATAATGAAAAACAAAAATTAAAGCAACTCTGCTTCTGTAATACAAAACTTTATGCAGCGTTGGATTCTTACCCCCACAATCATTCACCATACAGAAATTAAGTCAAACAGTAATGATTTATTTCCATAAAATACATCAAAATGAGCAAATGAAACCATAAATACATTACCCAATGGTCACACCTCCCGTATATGTCCTGTACATTTTCCGCCACCCCTCAGAGAAGGAGTAAACAGATGTCCTATGTGCTGTGGTGTCTTTGTACAGATGTACAATATGTACAGTAACAATAATTGCAACGCTGTGAAAAGCAGTCTATTAAAATGAGAGAGAAAACACACACACATGCTCTCTTTAGGAGATGGGTATACATTCTATGTGCTGAATAAAGCAGAGATAGCCCTCTTCTGGGCAAAGAGATGATTGTTCTCTCAACAAATAGATATATTAGAATGGGGACGAGCAGCTCAGGTAAAGCCACATGCAACTGACCAGAGAGATACAGAGCTGTGCTGCCTCTATGGGTTCCGATGGCTCCGCTATACAGTGGGAGCAGCTTTGACCTGAGTAGCCACCACCTCAGGAGACCTAAACTTTGGCAGGTAGAGGCCAAACTTGTTTTCAATTCCTGCAAATGTGGCAGTCGCCAGTCTGTAGCCTCCTATGTGGTCTGGATGTGCTGGGGGAAGGTTGGAGATTCTGGTCTTTGGCGCCTCTGACCCCGCAGGCTTGCTGTAGAAAAAAAGGGAAAGACAAGTCTTCATCAGTGAACAAGCTTGTATTGTGCCAGCTGATTTCACATGTGAGCTTCTAACACAAACCAGCCAGAAAGCAGCATGTTACAAAGCTGTTTATTTTATTCAATGGGCTGAGCTCACAGAGGCCATTATGTGACTCTCACGGCAGCTTCTACATGGAGGATTTACAGGCCAGGCTTGCTGATTGGTTCAGACAGTTGTCAATGATGTGGCCAACAGACGGCTGGCATATTGAGCAGCTTCCAGACTGCACTGGGGGAGTATGTTATCCTGCTCGTCAATTATACGCTGCAAGATGTATTCATGCAAAGCTAGTGAAGAGGAGGGAAGCATGAGGAAACCCGCACAGGCGTCTTTCTTGCTGAGTGACAAGGAAGAAGGGCTGGTTAAAGGGGAAATGGAAAACACACACAGTGGCTGCAGTACGAGAGGCTCCATACAAAGCCTCCTTGTTAACAACACCATCACCTCTGCTTTGCTATTAGCAATAATGTAAAGCTGAATACTCACCTGACGATGCAGGAAGATGGATCCTAGCGACGCCCCCTGACAATAAGCACTACCCTAGCCAAGTTCCTGCAGGCGGGTACACACAACGCAGGAAGATGGATCCTAGCGATGCCCCTTGACAATAAGCACTACCCGAGCCAAGTTCCTGCAGGCGGGTACACGCAACGCCTCACAACGGGCGATAGCAGGAAGTCAAGAGATTGGAATACTTTGTGCAGAGTCGTATGAGATCTTAAAGCGAACCTCCAGACTAAAAATCTACTCAGCAGAACTGAAAAGGCTTGGTGTTTCTTTAACCTGCCTGGCGTTCTATTAAGATCGCCAGGCAGGCTGCGGGAGGGTTTTTTTTTAATAAAAAAAAAACTATTTCATGCAGCCAACTGAAAGTTGGCTGCATGAAAGCCCACTAGAGGGCGCTCCGGAGGCGATCTTCCGATCGCCTCCGGCGCCCAGAATAAACAAGGAAGGCCGCAATGAGCGGCCTTCCTTGTTTTGCTTATATCGTCGCCATAGCGACGAGCGGAGTGACGTCATCGACGTCAGCCGACGTCGTGACGTCAGCCGCCTCCGATCCAGCCCTTAGCGCTGGCCGGAACTTTTTGTTCCGGCTGCGCAGGGCTCAGGCGGCTAGGGGGGCCCTCTTTCGCCGCTGCTCGCGGCGAATCGCCGCAGAGCGGCGGCGATCAGGCAGCACACGCGGCTGGCAAAGTGCCGGCTGCGTGTGCTGCTTTTTATTTCAGCCAAATCGGCCCAGCAGGGCCTGAGCGGCAGCCTCCGGCGGTACTGGACGAGCTGTGCTCGTCCAGACCGCCCAGCAGGTTAACAGTTTCACAGCATCAGACCTTTGTTTTTCTTATAGAAGTCTCATTTTTAGCTACATTTTTAGCTAAGCTCCGCCCCATCAAAGAAAACTGCCCGGGCTTTTTTCCCCTGATGCTGTGCAAAGCATGATGGGATTTCCTATGTTGTTATTCACGTTGCCTAGCAACTGGGAGGGTTGATCAGCACACAGGACAGTTGGAACTGTGTCTCATGCTCCCTGTCACCTTCTTTCAACCAAACAGATGGCTGCCCTCATGAAATCACAAACCTTTGCCTGTTCTTTTAAAACAGGGTGGGTAAGAGATTATATCACCTATCTATTTTAATTAACATAGATAATGTAACTTAATGACAGTATGTTTGTTTAGGCTGAAGTTCCTCTTTAAAGATCCGATCCGCCATGACTGTCTTTTTTGCTGTGCGTCAAACGTCGTTCACATAATTGCGCGTCTGTATCCATATTGCGAGATCGCTCGTGGCTCAAAAAATTGCCAGTTGGTGGAAACATCATCATACAAATCGCGTAGTGGGTACAGGCCTTTAGACTTAAGCTGGCCATACACTGGCCCAATTTGCCGCCGTTTCGACAGCAGATTCGATCACTGGGATCGAATCTGCTGCCAATCGTTCGCGCTAAACACACCCGCCGATCAGATTGCCTCCCGAAATCGGATCGGTCCCACGATCGCGCCGTGCGGGAAATTACCGTCGATCGCCCGCGGGTAGGGAGCGCGTCGCTAGCGGCGGCCGATCCGATACAGTTATACATTACCTGTGCTGGCTCTTGGGCATCTTCTCCGCGCTGCACCGCTCTGTTCCTGCTTCCATCCCAGCGTACATTAACTTCCTGTGTCACTCCAGTGACCAGGAAGTTCAACTAGAGGGCGCTCTATTTGAACTTCCTGGTCACGGAGTGACACAGTGTACGCTGGGATACGGTGTGGTGCAGCGCGGAGAAGAGGACCCGGAGCCAGCTACAGGTAATGTAAAAGGGGGGGGGATGGGGGGGGGGGCAGGCGGCAGGAGCAGCTCAACAGATTGTGATCGGCTTCAGGCTGAAATCGATTCACAATCTGTTTGCAGTAAAGGCAGCCATACGATCCCTCTCTGATCAGATTCGATCAGATAGGGATCTGTCAGTTGGTCGATCTAATGGCAAATCGACCAGTGTATGGCTACCTTAAGGGCTCTTTCACACTGCAAAATGCATGCAGGAATGCAATTTCTTGCATGCGTTATCGACGCAGTGCATGTGCATTGTGGAGCATTGTAGCAAGGAAGTCAGCTACAGCAGCACAATAAAAAACCCAATGGGATAACGAGTGCATCATCCGTTACAATGTTCCCGACCACATTATATCGTAACACTATGTGTGGTGCGTGAGACTGACAGCGCAGCACACAATATGAAAGGGCCCTAAAGAATAACCTTTGAGATGCAAGTAAATGGCTTTGCCATAATACCAAATTTCACCAGCAGGTGAAAACTGCACAAACAGTCCTGGGTCCTAAAAAAGCCCAGTGTGTGTCCTTCATTCTGAACAAGGTCGGTATCATTTTCTATGGGGTCAGGCTTATCTCCTATTATAATTAAAAACTGTTTTCATTCTCCTGATCCCGATGTAGAGATCCCCGTAAGGAAGTCCTCTCTCTTCCTACCTGACCTGGATTTTTGTTTCCCATAATCTCTTTTTGGAGCAAGTCACAGGAATGCATTTTTGATTCACCTCTGAATGTAACCTCCTGTCTTAGGCTCCGTTCACAGTGCATAAGTTACGTTGCAGAATATTTCTGCATGTCAACTTACTGACCATACAAGTCTCTGGGCCTGTTCACATCTCTGTGTTGTAACGGATTGAATTAGCCTAACTCGCTACATGCATTGTATTAACATCTACAGTATGTCCGGTCTCTATTGAAGTTCACACTCATAACGCATGTGCTATGCAACGCACACCCTATGAACCCGCTCTCAGCAATCCTCTTTCCCTCCCTCTCACCTACATCTGATAAATCCTCACTATGAAATAAGTTGCGAGTCAAGCTTTGTAAACCGTTGTGAGGAATAGGGATGATCAATGAAATGCAAATAATTTCGAGTTGATGCAGGATAATGCAAATGTATGCAGCTTGAAAAAGGACCAATCAAATTTTACCACAGGATTTGATTGGTTTATTTTCAAGGGTATATATTTGCATACAAAATTTGCATAATGCTGCTGATTTGCATCTCACTGACCATCCCTAGTGAGGAATACAAACGCATTCACTACATTTTCAGCTCTAAATTATTGAGGTTTGTTGAAATCACAAAATGGTGATTCTGAGCAACAGAAAACAGTATTTAGATTTTTTTTTCTAAAATAATTTATAGACTATGCATGTGGGAGGAAGGAGAACGAAGACTGGCAAACTGCCCATACGCTTTAGGCCTGGAACCCACTACAAATCGCTAGCGTTTTTAATAAGCGTTTTGCAAGCGATTTCATGAGCGTTTTCTGGCGATTTTGGTAGCGATTTTAAAAAGTGTAAGCTTTTTTCCAGTGATTGTGTAGCGATTTTAATTCTGATCCTTTCAATCAACTGTCATTTTTTTTACAGTGTGCAGTAATTTAAAAATGCTAGCAAATTGCTCTGTGTAGGTTTTTTGACGAGCGATTATGCCATTGTTTATATACTTTACATTGCAGATACGTTAACGCAAAACGCTAACGCTCAAAAATGCTGTATGTCCTGCGTTTGCGATTCTGGTAATTGCAATTGCTCCAGTGGAATTTGGCACATCCATTAACATTAGCTAAGCGTTTAGGGAGGTTTTCAAAAATGCTAGCGATTTCCCTAAACGCCAAAAAATCTCTATTGTGGGTTCCAGCCCTCAATCATGTTACAGAAAGTGAGGTCATTGTTCCACCTGTTCTGTGTTTAGCGGAATTCACCTTCCTGCACCTATTTTCTTATTACAGGCATCCAATGCGTGTTCACAATGCTTGTTTACTGTCCTAACAAAAGGAAACCACATCTCCCAGAATCTCCCCATGCGGCTGTGCTGTGAATGCAACACTCAGGCTATGCAGGAACCGATCATTTGTATGGAGCGGAGACAATTTACAAAAAAATGGGTTTAGTTAAAGAACTGAGTTTCAATTTGAGATGTGTTCAGCTAAATGATAGTTTTTTTTCCCCTTCAGCGTGTGAAATGATATCATTCTGCAGAGGAATCCAGACCCTCAGAGACTTGTCTCCCATGTCAAATGTCTAGAATGAAATCACCAGAGGACCGGAAAGAGGGAATTTGTTCTATAATAAGCACAGGCAGGCCGACTAGAATTTCACCAGATCCCACATGCAGCTCTGCATAAAATTCCCTCTCTAGACATGCACAGAATAGGATACTCACGTTCCCCCGAAGTCAACATAGAGCCATCTCTGCAGGAGCTCATAGGTAACCAGTGTGACACCGAACTGAGGGGATGAGCGGAACACTCGTGCTGTGGGAACATCAAATGCAATTCTTTAATGCATTTACCAAGGAAGGATATAGCATGGGCTGGAAGGAATAAAACCCACTGTCTATAGAAAGAGGCAGCAAAGTGCTGAGCTTATAGCTTATTTAAGTACATATTATGCGGCAGGTAATAGTGAACATTTATCCTGAGGTAATTTACGCCCATCCATTCTTTTGTACAATTAAAGGGAACCCGAGGTGAGAGGGCTATGGAGGCTGACATGTTTACTTCCTGTTAAATAATGCACATTGCTTGGCTGTCCTGCTGATCCTCTGCCTCTAATACATGTAGCCATAGATCCTGAGGAAGCATGAAGCACTTCAAGTGTCTGACAAATCTGACAAGATTAGCTGCATGCTTGTTTCAGGTGCGGGATTTAGACTTCATGTGTCAAACCCCAGGCCTGGAGGGCCAGATCCACGCCAGTGTTTAGGATGGACTGAGAACAAGAGGAACGTGTTCTACCTGATGGACCACACCTTTCCTGATACAGACCCATCAATTAATTTGAGCTGTACCAAAAATGTGTGAGGACCTCGGCCCTCGAAGGACCGGTTTGACGTGCCTGATTTAGACCCTACTGACAAGAAAGATCAGCAGGGCTGCCAGGCAACTAGTATTGTTTGAAAGGGAATAAATATGGCTGCTTCTATAGGTCTCACACATCAGGTTCCTTTTAATAAATCCTTCATTATGTTCCAATTTATGTACAAAATAAAAAGACACAGGGCCCTTTTCCACTTGCTGCGTTCTAACCTGATTTTCAGATTGAGCACAATTTGCAAAGGCACAGTGATTAAATAATTATCATAGTGCTCTTTTTCCATTAGTGTGGTTAGACGCAAAAGCAGTGCATGCTGCATTTTGCCTGCATTTTCATTTGGGTTAAGTCAATGGAGAGCACAAAAAATTTTTTTTTTGCTTTGCTATGTAATTGTCTTGCGATCCAGCAATTTAAGATTTTTTCCTGCTTTTCTTTTTCCACCATCAGAAACAGTGGGGGAGATTTATCAACGCATTGCCGACAGTTTTTTCTTCTTAATCTGTTCTAAACAGTAGGGAGAACAGTTCTGCATGATAATAAGAACCTTCTTAAATCCTAGGTAATAATAGCAATTTAGCATGAATTTCTAGAGCTGCACTACAGTTAAGAAAAGTGCAAATCCATCCCTAACCTGGCGCAGATTAAGAAGTGCTTGATAGCAGTTCTACCATAGCAGTTCTACAGATGTAGAACTGCAGGCTAAACATGATTGCAAAGTGCAGGCTATACATGATTTGTGATGTGCTCCTTCCCCCTGCTGAAGAGCCTGCTGCTATCAATACAGCAGGTGTGTTGGTTACCTCAGCAACAGCAATTCCCCTCACACACTGCACTGTCTAAGAGACCTTCCTAGCTCCTCCTATTTTACAACAGAGTTAGAAGAAAGCTGCACTATCTAATGATTTCTTAAGATGCCTAAGACAGTTCTGCATGGATTTCTAAAAACCTACCAATATTTTGTCTCAGACACTCTTGATAAATCTGGCCCAGTGAATGCAATTACATAGTAAAACCTACTCGGACTTGCAATAATCACTTCACAAAGCCTGCAGTATAAATAGCTAAAATCACAACCCCATCTTTAAATGCAAAAGAGCACTTATATAACTATATGCACAGTGAGGGTGGGATTGCAAACTGAAAAAAAAAAACACTTAGGGCTCGTTTAGACTATACACCCTGCTGTGCGCATTTTGGCAGCGTGCATAGTGTGCGACATGCAAGAACGGTACAAGGGCATGATCTTGTTTTGTTGTGAGTTTCCTGTATGTCCTACCTTGTATGTTAACCCTTTTATCTATTGTGCAGCGCTGCGTAATATGTTGGCGCTTTATAAATACAATAAATAATAATAATAACAATAAGGGCATAGACAGCCCTTCTACCGTTCCCATCATATGCGCTGCGCAGCTATCGCACTGCTGCATGCATTTTCAGGAATCGCAGCGCAGATCCCATTCACTCTAGTGAATGGTATCTGCAGTGCGTAGTAGTGATAGTAATGATCTGAAAAAGGCCTTAGACAGGCTTGAGAGCAGGTCTACACTATCCAGGATGCACAACAGTGCGTCCCTGAGTGGATACACGTCGCCCTGTTGCAATGTCCGTCAATTCACGTTACTGTTGTGCATTCGGTTGGTTGCTGCCTCTGCCATACAAGTCCAACGTTGCTGCTGCCACTGCATGGGACACGAGCTGTTATGCTGATTAGAGCCCGTGCAGAAGCATCAGGCTTCCAGTGAATTACAACAGACCAATTGGAATCCTCCCCGAGAACCCGGGAGGATTCTCATTGGTCTGTTGTAATCCAATGGGAGCCTGATACTTCTGCTGTGGCTCCAATATATATACCGGCACTTGCAGGACAAGTAGACTAGAGCCAAGCGGCGGCGGCAGCAGTAGTGGTGGATCGAAAGGCAAAAGAGGACTTAAGACAAGTGAGTAGAGCAGGAACGTATGCCGAAAAGCCTAGTGAGAACGGACACTGTCTGTCCCCATAGGCTTTCACAAATCCTGTTGGCATCCATAGCATCTCCAGTGTCTGAAAAATTAGATAGAACAGATAAATAGAACTGTTCACAATGCCATGCGTGAATGGATGCTGTACCAAACATAGAATCTGTTGACATCCGTTCCTGCGTTCTGTGAAGCAGACAAAATGTGTCCGTTTTCACAGCAAGTGTAAACTGGCCCTTACACTGTACGTGTAATTTAGTAATCATGAGACCACTGAAACCTTGTATACACTACACACTAGAATCTAAGCATGAGTAACAAACAACAAACAAACACATGACATTTATATCGTGCTTTTCTCCTGGCGGACGCAAAGCGCCGGAGCTGCAGCCACAAGGACGCGATCTATAGGCAGTAGCAGTGTTAGGGAGACTTGCCCAAGGTCTCCTACTGAATAGGTGCTGGCTTACTTAACAGGCAGAGACGAGATTTGAACCCAGGTCTCCTGTGTCAGAGGCAAAGCCCTTAACCATTACACTATCCAGCCACTTCAGAGTGGCAGCAGTTTCAGATCCCCCTCGATGCATTGAGCAATCTGCCTGGCGGATCATCTTGGACAAGGGCACTGTTCTCCTACTCATGCTGCCCACTCCAATATGAGCTGCAGCGTCTGACCGCCTCCTTCCTCCATAGCAACAGAACATGGCACTAGCCTGCAGGCTAGCACCACATACAGAACTCAGCCCAGAACTCAGCCCTGAACTCAGCTTGAGGGATTGAGTCCCAATACCGGCAGGCATCAGTACTTGTACGTGTATATGAGGCTTTAGCCCATGTCCCTTCAGATTCAGGCAGTGGGCCCTGTATCCCAACACACTCAGAAGCACCCATTGACGTCAGCAGGGCAGTAGAGTGTGTACTGTGTTATGCAGGCCCATGGATCAGAAGGAGCGATAACGCAATAATGTGACTGGTATGTCAGATAAAGGTAACCCTGACAATATATACACCTTTTGACTACATTAAAGGAGTGGAAAGGGTGGACGTCATGAAAAGGACTCTTCAACAATATCTGTAGTTCCACTTTAAATAGGCCTCTACTATAACAATATATGAGCACTATATAACAGGGTACAACCTCCAGCTCCCTTCCATAAAGCCTTTGCTCCTTCTTCTTTCAGGATTTTTTGAAAGCAGTCAATCACACCAGTGTACGTGGTCTGTCCGGCACGCGCTGCCACTTGTAGTCTTGTCTTGATGACATCAGCAGGGGTTACTAAGGATGCCGCAGGAACGCCTGTAAAATACAATCTTATTAAACTTCCAGGTAGAAACAAGGTGAAGTACATGATTAAATTCTTCATGGTGAAGTAATGCTTGCAGGTCTCTTTTCTACAAAATCAGTAACAGTACTTCAGGTCTCCATGGAATCTGCTGTTTAAAACAGGATTGTCAGCCACAAAATCAAATTCAATTTACCCACTGCTCTGTGTTTATTATGTAGTCTACATCCTGACCCTACATTGCAAGCATTCCAATATAATCATACATGTTTCTGTTGTAATGAATCTTATCTCAGTCAGCCTGGCTCCTTTCTGGTACATTGCTGGGGAGAGGGAAGTGTGTTATCTCCCCTCCCACTTTTCTGCTCCTCACTGATTGGCTTAGGGTAATTCAGTGTGACATGAGGCTAAGAAGGGAAATACACCTCACCCCTCGGCAGAAGCTGCTGAAATATGACCTATGCTGTGCTCACATGTTTACAAAGCAAGTTAGATATGACAGTGCAGTGTCTAAGAGAAGAAAAAAGCTTAAGGGAGGAAATGACACCAGGCTTGCTTCAGTCGGAGGCAGTAAAGATGGAATATGCCTGGAACAGTGTTCTCTTTATTTACTACCATGTATAAGCCGAGGTACCCACTTTTTTCCTCAGATGGGGGGCACGGACACAGCAGGGAGCCAGCTGGCAAGAGCAGGATCACTAGTGCACGATCATTACACTCCTCTGCCAGTAACAATACCTGCTCCACCATCCGTTCTGCTCCAATTACTCACATATAAGCCAAGGGGGTAACTTTTCAGCACAGTTTTTGTGCTGAAAAATTAGGCTTATACGCAAATATGATGTGGTCTATAAAATTCACTGAAATCAATACGTGAACAGTACTATACATAGGTTATCTAAGTAGAACAAGTATGGCGCCGAAACAGGACGCCGCGGCCACAGGGCTCCGGTCCTTTCTCTCCTTTCTCCCCTCTCACCTGCTCTTTCTTTCCCTCTGGGGAATGGTGGAGGGGCGGGGGTCACTGCTGCTGCTCGCTGGCAGCCCCATCATCGCAACTGTTCGCCGGCAGCTCCATCACTGGCCGGCACACAGCCTGGGGGGCCTTGACGAGGAGCCTGCCCGGAACACGTGGAGGCGCGGGTCTGAGGCGGGCGGCCAGCTGATCGGGCGCTCAGCTGATCGCGCCCACGTGCTCTTGCTGCTCTGGGTTTCCGGATCTGGCCTCCGCTCTCTCGCCGCTGCAGGGAAGACCCGGGCATGCTCTGCCCGATGCGGACCTGGCCAAGGAGGACCCGGATTTCCTCTGCCCGAGCTGCAGCCTCTCTGGATCTCTCCCCATTGCTGCCCGGTCATCAGCAGTAGAGTCCTGCAGCCACCTCCGGATCTCCATCGCTGCTGACAGCCTTGCATGCAGCAGTGGCCTGGATCCACTCTGCATGCACCTCGGAGCGCTCTGGGCTGCCTGGATCCACACCACCACCGCATCAATGGAGGGCCTGATGCTGCCCCATCGCAGCCACAGAGGTGGGGATGCTGCCCCCCTCCCAGTGGAGCTGGCAGTGGCTGCTGCATCTGGTATCCTGCCACCACCAAGGTAAACCTCTTGGCCTGCCCACCACTGCTGCCCCCGGCCCCCACGTCCACCATCACTGAGGCCCAGCCGGGGTGGCCCCCAGCCCCACCATCACTGCGGCCCAGCAAACGTGCCCCCTGGCCCCACATCCAACACCACTGCGGCCCAGCAAAGGTGCACCCTGGCCCCACAGGGCCCCCACTGTGTCTGCACCTCCCATTACCAGCCGTGCTGACTTGTAATCAGGAGCGCTACTCCTCGGGCAACCTGGTCCGAGTGAACTCTGCTGTGCGCCTCCATCATGATGCCCCTCAGCTTTCACAGCCTTCTCTCTACTTTCGTGGACAATCAGTAGCACCTGTCTTGTTGGGAGCGTGTCGCTGTGTAGCGTCCAGTGCCGAAAATGGCAGCGCTCATATCAGCTCTCAGGATGCTCCTCCAGTCCCACTCTTTTTCTGTTCCTGCAAACAGTGTATGTTCTTGCTATGTTTTGTATTTCGTTAACTGTACGTGTATGCTGTAATGCTGTTTTGCTTTTTACTGTTGCTTTTTTATTGTTTATATGTATGTACCATGCTTAACTGTATGCGATGCTGCACTCTGCTTAATTGTACGCACAAGCTGTAATGTTGTCCTATGTATGCTTGTCCCATGTCTATGTATGCTTAACCGTATGCTATCCTGTTTTTCTTTTTCATCGACGACCCTGTATGCGCCAAAACCAATTCCGGGTACAATCCACCGTTGTACTTGGCGATAATAAATTCTTATTCTGATTCTGATCTACACATACCTATATTTGTTTTCCTGGAATAGTATGGCTGACCCTACAACTTTAAAAAGAGCTGTAATCCAGTGTAGTGGAAAAATACCTATATTGTCTTCCAAGTTATATTCACCAAGAAATCATAATCACATTAAGCATTCCTTCACTGGTGCAAACAGCTGAAGCTCTTGTTGATGTATTAACTTTCAATAGATGCAGCTTTTGAGCGCAGTGGCGGGCTTTGATGTTGTATTTCTACCTTTCAATAGATACTGCTTCTTTTGTAGTGGTGAGCTTCTTTGAAGACTGACCTGCCAAATAATCCCCCTCCTGTTATGCAAACTGTAAAATAAAAGCTAAGCATGGATGAGATGAGAAGAGACAGCCTTGTATATAAACATGGCGTCTGATTTTGCGCTTCTCTATAAGATAGGAGAAACAATATTTCCAAAGCGTTATTTTCTATCTTTGCCTCCATAATACTGGCAGACATGAGTGCTCAGAGGGGGGTGATTAAAAGACAGGTACAGAGGAAACTGGAGCAGATTCCCGGCGACCAATCTGATCTGTTAAAGCTCTACTACTGTATCATCCTCCCTGCAAACTGTACTGATGATTGCATTCAGTGTTTAGGTGCCCATACATCAGGCGATAATGGGCTCTAGTCTCAAAACTTCTCATAAAATACTTATCACCTAATTGATAAAAATAACCTTTCAGCACATTTACAAGCAATATAATCACACAAAGCAAGTTGTTCCTGATTAACTTCATTTTAATATTACTTTTTTTTTTTTAATCATAGTATATTGCTCTTTGGAAGTTTAAAAATGTAACATAGATAAGGTGAAAACAGGTGAAAAAGCTTTGTGAATCTTGCCCTTTGGCGGCCGATAGACCAACTAATTCGATCATTATTGAATTGGTTGAAAATTTGTGCAGCCAAGTGCAGGCCAGATCGCCAATACGACCAATTTCAAACCAAAATTGGTTGCGTTAGTCGATTGCACCTGGTGCAATGTCGGGCCGAAGTTGGTTGCTCAGGTGTGCGGCGGTACATCAGTCGATTTTGGAACGAGTGACGAAACCCCCGCCGCTGCAATGTATAAATATGCGCCCCCTCCCCTTGTGTGTATTCATACATTACCAGTCCTGTAGCAGCTTCCGCTTAGTGTCGCAAACCTCCGGATGGCCTCCGTACACACCACTTGCGCATAGCGTCCAACGTCGGCGCATAGCGTCTGTCCTCAGTGGCGTGTACGGAGAGTCACCCGGAGGTTACCGACACCGCGCGGAGGCTGCTATAGGACAGGTAATGTGTAAATGAAAACACACGGAGGGCGGGGCACATTTTTACATTGTGGGCGGATGCGACTGGCACAACCGATTCCCTTAAGATTTCATGCTGAAATCGGGCGGGAACCGGCCTGCAGTATATGGGCAGCTTCGACGAACAGACAAATTTATCTCTAAACAGATTAGATTAGAGATGAATTTGTCTCTGTCGAATCTGCTCATAATTTCCTGATGTACGGGCCCCTTTACTGTGTTATTTTTAATTGCACAGTTTTTCAATTTGCATTTATTAAAATAAAAAGCGGGGGTCAGTGTTGCCCAAAGCCTGCTTTTCTGATGCGCACGCCCTCAGTGACAGAATTGTCTGTTACCTGTCGGAGCTCTACCTAGTGGCGTAACTAGAAATCATGCCCCCCAGCAAATCTTTGATGGTTCCCCCCAATGGTCACGCCCTTTCACTTGCCAACCCCTGGAGACCTCCACAGCCTGGGGGCCCATCTCACAAGGGTCATAAAACAAGTGTGGCCATCATGATCTCCACACCCATAATAAGTGTAGCAATAATAACACCTGATCTGAAGGATGGACCCCTGTATCAGATGGAGTGAAGTAGTAGTTGCCCCCCCCCCCTGCGGTTGCATGGGCTGCTCCACTGTAGTTACACCCCTGGCTCTACCACATCCTGTGTTCACACCTCTCTATTCAGCCCCAACAGAGGGGAGCTCAGGGAGAGGAATACGGTCCTGTGTGTCTAAAATACAACAAATACAATGTTCCTTAATTCATTAATTGTAAATGGCTGTAAAATAATGTCCACCAAACTCCTTGTAATACATACAGTTAAGGAAATGGCTATTTTCTCTGCAAAACTAGAATTTTATTTTTTTTTAAATGTTGTATGTTTAAAATAATAAGCTTATGGTGTAATCAGTGGTGAGAAAAGGATTTATTTTCACAAAGGTTTATCCCTGGATAGCTGACAAACCTGCTGATGTGGCGCACTGGAGAGTGACACAAGCCATGTGCCTGTGACCACACCAATGACACGCTCATTAAGATGGCTACACATACGCACCAGGGATTAAACAAAGCGTGCGTAATGAAGACAGAAATTGATTAGCACGCTTGTGTCACACTGCGGGGAGCTGTGAATAGCTCATCTATGGCCAATCTGTAAGCTGAGATTTATGATGACAGATCCAGTTAAGCAAAGCATAGGTAGCCGGCAAATTGCTAATGGGGGAATGGGGAGGGGGGGGTCTCATCATACCCTGCACACAAATGTCAGCAGTGGATGCTGCTACTTGTAGTTCACCAAGAAAGGAGGATCTGGCATTTCAATGCTTCATAATTTATGCTGACGTTTACCTCAAGGCTAGGAGAGTCATTTTCCATGACTTAGGCTATGTTCACATTATAAATCGCCAGCACTATCGCAAGCACTGAGCGATTTATTGAGAGTTTTGTCAGTGCTTTTCTAAGCGCTTTTGCAGAGTGATTCGTTTTTTCAGTTTCTGACGTCAGTCAGAAAGTGAACTCTTTCACCTGGAAATGAATAAATACAATGTATTTATTTATAGAAGCGCTTGGGAAATCGCTATACAAATCGCTTTTTCAAGCGCTTTGCGATTTCCCTATACCTTCCATTGAGCCAAAGTGCTCAGAAAATGGTACAGGCAGCACTTTTGAAAGCGGATCGCAATCGTAACGCTCATATGTGAACGCTCTCTTACTGACTGCTGCTGCAGATCAGGTTCACACACTGTGTCCCAGGATTTTTGTTACTGCGCATGTGCGCAGTAACTGACAGCTGGGACCAGGGAGCTGGACGGGCGAGCGAGGTGGGCGGGTGCGGGCGTGCAAGGTGGGCGGGTGTGGGCACGCGCATGCGCAATGTCGTCGGCAGCCATAGACCTAGAGCCCGTTTTCAAATGGGCTGGATCTACTAGTTTCTGTATAAAAACTTGATCCTGGATCCCGATCATGTCATATCATCAGATGATCAGAACCGAGAAGACAATGTCGGGTTACATCGGTGGAGGAGAGGAGATGTCAATCCAGCCGTCTGGACGGGTAACTATCAAAGCTCCCAGCTGCCCACTCTGCATACCCTGCCAGGCCGAGGAAGGCACACTTCCCCAGTGGCAGGAAAATGCAAACATTACTTTATTTGGCTGCTAAAGGGTTAACCCCCTTGGCGTTATGATTCTTTCCGGATTTTAGGGTTTAAAAGTAGTGCCATTTTTTTTACCCTTTCAGACCCTAAAACCTGGAAAAAATCATGCTGCCAGGGAGATGTGCAGCAGTTCTGCAATAACTCACCTCCCTGGCTCCAGCGCTGCAGTTAGGCCTCCATCCTCCGGGTGGCGCTGCAACTCTAAAGTGAAATTGTCGGCTGTGGTCATGACAGCAGGAAGCAGAGCCCTGGAGGAGAGAAAGAAGAATGCCGGCCGACGTTGGGATCCCCGGGAGGTATGTAGAAACGCTCCCGCTGCATTGCTCTGCATTCAGCCTCCAGTGGATACCCCGAGCAGAGGTCGGGATTACCGCTCTTAGCTGCGGTTTTCCGCCCCGACCCTAGCTCGGGATAACTGCCAAGGGGGTTAAATAGACTTTAACCACTTCACCACTGAGGGGTTTTACCCCCTGAGCACCAGAGCAATTTTCACCTTTCAGCGCTCCTTCCATTCATTCGTCTATAACTTTATCATTACTTATCGCAATGAAATGAACTATATCTTGTTTTTTCTGCCACCAATTAGGCTTTCTTTTTTTCAGTTTTGCGTCCATCCCTAATTACAAGCCCATAGTTTATAAAGTAACAGTGTTATACCCTCTTGACAAATATTTAAAAAGTTCAGTCCCTAAGGTAACTTTATGTATTTTTTTTAATTGTAAATTTTTGAATTTTTTTTTTAATTACCAAAAAAAAATAAAAATGGGGAGTGTGGGAGGTAATGAGTTAATTTTTTGTGTAAAAATCATTTATTTGTATGTGAAAAATTGTGTAGGGTGTAGTTTACTATTTGGCCACAAGATGGCCACAGTAACTTTTTGTTTTAATGCGACCTCCAAGCTTCCTTCCGGAAGCTTGGAGGAAGTATAAGGAGGCTGGACACGTGAGTTTTTTCTCACAATGATCGCGCTGCCCATAGGAGAGCAGCGGATCATTGTGGGGCTTAGATCAACGAACGGGAATGGATTTTCCCGTTCATTGATCTCCGGGCGAGCGGGCGGCGGCGTGTTTACTAGCAGCGGGCGGCGTGTTTACGAGCGGGAGCGCGGACAGAGTCGGGAACGCGGAAAGTACGGATTTCTCCGTCCCTGGGGGTTAAAGGATGGAAAAAGGGACGGAGAAATTCGTACGGGCGGGGGTAAAGTGGTTAAAACCTAATTTTTTAACCTTATTTTGAACACAAAGGGGCTGATTCACAAAGCTTTTATACTGAATTATTTCACCTTACTTATTAACTCACAATTTATTTCTTCTAAATGATCTGTCTCTCTTTATCTAACTTAACTCATGATTTATCTCTACTTGGCCCACATGCAATTCACTTTTTCTCCTGACTTTTCTCCTAGGTGATATTTTCAAACCTCGTCAATAAAACGCCTTTGCAATCCCCAGTAAGCAAAAAAATACTCAAAATAAATTTTGATGGTACTTTTTCACCTTTTTATTACTTTTTTAATTGCAAAGTGCTAAAAAGTTAATTTACACAGGAGATGAAAATGTATCTACTAGGAGAAAGCTCAAGAGAAAAAAAATGGATTGCATGTGGCAGCGTATCGGTTTATCTCATGCTTTAGTTCTCCTTACAGTTAAGGGGAATAATACGTGAGCTTTGTGAATCAACCCTAAAGTATATTAAGGATTTTATTCATCTGTTATTTAATGAATTACTAGAAGCGGTCCTTTAAAAAATTTTTTACATTTTTTAAAAATCTCCAGTTCCTGCTGAACATAAAGCGTCTAGCAGCCGGTTTTCTTTAGAGCTGTTCTCTGAATGAAGCTAAGGACGGCTCCAGCCTGTATTGCTGAAGGGCAGATGAATAGATGGCTTTTTCAGAGGAGTATTACAATGCCACCTCTATGGCGGCTCTGCAGGAAGCAGCGCGACAGCATCCTGCCAAGAGTGTGGCCCCCGGGCACGAGGTGGCTTTTGCCCCGCCATGCCCAGGAGTCAGGATGTTCCAGGACAGGAGGACAATGTGTTTTATATGAGAGGACAGACCTCCTGTCTGCAGCACCTAGCCCCCTGCAGTCTCTTCCTACACATCACTCCTGGGACACTGTGACACATGGCAGCAGCATGGCAAATAATATCACTGCATCTTCTATGCCACGGAATGAAGGAGAGTCTTTATAGCAGAGACAAAAGGGGACACTGATACAGCTAGAATACAAGGCATGCAAAAGGAAACTCCACCTCTGTTAATACATATGTGTAACTATACTACATATAGATGATTTTTTAATGACTTATTCTTTATTTACTCACTTAAGTGCCCACTAATGATACAATCTTGATTATATAATATTCTTCTATGTAATATGAGGAACTACCTAAAGTTTATAGTGTCTACTATTACTCAGAGTTTTAATGGCAGGGTCCCCAGATTGTTTTATATGTTATGGCCAAAGCCAGAAGTGTGGCAGGTTCCCAAATTGGCTGGCCAATGTAAGAAGTGGCCAAAAGATGTGGCCAAGGTCAGATGTAAGTGGGCAGCACGGTGGTGTAGTGGTTAGTACTCTCCCCTTGCAAGCGCTGGGTCCCCGGTTCGAATCCCAGCCAGGTCAACATCTGCAAGGAGTTTGTATGTTCTCCCCGTGTCTGCGTGGGTTTCCTCCGGGCACTCCGGTTTCCTCCCACATCCCAAAAACATACAGATAAGTTAATTGGCTTCCCCCAAAAAATAATTGGCCCTAGACCATACATGCACTACACGATACATACATATGACTATGGTAGGGACTAGATTGTGAGCCCCTCTGAGGGACAGTTAGTAACAAGACAATATACTCTGTACAGCGCTGCGTAATATGTCGGCGCTATATAAATACTTAAATAATAATAATAATAAAGAATACATCGTACCTTGGCTGGTGAGGTGACCAAAAAAAGCATTTTCAGACTAATGTGCAACTTGCAAGACTATGTCTAACACTAACCTTCCCGTCTCTAGTGCCTAACACTAATCTCCCATCTCCTCTATCACTGACCTTCCCGTCTCTAGTGCCTAACACTAATCTCCCGTCTCCTCTGCCTAACACTAACCTTCCCGTCTCTAGTGCCTAACACTAATCTCCCGTCTCCTCTGCCTAACACTAACCTTCACCTCTCTAGTGCCTAACACTAATCTCCCGTCTCCTCTGCCTATCACTAACCTTCCCGTCTCTAGTGCCTAACACTAATCTCCCGTCTCCTCTGCCTATCACTAACCTTCACCTCTCTAGTGCCTAACACTAATCTCCCGTCTCCTCTGCCTATCACTACCCTTCACATCTCTAGTGCCCAACACTAATCTCCCGTCTCCTCTGCCTATCACTAACCTTCACCTCTCTAGTGCCTAACACTAATCTCCCGTCTCCTCTGCCTATCACTAACCTTCACCTCTCTAGTGCCTAACACTAATCTCCCATCTCCTCTGCCTAACACTAACCTTCACCTCTCTAGTGCCTAACACTAATCTCCCGTCTCCTCTGCCTATCACTAACCTTCCCTTTTCTAGTGCCTAACACTAATCTCCCGTCTCCTCTGTCCATCACTGACCTTCACCTCTCTAGTGCCTAACACTAATCTCCCGTCTCCTCTGCCTATCACTGACCTTCCCGTCTCTAGTGCCTAACACCAATCTCCCGTCTCCTCTGCCTATCACTAACCTTCCCGTCTCTAGTGCCTAACACTAATCTCCCGTCTCCTCTGCCTATCACTAACCTTCACCTCTCTAGTGCCTAACACTAATCTCCCATCTCCTCTGCCTATCACTAACCTTCACCTCTCTAGTGCCTAACACTAATCTCCCATCTCCTCTGCCTATCACTAACCTTCACCTCTAGTGCCTAACACTAATCTCCCGTCTCCTCTGCCTAACACTAACCTTCCCCTCTCTAGTGCCCCACACTAATCTCCCATCTCCTCTGCCTATCACTGACCTCCCCTCTCTTCTGTCTGACAATAACCCCTCTACTCTGTCTAACACTAACCTTCCCCTCTCCTCTTCCTAATGCTGGGAATACACAATGGGCATAATTCACTAACCGGCGCCGGAGTGAAAAGCCACTTACTGCCCGAAATGTAGCTTTGCGCGCATTAATAGCAGCGCAAAGCTACATCGCCCACAAGACCACCCACATCGCGTGCAGTGCGGCTGGATAGTAATAGTGCGTGCTGCTACGTTATCGTCGCACCTGCTGCCTTGTAAAACGTTGCGTGCGGTGCGACAAAAACGGCGCATCAGGTGCCCCCAAAGCGACGCATCAATGCGCCGCTTCTGGGACACCCGATGTGCCGTTTTCGTTTACAAGGCAGCAGGTGCGACGATAACGTAGCACCACACACTATTACTATCCAGCCGCGCTGCATGCAATGTGGGTGGTCCTGTGGGTGCAAACCACCTAACGCTGTGGTTTGCGCCCATAAACTATTAACTTTCCTGGCGGTAACTGAGCTCGGGCTATGCCGCGCAGGAGTATTTCTCAGGCCCTGCAATTTTTTTGTTGTTGCACGCAGCTAGCACTTTGCTAGCTGCGCGAACTCACCGATCGCCGCCGCTCCCCGCTGATTTAACACCGCTCGCCACGTTAGAGGGTGCCCCCCCCCCCAAGACCCCTGTGCAGCCTGGCCAATCAGTGCAAGGCAGCGCTGAGGGGTGGATAGGGACCCCCTCTGACGTCCATGACGTCGGTGATGTCATCGCACCCGTCGCCATAACGGCGGGGGAAGCCCTAATGGAAATCCCGTTCAGAACGGGATTTCCTGACGGGCCTGATCGCCGCAGGCAATCGGAGGGGGGGATGCCGCTGCTCAGTGGCTGTCATGTAGCTAGCGCTAGGCTAGCTACATGACTTACAAAAAAAAAAAAAAACTGCTGCGCTGCCTCCCTGGTGGTTTTAATTGACCGCCAGGGAGGTTAAGGCCTCCTATCCGGCTTAGCGCCATTTAGTGAATCAAGGCCAATTCGTTTTTTTGGCAGATAGATGGCTCAATAGATAATTTCCGACAGTTCCGATCTGATTTAGATAATTTTTCGGATCGATTTTCTCATAGAAGTGAATGGAAATTGATAGCAAAATCGATCGGCCAGTAAATCTGCAGAAGAAACTGATCGTGTATTCCCAGCATTACACTATCCTCTCCTGCCAAACTGAAACCTTCCCACCTGTCCAGTTTCTGTCCTACCCAAGAAAGTGACAAAACACCAGGCAAACAGTAAATTGGCAGGAAAGCTATTTTGCACATTTGCCTGTCAATGTTGGACTTTGGCCGGTGATGTTGGACTTTGGCCGGTGATGTTGGACTTTGGCTGGTGATGTTACAACTAAACTGGCCACTTTGGGAAATAATCGGCCAGTTCCCACTTTGGCCAACTTCTGGCTTTGGTCATAACATATTCATAGACACTGAGTAACTGCAGTTTTTACAGTTAGCGTTTTCAAGCCAATATAATAATGATCCTTCAAAAACTACTCTATCTTGTTTTTGTGTTTGTTATTCCTATAGGATTGATTTGAAGCATTTACCATCCGATTCCTTAAAAGTGACACTGTTGGGAAAAAAACCCAAAAAACTTATGGTATAATTAATTGTATGTGTAGTACAGATCATTTATAGAGCAGTAGCAAAGAAAAGTCTAATATTTTTGTTTTCAGTTATATAGCTTTTTTTTTTTATAACATTGCATCATTCTCTAATATTCGCACTTACAAACCACACTGAGTATTTTAAAGTATGAATCAGAGCAGAGCTAATGACCCTTTGAACTCAACTGCAGTGAAACCTTATCTGAAGATGCCTCTCACTGTTTCTTTGATGAATAAGTGCTTCAGAAAATAGGACTGTCTCCAACCCAAGGTGGGTCAGAGAGCTCAGAGAAGCTCTTTTGCATTAGTACCAAGCTGAGTTTAACTCTTCCTGTACTGGAACCAATATGAGACTGTTCTTTGCTACTAATGTTCTATTTCTTAGCTGTACTACACATACAATTCATTATATCATAACTGTATTTTTTTTCTTCAGATTCCCTTTGTAGCCCCATCCAAAGATCAGTTCCTGTTTATATTTATTGAGATCGCTCTATTTTCTTTATATTAGCATTCAATTTTGAATTCAAGTCCTATTCTTTGATGGTGTTGTTGTTCGTTTAGCATCACGGTGTTCGGAACCAGAACACACGCATTCAGCACCATTTCAGCACTGAACAGCTAGATGGGGTACATTTCATTTATCTCCAATACTTCCTCCTTCCAGCTTGGAAGGAGGAAGTATTGGAGCTAAATAAAACGTACTCAGTCCTGCTGTTCAGTGCTAAATATGTGAGTTTGGGTTCTGAAAACCATAATGCCGAATTTGAACAACACCACCATTCTCTGATAGACCCCCTTCACTAATGACACATTTGCAGCTGTAGGTACAGGAGGGGGCACCTAGAGGAAGTACCAATCCCTGCCTCCAGTGACCCTTCCTAATATCGCTCTCCTCCCTGCTTCTTTTGAAGGATGAACATTTGAAGAGCCGTCATCACCTTTAAGATGCACCGTAGAACATTTCTCTATCAAAATATTTTCCACCCATCTCGCACTTCCCATGCCACTTTTTGACAGACACCTTTTGCAGATGGACACCTATAATGCGGCACTGAGTCACCGAACGGCATTAAGCTGTTTACACCAGTTATGCTAATGCAATTAGCACTCATTAAAATAACGACATCACCCACGGTGAGCATGTGTTTACAGCTCCTCACTGGTGACTGATACTGCTTTTGTATAAACGGGCTGATGAGGACAATTTTCATGTTCTCTATTAACAACAACACAGAGCTATCTGGCATGGAGGGGAGGAGGAGGGCTATAAACAGGGCCTTACCTGCAACGGCACCAGCTGTCAGTAGCTGTAAGGCACCTATGTGGCCTTCATCGTCAGCCAGCAAAGACTTGGAATGCGCGTAGACAGGGAAGTAGATGGCGGAGAAGGGGATGTCACGCAGGAAGCAAGCTTTGGCACCCTGTGGTGATAAGGGAAATGTGAATACATTAATGATGCTATCTGTTGTAAAGTGAGCCTGGCCACAGACCTGGGGAGCAAAAGCTAAGCGTATGATTAAAGATACATCAACAGGTCACCTTTACTCAAAACAATCAACAGTCTAATAAACGTAGTAAAAGCCAAAGTAAAACAAAAAGAAAAACTTCACTATAACAATAGCGTGCCTTATCTGAGTTAACATGCCTTATCAGAGTTTACATGCCTTATCAGAGTTTACGTGCCTTTACAGAGTATCATAGCGATCGCTATGAACTTATTCCTGCTAAGTGGCAAGGACTAGAGCTGCACTCGTCCTGCCCTGAGCCCCTGCGGGTCCAATCACTTTAAAGGACATTATACCTGCACTTTGATTGGCCCAACAGGCTGCCTGTCAAGTGACAGGCAGCCTATTGGACCAATCAAAGTGCGGGGTGCGGGGATAAATGTCCTTTAAAGGACAGGGCAGGAAGAGTGGAGCTCTCATCACTAATGATACAGGCTTGTAATATGATGAGCTAGCTAAAGTATTAATTCAAAGTATATTCACTCAGTTTACCCTTCTGCTACATAGACTTGGTAAAATTGTACAATCAAGATTGTATCATTAGTGGGCACCTTTAGAGCATCATGCACAATGCTGGCATGTCTTTAATATCACTCATTGGGGGTTGATTCACAAAGGTTACTAATTTTTTACCTTAACTGTAAGGAGTGCTAATGCATGAGATAAACAAATAAGGAGCGATAATTCATGACCTAAATAAATAAGGAGAGCTAAACCATGAGTTATGTTATAAAAAGAGAGCTAAACCATGAGTTACCATATGTCAAATAAGGAGAGTTAAACCATGATTTAAGTTAGATAAGGAGAGGTAAACCATGAGCTAAGTTAGATAAGGAGAGATAAATCATAAGTTAAGTCATTTAAGGAGAGATAAATTGTGAGTTAATAAATAAAGGTGAGATAATTTAACAGAAAAGCTTTGTGAATCTGGCCCATTATGATTGTACAGGATTCGACCGACCATTTAAAATCGCACCCAGACTGCTTAATTCCTGTCCAAGAAGCAAATCACTCATGGCTAATCTTTCTCATTGCTTCTGGAGCTGCCCTCTACTCACTATTTAATAGAATCATGGATTTTGGCTCACAATTATACTAACAAGTTTCAGATTATTATTATTTTTTATTTATATAGTGCCATAGTACTCTACATAACACAAAACAAATAGTGGGGTGCATAAATACATGAGAAAATCAAAACACTGTACTATCAGGACATCCAGGAGTAAAGATAAAAAAAACTTACATAGCTGATGTGTGGTTTGAGACATCACCAATGCTAGTTCTGTACATGTTTATATAATAGAGTACAGCAGAAGCAAGAAACACCAGGAAGAGGTCCCTGCCCTTGCAAGCTTACAAACTAGATTGTACCAATCTGTACCCTCTCCTGTCCTGGAAATTGCCCCTTTTCCCCTCCCCCGCCATTATCAACAGTTTCAGCCCCTCCAGACCATGATTTCCTAGTTGTTTTTGATCTATTACTTATGGCTGCTAGATATGCTGGGTGGGCCATTCTAAAGAATGAACTAGAAGGAAAGATGTAACTGGAAGAACAAAAAAAAAAAAGACACCCGGACACCGGGAGCCCGCTCTGGTGTGATATCGTCTTAAAGGGTTTCTGATGAAGAAAATCTAGTAGATTTATACTCACAAAGGTGGGTTGCTTCAAGGAGGCAACCACTCGTGTGTACAGGTGAGGAAATACCGTCCCCACTCTGCCTTTTCTGGATGGTCTCCGTCGCGGCTCCAAATGAAAGTATATTCGATTCGCCTAATCGCGAGGCGTCGAAACCCTACTGAATAGGGTGTATCAAATAAATTTTAGGGGGTAGGAGGCACCCAATTTGGGGAATAAAAACACAAACTGATTAGTCTGTTAATAGACTAAAAGAATCATATTAAGCCAATAATTGAAATATAGTTTTATTTATTTGTAGTGATCAGCACAGTGACAACGCGTTTCTCGGCGTAAGCCGCTTCCTCAGGTCCAGTGTGTGCAAGTCAGGGTCACCAGCAGGCAACCACTGTAAAGGCAGGAGGGGAAATAATCCTGACCCCACTCAGGATTAAGAAGCCGCTCTCTGTAGACAGGAAAAAGGGGTAGCAACCCTCTGTCAGAGGCGCTTAACTTGAATCCTTGTGCATATCGCTTGATACTCCTCCCTGTATTGCCTGATGAAGCAGGATTGAGCCTGCGAAACGCGTTGCAATTTTTTTGGAGTTTCTAATAAATGTGTTTGACTGTCTGAATCGCAGTCGTTGTAGTGTCTGCTTGAGGGAGGTAAGACCACCACTTCCTCCTTCATTTTTGCCAATTAAGTTGGTTTTTAAGCTCATTTAATCTAATTTTATACTTTTGGCGCCTCTGTTCATTGTATACAATTTCAAGTCCACCCTTGGTGGAGGGTTGCTACCCTTTTTTCCTGTCTACAGAGAGCGACTTCTTAATCCTGAGTGGGGTCAGGATAATCTCCCCACCTGCCTTTACAGTGGTTGCCTGCAGGTGACCCTGACTTGCACACACTTGACCTGAGGAAGCGGCTTACGCCGAGAAACGCATTGTCACTGTGCTGATCACTACAAATAAATGAAACTATATTTCAATTATTGGCTTACTATGATTCTTTTAGTCTATTAACAGACTAATCAATTTGTGTTTTTATTCTCCAAATTGGGCGCCTCCTACCCCCTAAAATTTATATGATCTAGAAGGAGGACCACAACTCACTGCAACTTGTGAGAGGCGAGAAAGAGCCAAATAGCATTAAAAATGTAAAGAACAATATGGAGGCTGCCAATTTTGTTTCCTTTTAAACAATACCAGTTGCCTGGCAGCCCTGCTGATCTATTTGGCTGCGGTAGTGTGATTCACACACCTGAAACAAGCATGCAACTAATCTCAGATCTGACAAAAATGTTATAAACACTTGAGCTGCATATGCTTGTTTAGGGTCTATGTTCTGTTCTTGAAATTGGACAACAAAGAAAATAATTTACAATGGATTCTACTATAAGAAACCTTCTAATTCTCTTTTTCTACCTTCTATGTTAAAGGGGTTCTGTGTATAGTTAAAAAAACAAAAACAGATACTTACCTGGGGCTTCTATCGGCCCCCTGCAGCTGTCATGTCCCGTGCCGTCCTCCTACGATCCTCCGTTCCCCACCACCAGCACTAGTCAATTATCCCGTCTCCGGGAGCAGAGGCGGCCTTAGAGCACGAAAGGCCTGGGGCGAGTGTCATAAGTAGGGCCTAGAGCCATAAGACTAGGCCATCTACCATACCACCATGCTCACAGACTTGTCCACTTCTAATGCAGTACGCCTTATTATTGTTTAAAAACAATTAAGTTTGTTAAAGGCCACTAAGCTAACCAATAAACTGAAGATGGGTACTAAGTTGGCTGGGGAGCTAAGGATGGGTACTAGGCTAGCTGGGGAGCTGGGGATAGATACAGGCTGGCTGGGGAGCTAGGGGTGTGTACCAGACTGGCTGGGGATGGGTGCTAGGGTGAATGGGCCGAGAAGACAAGACAAATTTACATTTATATGTACTTTTATCCTTCTGGCGCCTCTGTTCACCTACCAACATTTATATCGCGCTTTTCTCCTGGCGGACTCAAAGCTCCAGAGCTGCAGCCAATAGGGCACGCTCTATAGGCAGTAGCAGTGTTAGGGAGACTTGCCTAAGGTCTCCTTCTGAATAGGTGCTGGCTTACTAAACAGGCAGAGCCGAGATTCGAACCCTGGTCTCCTGTGTCAGAGGCAGAGAAGCTGCTTTTTCTGCACCACCACCAGGGGACAAGGTGATATGTGTTGTCTGTTGGCATGACTTTGCTGGCTGACACTGATTAGTACTGTAGAGTCTTTACCTGTTTAGCAAATTCCAAAATATGATGCTACTGAGTCCTGTGAGAGGTTGACTGTCGCAGAATCGCAGTGATCAGTGGTATTTTGTGCGCCCATGGCTGGGAGTGCTATGAACATGGAGTAAATCATGATGTCAATGCGCAGGCCGCTCTCGTCCGTGGCCATGCAATAAAGGACGCATGCGCCACTGGGTCTAAACATGAGCCGACCAGGAAGAACGGGGCTCTCAGTGCGTGCGCAGTGGGCATAACTGCGGGGCCCCCCCACTTATCCCCCCCTAAGGCCGCCTCTGCCGGGAGCTTACTGTGCAGGCGTAGTACTCCTGTTGTAAAGTTGAAGCTGGCATAAAGATAAAGCAAGGAATGCACAGCCACATACAGTAGTCGTGTATCTAAAACTTGATAGAGAAATGCAAGGATTCTCACCACTCAGTAGACACGGTCCCTGTATGCCTTCCAAGGCTATAACTCGATATGAGGTTAGCTGGGACCTCCCATGGAACTGTCAAGTGTGTGGTCTCCCTCAGATGATGCACCACTGTGCATATAGTGGGGGCACCGTAGGGGTTATTCAAACAGTAGTGACTCAAATATAAGTTGAGACACCCCCCCCCCCCCCCCCCCAAACTTTTGGGCCACTTTTTTGGCCCAAAAATAAGGCTCATACTCGAGTATATACAGTAGTTATCTACTTTTGTATGTGTTCTTTTTTCCTGGGATAGTATGGCTGTCAAGATTAGATTATATTTCTGCAGACATCTGGTATAGTATCTACTGATGCAAGGCAGTAAACCAGGTAAATGTACAATATCAGGTAGATCTGCCACAAATCCCTAAATTAAAGAAAACCTGAACTGAACTTTAAAAGTCAAAATAAACATACACAAGTCATACTTGCCTCCTGTGTAGTCTACTCCTCAATCTATTTTTCCTCTCCTGCATCCTGTTTGTCCACTGTGATCAATGGAATTCTCCGTCCTCCATTTTGAAAATGGCTATTACCCCATAACAGCTTCCTGATCAGCACACTGTTAAACTGTAACATAGCCCGCTTGAGCCATAGGGAAACATGGACACATCAGTTCTCCTCTCAGCTGTAACTGACGGCAACTGATATATAACTGACAGCAACTGATATATTTCAGTTCTGACAAAATGTTGTCAGAACTGGAAGGGATCACTGTAAGAAAAAAATGGTGAGCTTCTGAGAGGAACTGATGGCAAGGTGACTATGTAATGTTCATTTGAAGTTACCTCGTGTTTATTTTAAATAATTTTTTTAAATGTGTATGGCCAGCTTACACTTTGGAAATTAGAAGAAAGCAGCGGCATGCCACTGGCTGCAAACAATTGCTGTATTGGCCACCAGGGAGGTGCATCACGTTGCAGACTTGCTGGTCCTTCATCAAGTGTACAATGAACTGCAAGACTTAAGGTGCGTACACACGCCTGATCTCTTCAAACGACGGGTCGTCAGACCCACCCGCGGGGCGGCCATTCTGACGGCAGTTTCCCCGTGTGTACAGTCTGTTGGCAGGCTTATAACGCTGGTTTTGACCAATCCGCTCGGCAATGACAGAAGGTAAGGGATGACCAGCTGGAAGTCCCAAGCGATGATTTAATCAATTCAGGCAAACAGGTGAATAAAACAGGGAGGTGGGGAGGAGAGATGCCCTCATCAGAGTTACTTGGGGTGTTGGTGTAAGGGGTGATTCAAACTTTAGGGAAAATATTATCTATGAAGGTGCATTCTAGTCTTTCCTCACCAGTCGTGCTCCTCGGCATGTTATACATGTAGTGTGTTAGCCTGACAGCATGACACGTATGACATATGTGGGATGGCCCTGTAGACACAGCTGAAATAATAAAGCTGGTCTGCTGCCTCCTCTGCAGACACATGAAAGCTATCAGGATAAATGGTGCCCAATTTGGCTCATGCAGGTGTCAGGGGGCCATACATCATCATCAACCTCTCTAAGCGAGTTCTTTTATAACTGCCCCCCACCCCAAAAATCAATGTAGATTTTATACCTGCAAACTGATAACCACAATCAGAGGAATGCTTAATTTAACAGTTACACAGATTTACTTATACTAGAGAACTGTGCTAATGACTTCAAAAGTTCAAAAAAGTTTAAAAGAGAAACTCCAGAAGACAGTTTTGCAAAACAAGGGTTTATCGGCCTTGCTGGAATTTTCTATACATCTATTTATACCAAAAAGGAATATTCTGGAGTAAAAGTGTATTTGGATATACTAATACAGTAATGAGTTTAGGTAAATGTATATATTTATACTATTCTGTACTAGTAAGTTCAAATCTCAAATACACATCTAAAGAGGAAACTTTTAAGGGAATCTGAAGTGAAAATAAACTTATGATATAATGAATTGTAGGTTTAGTACAGCTAAGAAATAGAACATTAGTAGCAAAGATATGAGTCTCATATTGTTTCCAGTACAGGAATAGTTAAGAAACGTCAGTTGTTATCTATGCAAAAGAGCTTCTCTGAGCTCTCCGACCCAACTTGGGTCAGAGACAGTCCTATTTTCTGAAGCACTTACAAATCAAAGAAACAGTGAGACACAACTTCAGATAAGGTTTTACTGCAGGGAAGTTAAAAGGGTCATTAGCTCTGCTCTGTTTCATAGTTTAACATACAGAGTGTGGTTTGTAATTGCAAATATGACAAAAAGATCAAATGTTAAAAAATATATATATATATAACTGAACATAAATATGAGATCTTTTCTTTGCTACTAATGCTCTATCAATTATCTGTACTACACATACAATTCATTACATCATAAGTTTTTTCGCTCCCCAATAATTTGGAATATATACTAGAATCTTCTTCTTAAATTATTATAGGCTGATTTATTAAAGCCGGGCTCGGTGTTTCACTGAAAGTGGCTGTAGATGTATATTATGTCTACAGAAGGACAGTGTTATGGTAAAACAGAAGATTCACATTTTTCTAAGGTCGGAGCAGGGACCAGGGTCCATTCAGTGGGTAAATTGGGAGCAGGACCAAGGTCCCTTTAGTGGGTAAATTGGCAGCAGTGTATCAGGGTAGGGTGGGAGCAGGTATCAGGGTCCTTTCAGTGGGCAAGGTTGGAGCAGGGTCCCTCCAGTGGGTAAGGTAGGAGAAGGAACCAGGGTCCTATTAGTGGGTAAGGTGGGAGCAGGGACCAGGGTCCTATTAGTGGGTAAGGTGGGAGCAGGGACCAGGGTCCTATTAGTGGTTGAGGTGGGAGCAGGGACCAGGGTCCTTTCAGTGGGCAAGATTGGAGCAGGATCCCTTCAGTGGGTAAGGTGGGAGCAGGGACCAGGGTCCTTTCAGTGGGTAAGGTGGGAGCATGGAGCAGGGTCCCTTTAGTGGGTAAATTGGGAACAGTGGCCAGGGTCCTTTCAGTGGGCAAGGTGGGAGCAGGTACCAGCGATCTTTCAGTGGGTAGGGTGGGAGCAGGGACCAGGGTTGTTTCAGTGAGTAAGGTGGGAGCAGGGACCAGGGTCCTATCAGTGGGTAAGGTGGGAGCAAGGACAATGTCCTTCCAGTGCGTGGGTTGGCAGCAAGTACCAGGATCCTTTCAGTGGGTGGGTTGGCAGTAAGTACCAGGATCCTTTCAGTTAGTAATAGTGGAGACAAGGGAGGTTTTTAGGACAGGTGACATTTGTAAGCACATTTATCCTATGCTTGTAGTCTTGGGTAGAATGAAGTGGATGGTTCCAACTGGAAGGGGCTGTCAGTTACTTGGTAGATTAAGGTAGTCACTGGTTTTTAAATATATTTAGTTCCAATTCTCTTCTTACAAGACTTGTAACAGAAGTAGACTTGCTAAATAAAACTGTTGGCTGAAGAAGGGCTTTAATATCCCCCGGCAAATAATTCAAAGAGCTCACATGATTGATTTTACTGCTAGGAGAAGACAGCGGAACACCATAAAAAGACTGTAAAGCCCAAATGTACAAATCACCTGCAACATCTAATTTTAGGTGTTCCCTTTAACTTGCTCTAACATTATCACTATTCTAATAGTAAAATGATATCACATTACTAACAACAGAGACAGTCCCCAAGAGCACCTGCTTATTCCATTTCTTGATGTTGCCCTCAGATTAGTTCCTCAGTAACACAGCAGCCATTTCTGAGATTCTAATGTTTATGAGATGCATAGGCTGCAGGAGTGCTTAGTGCTGACTCTATTATTACCAAGTCTTGTGAAGATAAATGTGAAAACACACCGATATTTAAAACAAACTGTGAGCCAGTGTCTTTGCTAGGCTCAAACGCAGCATTAATACTCTGCAGATATATCTTGAACCCCTTTGTGTGACTTATGCATGAACATCATCAGTGAGGATATTATCTGCGGCACTCACCTTATAAAGACCGAAGAAGCCCAGATCTCTGAGCACGGTGAGCGCGCTGACTCTGGGGCCGGTGGTAATTTCTCCTGCAACCTGCAGGCGGATCTTGACAATCTCCAGCGGGTTTGTGAAAATGACTTGGGAGCCTCCTGCCTGCACACAAATAGACAATTTCACCAAAGCGGTTACCAGACTGAAAGATGAACACAGGTGACTATATAACGCAAGCAACAGTCCTCACTAATATACATCTCACTATCACTACATAATAACTGTTTCTTATGTGAAGAATTAATCACAGGTGTATAATACGGCAATGCAGTGAAACTGGTGGCTGTGCTCATGAATTCAGGAATCTGCGGCCCTGATCAATCCATCCACAAATTACCCGTTCCCAGATTAATGGTGCATTATTATATTTGCCTCCTGACTCCCTGCTGTGTTCAAACCTTCTGTTTCATGGCAACATGAGCATTGTATAGATGTATTGCCTAGATACAGTCTCTGGACCCTTCTCCTCTGACAGGAGGCAATGGTCAATAGAATGCAAATAATTTTGGTTTGCTTGCAAATTTTATGCAAATTGTACTTTATATGTCATAAAATTGTACCCCTCCAGGTCTCTCCCCAATTGTATAGTGGATCCCGGGGGCCCCTGCAAAGTTTTCAGCAGCAAAGCGGCTCACCTATCCTGGCAGGTGTGCATTCACGTTTTCATCCCCACTGGCTGTATCTTCTCAGTGACCCGGCATATGTTATTATGTAAAAACATGCCCCGGGTCATGAAGGAGAGGCGCCCCTCTGAGGATGTAGATGGGACTGCATGGACCTAATAGAGGAGTGCACCAGCCAGGACAAGCAGCAGTCAGTATCAGCCTAATTTATAAAGGAGGTGCTAAGCATTTCACTTGTGGATGTCATAAATATTATAGAAAATAAGGATTTGGTTAATTAAAAGTGACTGATATTGAGTCATTATGATTTGCCGCCCTCGCTTGAGTCATATCAGATCAGAATGCCGGTTGCTAAGTGCTATATCAAGTAGTGGTTGTGTGACTCACTTGTATTCAGGGCCGGCACTACCATTAAGGCAAATGGGGCAATTTTCCCAGAGCCCCAAGTGTTACTGGGTCCGTCCAGGTCTCCCTCTGACTTGTCTTCCCCAGGCCTGGGCATGATTTTTGGCAAGATTGCAACTCACCTGTCCTGGCACGCTGCTATGTCCATACTCTCAGTCCTCATCCCTGCCTTTTCTCCACGACCTGTCACATGTCATTACGCATAACATGTGCAGGGTCACTGAGAAAAGGCAGTTAGCAGGATGAAGATAGGATGCACGGGCACAGCAGCACGCCAGGACAGGTGAGTTACAATAATGCCACAAAATGTGCAGGGGCCCCGTTGAGCACGGCTCAGGGACCCTGGGGGCTGAATTTGCAGGGGAGGGGGCCCCCAGTTTAACTTTTCCCAGAGGTCCCATTTAAGCCGGTAAGAGAAATAATTTTTTTTAATCCACGAAAGCTTCAGTTTATTAAAAATAATCTATCCTCAAAAATACAATAACACGACTAGAGTAGAGTCTCATTTATCCGGCACAGGCAGGGATTGTCTGATGCCAGTTATGTGTTCTTGACTGTTGCTTGAGAAGTCAAACAACTGGCATAAAATTAACACTAACCTTAGCCCTTATTCAATTCACTTTTTCTCGTCAGTTTTTTCTCCTAGATGAAATTTTCACATCTTATCAATAAAATGCCTTTTAAGCCACCAGCAAGCAAGAAAATACTTTATCTCTACACTTTTTCACTTAAGTATCACTTTAAGTGTTGCCAGAAACCAACAGTTGTATCTATCCTCCTACCACTAAAAATGACTTTTAGATATCCCACAGTGTGTCATGTTTATGAACTTAAAAAAAGTAGATTTATTGTTTTGTCTGAATGTAACAATCTCTGTGTCTCAGGGTGTTTAAATTGTATGACCCATTGACATTTTTTTTATCTATCCTCTCCTAGCAGAGCTGGGCTTACTAGAGCAAAGTATTTTATGGCTGTAATTCCTTATCAGTGAGGGACGCTATAGTCCAACTGGGTCCAGACTGGAGAAAAGCTGTCAGTTGCATAGCTGAAGATTAACTCTTTCAGTCAAAGAAAGAAGAAAAGCATCACAGCATAGTTATTTGTGTGCTTGGCACTGTATATACACATGTCTATCTCATCATGTCACATGTCACTGAAGATTCCCTTTTGGTAAATCAGGCCCAATATGGGTTACAAAACATAGCTGGTTTCCTGTAAAGTGGTATTTAAAGGGGCACTACAGCGAAAAACTGTAAAATGTAAAATATGTGCAAACATATGCAAATAAGAAGTACATTTTTTCCACAGTAAAATGAGCCATACATTACTTTTCTCCTATGTTCCTGTCACTTATAGTAGGTTGTAGAAATCTGACAGAAGTGACAGGTTTTGGACTAGTCCATCTCTTTATAGGGGATTCTCAGGGATAGATTTATTTTCAAAAGCACTTAGCGAATGGCAGTTGCTCTGTCCAACTGCTAAAAAACTGTAGTGAGCAGGGAAGCTGGCCAGCATCATTGTTTATATCCTTTTTAGGGAATATCTTTATAAAGAATAAAAGCCTTGCTGAGAATCCCCTATGAAGAGATGGACTGGTCCAAAACCTGTCACTTCTGTCAGATTTCTACTACCTACTGTAAGTGACAGCAACATAGGAGAAAATTAATTTATGGCTCATTTTACTCTGGAATAAAATGTACCGGTACTTCTTATTTGTATGTGTTTGCAGATATTTTTAATTGTACAGTTTTTGCTGTAGTGCCCCTTTAACTAAAATTTAGGACAGTTTAAAGTTAGAGATGGGTGAAGCTCAGGGCAGTACATAGGCAGGTCAAAGTGTGCTTATTTCTTCTATGCCTATAGAAAGTTGGACCAGTACCTAGCACTAAGTAATGCAGTGTAAAACAACCTACACTCTATTAAGGAACTGAAACTTTTGTGCATACAGTTGCCAGTGTTCCTCCCTCCTGTTTCTCGGCACACTATGAGTCGTTCAAATTCTGCGTTCTTTTACAATTACTTCAAAATGACATTCTCCAGCACAAGCAAACTTTTTTCGAAGGACCATCCAAAGTACGCTGCCTTCCTTTTCACCTTCCCCTCCCTCTGACAGAAAGGATATCTGGACTTAAAGTGCACTGCCGACATTGTTGCACATGGGGAATAGAAAATTAGTTTTACAAATCAGCACGGTTCAAAAGTTCAATTAATCTTGAGGACTTTTGGATGCTGCCGTCATTACTACAGAGAAAAGAAGCAAATTAAATTAATGACTTTGTGCTTTTTGAAGTCTATTTGATGTTCACTATTTCCAGGCCTAGAATAGAGACTTCACAGAGCAGCGAGATTATAGCTAACCTCCATGCTCTGCAGTTACAAATAGATAATAAAAAAGAGAATGAATCAAAATGCTACAATGAATGTCCTCCCAGATTGGTAAAAAGGTACAAAAAGTCGATTTATCAGCTACTAGAGCCACGGAAGAGGAGACACACTTGTGACCTCCAAAGGTCAATATATTGTCTGTAAGCTGTCCTAATATACAAATGGGCTTTTGTCCTTTGTTTATCTATGTACGTTTTAATCCAGCCCAACCTATATTGAAACGTTCTATGCGGCTTTCCCAGACAAAAGTGGCAGATTCAATCACGCTGGCACTTTCCCCCATATTATTAGAAATCCAATATCATCTCTAGAGCTTCAGACAAAAGAACTTTCACTACGCGAAGAAAAGAGGCTCTTTTTTTAGGAGCAATTTTCCTATCCGCCATCTAACTTATTCTCCAAAGTCTTCAACGTACATGAGATTGAAGGGCTTGGAAGGCCTAAGCAAACCGCGGAAAAGGACATGTTTGTATGACATCAGCCCAATTAAGTGAAGTCATGGATGACGGGATGCTTGGGCAACATGTATAAAAATGGCTTCACCATGGTCAAGTGATCTCTGACAACGATGTCACTGCGTCACTCTTCATATTACACAGGTGCCCACAGAGGGCTTGATTTACATTTCTAAGAGAGAAAACTAGTATTTTTTGCTGCTTCACTAGGCTTTAACACTGGAGAAAAGAAGCACCTTTTACCCCGTAAAGTGGAGAAAGGAAGTACCGTATGTCCCTAAAGTGGGGAAAACAAGCACTATATATATCTCATAAAGTGGAGAAAGAAAATACCGTATGTCCCCTAAAGTGGAAAAAAGAAGCACTCTATATACCATAAAGTGTGGAAAAGAAGCATTGTATATCCTGTAAAGTGGAGAAAAGTAGCATTGTATAACCCGTAAAATGGAGAAAACAAACACTGTATATACGGTAGAGCCATGCCGAGGATCCTTAAGTGGGGGGAGCTCAACATTAAACCCCACCCCCTACACACCCCTACACACCTGAATGCTGTTCAGCACCCAAGGGCCACTTTCACAAACCACCCCTCCCAAGTCAAACAATGCTACCCTAGGCTGAAGGTGAAAGGAGTATTTAGAGTAGGAAGTGATTCCCCCAATCCAAGATAGCAATCTCCCCCCCGATTTCCCTCCTCCACAAAAAACTTTGAAAAATTAGCAAAAGTTGGTCTTCCTGCCCACCCCTTTCATGATATGTAACCTCTTACTGCTATTGAATGGGCTCCAGCGGAAATAGATGAGCCCAATCATGTCCACCCTACTGCGCAGGTGGCTCGCTTGTCGGCTGATATTTCGGGGGTCCCAGCGCTGGATCCTGGAGGGTGAAATAAAAACAAGGAACACCAAGAGCCCCAATAGTGTAATATGTACTGGTAAATGGTTACTAGATAGAGTAAATATTAATACTCACAAACCAGGGTTACCATTAGGCAACCACTGTAAAAGCAGGTGGGGAGATTTTCCTGACCCCATTCAGGAATAAGAAGTCGCTCTCTGTAGATGAGAAAAAGGGGGTTCAACCCTCCACCCAGGGTGGACTCAATACAGAGGTGCCTGGCTCTTCTACTGACCACATATGCTATTGCTCCGTTGTTATTGCCTGATGAAGCGCGATCAAACTTGCGAATTTGGAGTTCATAAATAAAATATATTGACTGTGTTTACTACAGTCGTCGTGTGTCTACTTGGAGGAGGTAAGTCCACCACTACCTCCTCTATTTACCAAGAATTTGGTTTTTAAGCTCATTTAGCTTCCTTTTATCCTTTTGGCGTCTCTGTTCTCCTGGAGGGTGAAATGGAAGCCTCATTGAGATCCAGAGGCTTCCACCTCCCGAGGTATGGGATGTTTTGTTTTGTTACTGATTCACTTTAAAGTGTACCTGTAGGGGAAAAGTGCCCCAAATGGATCATAGAGGGAAGAATCTGGATAATCCAGAGGCTTCCCTCGTCCTCCTCCATCTCATCATTCCAGCGCTGTCTTCTCCGCAAAGCCGTCATCAAGCCCTAGTCTACAACTCGCGCATGCACAGTAGCATCTCCCGAAGCCCAGTGGGTCAGTGTTATTGTGCAGGTGCAGTGAAACCTCATTCCAGGGGTCTCAGCACTGGAATAGCAAGATGGAGGGTGAAGGGAAGAAGCCTCTGGAGCACCCTGAGGTAAGTATATCATTCCTTCGGTTTAATAACTTACAGGTTTGCTTCGATGTGAAAAGTGATGTAAATGAGAAGTTCACATTAAACTAGAGATAGCTTTATAAATCAAGTCTATAAAAAATATGAATACTCTTTAAAACCTGCCCATATATTGCGGCAGCAGGTTATACATCCATTATTCCATGGCACACCCTGGAGACTTCAATAAAGCCAGGAAGTGTTTGGTCTTTCCATGCAGAGTAGAGGCGGCCAGTGGAACAATATGTCCTCACACTGCATTCTGTCATATCCCCACCACCTTCTGGGAAGCTGCCTTTACTAACAGACACCTACAGACCTGTTGACAAATTACACTGTAAATACTCATTATCCAAGTGCATCAATGTGAATAGTAGAAGTCATCTGTTTAACCTCTATGTCAAGCAAACGGGGAAAAGCCCACAATGAACAATTAAGCAGAGGAAAAACTGACAGAGCCGGGCACAGAAAAAATATGCACACTGACATCCGGCAGACAGCGGCCTGTGCCACTTTTCTGCTGCAGGGTGTAAACATGTGACCCCTCGCATTAGACCAATTGCCCTTTCCCATTCCACCCAAGGCAAATCCTACAAACATTAGAAGGGCTCAAGCACAGCTTCCTCTTCACAACCTACACAGTCCTGTGTCCCCAGTTCACTGCGCTAATCATGAGGCCTGTCATTCCTGGGCTTGTCTGTGGAGGCAGCCTCACTTCATTCAAGCAGTATTCTATAACTAACACACACACACACACACACACACACACACACACAGACAGACAGACAGACAGACAGACAGACAGACAGACAGACAGACAGACAGACAGACAGACAGACACACACACACACACACACAAAATAAGATCAGATAAACAACTAATTTGCATTAGATATGAGTTTATTGAATGCTCGCCACTAAGGGGAGCTGTTTTCCACAAGCAGCTGAAGGTGGTGAATTCAGCTGCTTCCATCCACCATCTTTAGCACTTGGCACAGGCGGTGGAAAAGCGGTCCCTCCCCTATGTAGCTCATACTCAACATGAGGTGGTTTTTCACCACCGAGTAAGGTTGCTGTGTGACAACCATGACAAGATAACAAACCAATAACAAACGTCATTCGGCTGCATTTAATTGCCGCCAAATGGCACTATCGCTGTAAACCGAGCGGCTGAACTGCTCGACAAGCGAGCAGTGCTGTCCTTGGAATAGAGGCTTTACTAGGTTGTATTTACATAAGGTCGGCAAAACTTCTGTGTGCAAATAGCAAGCGTACATTTTACTGGGCGTTGCACAAACTACACAACGTGCCTTACATAGTTTGTGCAACTCACGTTATACACACAATGCATACAATGTATGTATAACGCATGTTATGCAAATAGTGTGATGCATGGTATACATATCCTATTTGCACCACATGCGTTACATACTTTGCATAATGCCCAGGAAACCTTAAGGTGCCCACTAATGGTACAATCTCCCAGACGAGCGGCCATATTATCGAGGTAATGTTATTGGTGCCAATCGACGACAAACAACTGTTTTAACAATCGTTCAGGCAATCAAAATGCTGAATGATTCTTTTAGTCAGATCGGATTGCTTATCATTTTCCCCTCCTTTGCATCGATCGTTCAGGAGATCGGTTCACATTTATATGTGCTGTGTGTGCATATGTTTTCCTGAAAATATAGCCCAAAGGGAGCTCTGCAAGTGTTTGTCACTTAACAGTAGACGTTAAAAAAAGATATAAAGGCCAGGCTTGCCTGATGAACCACATCCACCAATAGCGATGGTCAATGAGAGGCCAGTAACTCCAACTTGCATGCAAATTGCATGCTGCTTGGAAATGGGGCAAACATGACCAGGAGGAAGTGCAAGTCACTGGCCTAATTGTAAGCTGCATACAATTTACATTATTTGCATGCAAGCTGCTATTTGCATCTCATTACATCTCTGGTCACCACTGTTCACTAGCTTAAAGGGGAACTGAAGAGAGAGGTATATGGAGGCTGTCATGTTTATTTCCTTTTAATCAATACCAGTTGCCTGGCGGCCCTGCTGGTCTATTTCTCTGCACTAGTATCTGATTAAAACCAGAAACAAGCATGCAGCTAGTCTTGTCAGATCAGACTTATAAGTCTGAACCACTGAAACACCTGATCTGCTGCATGCTTGTTCAGGGGCTATTGCTAATAGTATTAGAGGCAGAGGATCAGCAGGGCTGCCAGGCAACTGGTATTGTCTAAAAGGAAATAAACATGACAGCCTCCATATACCTCTCTCTTCAGTTCCCCTTTAAAGGGTAGGTGCACACATAATATAGCATGAAAGGTTGCGTTGTATGTCATGTGCATATTTTTTGTGTGCCTTTTTACTGCGTTTTTGGTGTGTTTGCATTTTTTTTTTTACCACAGATGCGTTTCCAAGCGTTTTGCATGCGTTTTAATGCGTTTGTGGTTCGCATATGCGTTTTGTATGCATTTCTCATGCGTTTTATAATAGCGTTTTATGCAAATAACTAGGAAGACAACAGGAAGCGGAAATACATCATAAAACTTTTGTATATAAAAACACATATAAAAACACATGGAATACGCATTCAAAACACATACCATTGCATTTCCATTGACTTTCATTATATGCGTTTTTTTCCTGCGTCCCATAGACTTCCATTAGCGACAAAAACGCAGCGTTTTCCGTAACACTAGCGTTTCTGCTAAGTGTGCACCTAGCCAAAGGGGATGTCCAACGAAGACATAAAAAGAAAAAAAAATCGGTACTTATCCGTTAGCCGGGCGCATCCGGCAGGTGGCGCTAATTACTATACCCCCTCCAGGCCGCCATGGATAGTAGGGAAAGATGTAACTCAGGTGGAGTTTTGTCGCCACCTGCCGGATGCGCCCAGCTAACGGATAAGTACCAAAACATCTACTTACCTGGGGCTTTCTCCAGCCCGTCAGCCGTCCTGTGCCCTTGCCACAACTCCGCACCGGTGGTCCGGGGTCCACTCCGATGCAAGATGTCAACCTCGGTAGGTCGACATCTACTGCGCAGCACACTACAGATGACATCAGTGCCACCGCGAGCGAACACTAAGAATCCAGCGCAGGAGATTTGGGTGCAGCCAGTGCCACCGTAGGCCGTAATAGGAATTACAGCTATAGTGGCGCACAGAGTGTAACTTCGGTGCTGTCAGAAGACGGAGCTGAAGTTACATTTAAAACACTAATTCGGCCGCCAGCGATAGGTGGAAGCCGAATTACATCATTCCCCACTATCCATGGCGGCCTGGAGGGGGAATAGTAATTAACACGGCCGGGACTTGTGCAGCAGCAGGATCAGCCATATACCGGCTGTTTCATGCGCCCAAGTCTCCCGGCGTCAATTTATCTTGTACGCAGGCGCAGTAGATGCTGACCTGCCGAGGTCACCATCTTGCATCAGAGGGGACCCCGGACCACCGGTGCAGAGTTGTGGCGAGGGCACAGGACGGCTGACAGAGGAGGAAGCCTCGGGTAAGTAGATTTTTTTTTATTTATTTAGATATTCCTCAGACATTCCTTTTAAGCTAAATACTCACCATCTGACAGGGGAAGATGGATCCAGCAACGTCCCCTGATGACAAGTATTCCACGATCCATCTTCCGCCCAGCGGGTACACGCAATGTCACACAATGCTCGTGAACGGGAAGCCAAGCGATTGCAGTTCTTTACTTGGAGTTGTCAAGGGTCTTAAAGATCCACTTGTTATCGCCATCGGTAAATGTTGTTCGCATGATTGCTCTCCTGTCATCAAGTCGTGAGATCTCGGAAACGATCTCTCGTCGGTCAAAAAAAAAATCGCATGATGGGTATGGGCCTTTAGAAAAATTATGGGAAATCAGGTCCTGCCTGGTAAATGACTGCGTTGTTCTGGCTTAAAATATATCTGTAGCCAAAAAGGAGTTCGCTTAACATCTGGTACCTAAGCTGTCACACAGTTATGAGAACAGATGACCGTGCTCAGCAGACAAGAGTTCTGTAAGTGGCATGTGACAAATGACTTCAGGAAGTTAAGAACCTATGGTGGCAAACATGCTAATTTCCTGGCTCTAGGTGCAGCTATCAATCGTCTGGGAATCACGTCCATCACTCTGCTTCACTTGTACAGCGTAGTACCATCACACTGCTTCACTTGTACAGGGTAGTACCATTACATTGCTTCACTTGTACAGGGCAGTACCATCACACTGCTTCACTTGTTCAGGGCAGTACCATTACATTGTTTCACTTGTAAAGGGCAGTACCATCACACTGCTTCACTTGTACAGGGCAGTACCATCACACTGCTTCACTTGTACAGGGCAATACCATCACACTGCTTCACTTGTACAGGGCAGTACCATCACTCTGCTTCACTTCACTTGTACAGGGGAGTACCATCACACTGCTTCACTTGTACAGGGCAGTACCATTACATTGCTTCACTTCTACAGGGCAGTACCATCACACTGCTTCACTTGTACAGGGCAGTACCATCACACTGCTTCACTTGTACAGGGCAGTACCATTAAATTGCTTCACTTGTACAGGGCAGTACCATCACACTGCTTCACTTGTACAGGGCAGTACCATCACACTGCTTCACTTGTACAGGGCAGTACCATTAAATTGCTTCACTTGTACAGGGCAGTACCATCACACTGCTTCACTTGTACAGGGCAGTACCATCACACTGCTTCACTTGTACAGGGCAGTACCATCACACTGCTTCACTTGTACAGGGCAGTACCATCACACTACTTCACTTGTACAGGGCAGTACCATCACACTACTTCACTTGTACAGGGCAGTACCATTACACTGCTTCACTTGTACAGGGCAGTACTTTCACACTGTTTCACTTGTACAGGGCAGTACCATCACACTGCTTCACTTGTACAGGGCAGTACCATCACACTGCTTCACTTGTACAGGGCAGTACCATTACACTGCTTCACTTGTACAGGGCAGTACTATCACACTGTTTCACTTGTACAGGGCAGTACCATCACACTGCTTCACTTGTACAGGGCAGTACCATCACACTGCTTCACTTGTACAGGGCAGTACCATTACACTGCTTCACTTGTACAGGGCAGTACCATTACACTGCTTCACTTGTACAGGGCAGTACTATCACACTGCTTCACTTGTACAGGGCAGTACCATCACACTGCTTCACTTGTACAGGGCAGTACCATCACACTACTTCACTTGTACAGGGCAGTACCATCACACTGCTTCACTTGTACAGGGCAGTACCATCACACTGCTTCACTTGTACAGGGCAGTACCATCACACTGCTTCACTTGTACAGGGCAGTACCATCACACTGCTTCACTTGTACAGGGCAGTACCAATCACACTGCTTCACTTGTACAGGGCAGTACCATTACACTGCTTAACTTGTACAGGGTAGTACCATTACACTGCTTCACTTGTACAGGGCAGTACCATCACACTGCTTCACTTGTACAGGGCAGTACCATCACACTGCTTCACTTGTACAGGGCAGTACCATTACACTACTTCACTTGTACAGGGCAGTACCATTACACTGCTTCACTTGTACAGGGCAGTACCATCACACTGCTTCACTTGTACAGGGCAGTACCATCACACTGCTTTACTTGTACAGGGCAGTACCATTACACTGCTTAACTTGTACAGGGCAGTACCATCACACTGCTTCACTTGTACAGGGCAGTACCATCACACTGCTTCACTTGTACAGGGCAGTACCATCACACTGCTTTACTTGTACAGGGCAGTACCATTACACTGCTTAACTTGTACAGGGCAGTACCATCACACTGCTTCACTTGTACAGGGCAGTACCATCACACTGCTTCACTTGTACAGGGCAGTACCATTACACTGCTTAACTTGTACAGGGCAATACCATTACACTGCTTCACTTGTACAGGGCAGTACCATCACACTGCTTAACTTGTACAGGGCAGTACCATCACACTGCTTCACTTGTACAGGGCAGTACCATCACACTGCTTCACTTAGGTACATAGTTACATAGTTATTTTGGTTGAAAAAAGACATACGTCCATCGAGTTCAACCAGTACTTGTACAGGGCAGTACCATCACACTGCTTCACTTGTACAGGGCAGTACCATCACACTGCTTCACTTGTACAGGGCAGTACCATCACACTGCTTCACTTAGTTACATAGTTACATAGTTATTTTGGTTGAAAAAAGACATACATCCATCGAGTTTAACCAGTACTTGTACAGGGCAGTACCATCACACTGCTTCACTTGTACAGGGCAGTACCATCACACTGCTTCACTTGTACAGGACAGTACCATCACACTGCTTTACTTGTACAGGGCAGTACCATCACACTGCTTTACTTGTACAGGGCAGTACCATCACACTGCTTCACTTGTACAGGGCAGTACCATCACACTGCTTCACTTGTACAGGGCAGTACCATTACACTACTTCACTTGTACAGGGCAGTACCATTACACTGCTTCACTTGTACAGGGCAGTACCATCACACTGCTTCACTTGTACAGGGCAGTACCATCACACTGCTTCACTTGTACAGGGCAGTACCATTACACTGCTTAACTTGTACAGGGCAGTACCATCACACTGCTTCACTTGTACAGGGCAGTACCATTACACTGCTTCACTTGTACAGGGCAGTACCATCACACTACTTCACTTGTACAGGGCAGTACCATTACACTGCTTCACTTGTACAGGGCAGTACCATCACACTGCTTCACTTGTACAGGGCAGTGCAATGTGCTGAGAGTGAGTGGCGAGGGCTCCACCCCTGCCTCTGCAGCAGAATATAGTAAGACTAGGAGCACATTAAGCAGAATCACCTGTGTTGTGGAGAACACAGGCACTTGTGCACAAAATGAAAGGCTACGGGCAACATAAAAAATTCCTTATCTTTGCGATTTCAAACGTGCGTTTTTCAAAGCATATTTCTGTGAAACGCATCTGAAACGCACCGTATGTAATTTAATAGAGACGCAGAAGGTAGGCATTTTACATGTGTTCTGCTGTGTTTTTACTAAAATAAGAAAGAAAAGCAGAAGAACTGCTGCTGGCTCTCCAAACTTAAATTGGGTGTGCAACTTGATCACTGAGATTTCTACCCATTGACTAACATTGGCCATGTGTTGCTGTGCATTGGCTTGTGTTTCCCAAAGCGGTTGAATGTGCAAAGGGTGAACCCTGCCTTAGGCCCAGTGCACACCAAAAACCTCTAGCAGATCTGCAAAACGCTAGCTGATTTTTAGAGCGACTCTAGGCATGTTAGAGATTTTTTAAACATTCCTAGCGTTTTTGGAGCGGTTTGGTGTAACAGATTTCATATATTGTTACAGTAAAGCTGTTACTCAACAGCTACTGTAACAAAAACCTGGAAAACCGCTCTGATCTAGTGTTTTTCAGAGCGGTTTTCCACTTTCCTATACTTAACATTGAGGCAGAAACGCCTCGGAAATCTAAAAAAATGCCACAGTCTCCAAGTTTGCATTTGTGGAAAAAACAAACAGCCCTGGTGTGCACCAGCCCACATTGAAATACATTAGCCAAACGGTTTTTTCAAACCGCTAGAGTTCTCAAAAACGCTCACAAACCGCTCTGGTGTGCACCAGCCCATTGAAATACATTAGCCAAGCGGCTTTCAAACCGCTAGCGTTCTCAAAAAGGCTCACAAACCACTCTGGTGTGCACCAGCCCTTACATAGGATACGGAGCGATTCACACAAGGCTGTTATTATTACCTTGTACATAGAATGTGTCCACATATAATGCAGCATTATACTTTAAGGACCCTTTTACACTTGCCTTGCAAGTGTGTGTTGCGTTACCCTGTTTGCAAGGCTTTGGGGCCGAACACACTTACCATGTCGCGTCGGGAGTGGCCGATCGACCGCCGAACTGCTGCAAAGTCAACAGCGCCTTACCAACAGACTTCTGCAGTGATGAAGTAATGTAAGTCAATGGACGGCGCAGAAATTTTAAATATGTTGGCAGCGGCGTGCTGCGCACATGCGCAGAATGATGGGAATACGACAAGGAAATCCAGAAATCCCAGTGACATACTTCCTGTCCAGCAAGAACAGGAATGGGGCGGAGCCTCTGGATCATGCATTTTTGCTTGAGAGAAAAATCAAATACTTATCTCGGAAGAGGGAAGACTCTGAATCCTCCTCGAGACCACTGATCCAGCAATGGACCATGCAGAAGTTTGCGGTCTGAGCAATAGCATGGATTCGCTTGGGCTCAGAAAAAAAAGTCCAAGAGGTTCTGCGGTACTGCACAGTCGCCAGGCATCCTGCACAGTGCAGCCTCGCTCATTCATGGACAGAAGCAAGGCCAGTGCTCCACTATCCAGCTAAGTAACCATTTGGGGCACTTTTTTCCCTTCAGGTACACTTTAATACGCTGACATACCTGTGACTGGTGGAGCTCTGCCTGCTCTCTCCACTGTAATCACTCCCTGGCTTACTGACACCTGCTGTTGAGATGAGAATGATGCCAATAACACAGTTGGATGTAAAGCACTTTACATCAAACCCTATACGGTAGTCACGGTTTCCAGAAAATGTACTAGAAACTTATAGCCGTGGCAAACTGGAATTGGGTGATAACCTATAACAACACGCAGCTACAAAATGGCTTGTGCAGTGATGCCCTATACAAAACATTTCGTACTAATGTGGAGTTACCCTTTATGTTTTAGCGAGGGTGCCTCTCAGCATGCAAGAGATGCTGGGCCTTCTGGTAAGAAACCAAGCATGCTTTAAAAGGTGAGTATTGTCTACCACCTGCTACTTCCCATTAGGCTGGTTTCACACTTGTTTTTTGCCCTGTGGTGGGATGCAGTGCTCCTGCCGACAGGGACATATGCAGCGAATCCCTGTGTGCACCGACAGGTACATATGTTGCTCAGTGATGTGCTGCTAGACAGGAAGTAAGTCACTGGAATTCCTATCGGTCCATGCATGCGCACCGCGCTCCGTTGTTCGCACTTACTGCCTCACCCATTGACATTCATTACCCCAAGCGCCATGCGTTAAGCGTAGTGCTTGCGGTGACGCAGTGCAGGCTGTGTGTTGGGAATGGGATTGCGGTGATATAAACAGTATCGGCGCAACGCGGCACGGTAAGTGTAAAAGGCCCCATTGACTTGCATTGCCGTTGCATCAACCTATGGTTACAAAGGTAACGCAATGCACACTTGCAATGCAAGTGTAAAATGGGCTTTAAACAATACCAGTTGCCTGGCAGTCTTGCTGATCTCTCTGGCTGCAGTAGTGTCTGAATCACACACGTGAAACAAGCATGCAGCTACTCTATGCTGACTGCAGTCAAATGACCTGATCTGCAGGCTTGTTCGGGGTCTATGGCTAAAGTATTAGAGGCAGGTGATTTGCCAGGCAATTTGGATTGTTTAAAAAGAAAATATATATGTCAGCCTCCATACTCTTCTCACTTCATCTGATGTGCCCACTCTATGAGATCTATAGCATAGTGCCAGTCCGCCCAGCAATATCCGTACACCACATTTCACCCACAAAACAAAAGAACAAAGACAAGCCAGGGCTGTGCTGGGCGATCAGACTCACATAACCTCTGCATCACTTATGGGGTATGTCTGTACAGTGTTCCCATCGCATAATTTAATTGAATCTTGTTCCCAAGCATAATAAATCCGATTAGAGGCTGGCACTTATTTCATATAGATTCTCTGCTTATAATATCAGGACAGATGTCGCGGTTATCATCTCAAGAACAAAGAGTTGATCAAATCCGTAGGGTTCAATCAACATCACTCCCAGCAATGAATTAGCATGCACTGTCTCGGTGATGGGACTTTGTCAGTGGCAAATTAAGTGTCTGTACTTCTTAGTTCTTCATCATTTGATTGTTTCACAGCTCTGACACATCAGCTGGCTCAGAGGTTTTTTTTATGCAGGTAGCACCGGTTTTTAAATATAAATTGCTTGCAGATGATTAAACCAACCACAGTTCGAAGAGGAAGTAGCTTTTAAATATTTCAAGCACAAGAAATGCAGGCGCTGATTCAGAAAAACACTGCATGGATGAGCAGTCATGGGAGTCCGCACAGTGCATTAGTATATGCAGCTCCACAGATTGTGATCGGTTTCAGGCTGAAATCGATTTACAATCTGTTTGCAGTAAGGTGGCCATACGATCCCTCTCTGATCAGATTCAATCAGAGAGGGATCTATCTTTTGGTCGAATCTGATGGCAAATCGACCAGTGTATGGCCACCTTTATTTTAAAAGGAAAAGTCCATATCCTTCTCAGTTTAGGTTCCCTTTCACTGCTGTCTCTTTTTGTCTGCATGGGAAAAACACATTCAAGTGTGCACTAGCCAATTGAATAGCATTGGTTCTTAGTTTAGCTGTTTAGAAAGCGAGGGAGGGTAGGGGGGCCCCGTCCAAAGTTACGCAGGGGGGCCTAGTGATTTCTAGTTACGCCCTTGCCTGCTGATATCACTATTGATTACAGAGTGTGCTTCCTTTTCTTGTCTCCTTTATTGGCCAAGGATCTACCTATTTGTATTATGTCCATATCCCAGAAACAAACATATAGCCTGTGGAGATAGAACACCTGAGCTGCATAATGCTGGGTTTACACCATACAATTTTCTGTTAGATTTACCTGCCAGATAGATAAAGTTCAACATGTTGGAAATTTATCTATCTTACGATCTATCTGCCGAGCAATTAGGCATTGTTTTACTCAGCAGGAGATAAAGAGAAGACAATGCACCAGAGATAATGACCATTCTCTTCAGAAAATAATCTAATTATGCATTCTAGCAGAAAATCTAACAGAAAAATCTAACAGAAGAATCTAACAGAAAATTGTATGGTGTAAACCCAGCATAACAGCCAGACAATTATGCTGCTATTATGCAGCATAACAGCCAGACAAATAGGCATTCAGCTACTGTAGGAAACAGTTTGTGTGTCTCTCTAAAGAACTGGTGTCCAGCAACCTAAAGATGGCACCCGCAGCATAGAGGTAACCAGAATAGGTGGTGCCAGCCTGCAGTACGCTGTGCTGGACTAAGGTATGGTCACTGGTACCCTGTACATGGAGCATGCAGGTCTGCACAGAATTTGTTATTTCTGGCCAAACTTGGATAAACACTGCAGAGATGCACCTAGATGTCCTGCAGGAACAAAGTCTTGCTTGTGCGATACGTGTTATTCTTGCTGATTGCTCTCCCTCGCTTCACAACAGCACCTCTCACACAGAACTAAAAGCAAACTCTGTGCAGTGACAGGTGAAGGCCTAGGTATGCACTGCCCTGCCAGATCCAATCAGAGGAGACTACAAACAGACTCCTTCGGAGGCCATCTGGGGATTTGTCTAGGAATTAGAAGCCAGCAGGGGTCATTAACCTCGCTGCCCCGAGCTCTGTGCCAAGTGAGGAGAGACTTTTTCCCCTCCTTTTCTTAAATCCCAGCATGTCAGCTTCACTCAACTGGAAGTCATTAGAGATCACATGGTTAAGAAAGGACGCATCTCTTGCACAAGGCTGACAAAAGGAACTACCTACAAAACCTGGCAACGTTCTTCAGTGTACCGAAAATACAACTGGAAGCCGTCAGTTTGTTGTTTGGAAAAGTCACAAACACATAATGACTGAGTGTTCTGAAAAATAGGAGGCTGTACAGGAACTGTATGGATCAGCCAAGAGTGGGTGTATCAGGCAGCCCTTATTCTGGGTACAAAGGACCAAACCACCCTGACGGCTTCCCAAGCACTGTAAAAATAATAAGAGGCAATTAGCAGGTGTGTAGAGAAAACCATGGGGTCAAACTGCGTGGGTGACTTTCAATAGGGTAATCAAAATCGCCCACGGTTGACTTTGGCACTGAGGAACAGTACAAATAGCCATAATGTAAATAAACAGCAGCCTGGCTGATCACTTTCCTAGAGATACAATAAAAAAAAAATAATTCTGTTATAATTTGCCTGACTGAAAATGTGAATTAAAGAGGAACTTTAATATATATAGGGAGATATTGGTTGCTTGGCAGTTGGAAACAAGCTGTTATTTCCCACAATGCAAAAAGGTTCACAGACAGGAAACTGCCAGGACCTAGGTCCTGACATCACACTGTGGGAGGGGTTTCACCACAATATCAGCCATAAAGAACCCCTTGATGATCTTTTAAAATAAAGGTAAAGATTTCTCATGGGAAAGGGGGTATCAGCTACTGATTGGGATGAAATTAAATCTTTAGTTACAGTTCCTCTTTAAGTAAAGACCTTTCATTGCATATAGTATCACAAACATAGGGGCAAAAGTATCTAGGGCAGGGGTCTCAAACTCAATTTACCTGGGGGGCCGCAGGAGGGAAAGTCAGGATGAGGCTGGGCCGCATAAGGAATTTCACAATCGCGGCGCATCGCCGCCTCTGCCCGCCCCTCTCACTCTTCCTTCACAGAGAGGGGCGGGGAGAGGCGGCGATCCGTGCGGCGATTGAAGTCAGGAGGGGCAGAGCTGAAGCTGAAAGCTCTGCCCCTTCCAGGAAATGCCGTCGGATTGCCCCCCGGGCGATTTGGGGGCTCTGCAGCCCTCGTTTAGCGGCGGGGGTGCGGCGGATTACTTGGGAGCACTGAACCAAACTATAAGGAAGCTTTTGACGGCGAGGGCCGCAAAATATTGTATCGAGGGCCGCAAATGGCCCGCGGGCCGCGAGTTTAAGACCCCTGATCTAGGGTATCAATGATGACATATCTGCTGGATCAAACATCCTAGGACAGTTTATTAAAAATACGCTGATAAAGCATTATGGCTTCCCCAGATCAACAGAAAACCATCTGGGGGGGGGGGGGGGGGGGGGGGGGGGGGGGTCAATCTTTCTCCCAGTTACTGCTCTTAGAAGAATAAGATTAAGAATAAGAATACCAAATACATGCTTTACATTTTTAACAAATATCGGACATTCAATTGTCAGAATTAAGGAGCCTGCACACATCCAATTTTGATTGGCCAATGACTGGCCAATTTTACCACCTTCATGTAATTTGAGGGCCCACAAATCCCAAATACTATGAACAGATGGTGTAGGTAAGGTCTCATACTACAAGGAGGTGGTAAAAAGTATTGTATAGTACGCCACGCCACATCTCTAAAGGTGGCCATACATCTAGCAATGATGGCATGATTCGATCAAGAGACAGATCTCCCACTGAGATCGATCAGGAATCGGCCTGCGGTGTATGGGCAGCTGACAGATCTCTCTCTAATCAGATTTGATCAGAGAGAGGTTTGTCTCTTGCTCAAATTTGCCCATCATGGCTAGATGTATGGCTACCTTAACTAATTAATCTATCCTTCCTTTACCCGGTCTCCTAACCCTAACCCACTTGCCTTTGCCTAAACCCAACCAAATACAACTCCCAGTGGCCAAAACATTCAGGGCCGATATTTGTATCAGCCTGGTAATAGCCAAATGCCAACCCCGTAGCATGTGTTTAGTAGAAACCCCTACCTGGCAATAATGCTTTAGTCTGCAACTGCCGGAACCCCGCATTACATCTCCCTCTGAGTTGTGATGACTCGGAGTAGGAATAGTATTTCAACACTCCCCTCCGCCCCCCCCCCCCCAATTTGTGCGGTAATAGGCTCACCCTGCGCCGGAAAGCCCTAGCGCCAGGATGCCATGTATGCTACTGGTATGGCTGTTGCCATTGATGTAGGGTTTGAGCCTTTGACCAGGGTTTGAATCTCCCCTCAAGTTAATATGTAAAGCAATAAAGAGTCTTTGGACAAGACTCCCTAATGATCCTCTTTGCACATGGAGTGTGCCCTAAGTAGCTGTTTTGCAAAAGGGATTTTAAAGGGGTTGTAACATCCACAAATAAGAAGCTCCAAATATATATGTAAACCCCTTTTTTTCTAAAATAGGTCCCTATATGTCCCCTTATTATTTTTTTTTTCTTTTTAACCTGGTCAGTGTGCCTTTGCTGAACTGTGCTGAACTGTACAGAGCCAACAGGCTTGTGGGAAGTCTTTTTTTTTTTAGCTACAGTAACAAGCTTATCTCAAAATGCAAATAACTGAAACTTCCCATTTCAGATAAGATAAGGGCACTACGACCAGAGGGTAATTTAACCCCCCCTTCCCTTTGAAGAGTTGACACAGTTATGTAAGTCTGTTATCTAGGTGATGTTTGCTGTGGGAGGGATAGTAATCTGTAAAATAAGCAGTAAACTAACTCTGAGCTGGGTTAAAAAAAAAAAAAAGAAAAGGGCAGAAGTGATGTCACTTTTGGCATCATGGAGAAACAGTAAAAATGGAAGCCAGCTAAAATATTTGTTTCTTTTTTTATATCCCATTTCTCTTAAATCTGACAGTGAGCACCAAAAACATCAGGATAGGAAGGCTAGATAAATAATTTCTTATTGGATGCTTTATTAATAAAAGTGGATGTATAAATGCTTTACTTAAATTGCACTTAAGGCCCATTGAAATATGGATGACGCCACTGAGGAAGGGGTGTTAAGTTTTCCGTCCATCCAGGATCTTTATCCCCAGAATTCTCCTTCTCTACAACTACCCTCAAATTGGTGCACAGACTGGTTGTAAGTACTGGAAAAAGCTGGCATGATGTTATTACAAGAAGCTGGCATGATGTTATTACATTCATGTGCACACAACAGTTCTGCAGAGGCTTGGAGCACAATTGTCCATGCAGAAAACCATGTTTTTTAAGACGTGCATTTCTGCCAGTATGGGGCAAACCACATGTGATTTATACAAGTAAGAAAGCCAGGGTGTGCTGATTTAGGCACAGTTAGGGTCTGAGCACAATTAGAAAATAATAAAGGCAAAGAATCATCATCATTGTCAGACATCAGACTTCTTTTTTTTTTACTCCCACTTCCCACTTGATCAAAAGCATTAGAACTCTACAGCACAGAGCCGGTGCTACCATAGAGACAAAGGGGGCAATTGCCCCGGGGCCCCGACCTCTGCTGAGGCCCTCGCAGCGCCAACCCTGCTACATTCTGCCTGCTCCCCTCGCTCACACCATTATTACCGTTTGGTCATGGCAGGTGAGCAGATGTGCAGCGGCTGCACTCTGAGACACGCTGTCTCCCTCCCACTCTAGAGTGGGAGGGAGACAGTGTGTCCAAAGCCCCATCTACACGATACGATTCTTTGTACGATTCGATTACGATTCTATTTACGATCCGATTAAATCCGACATGTCCGATCGGGATTCGATTCGATTCAATTCGATGTGCCATTGTGCAATGGCAAATCGAATTGAATCGAATCCCGATCGGACATGTCGGATTGAGATTCGATTCAATTGAATCGTACAAATAATCGTATCATGTAGATTGGGCTTAAGATTGCAGCCGCTGCCCGTCCGCTGACCTGCTGGGACTAATAGGTAATTATGGCTGCTTATACTTGCAGGGACCTGGGGAGCAAAGATGTAATGGAGGGGGGACCCCCAACGCTACAGTTTGCCCCAGGGCCATAGCGCCCCTTAACCAGCCCTGCTACAGCACCTGGCTGAGCAAGAATCTCCCATCACAGAAGTTACGAATAAGATAACACACTTCCAGGACCTGTTAATGTTTGCTATAGTCATTTAATTTAATTCTCATTTTTTTCAAACCCAGCAACACACTGAAACATAAATATGTGCATTCTAAGGCCCCGTTTACACTTAATCAGTTGCTCTCAGTTATAACTGAAAAGACAACTGATTTTCAAAGTAATGCCCATGTTTTCCTCTGGCACCTTTCACACTTAACGTGTTTTAACTGAAATCTTTTTCACAATGCACTGCTATGGAGAAGAAAAAAAAAGCGTGTACCAACTGATTAAGGGCCTGTTTCCACTACAAAGTGATGCAAGTGCGGCTACCTAGCCGCATCGCATCACTTCCACCACCGGCCGCATCACTTCCGCATCTCCCGATGCGGAAGTGTATTGGAGGAGATGGGGCGCGGCTGCGGGTGGATGCGTCAATGCGAGAATCTGCAGTATGCTGCAGATTCTCGGATCGCTCCGCACCGATCGGCACAACATGCACGCTATGGAAACTCTTCCATTGCCGTGCATGCGTTTCAGGACACCTGCGGTGCGATGCGGCCATGTAGCCGCATCGCACCGCTCCTAGTGGAAACGGGGCCGAGGGATCAGAGAATCTGCAGCATGCTGCAGATTCTTGCACGGCCGCATCAGCCCGCAGCCGCGTCCCATCTCCTCCAATACACTTCCGCATCGGGAGATGCGGAAGTGATGCGGCCGGCGGCGGAAGTGATGCGATGCGGCTAGGTAGCTGCATTCGCATCACTTAGTAGTGGAAACAGGCCCTAAGTGTAAACAGGGCCTAAAAGTCCACCACCCAAACACAAGCAAAACAACTGGTTATATTTCAGCCTGTGGACTGAGGAGTACAAAGATATGTACCCTGGTGAGATTCAGCAACCTCTGAGTAGGAACAGTGGCCCAACAAAGGAGTAGTGGCCCAACAAAGGAACTAAATCTGAAGATCAAAACTCTGCAGTCTACCCAAAGCTGTATTTATACTTCTAGCACCCATAGGCCAACTTTCTTGTTGCTGCACTTCCATGTGCAGCAGTATCCCCATGTGTACTGTCCATATATAGCAGCCCCTCTATTTCATGTGCTGGTCTCTTGGGCAACAGTAACCCTCTTACATGTGTTACTCGCTATTTGCAGGCTCCTTTTTCAATTTGCAGCCTCCTTCTCCATATACAACCACCCTCTTTCATGTCCAGCCACCCCTTTTATTTTTTTATGTACAGCTCCACCTTTGGCTGCAGCCACCCAAGACTCAGGTTGTGACATTTATAGAAATTTGGCCCTGAGTCTACCTACACATCATGGAGAAGTCACTCTTTTTTGAGGATGGTGAACTACACATTTTGAACAGAGAAAAACAAATGATTCCTAAGAGGGTGAACTCAAACTTGATTATGCATCCCTAAACAATAGGAGGGAACTTTGGACCCTATTATCAATATAGAATGCTGTTTTATCATGTTTGCTTAGACATTTTAAAACCAATCTATGTATTGAAGCAGGCATCTAAACAACTGTTTTCAAAGAACAGCCATGCCATGGTGGACTAGGCCACACTACCTCATTCTGCATATGTCTGCCACAAGGTGAGAAAGGATGGAACACAGCACATTTGTAAGTACAGGTACCATTTAAGGGCAAGTGTACATAGAACCTTGTCTTCTTTCCCATATTAGTTTAGCATCAGTTAGAGTAGACTACAGCTCAGCATTAGTTTGATGGCAGGTGATCCATTTGTTGTTAGTCTTAGTTCAGGTTGACTCCAGTTTACTTTTCCCTAGTTTAACTACAAAATGAACTGATGTCAAACTTAAAGGATACCCGAGGTAACGTGACATGATGAGATAGAAGGTCTAAGCATAGTCGGTGTTCCTTTTTCTGCCTTGAAAGAGTTAACCTTCAGGCATGCAAGTGGCAGTTTCCCTCAAGTCAAGAATTAATTGAACTATTGGTACAGTGGCGTAGCTAAGGAGCTGTGGGCCCCGATGCAATTTTTACAATGGGGCCCGCCAAACACTCTATAGATAATTGATACTGTGCACCAAAACCTGCCAATGGCAACTACAGTGTCAGAGGTGCAAGAAGGGGATGGGGAACAGTTTGTTATTAATTACCAATATTTAAAGCCTCTACAGAAGTGATTATTATGAGCACAGGACCAATAGAGAACTAATACTGTAGTGAAAGAAGGGTCCTTCAGGTCCCCTCTGGCCCAAGGGCCCCGATGCGGTTGCAACCTCTGCAACCCCTATTGCTACGCCCCTGTATTGGTAGCAATCAAGCTCTTTCCTTGTACAGATAAAACAGGTAAATGATTAACATTTTTTAGCTTCTAGGCCAGTGATGGCAAACCTCGGCACTAAAGCTGTTTCAAAATTACAAATCCCATCATGCCTCTGCCTCCCCAAGTGATGCTTAGAGCTGTCAGAGTATTGCAATGTCTCATGGGACTTGTAGTTCCACCACAGCTGGAGTGCCAAGGTTAGCCATCACTGTTCTAGGCACTCAGCATATGAGGCAATGCAACATTAAACATTATTGTATTAGCTGATACACACAAAGTAGAAGCACAGGATTCTAAAAAAAAAAAAAATAATTTTTAGGAGTTGAAGGATAGATACAATTATTTAGCTCATCACTTTATTTTAGCCTCAATTTGCAAACTAAAAGTGAACTCAAGTCAAATGTCAATGATCACTAGTCCAAAAACTGATACCTTGAACTCTGCTTCAAGAGGAACTTTAGCGAAAAGAGGAAAAGATAAATCAATATATTGCAACGTGAGAATTTAAAAAAATAGAAGAGATTTCAGGACATTATTAATATTCGCCATGTAATTTGTTCATATTGTTTGATCCTCAATGAGACTGCACGTCATCATATTTACTACTGGCAGACAAGGAAAAAAACTACAGCACCAACTGCCATTCTTTATAACCACACCTACTAACATTGTGATAGGCTAAAAGGTTGTTTTGTTTTATAGCTATACATATGCGCAGAGGGCAATACTGGTTGCTTGGCAGTTGTTATTTCCCACAATGCAACAAGGTTCACAGACAGGACACTGTCATGACCATGATCCTGACATCAGACTGTGGGAGGGGTTTCAACACAATATCAGCTATACTAACCACCCTGATGATCTATTCGAGAAAAGGTAAATATTTCTCATGGGAAAGGGTGTATCAGCTACTGATCGGGATGAACTTAAACTTCCACTTTAAAAAAAAGTTCCTGGAGCAGAATCAACCAGGCCTCAAACACATATTACTGTCCACCATAAAGGGGGTAAAATGAACATAGTTTCATCCTTGTAATCGCCATTATGCAGAAGCTACTCACGCAGCCGCCAGCCATGATTTCAGCCAGTAACGGAATCGAGCCATCTCGTTGGGTAAACTTGTCTCGCACAAAATCATTAACCTACACAAAAAAAGGGGAAATTGTAACAGGAGTAAACAAAATGATTACATATACAGAACATCTTCTGCGCCGCGCCTTTCTTCCCCACGATTACTGGCAGCGCTGCTCTATTCCAGCACAGACATAATAAACAATTTATAATGCAGTTTATAAACAAGGCGCGCTACGTGACGTGATTTGCCTTTCCGTCTTACATAATGGGCTCTTCAGGCGCAGCTCACAGCTGACGGCCTGAAAAGAAACACACTTACTGGATCCTCTTACTTTGTCTAACTGATAAAGTGCAGCGAGCGAGAAATGGGGATGATTGGGGGGAGATTAGGAGCCGCAGGACATCAACATTCCCCACTTTCCACATCCAAACGCTACTGTCGGCCTAACACAGGGAGTATGGATGAAATATCATTCTGCCATCAGTTAAAAGGCTGTATAGTGCAGATATTTATTTTTTGTAGTAGGTTTCTTTATTTATTTACCTATCTTTATATATTCATATACATTAGGCTATTATTATTATTATTAATGATTTATAAAGCGCCAACAAATTCCGTGGCGCTGTACAAAGTAAGAAACAAACATGGGGTACATAATAATAGACAATGGTGTACATCAATATACAAGATAAATAATCAGTGACAAAATACAAAAAAATTATACAAAATACAGAATACAAAATATACAATTGGTAACGACAGTGATAAAAGTAACATGATGAGTAAAATGTATAATTAGTTCCAAGACTAAAAAGAGGAGAAAGTCCTGCGCTTGCAAGCTTACAATCTAAAGGGAATGGGGGGAGGGGGGGGGGGAAACAAGAGGAGGGGTAGTATACAACCAATATATAAAGGCAGTGTGTTTTAGGATATCTAGTAGGAGCGCAATTTGGTCTTAGAACAAAGGGAAGTGGCCCAAGGTAGCGCATACGCTTGTCAGAATAAATTAGTTTTTAGAGAGCGTTTAAAAGTAACAAAGGTTGGCGAGTGACGGATGTGTTGTGGGAGGGGATTCCAGAGGAGGGATGAAGCGCGTGCGAAGTCTTGTAAATGTGAATGTGAGGAGTTGATTCTAGAGGAGGACAACAGAAGATGATGTGCCGATCTGAGATTGCGATTAGGTTTGTATCTGGAAATTAGTGAGGATATGTACCGGGGAGAGAGATTGTGGAGAGCTTTGTAGGTTAGGGTTAGGAGTTTGAACTGAATCCTCTGGTTAATTGGCAGCCAGCCAGCCTCAGAACTATATATATATATATATATATCTAACAGTATTACTACAGTAAAAGAGGAAAGTTTCAAAATTCTATAAATTGCAGTTTTACCAGCAGGTGGCGCACTATAAGGCTTTGTTCACATTGTGTTCGGCTCGCGTGTCCGTCCGCGGTGGGGGTTTTTTGCGCTTTATTTCTTGCGATTTTCTGCGTGTTCGCTCGTTTTTGTGGCAGTTTTTGTAAGCCCTTTTGCAGACCACTTCAGTCTTTTGATCCGGAAAAAATTCCAGAAAAAATAAATACAATGTATTTAAAAAAAAACAAAAAACTCACGCAATCGCTTGCATCTTTCCTATACCTTACATTGAGGCAAATCACCTCAAAAATGGCCCAAGCACCACTTTTCAAAGCGGATCGCAAACAAACCGCTCTGATATGAATTCTCTCATAGAGAATCATTGCACAAGAGCTTTCAGGGCGATTTTGAAAATTGCCCACGCTTAAAATTCTACAAAACCGCCTGTAATGTGAACAAGGCCTAAAAGCGCTGCCACTTCCTCTTGCTGTATAACATTGGGGGCCCCACCAAAGTTTTGCTGGGGGCCCCATGATTTGTAATTATGGCCCTAGATCTATGTTCAGTAAGTAATATTTTTGTGAAGATATTCAGTCTCCTACCTAAGGCCTGGGACCCGCTAGCAGCACTTTAGAAGTGTTTGCGTTTTGTGGGCAACCCAGCAAAGCGATACGGCATTGGAACCCTATGGGGATGGTTCAACTGCAGAGCTTTTGCTCAGCGATCGTGCTGCAGCATTTTGAGTGATAACATTGAAAGGGATGCAAGGCCAAATCGTGATTGCTTCAGGAATTGCAAGAACCGCCATTTTGGAAATCACCGGCGCTTTGCGATCTGTTGTGAAGTGCCACCAGTAGGTCCCAGGCCTAAGATATACCTATTAATTTAAACTAGGTCTACGTCTGTCCTAAATTAAGACCATCATCGTTGGGATTTTTTTTAATTTCTTTAAAAAGCTTTATTGCAAAAGGATAAGACTACCATTAACTCACAGTAATATACAGTGTATTGTCACATTTATTATAAATATTTGCATATACACTAACACATACCGTATTAGGTTATTGTTATATCCATCATATACAGGTACCAGAAATTAATTTCAGAACATAGTATGCCGTTTTATTATAACAAACAGAGACAGATGTCAATGTCAGGAAATTAATTAATATATTAATACAAAATTAAGCTGTTTGTTCAAATCCATATAGGGACGCATTAAGCTATCAGGGAAATCCTGATACTAAGGGCACCATCTTTGTTATGCACTCAACGTTCAGCTTGTTCAATAAAACTTTATCAAAGCGGACCCAAACCGAACATTTTTTTTTATTCAAAATATTTGGTTGCACCACTCTGACACATACGAAGATAAATAAACACTCCTTCAAGCCTATAAGCATTTCAGTGCATGCTTTTCACCCCCCTCTTTACATAACTAGGGATATACAGGTGGCAGCCATTAGCAATTCCTCCTTTGCCGGACACCTCCTACTCCACCAGTTTGCCGGATTCTGTCCCGGCAATATGAAAGGAAGGGAGGGGTTCCTCCAATAAATGTAAAATATTTTATATTTGTCATCATGCAGCTGAAAAAAGGCTGCTATTTATTATTATAATTTAGAAAATAGATTTTATTTCTGAAATCTTGTATTTTTAATTTGGGTCCACTTTAAAAAAGATGCACAATGTTTCTTCACTTACAGAGCTGAAGAGCAGCAGAGATTGGGTGGAGCTTCCTGTCATCTTTGCTAATAAAAATCTCCCAGAATGCACTGTGGGAGGCAAAATCTAGTCATACTTATGCTCGACTCACCAGACGTCATTATGTAGTTAAATAATTTATTCGCTCAGCAGGACAGTACATTTTTATTGAGTCATTAGTGATGCTTTCAGCTATACCTGCTGGCTGCACTTGGTACAAAGGAATTATTCATATGTAATATCTACATGTGTTGAAAGCATTACTGTAATACTGGGAATAAAATATGATTAGATATATTTTAAAAACACTTTCCAACCCCCCTTTTTACACTTTCAGTATGTATAGATATTAGTGGAGCAAACTTTTTATGATTTGGATATTTTGTCGCTTCCAGTCCTATTTTAACACTATTTTTTAGGACCATGAAGGAAAAAAAACCCAGTTATTTTGGAATGATACAAGATTACATTACACTAGTGGCACAACATACTCTGCAACTTAGGTATGTATCAGTAAAATTGCCATGCGCTACCAGCACACAGCAATTTTACTGCAGTTTAGTAATATGCCTGATTATTTCGATGCATATCTATGTATAAATATTGTTACTTTTATGAATCTTACCGTCAGTTTAATAGCTTTTTCTGGTGCAACACCTACAAGCTGTGGTAGAAGTCCTGTAAAAAAGATACAAAACCATTAATGGTGGGTTTAAAAATGTATACTACAGTACAGTACTAGCCCTTTATGGATACTTAAAGCGGGATAAAACTGACAAAACATTCAATAAAAATGTGTTTTCCTACTTTTTATTACTTATACAGTTAGTGGGTGCTATTATTACGCCCGTCTTTGTGCCGTGATAAAGGGGGATGCTGCGAGGCCAGTGATTGCAGTTGATGATGACTGGTTAAAGATGTTGAACATATCATTGGTGTGCTGATCTTTCCTAGATATACTGATTAAGTTGAGTGGACACCAACCACTCTTTGATCAATCGCCCTCCCCTCTAGATTACCCTCTAGATCAGGCATGGGCAAATTCGGCCCTCCAGCTGTTATCCACAATGCATTTGCGGTTATGAGTCATGACTGTGACTGTCAGACTCCTGCAATGCATTGTGGGACTTGTAGTTCCTTAACAGCTGGAGGGCCAAGTTTGCCCATGCCTGCTCTAGATTAAAGGTGTGCCACTACTCTTTGAACCTTGAATAAAATACCTCTAGTCCCATTCTGGATAAGAAAATTAACCAGTTGATTTTCATTGGAGAGGAGCCGCATTCAGCCAATTTCATTGGTTGCTTACACCTCCCACACAAGGGCTGGGAACCAATAACAGTAGAGACAAAGCAAAGCACCATCTAGATCAAGGGTGTCAAACTCAAACAGGGCCGGGCCGAGGCATAGGCTGGAGAGGCTCCAGCCTCAGGGCGCAGTGTAAGAGGGGGCGCACAATTCATTCAGCTGTCATTCCTAATTGTGTTTGAAGCAGAAAGAAATAAGAAAAGGAGATACATGGAAGTGACTACTGGCCAGACAACTAGAGATCAAGGTGTTGGGGGCCCTGGGGTGCCTCTTAGTCTAATAGCAATCAGTGTGTGACGGCTGGGGTGGAGGGATGGAGGGGCGCACTTTGGTGTCTCAGCCTTGGGTGCTGGAGGACCTTGTCCCGGCTCTGAACTCAAATACAAAGTCTCAATGACTAGTGGTCACCTCCCTCCCTTAAAATGTTCCTTAGTGTCTAATGCCCCCCCCCCCTTTTTTTTACAGTTCCCGGGTGTCTAGTGGCCCCTCTCCTTCTTTACAGTTTCCATGTGTCTAATTCCTCCTCCTTCCCTGGTATCTCGTGGTTCTCCCTACCCTATACAGCTCCCTGGTGTTTAGTGGTCCTCCATCCCATACGAAGTTCCCTGGTGTCTAGTGGCCCACTCCCTCCCCTATAAAGTTTCCTGGTGTCTAGTGCCCCCCTCCTTCCCTTATACAGTTTCTTTAGTGTCTAGTGCCCCCCCCCCCCACACACACACACACACACACACTCAGTTCCCTATTTTCTAGTGCTTTCTCCCTCCTTCCCATATGGCTTCCCCAGTGATCTAGGGCTCCACCTCCGATTTAGCTTCCCTGGAGGCCTAGAGTGGGCCAAACATAATGCAAACTGGGGAAACCACTTGTGGGCAAAATATGACAGTTCTGCGGGCCAGATTTGGAGTTTGACATGCATGATCTAGCTTCGAGTGGCATTCCTAAAAAGCATCTGGAGTTCTACTTTAAATTTTTCTGCGGGGGCTGATTTGATTCATACGATTACTGAGGTGTCATGTGGGTGGGTGTAGGTCTTTCTTTACATTCATATGGGATGAGGCGGGACTATACCAGGCCTCCAGCAGCCATAATCTACAGATGCAGAGAATCCACACACATTTCTCAGTGTAAAAGCCTGCTTCGGATTGTTGTGTTTTACTGAGCTGTGCCTCAATTCTGACACTTAATGTAGCAAATTTGTGTTGGTACTAACATATAATTAACCCAATCACACATTGCTGCCACGCTGATTTCTCCCACAACACAGATATTCACATTCATACATTCCATATACATTTGTATCACTGATAGAAAAGGAGAACACAATTAAACACAAAAGGCTCATTCAGATAGCAGAAAAATATGGTTTTTGTATGCCACATTTTGCAAAAGGCAACAACCCTACACATATTAATTACGCAGAATAATGTTCAATCATAACTTAACAGAATTATGCAATTTTGCATTTCATAAAAGTAATAATTGAAAATTGCAGCTTCTTTGTTCCCTCCACTTAATATTGAACAAACATCTGAACCTGCAGGATTTATCTCAGCTTTAAGGCAAGGGAGTCTGAGGGCGTACAAAGGAGAAAAAAAATGGAATAGAACAATTCTAACTTAAAGTGAACCCATCAGAAGTTCGGTATTAGCAGGGCAAGATTTCTGGAGCAGCTACAAAAGCTGCGACCTAGGAAGAGGATATGACCTAGGAAGAGCATAGGACCAAGGAAGAGCATAGGACCAAGGAAGAGCATAGGACCAAGGAAGAGCATAGGACCAAGGAAGAGCATAGGACCAAGGAAGAGGATATGACCTAGGAAGAGGATATGACCTAGGAAGAGGATATGACCTAGGAAGAGCATAGGACCAAGGAAGAGCATAGGACCAAGGAAGAGCATAGGACCAAGGAAGAGCATAGGACCAAGGAAGAGCATAGGACCAAGGAAGAGCATAGGACCAAGGAAGAGCATAGGACCAAGGAAGAGCATAGGACCAAGGAAGAGGATAGGACCTAGGAAGAGGATATGACCTAGGAAGAGGATATGACCTAGGAAGAGGATATGACCTAGGAAGAGCATAGGACCAAGGAAGAGCATAGGACCAAGGAAGAGCATAGGACCAAGGAAGAGCATAGGACCAAGGAAGAGCATAGGACCAAGGAAGAGCATAGGACCAAGGAAGAGGATAGGACCAAGGAAGAGCATAGGACCAAGGAAGAGCATAGGACCAAGGAAGAGCATAGGACCAAGGAAGAGCATAGGACCAAGGAAGAGCATAGGACCAAGGAAGAGCATAGGACCAAGGAAGAGCATAGGACCAAGGAAGAGCATAGGACCAAGGAAGAGCATAGGACCAAGGAAGAGCATAGGACCAAGGAAGAGCATAGGACCAAGGAAGAGCATAGGACCAAGGAAGAGCATAGGACCAAGGAAGAGGATAGGACCAAGGAAGAGGATAGGACCAAGGAAGAGCATAGGACCAAGGAAGAGGATCCACTGCCCATGGGAGAGAGGCTGCTAGGCAAGTAAGATCTACTTCACATGGCGCCTGGGGGCTGGAAATAGGGGCAATCGAAATTCAGGTCGGACATGTTGAAAAAAAATAAATCTGGCAGGTAAATCTGCCAGAAAATTGTATTGTGTGTACCTAGCATAAACGGCTGTGTAAACATTTTCTTACTTTTCATGTTAAATATCAGAGGCAAAAGCTTTAAATCATTGTGTTTCATTTGCAAAGGTGAATCTAATGTATTTCAATGGGATGGTGCCCACCAGCGGTTTGAGGTTTTTAGCAAACCACAAACGTGGGTCCTGCAGCACTTTTGCGGTTTGCAGAAGCGTTTCTGCTCAATGTAAAGAATAGAAAAAGCTCAAACCACTCTGAAAATGCTAGATCAGAGCGGTTTTCCAGGCGTTTTTATTACAGAAGCTGTTCAATAACAGCATAACTGTAACATTATATGAAATCTGCTACACAAAAACGCTCCAGAAAACGCTAGGCATGTTTAGAAAAAGTCTATAAACATGCCTAGAATCGCTTTGAAATCTGCTCCAAAAACCTCTAGCATTTTGAGGATCTGCTAGCGTTTTTTTGCATGGAAGTAAAGGGAGAAAGACAACAGTGCATTACAATTTTTATTGCAAATGGTTGCAAGGTAAAATGATCTGGAGATGAAATGATCATCTGATGAAGGCGTGGTATATGCCGAAACTGGTAGTGACATGTCGGTACTCGCAAGTTTAGGCCACGCCCCACTTCTCCCGCAATTCTGAACGATACGGCGAAGGAGCTCCACCATGATCCTGGGTCCTGGCCAGACCTTTGGATGGAGAGGTGAGCTACGGGCGGCCAACTACACGCGCTTTTAACCTCACTTCTAATACGTGTTATTTAACATTGCGACCATTTGCAATAAAAATTTTAATGCACTATTGAAGCGCTCTCTCTTCACTTCCTTGCAGTATCCTGGCACCACCCAGTCGGAGAGCAGCACCACTTCGCATTTCTGCTGTAAAATACTATATATATATATATATATATATATATATATATATATATATATATATATATATATATATATATAGTATATAAGAAGCCTTCATACAGCAGCAGCGCAGGATAAAAACCTTTTTTCCACTGTTTTTTGCTTGTCAGACTGCAGAGTTACCGTATATCAAAAGCCTCTGGTTTCAGGTTTCACACACAATTTAAAATGTTTATGTTGTACATAAGATACATTTCCTCTGCTCTCTGCTGAAAGCTCATTCAGAGACACTGGCAGCAGCTGGAGGGCTTTTTTCACATACAGGTTTAACAGATGTAGTGTCAGGGAATCCCCCTCCCCTCATAGTTCACTGGTCTGTCAGATTTGGCATCAGTAAAGTGTGAAAGGAATTTGATAACAGTAAACAAAGCAAAAATCATTCAAATGTATATACCAGTACTTAGCAGCACTTCCCAAACTATTCCTATTTCAGTTGAAAAAAAAATGTTAATCGATATTGTTTCTGAGGCTGCTCATGGGGGAGTTGTTGTACATTGTAAAGGTGACCTACTGCAGATGGAGGAAAGAGGATTCTGTACATATAAGAGGAGAGTGGGAGGACAGGCATTGCAGGTAAAGCTAAATGATCTACAAGGCAACTTAGGCAAATGCCTCGGGCACGATGAGTGTGCAGGGGCCTGAGTACAATCTTCTCTGCTTCTCATACCCAGTTTGTCTATACCCCGAAGACCAGATGGAGCCTAAGCTGGCACCATGACTAGGTACCATTATCCTTAACCCTTTCCGGTCCCATGTCAGACTATATCCAAAATTGGCATTTTCTTGCACAACCCCAATGTCGGACATAGTCCAACATTGTAAAACTGACTGCCGCTAGGGGGCGCTGTTCCCAGATAAACTCAGTGTAACCCTCTGCAGATCAAAGTGTCAGACTAAAGTCCAACACTTTGCTTGCAAACAGCCCCTGCTCCACGTAATGTAAATTTTCCGTGGGCACATTTAGGCTTGTAGGGACGCCATTGTCATGCACTGCATCTCCCAATGTGGATCAGACAAAGTCCAATACCTTGATCTTCTTCACAGATATTCTGCGCTGCATAATAACGATATTATGCTGGATTGCGTGCAAGGGGGAGAGGTAAGCTGGTGCTGCCTTCCTCCCCCATCCAATGCCAGATCGCTAGAGACCTTCCAGATGCCAGCAGTAGCACTGTCACCATCGCCCACATCACCTTCAGCACATAGGGAAAAAAGTAAGTGCTTCAGAGGATGTGGGCGATTACAAAAATGGATTGTAAACGGCAATCCCTACCACAAATACAGCAGTATTCCCTCACTACCATAATTTAAGGCTACTTTGAAGTGAAACCAATAAATTTATCACTATGCTTTTGAGGTGTAGGAGGAAACTAGAGCACCTGGGTAAACCCCACAAAAACAAGGGATGGAGTCCAATGCTGTGAGGCAATGTTACTAACCATTAGGCCATCATACTGCGCTACAATGAGTAATTAAGTGGTCTTTGGTTGAAATCATCACTAGGCTGGCACTTCATATTCACAAAGGCACGTCTTCAGTTTATTTCTTATATTCACTGCATATGTTGTACAAAGGAAAAAGAACTTGTATGCTTATAAATTACAGTAAAATATATTTTATTGATTAAAAATACCCATCATTTATGAGAATTGCCATCAGATGAACACATGGTGGGAGGAAAAAAAAAACTTCAAAACAGTTTTATTTATCAGATATGAAAAATAGGGTCAGGGCTGAGTGCTTAGGGACCCTACTGATTTCACCGCATGTGTGTTCTAACCCCAGCCTGACCTCCACTGCAGATGTTTGAGGAAGGAGACCATTACTGACGTCTTAGCACATGGGAAGCAGTCACACTCTGTCCAGCAGCTCCCCTGATTGCCGATAGCCGTGGCACGTACAGACTCCTGAATGCTCCCATACACTGTAGAGAAATCTTTCAAAAAAGGCAATCAAGCCAGTTCTATTTAGCCATGATCTGTTGAGTAACCAACAAGTAAAATGAGACTCTAGCTAAAAAAAATATAGGAATAACATGAATAATATAGGAACTCTAGCCTAATGTATACATGTGTTAAAGAGGACTCTTGCACAAGAGACAAGGAGAACATAGAGGAATCCACCCGATGTGTGTCTAATTCTGCCTTCTCAGCAAGTAACGCAATTTGAGCTGTCAGCTCTTTGCCGACTCTGCCGAATTCTGAGCTAATATGTAAACACAGGAGGTTAACCCTTTCTGTGCTCCCAGGATACCAGGAAGTATCAACTCTGCAGAATCTCAGTAGGTATTCTATAAGCTATAATAAGGGAATGTTTTTCTTTAAAGGTTATTATGCTGTTGCTTATCTTTTAGAACAGGGAGGAAGTTCTGAGTTCAGGTCTGCTTTAAGACTTTGTAATCCAGAAGCAATAGAGTTACAGGCAGCTTTCCTTCCGTTTCCTGTCCATCTAATCTGCAAGCCTGACACTAGACAGGAATGACTAATGCTGCCAGCTTATTTGTCCATCCAGCCATTGACAGAACAGTGAGCAATGGAGGGGTCTAAAAACAAAAAAGAAATAGAACTGAAACCTTGCAATACATTATACAGTAAAATCTCAGTTATTCGGTATAGACAGAGATATTTAGGCTGATGCTGGATAAGTGTGCTTTCTGGTTTCTTGAGACTCAATGTTAATACAAGTATATTAACCTTGAGGGAGCTGTGGAATCCAGTCTTTCAGCTCAGCAGAGCCCACAAACAGCCTTAGAAGTTACACAAAATAGGAGGAGACGCCTCAATGAAGTATGCAACACAAACTGGCGCCTCCTCCCATTTTGTGTACAGTTTCCCCCTCCTCCAGGGAAGTCCCCTGAGATTATTATCTAGTGGTCCTTTTTCTAAAGTGCGACAACCTATCCTGAAGAGGACACCCAACCTGTGTGGAGATGGAATTCTCCACGTGCCTAATACTGTGGTTGCCTGATAGCAACTCGGGTTTGTAAGTAGTATTTGTTTCACACAGTATTTAATTGCCTGAAAGTACTACACTGTCTGGCGCTTCTAGTGTTTTCTTTTTCCTCTCCCGGTTCCTAAGGTTTGTCACTCAAATTTCATCGACCGGACCCGCCCGCAAGTTATTTCTCCGCTGAGAATACCTTGGTGCCAAGCGTATTTTGGACTCCGTGCTGTGTATCACTCCAGTTGTTTATTGCCTGAGGAAGCGGGATTTTGCCCGTGAAACGCGTTGCAACTTGTCTTTGGAGTATATAAATAAATTATTTATTACTTGAATCGACAGTACCTGTGTCTGTTTTGGGTTGGCTGGTCCACCACCGCATCCCGAACGTTTTAAACGTTTTAGTGACTTTTATCCTACTGGCGCCTCTGTACAGCTCTACACATCAAGAATCCACCCTTGGTGGAAGGGTGGTACACCCTCTTTTTTTCCTCTATCCACAGAGAGCGACGTCTTAATCCTGAGTGGGGACAGGCTTGGTCTCCCCACCTGCCTTTTCAGTGGTTGCCTTGGAGGTAACCCTGGTTTGTAAGTACAATACTTACGTTTCATCATTATCATTCGCATTCCTCCAATACAAGCTACACTATATTGGGCTCTCGGTTTTCTACCTTTTATGCCAATAGCATATCGCATGTGATGTATGAAAAAAAGCAGCAGTATCTTTTTTTTTTACCAATGCTGGAAAATATACATTGCTCCCAATGCACTGCGATCGTATATTGGGAAGCATTATGTGCGTTTTCCCATGTGTATTCATATTGTGGAAAACGCATTTGATTTTTGTCAAGTGTGACCCCTGCCTTATACACTGTTTTGGGACTCCACCCCTGGTGATCGGCATTCTGGGCAAAAATAAGCAAGTGGTGACTTTTGTTGACAGTCACACAGAGAGCTGCTCAACAACTATGACAACAATTATTATTGTTTAGCATTTACATAGCGTTGACATCTTCCGCAGGGCTTTACTGAGTGCATATAGTCTTGTCACTAACTGTACCTCAGAGATCCCTACAATTGTCATGTCATTGTAGTCTAGGGCCAATTTGTGGGGAAGCCAAATGACTTATCTGTATGTTTTTGGGATGTTGGAGGAAACCCATGCAGATCCAGGAAGAACACACAAACTGTGCAGAGAGTGCTCTGGCTCGGACAATCAGTCCCAGTGCAAAAAGTGGGAGCAAGAGATGGTCTGTATGAGATGCTAATAATTTAAATTTAATGCAAACTGGGACTAAGAGAATAAAAATCAGCTGCCAGTGAATTGGATTGGCCACATTCCAAGCTGTATACAATGCATTGGGCCTCTTTCACAATTTTCACACAAAATACATGTGCGATTTTGCTGCACATCTAATGCAAGTCAATGACATTGCATTTGACAGGCGGTGCTGTGCGAATTTTTGCATCTGAATTTTCTGCATAAAAGAAAATGGCCTACAGGTATGTTTTTTTGGGAACGGACTTGCGAATTGCACACAGTGCAAGTCAATGGAATTGCGTATTTTCACATTCCAAATGCAAAAATGCACATGAAAATGGGAAGTTCGCCTAAGCGATTCTGCCTAGTGTGTTCGTACCACTATGCATGCGATTCCCTGCTGCTGGCCAAGAATGCAGATTCGACCGTGGAAAAACCCTGCCATTTTTCTGCTGCCTTCAAGTGTGGCCCCTTCCTCAGGCCTTTTTCATACTGTACACAGAAAAGCGGATGCGTTTAACTAATCAGTTGTTCTGCAGCAGTGCATTGTGAAAAAGCTTTCAGTTAAAATGTGTTTGATGTGAACTGAGCCATAGGTAAACAGTTGCTGTCAGTTATACCTGAACAGACAACTGATGTGCAGTATGGAACTACTTATCAGTTAAAATGTATCAATTCTTCAGCGTTTAGCACAATTGGGGGAAAGAGGCACCCTGGTTGGATAAAAGCATCTAAAATCAGTTTACCTCAATGACGAAATCTCTGTAGTTTATACAAAAGATTTTTATTTAGCACAGGCAACGCGTTTCGCAGGTCTAAGCCCGCTTCCTCAGGCCAATCGCGGCCTTTGCCATATGGACTTTTTCTTTTGCCACTGCTAATGGCCGGAAGAAGCGTGCTTAGACCCGCGAAACGCGTTGCCTGCGCTAAATAAAAAATCTTTTGTATAAATTACAGAGATTTCGTCATTGAGGTAAGCTACCTCATACCTTTTGTCGTTTTTAAACTGATTTTAGACGCTTTTATCCAACCACGGCGCCCCTTTCCCCCAATTGTGCTTAGTATACCCCCATACTCTCTCCGTCCGAGGGGTGGCCCACACCTCGGTGGAGGTCTGTCCCCTTTTTTCCTAAGAGAGTGCGACCACCTCCATTTCCTGGCCAGGACCACCCCGAGTGGAGTCGGGTTCATTGTCTCCACCTGCTTCCTGTGGTCGGTTGCCCCATGCAACCTTCCTTTGTGAGTAGCATTCCTATTTATTTTTCCATTTGTGAATTATAACATATTGCACTACTGTGCTCCCGTTCTTTTGTCTCCAGTGTCTTTCCTACAGAGTGCTGAGACACCCTGACCACAGTTTCGATCTGCAGCGTTTAGGCTCCTTTTACACTGCGTCTGTTGCTTTAAGTTATAAATGAACGAACAACTGATGTGCAGTCCAGGAGAATTTAACTACCTAAAGACCGCGTCATCACGCGGCGGCAGCCCCAGGACCGCCTAACGCCAATTAACGTCAAGTCCTAGGGCTGGATTTTGCAGGAGATGCGCGCACCCATGTGTGCGCATCTCCGCTCCGCCTTCAGTCTCCCATCGGCGATCGCTGCTCGGAGAATGTTAGCCTAGTACAGTGCTGTGATCTAAGGCAGCGCTGTACTGGGGAAAAAATAAACACTGGGGGAGTGATCAGACTCCACCAAAAGAGAGCTCTGTTGGGGGGGAGAAAAGGGGGGGATTTTAAATCACTTGTGTGCAGAGTTGTGCGACTCAGCAGCGAGGCCTTAAAGCAGCAGTGGTCAATTTAGCAAAAAATGGCCTGGTCTTTAGGGGGGTTTAACACTGTGATCCTCAAGTGGTTAATTTAAGTACCTCTGACCTGGTCATAAATAGTTTTTAAATAGTTTTATTGCTGCTGCTGTGACAAAGCCACAGCACGCATCACCATCATCCATCATCCATCCCCCGCCGCCCCCCACCACCACCACCAACGCCCCCTGTGGCCCGTTTGGCAACAATTATGACTGGGGAGGAAGTGACAGTTCTTCTTCCCTGCTGTGCGTCCATAACTCTGCCCCCTCCACCTGCCGCTTTAGTTAATTACACACAGCGCACAGGGGAGCTGCGCGCTGTGTCCGCTTGTGGTACTTGAGGTCGGATCGGTTTCCGACCTCAATTATCACAAGCCCGCACACAGCGCAGCTCACCTGCACGCTGTGTGCAATGAAACATATATATGGAAGTAAAGCGGCAGGTGGAGGGGACACAGTTATGGACGCACAGTGAGAAGGAAGAACTGTCCCTTCCTCCCTGCTCATAATCAACGTTGTGCCTCAGTACTGGGGGTACTGGAGAGGGGAGGATGGTGCTGTGAGTTAGTCACAGCATCATCAGTATAACAATGTATGTAGAGGGGTTTGGGGAACCGGGTCAGGGGTACTTTAATGTCCATATTTCCCTATGACCTCTTTCACATGGTACGCTGAAAAATTGAAGGCTTTTTCACAATGCACTGCTGTGGAACAGCTGATTAGTTAAAACACATCAGTTTTTTAGTGTACAGTGTAACCACTTCAAGAGCAGAGCAATTTTCACATATCGGCGCTGCTCCCATTCATTTGCCAATAACTGTATTACTACTTATCACACCTAAATGATCTAGTTAATGTTTCTTTCAGGACAAATTGGACTTTTAGTGTGTGAAAATTTTGTTGAGCAATTACTTTTTCTATGCATTTTACAGGGAAAATAAATCAAAAAATAGAAAAACATACTATTTCTCCATTTACATCATTATAGCTTTACAATAAACAGTGCCAACTATAAGTTAAACCCACACATTTTATTTGCTTATCCATCCTGGTTATTACAACATTTAGATTATGTTTCTAGTACAATGTATGGTGACAATATTGTAGTTGGAAATAAAGGTGTATATTTTCTGTTTTTTGCTTTCTCATTGTACCCTATCAATGATTACAATACCTTATTTGCAAAAATAATAATAATATATCCTCATGGAATACATATTTAAAAACCAAGTTCCTAAGGTAGCAATATAAGTTGTTTTCTTTTATATTCTGTCTCATTATTTTCATTTTATAAGTCTTCTTGTAGTTTTGCTAAGACTTTCCAAAGTTTGATCATAATTTAGAAAATTACTTTTTATGTTGCATTGAGTTTGTTGCTACCTATTTTTTATGTGACGTGATCCTTTAAAGTTGACCCAAATTAAAAATACAAGATTTCAGAAATACAATCTATTTTCTAAACTATAATGATAAATAGCAGCCTTTTTTCAGCTGCATGATGACAACTATAAAATATTTTACATTTATTGGAGGAACCCCTCCCTCCCTTTCAAATTGCCGGGATTTTTCCGGCAAACTGGTCGAGGAGATAAAAAAACACAGGCTGCTACTGATGATGTCACAGGGGAGGTGATCTCAGCTTGTGTGAGATTTCACATAGACGATGCCCCTGTGTGAGAGTGAGTAGCTGATGACAAACACACCCATGATCTAAAATCTCCTACTAAGCTCAGAAGTAATGGCTGCCACCTGTATAACCCTAGTTATGAAAAGAGAAGGGTAAAAAGCATACATTCAAATGCTCATACATTAGACTTTCATATATTTTAGATTCATTACACACAACTGAAGTAGTTCAAGCCTTTTATTGTTTTAATATTGATGATTTTGGCATACAGCACATGAAAACCCAAATTTCCTATCTCAAAAAATTAGCATATTTCATCCGACCAATAAAAGAAAAGTGTTTTTAAAACAAAAAAAGTCAACCTTCAAATAATTATGTTCAGTTATGCACTCAATACTTGGTCGGGAATCCTTTTGCAGAAATGACTGCTTCAATGCGGCGTGGCATGGAGGCAATCAGCCTGTGGCACAGCTCGGGTGTTATGGAGGCCCAGGATGCTTCGATAGCAGCCTTAAGCTCATCCAGAGTGTTGGGTCTTGCGTCTCTCAACTTTCTCTTCACAATATCCCACAGATTCTCTATGGGGTTCAGGTCAGGATAGTTGGCAGGCCAATTGAGCACAGTAATACCATGGTCAGTAAACCATTTACCAGTGGTTTTGCCACTGTGAGCAGGTGCCAGGTCCTGCTGAAAAATGAAATCTTCATCTCCATAAAGCTTTTCAGCAGATGGAAGCATGAAGTACTCCAAAATCTCCTGATAGCTAGCTGCATTGACCCTGTCCTTAATAAAACACAGTGGACCAACACCAGCAGCTGACATGGCACCCCAGACCATCACTGACTGTGGGTACACTGGACTTCAGGCATTCTGGCATTTCCCTCTCCCCAGTCTTCCTCCAGACTCTGGCACCTTGATTTCCGAATGACATGTAAAAGTTGCTTTCATCTGAAAAAAGTACTTTGGACCACTGAGCAACAGTCCAGTGCTGCTTCTCTGTAGCCCAGGTCAGGCGCTTCTGCCGCTGTTTCTGGTTCAAAAGTGGGTTCATGCATCCATCTGCTGAAAAGCTTTATGGAGATGAAGATTTCATTTTTCAGCATGACCTGGCACCTGCTCACAGTGCCAAAACCATTGGTAAATGGTTTACTGACCATGGTATTACTGTGCTCAATTGGCCTGCCAAATCTCCTGACCTGAACCCCATAGAGAATCTGTGGGATATTGTGAAGAGAAAGTTGAGAGACGCAAGACCCAACACTCTGGATGAGCTTAAAGAGGAACTCCAGTGAAAATGTAGTAAAAAAAAAAGTGCTTCATTTTTTACCATAATTATGGATAAATGATTTAGTCAGTGTTTGCTCATTGTAAAATCTTTCCTCTCCCAGATTCACATTCTGACATGTATTACATGGTGACATTGTTACTGTGGGCAGGTTATGTAGCTGTTTCTAGCTGTTCTGGCTGTTACAGACAGCTGTAAACAGCTAATTCCTGTCTGTGAACATTGTTACATTGTGGCAGTACCGCGGTACTCAGAGCTTCTTGTGGGAGGGGTTTCAGCACAAAATCAGTCATACAGCGCCCCCTGATGGTCTGTTTGTGAAAATCATATTTCTCATGTAAAAGGGGGTATCAGCTACTGATTGGGATAAAGTTCAATTCTAGGTTGGAGTTTCTCTTTAAGGCCGCTATCGAAGCATCCTGGGCCTCCATAACACCTAAGCAGTGCCACAGGCTGATTGCCTCCATGCCACGCCGCATTGAAGCAGTCATTTCTGCAAAAGGTTTCCCGACCATGTATTGAGTGCATAACTGAACATAATTATTTGAAAGTTGACTTTTTTTGTTTTAAAAACACTTTTCTTTTATTGGTCGGATGAAATATGCTAATTTTTTGAGATAGGAAATTTGGGTTTTCATGAGCTATATGCCATTTGGGTTTTCATGAGCTGTATGCCAAAAGCATCAGTATTAAAACAATAAAAGGCTTGAACTACTTTAGTTGTGTGTAATGAATCTAAAATATATGAAAGTCTAATGTTTATCAGTACATTACAGAAAATAATGAACTTTATCACAATATGCTAAATTTTTGAGAAGATCCTGTACCTGCTTGGTTTCAATGTGCTCACCTGTGTGAAAATCCTATACATTTCACCATTGTAACTAAGGGACTTAAATAATTATTTTTACTAACTAAGCTTTCCAACAATTTCCTTGGTATATAGATAATGGATTATGAGTCTGAAGATTGTTTCCTGATTATTTAAATTCCCTTCCCAGCCCCTGGGCTAGGAGATGATGGACAGAGCATCAGCAAGATGCAGCATGTCATTTTAGGCAGAAAAGAAGGATTACCGGTCTAATAAATATTAGAGGGACTGGCCCTGAATTTTACAATGCAACTATCATGGGCTTGGGCTAAAATCTTTACTGTTGCTGAGTCAAACAGGTACAGGTGAGATCCTTTGCTGTGTCTCTATTTCCGCAAACATACGCAGGAAGGAAAGTTTCTCTCAAATGGGTGTCACAAAGAACAGGAAGTGACTGAAAATCTACTAAAAACTGACACAGTCAAAAGTAAAACTTTATTTGCTAAAATGCAGATGAGTGGAAAGTTTTCAGTTGCTATTCGTATCTGTTCTGCTATAGTTTCACTTACTTCCCTTCCCATTCACTGCGGTCTCCAAACACAGGTAGTTACAGGATGTCTTCCCAACAAGGAAATAGATAGCAATAAGAAACCAGCAGTAGTTATCTCCCTTCTCCACCATCTACAGCTGGGAAACGTTCTTGGTTTAGTTGGGTTTTAAAGGACAACTCTAGTAAGAGAGATATGCAGGCTGCCCTATTTATCTCCTAAGCAATACCAGTTGCCTGGCAGCCCTGCTGATCCTCTGCCTGTAATACTTTTAGCCATAGACCCTGAACAAGCATGCAGCAAATCATGCGTTTCTGACATTGTCGTCAGATCTGACAAGATTAGCTGCATGATTGTTTCTGGTGTGATTCAGACACCACTGCAGTCAAATAGGTCAGCAGGGCTGCAACTGGTATTTTTTTTTAAAGGAAATAAATATGTCAGCCTCTCTCTACAGTTGTCCTTTAAACCTGGTACACACATCCAATTTTACCACCTCCATGTAGTTTGCGGGCCAACAGATTTTGAACACTATGAAGAGATATAATATAAGCTATCCTAGTACATTGAAGTGGTCAAATTGGTCAATAAATAATGGATGTGTGTACCAAGCTTTAGGAATACATCTGCTAACAATAAGCCATTAGCTAGAGTAGAAATTGTACAGATATAATTTAATTTTGGAGACATCCAGTTAGGTTTAAAACATATAATACAAAAAGATAAACTAAATGTACATACACACATGAGATATCCATCGGCCAATATATGGCCTTTTGACCCGCCCATCCCCCCCTGTAACACATCTATACACCTCCAGATGGGAAGCCGACCTCAACAGCCCTAAAGATAGAGAAGACTGGCTGGATATCTGGAGCAGAGTCTCCAGCTGTTCCTGTAACTTACATATAGTTGAAGCTGCCTATAAGATTATGACCCGTTGGTACCTAGTCCCCGCACGCATAGCCAAGGTATTCCCATCTGCAAACCCATATTGCTTCCGAGGCTGTAGAGTACCCGGTGACATGTTACACACTTGGTGGACCTGTCCACGACTCACACGTTTCTGGTGCCAAGTATATAAGTTACTTTCCTCCCTCTTTCGTCAGCCCATAGCTAGAGACCCCTGGCAAGCTTTATTACATGGGAAAATAGGATCCCTTACTTCAACGCAAAATAAATTAGCCTCAGTAGTACTCTCTGCAGCTACCATGACAATTGCACGAAATTGGAAAAAGCCCTCGGTCTCCATTACCGAAGTAAAATCTAGAATTAACTCAATTATGGTCAGCGAGAAGCTAACCAGTATCCTCAGAGATACCCACAAGAAGTTTGAGAGAATTTGGGATCCCTGGATCCGTCTAGAACATCCAAGTCTGGAATCTTCTTTCATCACAAGGCTGTGAGGTGGACCTTTCCTCTTGTCTTCTCTTCCTTCTCTCTTCCTCTTTCCTCTTCTTCTCTTTCTCTCTCCCCCTTCTTACCCAGATGACCCCCAAATGAAGCTAATTGATATAACCTTTCCTGGCCTGCTTGTCGATCGCAGGACGACGGGCACCCAGGATTGTAATTGAATGGCCCGCTACTTGTTTGGGCCCTCCCCCATCCCTTCGATTCTCTTTAGCAAGCCCCAGATAGCTGGACTATGTCCTCTGAGGGCTATTTGAAGTTTCCTGATGGTAGTGTTTAGATTTTAATGATACAAATGACTATCTAGCTGTACTACTGATCATTACCCCCATCCCCCCTGTTATGTAATGTTTATATGATGAGCATACCTGTTCAAGATATTCCTTTTGTTCCCTCTGTGCTGATATGTTACGCACTGTTCAAATTGTTTAAAACCTTAAAACTTCAATAAAACTTTGAAAACAGAGATATCCATCGGCCAAATCGGCCAATAATGACTGCTTCAGGTGACTGCATCGTTAAAGATTCATGCTATCAGATCCTTAAAGAGGAACTCCAGCCTAAACAAATATACTGTCATTAAGTTACATTAGTTATGTTAATTAAAATAGCTAGGTAATATAATCTCTTACCCACCCTGTTTTAAAAGAACAGGCAAATGTTTGATTTCATGAGGGCAGCCATCTTTTTGGTTGAAAGGAGGTGACAGGGAGCATGAGACACCGTTCCAACTGTCCTGTGTCCTGAGCACCTCTCCCAGTTGCTAGGCAACGTGAACAACATAGGAAATCCCATCATGCTCTGCACAGCATCAGGGAAAGAAAGTCCGGGCTTTTTTTCTTTGATGGGTGGAGCTTAGGTAAAAATGCAGCTAAAAATGATGCTTTGGTAAGAAAAACAAAGTTCTGATGCTGTGAAACTGTTAAAGAAACACCAAGCCTTTTCAGTTCTGCTGAGTAGATTTTTAGTCCGGAGGTTCACTTTAATGACCCCTTATGCCCGAGCACAACTAATCACAATGCTATCTTCAATCCCTGACTGATGGAAGCTTCCCTCTGCCCCACTTCATAGCAATAGAACACAACACTAGCCTCAGGGTTAGGGATGTGTCTGTACAGAGTTTTAATTGCAGTGGTCTTTATAAATTAGGCCTCTGATTCCTGTGTGACCTAAAATGGCCTCATGACCCCATTGACATCACACTGTATCCCTGCATGTCCCCAGAGAACATGGAAAGGGACAGCTTCGGACAGGCAGGTTGTTGGGCTCTTCCACCCAACTAGGTCGCATAGATGGAAAGGTTAAGGTGGATGTATGTACACAGGAAGGGGCAGAGTGGGCAGGGACAAGCAGGGATTGGTCCATTCCACAGCACCAATTAGCAAGAGAAGGGCTGAGCCTAGAAAAAAGGAGGCTTTATTGTATGTATACATTTTTGTATATATAAACAAGAAACTCCTCCAAATGTCAGAGGTTAACAATAGAGGGAGCATCCTCTGCAACCACTATGAAGCCCAGGGTTGTGGGGTGTCCAAACAGCACACCCTCCCTACTTCCAAGAGAGTTGTGATCACACGTGTTATTAGTGGAGGAAGTCACTATAGGCACACTTTTTAGATGCTTCCAGGCAGGTGGACTTTCCGTTCCTGAGGACACCACAAGGGAAGGAAATGTGATCACTGGGGAGAGGAGGGGAGCAGGGCCGGCTTTTGCTATGAGCGACCTGTGCGGTCACTCAGGGCGCCATGCTCTCAAGGGCGCATGCGCCCTGTCGCCCCTCGCCGCCTCCCTGTGTCCTCTCCGTCTATATTTAGAGCAGGACTACAAGAAAATGGCCACCGATGTCCACAAATGCAGACAAACAGCTGCCATTTTCTCGTAGCCTGCTCTAACTACAGATGGAGCGGAGGCGGGGAGAGAAGAGTGACGTCGCGCTGGAGCTGGATGTCAGGTGAGTCAGTCTCTGCCCGGCCCGCTGCCACATAAAGGGGGGGGGGGGTTGCCTGGGGCAAACTACCTACACTGGTGGCAAACTACCTACACTGGGGGCAAACTACCTACACTGGGGGCAAACTACCTACACTGGGGGCAAACTACCTACACTGGGGGCAAACTACCTACACTGGGGGCATACTACCTACACTGGGGGCATACTACCTACACTGGGGGCATACTACCTACACTGGGGGCAAACTACCTACACTGGGGGCAAACTACCTACACTGGGGGCAAACTACCTACACTGGTGGCATACTACCTACACTGGTGGCATACTACCTACACTGGGGCAAACTACCTACACTGGGATATACTACCTACACTGGGGGCATACTGGGGCATACTACCTACACTGGGGGCATACTACCTACACTGGGGGCATACTACCTACACTGAGGGCATACTACCTACACTGGGGGCATACTGGGGCAAACTACCTACACTGGGGGCAAACTACCTACACTGGGGGCATACTACCTACACTGGGGGCATACTACCTACACTGGGGGCATACTACCTACACTGGGGGCAACCATGCTACTACACCGGGGGAAACTGTACTAGCTACACTGAGGGCAGCTATGCTACCTATATGGGGCAACTATACTACCTACACTGGGGGCAACTATGCTACCTATATGGGGACAACCATGCTACTTATGGGGGGGGGGCAACAAAATCCGGTTTCGCTCAGGGCGCTGTGAAACCTAAGGCCGGCCCTGGAGGGGAGGAGGGGAGTTGTCATAAAAGTCTTTTTGGGAGGAGGTCCCATGAGGTGTAGTTACAGCCCTCTTAGTGCCCCCAAAATTCATGTAAAGTACAGGTTCGATTTATACCTTCTGAGAAGTAACATTTCAAAGTTAGTCGTTAAGAAATTTCAGGCGTCCCCAGCTTTTTTTTAATCCAGCCATATAAAAAAATCAAAACTAAGCTAAAGCTAAGTACACACATCAGACAAACGTTGGTTGAAATGAACTACTGTATTTTTTGGACTATAAGACTCACTTTTCCTCCCCCTAAAGTGGGGAAAAAAAGTCACTGCTTCTTATAGTCCAAATGCAGGAAGTTCTGACTGGTGAAGGCCTACCAATATGAACCTCCAACCCATCGCAATGTCAGGGGGCTCCCTGTATTTTGCCCATGAATAGGAGGACACAGGGGGACACAAAGGGGCATAGAGGACGACACAAGGGGGACACAAAGGGGCATAGAGGAGGACACAAGGGGGACACAAAGGGGCATAGAGGAAGACACAAACAGGCATAGAGGAGGACACAAGGTGACACAGTGGAGGACAGAGGCGGACACATAGGGATACAAGGGGGACAGAGGAGGACACAGGGAGACATATGAGGTACAAAGGCATAATCCACAAGAAGCCCCATCACCATGGATGCACCAGGTTTAGTGTGTGTACAGTATATATATATTTCCCCTGGTTTTTTGTCTTCTAAACCTAGGTGCGTCTTATGGTCAGGAGCGTCTTTCTAGTCCGAAGAGTAAGGTACGTCCGATGATGGCTCATCAAAGGATAACGATCACAAACGGTGATTTATTAACCAGGACAAATGGGCAAATAAAATCTGTGGGTTTTATCCTCAGAAGATAGCTTTATTTTAAAACTATAATGGCCGAAAACTGAGAAATAATTTTTTCCATTTTTTTTTCTTATTTCTCTCGTTAAAATGCATTTACAATAAAATAATACTTAGCAAAGTGTACTACCTACAGAAAGCCTAATTGGTGGCGAAAGAAACAAGGTATAGCTCATTTTGTTGTGATAAGTAGTAAAAAGTTATTGTCTAACAAAAGGGAGGAGCGCTGACTGGTGAAAATTGCTCTGGTCCACTAGGGTCAAAACCCCTTGGGGGAAAAGTGGTTAAGATAAAATAATTCCTTCTGTTGAGAGCCAGATATGGTATGTCTATAGTAGAAACCACATAGGAGTCACTCATCACCCCATAAAGAATTCACAATGAAAGAGAAATAGATGTGGCATTATTTAATGCAGGCTCCTTCTTCCTCGCCCCCTTCTACAACATATAAATAACAAATCACGGATGTTCTCGGGACAAGACAGTGGAGGGATGATCCTTCTTTTTTCTTTTAACATTTACCAAGAGGAAACCAGCCAATAGATAATGAAACTGCCTCCATTCGCTTCCCCATGTCAGTAATTTAAAAGATTTCTGTGTGGCGGAAAGGTAGTTATTAGTTGCAAGGGGAGTTGAAGAGAATACAAAGAAAGCGATCCTCCCTCTATGGTCTGCGAACCATTTTAAGAGAACACCCACTGAATATTATGAAGGAGACAAGTCACAGAGTTCGAGCACACCCCTTTCATCATTACAGCAGAGGCCTCCTCTATGGGGGAAAGCAAGTTCCCAAGTTTACACTGTTATCAGAACCAACTTTGGTCTGTATGTATTTGTGTGTCTGTGTATATTGTGTGTGTGTGTGTGTGTGTGTGTGTGTGTGTCTGTGTATATTGTGTGTGTGCATATCTGTCTGTGTGTGTCTGCACATGCATATGTGTCTGTGTGCGCTTGCATATGTGTGTGTGTCTGTATGGAAGTGTGTTGTGTATATGTATGTCTATGTGTGAATCTATGTGGGTGCGTGTCTGAGTATGTGGGTGTGCGCACAGGTCTGTGTGTGTGTGCGTGTGCGCGTGTGTGTGTGTGTGTGTGTGTGTGTGTGTGTGTGTGTGTGTGCACGCGCGTGCGTGTAAGGCCTCCGTTACACTACACACTGAAAAACTGATGCATTATAACTTTTCATAACAGTGCATTGTGAAAAAGCTTTCAGTAAGAACACATATAGTGTAAACTGTGCCATAGGAAAAACTGTTGTCCTTTCAGTTATAACTAAGCATTTGATATCGTGTAAAAGGACCCGGAGGCCGGTTTCACACTGAATATTGGCGGTGCGACAGCTGCACCGCACGGAACAGGCCTTCAGGGAAAACCGCGTTACTATGCGATATTCCCTATCTGGTATCCGGCCAAGCAGGAAGCGACGCTCACTTCCTGCTCGGCAATTCCGCACATGTGCGACACAGATAATTGTGGTGTGTTTTTTTTTAAAGTGTGCATGTTGCCATAGACTTACATGACTTCCTGCAGGAGTCACGCGGTAACGTAGGTATTGAAGCACGTTAGACAGGGCACTTCCAGCGCAGCATACGGCAACGTAGGGAGTATGTGGTAGCAGTGCGACATTTTGCCGCACTGCCACTGCGTGAAAGGGCCCTAAAGGTGGCCATACATCAGACGACTTGGTAGCCGAGCGACCGTCCGATTTGATTATTATAATCGTAATCTGATGAAAATTTGTGCCGTCCAGTGCATGCTCGACCGACAATGCGACAGATTTCGGTCCGAAATTGGTCGCATTAATTAGTCAGACATGCTGCACAATGTAGGGCAAGCTTGCTCGATCGTGTGTGCGGCGGTAATGGCGAGCGATATCGGGACGAGCAACAAACACGAAGAGACCCCCAACGCTGTCCCACTAATGTGTAATGTGCCCCCTGGTGCCCAGTGCTCTATACATTACCTGTCCGTGGCCGCCGCTTGTCGTCCGCTGGCTCCGGGCACACTCCTTGCTCCATACACGCGCCCCCCGTGGTTGCCGGAGTAAAGGGGCACATGTGTGACATCACACGTGCGCCCGCGAGTACGACAGCAGACATCTGTTGATGTGCATTTTCATATGCTTTACAAATGTAACGCACAAAAAAATGCATGCAGCAGTGTATTATCACGACCCACTGTGCTACAGCATATACAGTGCAATGTGAAAGATTGGGTAACCTTGTTAATCGTCATGATTTTCCTGTATAAATCGTTGGTTGTTACGATGTCAGTTAAATATATCATATAGGAGACACACACAGTGATATTTTAGAAATGACAATAAGTTTATTGGATTTACAGAAAGTGTGCAATAATTGTTTAAACAAAATTCGGCAGGTACATAAATTTGGGCCCCACAAAAAAGAAATTAAATGAATATATAGTAGATCATCCTTTTGCAGAAATTACAGCCTCTAAACACTTCCTGTAGGTTCCAATGAGAGTCTGGAATCTGGTTGAAGGTATTTTGGACCATTCCTCTTTACAAAACATCTCTAGTTCATTCAGGTTTGATGGCTTCCAAGCATGGACAGCTCTCTATAATTCACACCACAGATTTTCAATTATATTCAGGCCCGGGGACTGAGATGGCCATTCCAGATCGTTGTACTTGTTCCTCTGCATGAACGCCTTAGTGGATTTTGAGCAGTGTTTAGGGTCGTCGTCTTGTTGAAAGGTCCAGCCCCAGTGCAGCGTCAGCTTTGTCATTGATTCCTAGACATTGGTATCCAGAATCTGCTGATACTGAGTGGAATCCATGCGTCCCTCAACTTTGACAAGATTCCCAGTCCCTGCACTGGCCACACAGCCCCAAAGCATGATGGAACCACCACCATATTTTACTGTAGGTAACAGGTGTTTTTCTTGGAATGCGGTGTTTTCCCTCCATGCATAACGTCCCTTGTTATGCCCAAATAACAAAATTTTAGTTTCATCAGTCCACAGCACCTTATTCTAAAATGAAGCTGGCTTGTCCAAATGTGCTTTAGCATACCTCAAGCGGCTCTGTTTGTGCTGTGGGCAGAAAAAAAGCTTCCTCTGCATCACTCTCGCATACAGCATATTCTTGTGTAAAGTGCGCCGAATGGTTGAACGATGCACAGTGACTCCATCTGCAGCAAAATGATGTTGTAGGTCTTTGGTGCTGGTCTGTGGGTTGACTCCGACTGTTCTCACTATTTGTCGCTTCTGTTTATCCGAGATTTTTCTTGGTCTGCCACTTCGAGCCTTAACTTGAACTGAGCCTGTGGTCTTCCATTTCCTCAATATGTTCCTAACTGTGGAAACAGACAGCTGAAATCTCTGAGACAGCTTTCTGTATCCTTCTCCTAAACCATGATGGTGAACAATCTTTGTCTTCAGGTCATTTGACAGTCGTTTTGAGACCCCCATGTTGCTACTCTTCAGAGAAAATTAAAAGAGGAGGGCAATGTACAATTGACCCTCTTAAATACTCTTTCGCATAATTGGATTCACCTGTGTATGTAGGTCAGGGGTCACTGAGCTTACCAAGCCAATTTGGGTTCCAATAATTAGTTCTAAAGGTTTTGGAATCAATAAAATGACAACAGTGCCCAAATGTATGCACCTGCCTAATTTTATTTAAACAATTATTGCACACTTTCTGTAAATCCAATAAACTTCATTTTACTTCTCAAATATCATTGTGTGTGTCTCCTATATGATATATTTAACAGACATTTTTATCATAACAACAAACGGTTTATACAGGAAAATCATGAAGATTATCAAGGTTGCACAAACTTTCGCATCCCACTGTAGATCTAAACTAGTCCATTAGAACATACTAGATACATTTGTAAGTGCGGTGCGAGTCAGTGTGCGCGTTGCATTACAACGTTCAGCAGCCCAACCACTGTAAACAGTCCCTTGGGAACAGGGAATGTGATTACCTCAGCTGTAGTCTTGCAGATGGTTTGTGGGAAACACGAGAAAGATTTTCAAATGAGGCCTGTGGCGTACAGATCCATCTGCATCCTGTCTTCAGCAGTGGTGATGAAATATGGATACAGGATGTGGTTGCAAGGCACAATACACATCTTTTCATCTGTACATCTTTGGCCCTTGAGGGCCTCCATAGTTTCTCCTGTTTGTGGAGGGCTACCACTAGCAAAGCATTCACATCCACATCAAGCACAAGCTATGGCATAACTAGAGAGGATCACAGGGGTCCACAGAGCTGTTTTGGAGCCCCAGCTACTAACCTTTCCTTCCTCCAACACAGGGGACGATACTACAGATCAGGGGCCATATGCAATTCACTTTTTCACCTGAGTTTTCTCCTAGGTGGTATTTTCACTACTTGTGAATAAAATGCCTTTCACACCACCAGCAAGCAAACAAATACTCAAAATAATTTGGACAGTACTTTTTCACCTACTTTTTGGTACTTTTTCTATTGCAAAGAGCTAGAAAGTGAATAATTTTAATTGAAGATGAAAAATGATATCCTAGGAGGAAACTCAAGAGAAAAAGTGAATTGCATATGGCCCCAGGTGTTGTCGTGGCTACACTGGTTATGGGTGTGAAGATCATGATGGCCACACTTGTTATGGGTGTGAAGATCATGATGGCCACACTTGTTTTATGACCCTTATGAGATGGTCCCCACGGCCACTGAGGGCACCAAAGGAGGGCAGAAGGAGGAGTATGAATACTGGGGTCCCTATCAAAATTTCACTCGGGGGCCCTATGAATTGTAGTTATGCCACAATTGTAGTTACAAGCACAAGTGTATTCCTACTCCTGCTGGAGCCAGCTGTAGCAAACCTGAAGCGAGTAAACCACGCCCCCTCGTTCCATTGCTGTCCCCCATATAAAATTTGCGCCTGGCTGTGTCTTCGGGACTTGCAGGTCCCGAGTACTTCTGAAGCATGTTGAGGAGCACCAAAGATGTATTTGACCTGTAGGCCGAATAATTTTGCTCAGGGGACATCAGTGGAATGAGGACACAGAGAGATTGTAGTGAGCAGGAATGTCAGTTGATCTCCCAGAGTGCTCTGGGGCAGAGGCTGCATGACATAATTGACTAGGGCAAGCGATTGGTCATGCATATTAATGGACTAATTCCTGCTAATCAATCCGATCAGTTCGATGGGATCAATCTGAAAAATAGGTCAATTCGGATTGGTTAGCGGCCATTCAGCCATTAATGGGTACAACTGATGATCTCCAATTGTTTACTATGGCCATCAGAATCAATCGATTGGCCATGGGATTGTACTGTTAATGGCCACCTCTACACTTCCTCTGGGGTCAGCCCCTCCAGATCAGTTGTTGTGGCCACACTTGTTACCATGGAGGGGGGGGGGGGGGGGAGAGATTGAGAGAAGAAGCTGTGAACATGGGGGGGGGGGGGCTTATCAAAATGTTGCTGGGGACCCCATGATTTGTTGTTAAGCCTCTGCGGGTGTCTCTCTTCTCATATGTTTCTTGTAACCTCTGCATATCTTTTGAACAATTGTCTGCAGTAATATTTATATTTATTAATTGAATGTTTAATCATTAAAGATTAAAATATTTATATTGTACTTCATCTTTATTTTGACACTTCCACATGGTTGTCATTCTGTACAGAGCTACAGAACATTATGTCACTGATTCAATCCTCTGTAATAAACCCGTGTCCCTGTGTGTGCTGTCTCTGTGTAGCTGGGTCTGTGGTTTTTGCTACTGCGCATGTGCGCAGCACGGACCCAGCCTCACAGAGACAGGAGGACAGGGACGGGGCCAGGGAGCCAGGAGGACGGCCAGGGTGCAGCGGGTGTGCACGCGGCGGGTGCGCGTTTGCGTCGGGTGCGCGCGCGTGTGCAGTGAATGTGGTGGCGAGAAACACAGACCCTAGAGCCCTTTTTTAAACGGGCTTGGGTCTGCTAGTCCTATATAATAAACTCCCTGTCGCTGCGTCCTCCTGTGTCCGTATGTCCATGCATTGTGCCTGGCGCGCATGCATGGCACGCGGACGGACTTCAGAGAGCAGAGGAGGAAGGGCTTAGGGGAAGTGGGCATGTGTGTGTTTGTGTGCACGCGGGCATGCGTGTGAAAATGCAGCCGTGCGTGCATTGGGGAAAGGGAGGTCGCGGTCAAGGCCCTAGCGCCCGTTTTTCAATGGCCGGACCTTTTCACTAGTTAATAACATTGTACCTATATATTTAATTTTAACGTAACGGTTTAATCATCGTTAACTAAGTACATTAGTAGGTCAATGGCGGTATTTATTTTAAATACTTGTATTTGGTTTTGTTTAAAACCTTAATACTGCTGTAACTTTGCTACATGCCAGGCCGCTTTCTTTTGCTGGATTTAAAATGGTCTTATAAATGCACTTCAGCAGAAGTGAAAATGGATGACTATTTCAGTTGTATAACATATTCAGTTTTAGCACATTTTCCTATTGTATAAAAGCTTTCCAAACAAAATGAGCTGTTCTATTCTTTGTCACCTCTACCCTCCAATCTTGTTCACCTCTGAAGGTGTTCTGCGTGGTACGTACAGCCAGGCAGCCTTTCACAACCTCCTACGCCATCCATTAATATTGCCTGGCGGCACACAGCCGCTGTAGTCTTAAGTCTTTTGTCATCTCCACAACAGTCGCTGACGCAGGGCACAACAATGAATGACTCCTATTTTAAAAGGCGCTTTAAAGAAGGCCAGCGGATTCAAACCGTTTCTCACAGTGCAGAATATTCCAGTAGGGCCAGACATTTTGAAGCATAGATGATTTGTCCACAGTTCTCACTTCGAAGAATACAAGTGTATCTATATATCACTTCAAGGAAGACGAGTCGCAGGCTTATTTAAAATGACTTTCCCAGAGTCACTAGTAGTAATTGCCAGCTACAGCTGAGTGGATAATGCAGAGGCTTTGATGGCTATATGGCACTGATGCATTTCACACATCGCAGGTTAATGCCATAGTTTCCTATTGAATCCACATGCCAGTGTGTGGCTTATCATAATGCCTAACCCTGCAGTGTGTTCAGGGCCACACTGTGATTGGCAGTCAGAAGATGTTGTGGTCAAGTAGAGGCTTTCTGTACCCCTGAGTTGAGATTTCCTAGTATACAGATAGTCCCCAGTTAACAAAAGTGTTAGAGACTGTAGGTTCGCCATTAACCTGAAGTCAGAGAAAAGTAGCTGGAAGACACGGCCATGGCCAAGGCAGAGAAAGGTAGCTGGGAGACATGGCCAAGTCAGAGTGGGAATCCAAATCCCGAAATACAATTGCACATATTTCAACAAAGGAAGGAAGGTAGGTAGATTGTAATCAATTTACAGGGCCACTGGTCACAGAGTTTAGTCAGCATTCTAGCGCTCACAGCCACTTTCAAGCGCATGTTTGATCTGACTTATTGTGTGTTATTCTGATTTATTGTATGTTTTAGAGTTTTGTTTTCCCTAGCAGTATGGTTTTGTAGGTGAGAGCAAAGATCAGTGACACTCGCTGACTTGGGACAGTTAACCTTTCTGATGTAGAATATGGTTTATGCTGTTGTATTTTTAATTACCAATTGAATACTGGGTTTGTATCTACAGTATGTGTAGCAAATGTAAAAAACAATATATGAGCACTGAGTTTTCATGACAAAGAGGCTGATATACAAAGGCAGGGGCAGAGAAAGCTGCGGTCAAACTGGTTCATTTGTCCACAGACAACTAGAGAGCAGAAGCTGAAATTTGATGGATTGATTGATGGCGACTAAATCCGTTTTCTCTCATTTTATTTTGGGTTTGATCAGAACAGTTAGTCCCAGTGTCTCGCAAAGCAATAAAGCGATTTACAGATTTGGGGACGAGAGAAACTTACCTCTGTACAGCCCAAAAAAGCCCTCATAGCGCAGCACTTTCTTAAAACAGTCAAAACTGTTTTTATACATCAGCTCTCCTACGAAGGAGGACCTCTGGTTCTGCATCCGCGTCTTCACAAGGTCAATGGGATACACCGCTGTGGCTCCAACAGCTGCGAATATGGAAGAAGCACATCATTAAAGATCAAGCCAACTCATTAGTTTGCCCTACAACAATCAACAAAAACAAGTCTGAATCCCCACTCAGATTCTTATCACAGTATTGAGGTTTCATCATCTGCTCGGTCTCATTGGTGATAACAGAAACACAAAATTATCACGTTTTAATTCAGCTTCAAAGATATTTGCAAGTTTCATCTGTTCATGAGAGTAAGAAGCAAAACTCATCACTAGGCAAATCATTCCAATATGCCGAGGCATAGCTAGGGTTTTCACTGGCCAGGGACAAAGACAGTTTTTACGCCCCAATCTGGAAAAAAATGGGCGTGGCCACACATCAGAATGTGCTTGTGGGTAGAGTCAAATGTACAAATGCTGTTTAGATAGCCAGATGTGCCCTCTTCCCCCCTGCAGATCGCCATATGTGCCCCCCTTCCTACCGTTTAGATAGCCAAATGTGCCATCTTCCCCCAGCCAAATGTGCCCCCCTTCAAAAAGCCAAATGTGTCCCCCCTTTAGATAGCCAGATTTCCCCCCTTTAGATAGCCATATGTGCCCTCCTTCTCAACATTTTGATAGCCAGATGTGCCCCCTATTAATAGCGAGATGCATTCCCCTTTAGATAGCCAGATGTGCCCCCCTATTAATGGCGAGATGCGCTCCCCTTTAGATAGCCAGATGTGCCCCCTATTAATGGCGAGATGCGCTCCCCTTTAGATAGCCAGATGTGCCCTGCTTTTTCTGCTGCTGTTAACGCTTCTGCACTCCTGTTCAGAGGGAGGGAGAGAAGCAAAGGCATTTAGCGCAGCCAGCGAGCCACCTCGCACATACTTGGGAGGAGGAGGCAGCAGATGTGCTGAGGAGTACATTTGCAATCGGCGCCGGTAGACTTGGGCGCAGGATACAGCCGGTATATGGCTGTTCCTGCTTCTGCACAAGTCCGGGCCATTTTAATTACTATTCCCCCTCCAGGCCGCCATGGATAGTGGGGGAATGAAATAATTCGGCTTCCAGCGATTGCCGGAGGCCGAAGTATTGTGTTTTTTAAGCAACCCTCTGACGGAGCCGATGTTACTCACTGAGCGCTGAAATAGGAGTGATTCCTATTGTAGTCTATGGAGGCGCCGGCTGCGTCCAAGTCTAGCAGCGCTGAAAAGCACTGCTCCGGTGCCCCTGCCCCCCCCCCCCCCCCCCCATAGCTACGCCTCTGCCAATATGTCAAGGGTCAGGAGAACAATGTCCTCATCCTGTGCTTCACCAAGACAACCTGCCAGGCTTATCGCTCACTGGCGCATCTGAGCAGATCATAGGCAACTGTACACATTATGGATACTTAGCGGAGGCCACAAGGATGGGCCGCTTTGACTGAAAACTATCTAGCAAGTGTACAAAGCTATACAGGAGCCGAAATACAGAAAAGAAAAAAAAAACTCAAAATGCAGTCAAATTTTTAAACTCAGACTTTTACCCTTTAAAATCAGAATTAGACTGTGGAATTCCAGGAAAGTCCCATTAAAGATAAGCACAAACGTTAGTCTAAACTCAGCAGAGATCTTTCTGCAACACATTGGCAAAGATCTAGCATGTGTACAGCCACTCCAATCAAGGCCATCTGGAGTTCCACAATATCTCGGACAAGCGCATTGTTCCCCTCCTTTGCCCACCCACTGGAAGCTGCTTCATTGTACACTGGCCCTGCCTTCCTCTCCTCCTTCCTACATAGCAACAGAACTGTGCCTTAGAATGAGGTCTACAGATACAATTGTTCATCTCCTTATCTTATTTTCATTACATGTTTGTTTTAACGGGACATTATTAGAAGCCAATCAAGCATAAAAGGGTTTTGTAATTATCTGCTGCCCCAGTTTTAATACCCTCAAAGGCATAGAGGTGCTTACTTACACCCAGTCAGTCTGCAACACACCTATAGTCACATGTGCTTGCAGGGGGAGGAGAGACCTCCCTGTCTGCAGAAGCATGGCCTGTGTGCTCCAAATTGAATAGGAGGGGTTAGAGGGAATGGGCTGGATTTCCTTCAATTTGCAAATTATTTCAAATAATGTTCCACTAAATGTGGATAAAATATGTGGCCAAACTGGAGCTATAAATTCAAGATACTATCCCAAATTGTCTTCCTTTATTAGAATCCGTCTACTGATTGTAGATGAACTTAAAGAGGAACTCTACCGATATAATAGAATGTACTAAATTATACTTTTACGTTAATTTTGCTGGTTTCAGAATTAGAAATAATTCCTACATTTATATATTGGTATGTCGCCCTGCCCTCCCAATGATGATTAGCCTAGGCTCATTATCTATGAGGAATTCTCCTCCCAGAGCATTCTGGGAGACCAGGGGCCATATGCAATTCACTTTTTCACCTGATTTTTCTCCCAGGAGATAATTTTTCATCTCCAATTTAAAATAACTTTCCAGTACTTTTCAACTAAAAAAGTACCAAAAACTTGGTGAAATAGTACTATCAAAATTATTTTGAGTATTTTCTTGCTTTCTAGTGGCTTAAAAGGCAATTTATTGACAAGTTTAAAAATATCACCTAGGAGAAAACTCAGGTGAAAAAGTGAATTGCATATGGGTCTAAAGGTGCGTACACACATGCGACTATAGTCGTTTGTAACGATCGTTCCCCGATCTTTACCAACGACGATCGTTACAAAAAACGAACCAACGACTATTAAGGCAAACGACGAACGAGGCAAATCGCTACAAAACAAAGTTCTGTCTTGGCGGATTTTTACCACCGACGATCGTTAGCAAAAGTAGTACATCGTTGGAAATGATCGTTCGTACCAGGCTGGACATGCACATTTCACTTTTTCTCCAAGGAACTTTACAATTTTATGCGCAGGCGCATTAAGTGCTTTTACGTGGTGTAACGTTCGTTCTAACGATGTGATCGTTACACACTTTTTACAACTAACTTTACTTCGGTCGTTCTTTCGTCAATTAAAAGATCGTTCGTCGTTGACAACGAACGATCGTTGTCGCATGTGTGTACGTAGCATTAGTGTTATGTCTACTGTCTTCGGAACACACAGTACACAAACATTCCTGCAGTGATGCACCTACTAGCACTAAAGATGTTGCTATCTGTGATAAAAGGATTTATGAAACAATATAGCAAAAAAAAAAATAAAATACATTTTATTAATTGTGTTATATTCAGTAAAGTTACCCTTAAAAGTTCAATAACGGCAGAATCTGTAATGATAGGTTACTTATGCACTATTCAATCAATTCTAAATTCAATTTAGTTACAAAGCTCTGAATATTGTGACACAAGTTGCATTCATAGCTATCTTTATCAAAGTGTACTGCTAAAACTCTGACAAGTGCCCCCAGTATGTGTTCCCTGCAGTATAACTCATTTCCCTGAGGAAATGCTTCTTTTGTAAACGTTCTTTCAAATTTCCAATTAATGCCTAGGTATTTTCTTGTTCCCCTGATATCATTTCTCCTTCCTTTTAATTTTACAGATTCATTTTTTCCTCCCTTCTTTCATCTCTCTGCAGCTTGTCCCGCTGCCACCGCACATAATTAATCTCAGTGGAGCATACTGTATCCGGAAGTACTATATTATTATGGAAGTCCCAGCCTCAAGACTGTCTGGAGCCAGAGGTGGCCCGGCCAACCCGGCGGAGACCTGTGATCACGGCCAAAAAATAGGCTTCTAGTTCCTGCTCTAGTGAACAATGCAACGCACCTTTGCTGATCTGTGCCGCCCGGCGCAGATAGAATTACATGAAGCTGAGCAAGCAGACACATCACTCACCTCCCGCAATTGAACCCAACGTAAATCTGTAGCCAGACTCGGCAACCTGGAGCCAGATAGGCCTACCCATGTTGCTGTAGGATTGCTGTAAGGGGGAAAAATGAAAATCTTTATGGGAACTGGAGAAATACAGAAAAAAAAAAAAAAAGACAATGCAGTCTTGTAGAGATCATATAACATGCTTTTCCAGCACTGGTACAGTTCTGAAAGATTACATGCATCACAGGCATTATATTCGGAAAGAAACCTCTCCAGCGTAGCATCTGAAACTACATCGCACTAAATTCAGGAGCACTCGCTTCAATAAATATGGGTACACTAATAAAGATCTTAAATCAGTCAAATTAACATGTGAATGTTAAAAGTTCATATAGTCTCAGGGGAGCGCTCTCTTACACCCATACACAAAGTGTATTCAGTGCGACTATACACATAGAGTACACAGAGTAGTGCTCAAGCCATGAAAAGTCCAAAGAGGGTAATATGCACAGTCCATTGTGAGTGTTCCCACCACCACCATAAGACACGTTGCACTTTCTGTGTGGACCCCCTTCAGTTAGCGACTCACAGATCCTACGGTCAGAAAGACCGGGCTATTGGCCACCCGTTGACTCTCTGGCAATCACCTCAGTTTGAGAGTCTCCTCCGCCAACTGCCAGCAAACTCTGCAAAACTCATCAGCATAAAATACCTTATGTTTTTATTTTTATTAAAAAATTAATGTCTAAAAAAAAAAGTTTAAATCATGGGCAATTGGTATGAGCAAAAACTGTACCAGCATAACATTCACCTGGTCCCGAGGGCCAATGGTCAAGGACTGCTAACACCTCACTCCTTCGTAGGTGAACAATAGACTCAAACTGACCTGCTTGCCCCAAAGAACCTGCTCCAACGTTCAAACCCCAACTTGTGGATACAACATCGCCGTGTCCGCCATGCATTCCACCTGGGTGTTGCACCATTTGCACTTTAACCTACACGTTTCATTGGCTAGTCAACTAGTCAGGGGCTATGAAATAACCTACAGCAACACTACTTGAACACATGAAGACTTCCTGATTGGACAGGAAGATCCAGTCTGAGATCAGAGGTCACTCCTTACAAATACTTGTCACTGCAGTATCTTATACACACTTACATGAAGGCACATGAATGTATGTTACCCTATCATAAAAAGGTCATCACACAATACACTAGAGTTAAAGTTCTACTCTATGTGTATTGTCTATATGACACTAAAAGTAACCCTAAGTAACGTAAATGGAGCACAACTATAACATACATGATCAGAGGCTGCTTTCATAGAACTGCATGTCCAAACTGTTTTTTTGTAGATATATGCTCAGAAACAGGATAAAGATTTGCAATTTTTTATTGTTCCTTAGTGTCAAGAGGACGCTGCTACTCTTATCATTAAAGCCTGCATATTGGTTCTTAAGCAGCCCATACACTCAGCCGATTTTCTGGCCGATCGATCGATCGCGATCGATCGATCGATCGATCGATCGATCGCAAATCGGTTGGCCAATCGACCGATCGACGGCCGATTTCGATCGATTTCGATGGATTTCCATCGAACTAGCAGGGTGGAAAATTTAGGTCGATCTGATGAGATTGCTTATCAGTTTGCATTGGCCTTAATGGAAATCTGATGGCAAAAAAATGCCATCAGATCGAATTTCAACAGATTTCAAACTGAAATCTATTGGAATTCTATCCTGGTAAAAAATGTTCTAAAAACGCATCAGATAGATCATCAGATGCATTTCTTATCTGTCTGCTGCCAATCTGACGAGTGTATGGGCACCTTAACTGTACATTTGTTGAAGCCTCTACATCTACTGAATATTTAGTCATGAAGTTCTCCCTGTAGGTAATCTATGCTATAGCACAATGTATGGTCAATGCATTTCACAGGTTCTTACCTGCCTCTTCAAGTCAACAATTAAAAAAGTAATTACAGAGGTATTCAGGCTTCCTAACAGTCCTAACTAAGGCACTGGTTTTTGGATTTACCTGAAGAAGCGGGTAAGAACGCATGTAAAGCATCATCCATACATTGCTCAAATAAAATCTTTTTTCAATATTTTGCCTACCGTATATTTCTTCTGGAGAGGTTCTACCCTTGTTTCATCTATGCTAATGCTCTTCTGAGGGAGAGAACTTTGTTTCACGAAACTCATCAAAACAATTATCAGCTGTTTTGAAAACTCTATATTTTTGTAAACTTGAATGTAAACCTTTCCTCCCAACAACCAGGATGATTTCGAACTTAAAATTCCCTTTTATTGGCTCAGAATTTACATGTTCCCAAGTATACGGGACATATACTACACATATTCTATTTGCTGTTGTTTTAATCTTTGTTGTTGTTTGTTATATGTTGTATTTTAACTGCATAAAGTCCTCTGTTCTTAGTTCAATCCAGATGGTCTTTATATTGTAAGAGAGTGTTTAATCCCCTAAAAAAGGAAAAAAAAAAAAAACAGATTCCCAGTGTCTCGTTCAAACTATTTAGGATAGGGGTGTGTGGAGAGATTCTTAAACAAGGATATTATATTTAATAAGACTTTATGTTTACATGATGTTGGTGCCAGATGGAATCATTTAATATTTAGGATTTCATCTCTGGTTATGTTACTTTTCTCCATATGCTCTGATTATCATACATTGTTTCAGCAGAGTAAAACTTTATGCCACAATTTTCAAAATCAGATATAAACAAAACATATATTATAACAAGAAGGATGTGCTCCAGAACTATCTGTTCTTAGAGATACAAAGACAGGTGCAGTCAGTAGGACACTGTTTGGGCATCACATGACCATTAGTAATCTTTACAAACAAAATGAAGCATAGATTGCCATTAGCATGGGTTTGCCTCTAACTAAGATACACAAAATTGGTTAAAAGGAAATCTGTATCACTTGATCAGTATTAAAGAGGAACTTAACTGAATATGTATGAATTATTGATTGTATTTTTACAATATTCATTTATTAATGATTTAGTTAATGTTTGCCAATTGCACAAATCTTACCTCACCCTAATTTGCATTGTTAAATTTATCAGTGATGCCGGGATCTTTACTGCTGGCATGGTGAGTCACATCTATTCATGTTTATTGTACTTGATATATTTAATACAAATATTGCCTATGAAGATTGCCTATGTACCAAGTGCTGCAAGCAGATGCACACCAAACCCTTCAAGTGATACTCTATGCGTGAAAAATATTAATTGCAAATATGACTTCCGCTTGCTTACACTGTTTTCTATACGTAAAGAACACAGCCATTCCACAATGTTCCTAACCAAAACTGCCAGATGAGAGTGTCCAAGCCTGCTCTCAATGACCGGAATAGTCCACAGCTTCTGCTCAGTGCAACTAATAACTTAAGATGGGAATTTCTAACTAGTCTTTATTCCAAAGAGAATAGAGACTTTCAGCTACCAAAAAAGGGCTTACATTTGATTATAAAAAAAAAATCAATCATGTCTGGATGTAAACTGACATACAAAGATCATATTTTAACATTGGACCATTGTGAAAATTTGTAAAATTAAAAGTATATGTGTAGGCATACATACATCTACGTGTGTTCAAAAGTAAAATGCGCTAAAAATTACTTTTTTTTTCCTGTGTGGCTTTAACTTTCAGTAGGTTGTAAAAATCAGACAGATCTGACAGGGGGGCATTCTCAGTATTCCTTTATTCTTTACAAAAGCACTTGGTAGAAAGGACCAACACAAAGAATCTGGAAAACTTGTCTACTTGCCAAACACTATTCTGGCAGTTGGACTGTGCCACTACTGTCCAGGGAGTGCTTTTAAAAGTAAAGAAAATCCAGAGAATCCCCCATGAGGAGATGACTAGTCCAAAACCTGTTAGATTATTACAACCTACTGTACATGACATCAACGCAAGAAAAAAAATAATTTAAAAAATAATCATTTTACTAATGGGCAAATGCAGGGGCGTAACTAGAAATCCCTGGGCCCCCCTGCAAAACTTTGGATGCCCCCCCCCCCCCTCTTTCTGCACAGGTACACAGACAACCAATGTTATTCAATTGGCTAGTGCACACTAGTGCACGTTTTCCCCATTTAGATAAAAACAGACAGCAGTGAAGCACTGCACACATTTTCTCTATCAACCGTTTTTAGTATGCGTTTTCTGCACACCATGTGTGTCTGTATGTATGAAAACATGCATTACATTAGCTCCTGTGATAAAACATGCATGTTTTCACCCATACAGACACACATGGGGCTTGATTCACAAAAGCGTGCTAACTGTTAGCACGCCAGTGAAATGGTTAATTTGCATATATTCAGCAGTGTTGCTCTGGGAGACATCTCAAGCTCACTCCAACCTGAATTATCGCAAATTTTTTCTGTTTTAGGAAAGCAAACTTGTTTTTCACGCCAGTGAAAAGCTGCTTATCACGTGCAAACTGCCTCTTCGCGTGCTAATGCGCGTGTAATAGTTTGCATGCGTAAAGTTTAGTGCACATACCGTTTTTTGCGCGCATTAAACCCTATGCGACTTTCCGCACGCACCGGACAAAACTTTGCACGCGGGACTTTGCGCGCGAGTTTATTCCTCAAAACGATGCTAACCTACTTAGTGCAATGGTTATCACGCCCATAAGTCTTTAGGCGTACTAACTAGGTTAGCACCGCTTTATGAATCAAGCCTATGGTGTGCAGAAAAGGTATACAGAAAATGGCACACAGCAAACTGACAGATGAGTGTGCTCCCAGCCTCAGCTTGTTATTACATTCACTCTTTACACCTCTGATGGAGCAGAACTGGCTCTGCAGACTCCTCCAGCAACACTACAGTACAACAGCAGCACTTGGGAAGTGAGTGCATAGGCTGGTGACTGGGCGCCATACACAAGAGTCTGCTGCACACTGAATAGGGACTGTCTACAAAACTTTGTATGATTACTTATCAGTGGCTGAGCAGAGGCAGTCATTAGAGCAATTGTGAAGAGCAGAAAGCTTTTTTCTCTCCGCACCCTTAGTTTTCAGTCTTTCAGGACGGGGAAAAGAAACTTCTCCCCCAACAAGGCCCTCTGCGGCCTCTGGGCCCCCCTGAAGCTGCATCCTATGCAGGGTCTATTGTTACACCCCTGGACAAATGTAAAACTACGTTCGGGGTTACCGCCAAGAAGGTTAAGTTAGAAAATGATTGGCCCGGAACAGACATATTAGTATTTATACAGTGCCAACATCTTCCGCAGCACTGTATAGTGTATATTGTCTTAACTGTCCCTCAGAGGGGCTCACAATCTAAGCCCTACCATTGTCATATGTCTATGTATGTATCACAGCCTAGGGCCAATTTAGGGGGAAGCCAATTAACTTATCTTATGTTTTTGGAATGTGGGAGGAAACTGGAGTGCTCAGAGGAAAACTGCGCAAACACGGGGAGAACATACAAACTCCATGCAGATAGTGCCCTGGCTGGGATTCAAACTGGGGACCCAGCGCTGCAAGGTGAGAGTGCTAACCACGATGCCACCACGCTGCCCATATGTTATTTTATTTATTTATTTATTTTTATATATCTTACTAGCTTAAAGGCCCACCCGTTAAAAAAAAGGGGGGCTAGGCTTCAGCCGCGCATGCGCAGCAGGCACAGCGCACAGACACAGGAGGACGCAGTGACAGGGGTTTTATTATATAGGATGTTATACATATGTCATAACATTTTTATTTCTTTAACAAAACAGAAGTAATCTGAATTTATGGCGTGTTGTGAGATCAGACTACTTTACAACGGAGGTGATAAAAGTTTTACACCTTTAGTAACGCAAATAAAAAAACAAACTCTATAAAAATCCGACTGTGCAGCCAAATGCTCCTGGATATTGTCTTACCATAGTGACAACTATGTAAAACACACACATAAAACTTGTATAGATGGCTGAGGGCTACAGTGCTATTCTCATATTATTGGGATGTGGGTGATGACAGCACCTTCGCCTAGGCCCCTCCAGCTTTATCAGGTTATGTCAGGCTTGAAGGAGTCTCTCACTGTAAGAGGATTCACTGGCTACACAGCGGCCGCCATCCTCCCAGCTCAGCCCCAGCAAAGCCCCATCCAGCTAACCTACAAAGATCACTGCAAAAGTTCAAGAGGCCAGCTATAATTATGTTTTCAGTGAGGGATTAAAACTCTCTCTGCCGATGATAGCTGCGGCGTTGCCATGTCATTAGCTCTTTGTTGCCCGTTTTCTCTCAGTGTGTTTTACGTCTCCAGTAGTTGCACAGGGACACCTGCCAAAAATACCACCCAGATCTTTAGATTTCACTTGCCAGAGCCGAGTTTCACCATCAATATTAACGTCTATACTTAGCACAATTAAGGACAGCGAGTGTGTTCTATTTTTGCAGCAAGAGTGATAAAAAATGTATTAGTTCTATTTCCTATCGGTTATAGTTCCGGTCTTCACGCCAGTTGGCATGTCATGTAGTGTCAGCTAAACATAGTCGACGAAATGCTATTTAATGAAAATGGAAATGTATGAAAATGCAATGAAAACAAGCATGTATGCGGTTAAGACACTTTTTTTTTTTACTGATCTGAGGAAAAAGACTGTGATCCACGAAACACTGTTCTTACAGGAAGCAGGGTAAAATGGGACACCGACAGCAATAAATGGAACCTCTTTTTATAGAGTGAAAAGAGTTAGAACCTCTGTGCTGATTCTAATTTCCTGTTTCTGCGACCACCAGATCTTCTTAAGTAGTCATGAATGTCTTTGGAGGTCCTGGATAGAGGAAGTACAGTAAATGAGGAGTTTTCTACTAGGAACACAGACAGAAGAAACCTTTGTCAAGTTCTCAATGTTGTTCCAAATTCCCCATTTCCTGTTTCTGTGACCAACATATTGTCTCACAAAAAACATGGATATTCTTGGAGGTTCTGGGAACAGGAAGTAAGAGAGGATCTTCCTGCTGGCATCACAGACAGTCAAAAACAAAAACTACAGTTATAATTCTATTCTATCAAGGACCTACAAGTAAAGGCTTTGCCAGGATATAACTTAATCCATGAGTGTCAGTGACTAGTAAGGAGCAATAACTTCAATGGAGGACTGGGTTTTAAATATTGGGTGGCCCTATTAAAAAGTTTTCCTGAAGGGTTCCATGTTATTACAGCTCTGGTCAGTAAGGGTGGATCATACAGCCAAGCCCATTTTTTAGTAGTGCATTAACAATAACAATAATATTTATATAGCGCTTTTCTCCCTGGGGACTCAAAGCGCCGTGACCTTGCATTATGCAGTCTCAAAGGCTAGGGAAAAGAGGTGAGTTTTTAGCCTTTTTTTAAAGCTGTCCAGAGAGGGAGCCTCTCGTACTGATTGTGGAAGTGAGTTCCATAGAGTAGGGGCTGCGTAGGAAAAGGCGCGAGCATCAAATGTTAAGTGTATCCTGGGAATAACCAGCTTCATCTTGTTGACAGAGCGGAGGGTGCGTGGAGGGGCATAAAGTTCCAATAGATCTGCTATGTATTTGGGTCCCATGTGGTGTAGAGCCTTGAATGTCAGCAGGCAGATCTTAAAATGTATTCTCCATTTTACTGGCAACCAGTGAAGAGTTTGCAGCACTGGGGTGATGTGTGAGCTGCGGGGGGCATTGGCTAGGAGTCTGGCTGCGGCATTCTGTACTAGCTGTAGGGGGCGCAGAACCTTTTCTGTAGATCCGATGAACAGGGCGTTGCAGTAGTCTAGGCGGGAGGATACAAATGCATGAACCAGGGTAGGTAGGTCTTCAGCTGGGATAAGGTGTTTGATTTTCGCTATATTTCTTAGATGGAAGAAGGAAGACTTGACGACAGCTGATATCTGCTGTTTGAGTTTTAGATTTCCATCCAGGATCACCCCAAGGTTTCGCACAGAGTCTTTATACTGTACAGTATCTCCCCCAATTGCTAGTTTGAGGTGGTGAGCGTTTTGAACTTTATCCATCATATGTGGACCACCTACCACCAACACCTCTGTTTTGTCAGAGTTCAGCCTCAGCCAGCTGGTGTTCATCCAATTTTGTAAATCCACTAGACACGCATTTATGGATGCTGATGGGTCTTGGGTGCCAGGCTTGAAGGACAGATACAGTTGTGTGTCATCTGCATAACAATGGTATCCTAGGCCATAGTTCTGGATTATTTTGCCCAGTGGGAGCATGTAGACTGCAAAGAGTAATGGTGATAGTGCAGAACCCTGTGGAACTCCATAGGGAAGTGGCACTGGATTAGAGTAGTGTGTGCCCAGACATACTTGCTGTGTCCTGCCAGATAGGAAGGTCTGAAACCAGCTAAGAACAGTATCCCTTAGGCCACAGTAATTCTTCAGTCGCTGGATTAGTATTTCATGATCCACAGTATCAAATGCTTCAGACAAGTCAAGAAGAGTCAGAATTGAGCAATCACCCTTGTCCCTTGCAGTAAGTAGATCATTCATTACTCGGACTAATGCCGTTTCAGTGCTGTGCCTTTTCCTGAATCCTGACTGAAAAGTATCAAATATGTTGTTATCTGTAAGCCTGGCTTCCAGCTGGTTGGCGACTGCTTTCTCGATAACTTTTGATAGGAATGGTAAGTTCGCCACAGGTCTGTAGTTGGTTACAGAATCAGGATCTAGTGACGGTTTCTTCAAGAGGGGCTTTATGATTGCTTTCTTTAGTTCTTCTGGGAAAAGTCCACTTTGCAAGGAGCACTAAGTGATTTTGTGAAGTGCTGGCCTGATCAGCTCTGGGCACTGCATTAAGGATCCAGTTGGGCCAGGATCCAGGTCGCAGGTAGTGGGGCGGAGACTTTGAATGAGAATTCCAAAATCTTCTTCACTCAGAGTGTCAAAGACTTGCCATGGTGGTACGGTAGTAGGCAGATGCATTGTGGTGCAGCTTAGCGGCTGCTTTGTAATGCGGCTTTCCGACATTGCAATGCACCACCTATGCAACTTTCACAGTGTTGTCGTTGCATTGTGGTATAACAGCGTGCAGCATCCCAACACACTGCATGCAGTTCGTTTCCACAAAACATGTGTGCAAACAGTGACAGTAAAGCGTACTTTTCATTGACACTATGCTTTATTGTATGTGATGCAATACAAGGATAACATGTGGTGTGACTTTTCCATCACATTATGCTCCTGCTTTTACAGAGAACACAATGCCTAGCATGAACTTAGCCTAATTTTAAATGAGTGCCCACATACTTTCCATTTATTCATACATGTTAAGACAACGCGTTTCAAGGGTCTTGGCCCGCTTCCTTAGGTCAACACAAGTGCCTGAAAGGCAATGATCTTGAGCACGAGCGCCTCTCATTCTTCATGTGACTGAAATATCCCTTTTGCAAGTATTTGCCGCTGGACTGTTATCCTCAGCCATAAGGGCTTGTTTCTACTGTGCTCGGCATGCGTCTTGCGAGACGCAATGCCGGCACAGCTGAGCCGTGTCTCGCAGCCGAATCCCTCTAGCCGCGCTATGCACGGCTATTGGATTCGGACGGGTGATGCGATGATTATGCTGCAGGCCCTCAGCTTTTTCCCCGACCACAAATTCGGATGCTCTGCATAGACTTTTATAGGCTGCCAAATTCCACTCGAATTTGTGGCCGGTGAATCGGCCTGTTTTCGCATAAATGGAAACCTAGCCTAACTCTGCTTCTGCATTCTTTGCTAATAGCAGTCATTGCGGAATAAAAACAATGCGGATTAAAGCATGCAGACTTACTGTAGCCAAAAATCCCACAATAAATAGACCTGCTTCTTGAAGTATGAGTTATGACTGCCTGGCAGGCGTGAGGAATGACCTGACAGAGCAGACATGCCGGTACCTCCATCTGTGAACGAGGATTCCCCGTCTTAGGAACACCTGTTTATCTTTATCCCTTTGAAAGACAATTCCCTTCCTCGTGAGCTTTCCCCAGTCACAGAAAAAAACCAAAGGATTACACTCGCCATTGTCTGAAATCACTCTCTTGGCTGAAACTTCTATGCCTGAAAATACTGTAATTTTCTTTGAAGGATAGGTCTCTCTCGCCCGATTAAATAGTAGCAGATAACACACAATGTCTGGTTACCTGAAATTTGCTGTTTATCGGTAATTGCAGAGGTCTGTGCTCTTTTAGAACCGCATGGATCGAAATGGAATTTATCTTCCACGGTTTAATTTATTGAACACAATAGCTGCAGTAGACACCTTACTTCATCAAGGAAGAAGGCTGCCAAAGCTGTACATTTTCTTGAAGGTAGTCATGACCATGTCAGTTCCACGATTTAGCTAATTGCGCAATAGCATCACCAGATAAGACTGCTGAAATATACTATTGCGCAATTTATCCAATTGTGTAATGAACTCGCTGAGGTTGGAATACCATGACTGACAACAGGAGATCAAACCTTAAAAAGGAACCTAAAGGGAGGGAGAAGGGAGTAGTAAGTCAGCAATGCCACTTTCCATACTTCCCTCTCTTCAGGATTCCTTCAAAGCTTGAGTCAAGGAAGGGAATTTATTTTAGTTTTGAACAATGTAGCAAGTGTCATCAGTACGCCAACCCTACCCCCCCACCCCCCCCCCCACCAAGTGTGGTCAGTATTTTACCCATATCTCACCCCCCACAGCAAGTGTGGTCAGTATGTCACCCTTACCTCAGCCCCCACAGCAAGTGTTGTCAGTACAACACCCATCCCTCACCCTCCTAAGCAAATGTTGTCAGTACATCAACCATACCTCCCCCACACACCAACTGTGGTCAGTACTTCACCCATATCTCACCCTCCATAGCAAGTGTGGCCAGTACAGCACCCCCCCCTCCCCCAAGCAAGTGTGGTTAGTACGTCAACCATATCTCACCCCCCACAGCAAGTGTGGCCAGCACAACACCCATACCTCTCCATCCACAGCACGTGTGGCCAGCACAAAACCCATCCCTCACTCTCCAAAGCAAGTGTGGTCAGTACAACACCCATCCCTCACCCTCCAAAGCAAGTGTGGTCAGTACAACACCCATCTCTCACTCCCCACAGCAAGTGTGGTCACTATAACACTGCTCCCCCCCCCCAGCAAGTGTGGTCAATACAGCACCCATCCCTCATCCCCCACAGCAAGTGTGGTCAGCACATCAACCATACTTCCCTGTCCACAGCAAGTGTGGTCAGTACAACACCCAACCCTCATCCCCCACAGCAAGTGTGGTCAGTACAACACCTATATCTCCCCCCCCCCCCCCCCCCTCACTCCCTCAGCAGGTGTGATCAGTATAACACCGGTTCCCCCCCTCTTCCCACCACAGCAAGTGTGATCAGCACATCAACCATACCTCACCCCTAAGAGCAAGTGTGGCCAGTATAGCACATCCCAACAACCCCTCAACCACACCCAACAAGTGTGGCCAGTAAAAGCACGCCTTGCCTTGCCTCTGATTCAGGAGGTGGAAGCAGCAATAAGCCTGTTTAGTTAAGCACACTGGTATCATATTGATTTGTTTTTATAACTTTAAGCTATTGCAGGGTCCACCATTCATCTGCCAGCACCGTGACCTGTGTTACATCTACAATGTATACATTAAAACAGCCCAGTTATAATACAGCAGGACTCGTATCTTTCTCATTGCTCTTGGCCTTATTTCCTTATTTTCCCTGTGCCCAATTTATCCCCACCCCCATATTATTTTTCCTGTGCCATTGACCAGTCTTTTGGTTGTGTATCATTGTATGTATGTTGGGGTCAATTTCAGGTTCATCACCATTTTCTCTTGCTCATTGCTAGTGAGCAGTAAAATCTTAATACTGATCCGCTGACTCTTCCCATATTCTGTAGTTTCTTCTGCCATTGCTCCTCCCCTCCCTAATCTGATTGATGGGGTGACTTTTATATGGCATGGAACAGCCAGAATAAGGTATGACTGAGAGTTTCTTTGTAGCTTGAAATGTGTGACTTGTATATGAGTCTGCTGTTTGCACTCTTGCTGTGGGCAATGAATAAAGGCTTGGATTTGACTTGGCGTTCTGAGCTGGCGTCATCCTTTACATGCTGAGCATGAAGGTAATGCAGAGCTGTGGTGCTGTAGTGGGAGGAGGTGAGTCATACGCCTGGCAAAACAATTTATCTAACAAAAATCTTATGTCTAAATGGCCTTTATAGTAATCAGTGGCTTTGCAATGCAGATTAGACTTCATTAAAGGCCCGCACACACATCTGGCTGCCAATCGCAGGTGCAAGTGCTTTCCCTCTACACTTGCTCTGAGCTGTTTGGGTCAATTGTGGTTAAAGTGTAACCGTTGAGCATAAAATCAAAAATCAATTCTTTCTTTTTATCTGGTAAACAAGAAATAAGGATCCTAACCAGGTAATCCAAAAGTTAAAATCACTGTTACTTTTCATGTTGATAAATGATCATTCCCCAGTTTAACTGACTTATTTCGTACACACAAAACTTGGTACACAAAAAGGAAATTGCAGGGCATGCTGGGTTGTCCTATTTTGCTTTTCTACTACTTCCCTTCAGACTTAACCAGTGTCGGACTGGGAGGTGGAAAAACTGAGGAAATCCACCTGCTGGCAAAGCAGCAGAAACCCTGTGTTATCACTCCCAATAGAAACCTGCAGCAAGTCTTAGCTGTGAGCAACAACACATGATTACTGCTGCTTGGCCAGAAAGTGAATCTCCTCAGCTGTACCATTTGCCAGTACGACACTGGACTTAACTAATGCAGCCTTATTGGCTGAAGCCTCTTTCCCTCCTGTTTTCCCCTCCTACACCGCTGTTCCTCTCTGATTGGCCAATATTTCTCATGCTGAGACAATGCACTTTCTATAGTGAAGGGCAGGCAAATCAAGCAGAGGAGAGTAAGGGAGGAAATGACATCAGGATTGGCTTCAAAATAGCCACACTTAAAATGGGAAATGCTTAGAAGGATTTTCTCTTTTTTACTGTAAAAAAAATTGCTGAAATCAAAACGTGGACAGTGCAATACATATGTGTATGCTAGGTGTGTATTTTATCCCACAAGTGGGGCTTGCACTCTTTTGCAGGTAGGCACTTGTCTATTTTTAAGTAGCGCTGTTCATTTCCTTGCCATGTACTAATTTAATTAATTTTTGGTCAGCTGCTCCCACTTAACAGCTTTGCTTTTGATGTATATGCAGAGCTTCCGTTTGGGTTCAAGGTGCGTTTGCAGTTTCAGCGCACCTCTGATTCGAGGCCATTCGGAGGCGGCCTGGTGATGCGCTGATCCACCTTTTGCGCAATTTTCAATTTTCGAATTTACTTGATTAGCCGCACCCAGGCTATGCATATACATAGGTTAGGATTTAGTTAGTGTTAGGTCCCCTCCCATGGAGGATTGACTTCTTTACAGTGGGAGGGACGAGTACTTAATAGGTTGCATGCAAGCTGTTACGGAAACCAACATCCTCCTGTGGTAGACAGGTCATGTGTATGCTAGGTGTGTATTTTATCCCACAAGTGGGGCTTGCACTCTTTTGCAGGTAGGCAAATGTCTGTTTTTAAGTAGCGCTGTTCATCTCCTTGCCAAGTGCAATACATATGTTTTGTAAGTAGAGCAAGTATTTATCTACTTATATATGTGTTTTTTTTTCTGAGATAATATGGCTGACAGCTCCTCTTTAAAAATGCCATTCGAATGAAATTGCACCACAAATGTTGCCGGCATTGCGATTCAACTAGAATCACATTGCATTACAACCCAAACAGTGAAAGGCAGCACTGCGCTTTGCCTTGTTAAGCAAGTGTCAATGTGATCCGAAAATTGTGTGCACTCCGAAAACTGTTTGTGAATAAGTAAATACACACTGTTCCTGACTGTTACTGACTGCACTGTGGAATATGTGGGCACCATATAAATGCATATTTAGCAAAATATATATAGTTTGTATAAATATGAACTGATGTAGTAAGAGTGAAATGGCGAGCGCACTGAAACCAAACAGCACCTGGCTTAAAGAGAACCTGTACTGAGTAAAAATATTTAAAATAAACACATGAGGTAACTTCAAATGAACATTGAATAGTTACCTTGCCATCAGTTCCTCTCAGAAGCTCACCATTTTCTTCTGACAATAATCCCTTCCAGTTCTGACAATATTTTGTCAGATCTGAAATATACCAGTTGCTGTCAGTAAAATATCAGTTGCTGTCAGTTATAGCTGAGAGGAAAACTGATGTACCAGGTAATCTCCAAGTTTCCCTATAACTCAGGTGGGCGATGTTACAGTTTAACTGTGTGCTGACCAGAAAGCTGTTATGGGTAATGGCCATTTTCAAAATGGAGGACGGAAAATTCCCTTGATCACAGTGAACAAACAGGGTGCAGGAAAGGAGAAAGACACTGAGGAGTAGACTACACCGGAGGTAAGTATGACTTGTGCATGTTTATTTTGACTTGTCAGTTCAGGCTTTCTTTAAGTAGGGCTGCAGGAATTGGCTTCTTAGACAATGAAAGGCCCATACTATGCAACTGCTTCTTCAGTGCTGACATGGCAGGAGTTGAAAACAAGCTAGCATTTTTTCTGTGATTGAAAAAACGAGACATTGGATCCACATACAGGATAATCCAATGTGGAAACACACACCGCATATGCTCAGAGTGAGTGCTGGACCGCAAAGAGTCAAAACCAGGGATCCAAATGATCCTGACACCAATTGCTTATAGCAGACATTTAGGATTGGTACATCATACAGGAACGCCATATTTAGGCTAGCTCTTGTGTCCCTCTCTAACCTCTCTCTTGAGGAACAGTCACCCGGCTTGGGGAAGCATAATAATTTGGTACTTTTCCGTTAGCCGGGCGCATCCACTAGGTGGCGATAAAAATCCACCAGAATTACATCTTTCCCTACTATCCACTGCGGCCTGGAGGGGGAATAGTAATGAACGCCACCAAGTGGATGCGCTCGGCTAACGGAAAAGTACCAATAATTTAAAGAGGAACATTAACACAGGATGAACTTCATCCAAATCAGTAGCCAATGCCCCCTTTTCCGACAAGAAATCTTTACCTTTTCTCAAACAGATCATCAGGGAGGTTCTGTGTGGCTCATTGTGGTGAAACCCCTCTCTCAGTGTGATGTCAGGGCCATGGCCCTGACATTTACCTGTCTGTGAACTGGATTGCTTTGTGGGAAATAATGGCGAACCAAGCAGTATCTCCATCTGTGCGCGCGCGCGCACACACACCACACACACACACACACACACACACACACACACACACCTGGATTTACATAACAGGAGCCTATAGGCACAGATGTCCTGGCACCTTAGACTTCGCCCTCCATGAACTCACAAACCTGCACTGAACCGCACCGCAAGTGTGCTGGCTGTCCCAGCTGTCAATTCTCCCCTACTTCCCTTGCTTGTCATAGGCAGCTACAGGTGCCCCTTAGTATTAGGTAGCTAGAGGTGCCCCGACTGTAGGGAGATGTAGGCAGTGGAATGCCGAGACCCAGGTGAGCAACCTCTCATTTACACTCCGTTCGGGAATCTGCATAGGTAAGGTGGGAGGGCGGGAAGTGAGCTGCCTTTCTATCAAGACACGTGCCTACAGCGCCATATGGTAAATCCGGCCATATATATGGGCAGCACGGTGGCGTAGTGGTTAGCTCTCTCGCCTTGCAGCGCTTGGTCCCTGGTTCGAATCCCAGCCAGGGCACTATCTGCAAAGAGTTTGTATGTTCTCTCCGTGTCTGCGTGGGTTTCCTCCGGGCACTCCGGTTTCCTCCCACATTCCAAAAACATACGGATAAGTTAATTGGCTCCCCCTAAAAAAAAAAAAATTGGCCCTAGACTACAGTACTTACACTACAGAATATAGACATATGGCAATGGTAGGGATTAGATTGTGAGCTCCTCTGAGGGACAGTTAGTGACAAGATATATATATATATATATACACTGTACAGCGCTGCGTAATATGTCGGCGCTATATAAATACTTAATAATAATAATAATAATAATAATAATATATGTGTATATATATATATATACCCAACCTTTTAACCTACCACATTATTAGTAGATGATGACAGTTGGTGCTGTTTTTTTCATGTCTGCCAGTAGTAAAGATGATGACCTGCGGGCAAATATCAATCATTTCTTGATCTATCATCCATTTTTGAACATCTCACTTAGCAATGTATTGATTCAATTGTTTTCCCTACTACTGTACTATCTTTCAGTAAAGTTCCTCTTTAAGACTATAAATTAGGATTCTTGCCTCAGCCTGTCTGTGACTGCTTCTTTTTCATAGGGCTCGGAGGAAGAGGCACTTGCTGTTTGTTGCTGCCAGTCTCGCACTCATGACATTTAATTTTCTTTGTTCTGGATTTTTATAATTACTCAGCAAATGGCATTTAGGCTGTACTACATATTCAGTGTTTTGACTGGAATGCCAAAAGACAACCAGTAGCTTTCCCTTGTCATCAAATACTCCAGTGTACTAGCCCATCCCCGCCCAGTACCCATCTCTCTCCCACCTCCCAGAATCAACAAAATGAAGTTAGGATTCTGCTGCTTGAATACAGTAATTAGTTTTGATTAATCACCGCTGTGACATTAATCAGTCTGAATTCACTTGCAGCCTTTGCTCAGACACCTAATTTTGCTGCCCCAACAGGTGTCTCATAAATGGCTCTCAGAGCAGCAATATATAGAAGGATTCAGACAGTCAGGGCGCGATATGATTCTGTCAGTCTCCCTTAACGTGTCAAAACAGCAAACTGACATGTGGCCTTCCACACTCTCGGGATGAAGGCATGACAATCACACACGTGATTGGGAGACTTTATTAGACAGAAAAAACAGGGTGATTAGTGCAAATGTGAGACTGTGCTGAAATGTCTCTCCTAATTTTACTTGAATATGCAATGTACTGAAAAATAAAATATAAAGGAGAACTCAAGGCTACCAGGCTTAAAAAAGTTTTGTTTAGGCGGGGTCATAGGCATTGCTATACAGCACCTGGTTTTGGTAGACCACTAGCATTTTCACAACTAAAGGAAAAACAAACAGCGAAGCAGGGCGTTTTGGCGCCTGCTGAGCGCCGCGTAGCGCCGAAGCTTGGCGAGGCTATAGCAGTAATTCTATAGTCCCATGGGGAATTTGGGGATCTGGCAATTGCCAGACCCCGAATTACTACTTCCTCCGAGTTGTGACGACTCCAGGGAGAAAAGTATTTAACAACCCCAGAATTTGTGCACCCAAAAACCCAGCGCCAAACAACCATGTACACAAAAAAGAGAACCTGGTAATGCGTCAATTATCACCGCACCTCTGGTATAGGAGGTTCATGCATGCAAAGCAACTAAAACCAGTGCCAGAGATTTTGGCACAGACGGTGCCACCATAGGCCCGTAATAGGAATTATGGCTAAAGTAGCACTCAGACAGTAATTTGGGCGCTCTCAAAAGACAGAGCCCACATTACTATACAAACAGTGAAATTCTGCAGCCAGCAACAGCTGGCAGCTGAATTACATATTTTCCCACTATCCATGGCGACCTGGAGGGGGAATAGTAATTAACACCGTCAGAACTTGTGCAGGAGCAGGGTGAGCTGTATATCATTTTTACCCTGCACCCAAATTGCCCAGCAGCTTAATTATATGCAGGGACATTTCAACAATTGGGCCCTAGGGCAAGATTAGCCTGGGGGCCCCCCAACAGACACCCCCGACCAAAAAGCATCATTAGAGGCCCTTTGTTGCAGTCAATTCTCACTCCTGGGCCCAAGATCTGTCTGCTGATCATCCCCCAATCACCTCCCAACTTAACAGACTCTGCAGAGTCCCTGGGAAGCAACAGTTAAGATGGGGGAGGGACACCTTGGGGGGCCCCTACAGGCTCTGGGGCCCTGGGGCAATTGCCCATTTTTTCCTATGGTAGCTGAGGCCCGGATTATATGTACACCATGCATGAACTGAGCAGATTCAAAAGAATGAGCTGAACTTCTGCTCAGGCCCGGATTAACCTCACACGAGCCTATAGGCACATATGTCCCGACAACTTAACTTCGCCCTCCATAAACCTACAAACCCCACCGAACCGCACTGCAAATGTGCTGGCTGTCCCAACTCTCACTTCTCCCATACTTCCCTTGCCCATCATAGGTAACTAAAGGTGCCCCTTAGTGTTAGTTAGCCAGAAGTATCTCAGTTGCCCCTGAATTAAGGGAGTTCTGGTCAGTGGAATTCTGAGAGCAGGGTGAGTAACCTCTCATTTACACTCATCAGGACTCTGCTTAAGGAAGGAGGGAGGGAGGCGCTCGGAGAGTGGAGTGAGCCACCTTTCCATCATCAGGCACCTATAGGCACGTGCCTACAGTGCCTTATAGTAAATCTGGCCCTGCTTATGCTGCATGGCCCATACAGGTAGTCCCCGATTAGTGGATGTGATTTTACTCATTTGTATATCAATTTTCTCAAAAACTACAAAGTCTTTTTGGAATAAAAAATGTTTTTGACTTTCCCACAGAATAAAATTTCTAAAATTTTCAGGCAGTTTGTGTCGGTGGGTTGTTCGTAAGTCGGGGACTACCTGTACTGATGAAATATCAGTCTTTGTAAGGCAGGATTCACACTGTACCGGATGAAAAACTGATCCTGCAGTAACCGGACGTTTTCTGTTTACATGGATCAGTTTCTTATAATTGCATCAGTTGCTAATCTGGTTCCATCCATTCTGTTTTTGCACCACCAAGAACTCTTCATTCTCGTGGTGAGGGAGACGTCTTCCAGCTTCTCCCCGCGACCAAATAAAACAGGTCCATCTCATTTGTACACCTAAGGTAGGTGCTGATGAAGAACAGTTGTCTCGCTCGATCAAAGCCTACAGTGTGAATGTCCCCAACTACAAAGCGAAGTCTTTCTCCAAGGAGCATCCAAAGATCATGCCAAACACATTTCAGATGGATTGTGGAGGACCTTGCTAAGACAACTTTACATTCAAATACTTAAAAGATAATTCCTCTCAAATCAAACCCATATTACCCACTGATCAATAATACTTAATTTGTTATTAAGAATAGCACTGCTTATTACAAATTTTTTCTTCCCAACTTAACTCTTCATTTTCACACAGCCACAGAAATGCCCGATCTTTTTCAGTTCTCCATCCGAATGATTGAGCGCCTGCTCTCTACCCTGGTGCAGTGCCCGACAGTCTGGCAGTTCGTGCCACGCAGGAAGACACGTGCACATGGGGATATGCCTCAAGGGCAGCATGATTGCATGGTGGCGAATAGCAGTCTCACCTTGCAGCGCTGGGTCCCTAGTTTGAATCCCAGTTGCCAGGAACAATCACAAAGCAATTTTAAAATCACATATGGTATGATTTTAAAATCGCATGCTTGCGTTTTTGTGATGCGTTTGTGTTTTTGCTTGCGTTTTCCTTGTGGTTGGTGATTGGCTAAAAGTCCTGTAACAGGAAGTTGCAAGGTCTCCTGGGATTAGACCTCGAAAAAACATTGTGTTTTTGTATGCAATTTTTCAAACGCAGCGCTCAAAAAGAGCTGCAGTCACTGTGATTTGCGTTTTGCATTGCATTGCACCAAGGTGTACATTTCATCACAATTTTATTTTTAAAAAGGCTTTGCGAATGAAAAAATGCAGGCGATTATAAAAACGCAGTGCAATGCACCCAGTGTGTACAGGCCCTTAGGGCACTATCTGCAAGGAGTTTGTATGTTCTACCCATGTCTGCATGGGTTACTTCAAGGCACTCTTCTTTCCTCTCATATCCCCAAAACATACAGATAAATAATTTGCTTCCCCTAAATTGGCCCTAGAACATGATGAAGATATGTCTGATTAGATCATGAGCTCCTCTGAGGGACATTTAAGTGACAAGACTATACAAGACTATATATACAATGTACAGCACTGCAGAAGATGTATTTATGATTTAATACTAAGGCCAGTTTCAGACTAGAGATTGGCGGAAGCGGTGCAGAACCAGAGGGCCGCACCGCCAAAAATAGGGATTACCGCGTTAATACATGGTAATCCCCTTCTGGTCGACATCCAAACAGAAAGCGATGCTCGCTTGCGCTCACTTCCTGTTTCGGAAATGCGGAAGCGTATTGTAAAAATACGCCTCTGCGCATGCGCGCCCACAACGCTACCGCCAACATTTTTTTAAACCTATATCACTATAGACTTTCATGACTGCCGGTCCGACGCAGATCGCCGCACGGCAACATAGGCATGTGCTTGCGTTAGATAAGGCACTTCTGTCGCAGCGTAACAACGTGGGTAGTATGAACTACCCCATAGACAAAGATTAGGCAGCGGTGGGGTGCGGTAAAATTACCCCCACGGCCCCAGTGTGAAAGGGCTCTAAAGGAATCAGGCTGTCAGCACCAAGGAGCTGGCAACCTGTGATCCGCTGTAACAGATACATTTAGTTTTAGTAATGCAAAAGTGAAATGTGCTTGCACTTTTATTTTCATTGCATCGTTTTATAGTATAAACAATCAGAAGACAGTGGATAAACAGTGTTCTATTATCGAGTGTTACGGTCTACATTACAGAGCTGGAAGTCTTAACTAGAGTTGCAGCAGATACTGAGCAGTTCTTGTTGATGTTTGCTTCCCCAGTGAGAGCTATTTGGATATGTAAGAAGGAAAAAAAAAAAAAAAGCACATTTCTTCCCTGTCTCATTTGTCTCTGTTGGTGGGCCAGCCAAGTTCACTGTTGTGACATTCACCAGCCCGGAGCGACAGGTTGTGAGCGATTTCAAAATAAGTAAGAGGCCGACTTCCTGAACATCTGTTCATGACACTTGTGTAGCACTGAACAGACCTAGCAGGTATTCAGGGAGAGCGATGGGAGCTGCCTGCAGGGCTGTGCTGAGTGATTCTGCAATCCACATGCTGTGTGCCTTCTGCAGGGAAATTCTCCATACACCTCAATGTGGCTGAGTATTACAGAGGCAAGCTGAACATCTTCATCTCCACTGTCAGTGGGTACATAACTGCCATTTCCGCTATTCTCAATGCATTTGGCTCAGAAAACAGTGAGATTGCATCATATTTATTTTGCAATTATACAACACTGGTTATTTTTTGCAGGGCTTCAGTTTTTATTGATCAGGTCACAAATTGGACCTCTTAGAAGCTCATCCTCTAATGTCCCTGTGACGGATTGGCTTGCGTCAGATGGGCGCCTCACATAAAAGTACGCGCACAAAGGTGTGCTGTGGAACTCCCTTTTTACGTTTTAGTGTCTAACGAAGGCGTTTACACTTTCCGTAGGCAGGGTTACAGAATACCCAAGCAGCTCGGGTGACCCGAAACCACTAGGAAAGTATAGGGGACCAAGAGAGACCGAAAAGCCCTCCTGCTAAAAAGCCATGCTTAGCGTGATTTGCCTTCTTAAAACAGAAGGTGGGCAGGATTGTAAAACTCCACTCACAGGGGAAAGCTCTAAAACCATTACTTCTTCCTAGCAGGCCTAGTTACCACATGTAATGACTCCTCAAATATTCTCTGATACGTACTTCACAAGGATACTGATAAAGAAGTCAGGAAACCCGAAACTAAATCACGGTCATAAACAGCTACTGCCAAACAACATTCTCCCATGTCATGTCAGGGGGGAGAAGGAATAAAATGTCCTTCAATTAACCTAGAAATAAATAATATTCATTTTTACTATATTTTCATCCTTTCTATAAATGCCTGAAGGTGCCCAAGCAAGAAGTGTTACCACTTTCTGTCACAAACATATGGTTTCCTCTGAAGTGCAACATAATAATTAACCCATGTTTGATATCTGTGAACACCAGAGAAAAATTAGGATATGATCATTTTCTCCTTCTAATGAGATGGGTTGAACTGGATTATGTGGCAGAGTCTGCACATGTCTCATGACAATCTCTACCCCCCAGCAGAGAGAGGGTTAAGTTGCAGGACACACAGACTGTCAAGGTCCTTCAATGCTAATGCACATCATCACAGATTTGCTAGCCCAATTGGTCCTGGGCATTTATCTTTGGACAATTACGCATAAACTTTTTATTTCCTGCTCTTTGGACTTACAATTTCCAAAGGACATGGTAATTTCATAGACTGCTCAGACTGTATCCGGTTATCATTTTCATTTATTATTCCCATCGATTTACTAGATCTGTATATCTGTTCATTGTTAGATGATTTTTGAAAATTTTCTGTATTCATTTTTATGCATATATTCTATTAAAACAATTAAAAATAATTTGATTAGAAGTGCTTGTTCTGAATATCCTGCCTGACTGGATCACCTGCCTGGAAAGATTACATCAGGACAGGTAAATATTTAACCCTAAATGCCCCCCCCCCCCCCCCCATTCTCCATCATTTAGACAGAGCCCATCATGGCAGGCTGTGTCATTTTTACTGGAGGTACTGAAGACCACGGGTAAACAAACTATGGGCCAGTATTTCCTTTAGCATGCCCGGTCCTGCCTTCCTTTCAGGAGAGGCAACCTGCTATGTAACACTATATATCACACTACCAATGGTATCGATAGCATACATACCTGTCTCTGAATTTCAGCTAAGTTGTACGGCAAAGCTCCTTCTTCTAGCGGTGCTATTCTCTCGATGTCTGGCAGTGTTAGACGCCTTAACACGCAAGATAAAGACATTAGAATTAGAAAACACTCACATCTCATCAAAACTTTTCTCATAGCGATTATTGATGTCAGCCAAGGTAATTGGGGACTTCTACCTCACTGTCTGGACCCATGTGAGGGATGGGGAGGGATCTCCCTGGGGAAGAGCTGATGTATAAACGTGACAAGTAATGAGGGTATGGATTAGAACTACATGGGGGCAGATTTTAGCAAGTAAGCACACCTATTTTAATTTAGAAAAAAAAAATGAACTGCTTCTCATTGAGAGAGTGAACAGAGGCGTATCTAGGGAAAATAGTGCCTATGGCTAACACTGAAATCCGCCCCAAAGTAGGGGGCAAGAGGGGGGATTTTAGGTTAGCTGCGCCATCCAACAAACTTAAAGTATACCAGAGATGACATGTGACCTGAAGAAATAGACATGTGCATATACAGTAATCTGTAATCAAGTAGGTAGCGCTGGGATTCTTCAGTAGTTTTAAAGCCCTTTTTAGTTGGTGTTTGTCAGATAAACATAAAATATACATAAACTGTAAATTGTAAAATACATTTCTGTTAAGCCTATTTATATACAGTACTAGCTGACCTAAGCCCGTTTAAAAATGGGCTCTAGGTCTGTCGCCGCATGACACTGTGCGTGCGCCCGCGCGCACGCACACACCCACCGGCCCCGTCCGCCCCTTGAAGCCGCGCGTCACTCCCCCTCAGTGTCTCTGCGCACATGCACAGTTTGTTCAGAGCAGGGACACACACACACACACACACACACAGGGACACACGCTGGATGCAGAGACAGTTGGCTTGTATTAGGTAGGATACTTGGTTTCAATACATTTTTATTCAATATTCCCATATGTGGTGCATTCTTGCGCTCATTCACACAAACCAAGTATACTGTGTAGAAATAGGCTTAACAGAAATGTATTTTACAAATTACAGTTTATGTATATTTTATTTGACAAACACCAATTAAAAAGTGCTTTAAAGGTAAATCTGTAATGAAAAAAAACTCCCCTGGGGGGTACTCACCTCGGGTGGGGGAAGCCTCCGGATCCTATTGAGGCTTCCCCTGTCCTCCTCGGTCCCACGGCGGCGGCAGAGAAAATCCTCCCGAAGCGGCGGCGATGTAAATATTTACCTTTTGGCTCCAGCGCAGGCGCAGTATCCGCTCTTCTCACAGAGATAGACGAAAATAGCTGATCTCCGTCGGACCGCTCTACTGCGCAGGCGCAAGTCGCCTGCGCAGTAGAGCGGACCCAATGGAGATCGGCTATTTTCACCTATCTCTGTCAGAAGAGCCGCAACAGCACCCCCGCTAGAGCCTGAAAAGGTAAATATTGCCCAGGCTGTCGGATTTGTCGCCTGTGCGTTCCGGGGGCTGCAGCGAGACCGCCGTGGGACACAGGATGGCGGGGAAAGCCTCGATAGGGTCCAGAGGCTTCCTCCTACTGAGGTGAGTACCCCCCAGGGGAACTTTTTTTCAGTACAGGCTTTCTTTAAAACTACTGAAGAATGCCAGCGCTACCTACTTGATTACAGATTATTGCACTATAGCAACATTGGGGATAGTGGGGACCCCGATACGTTGGTAAGCTGCGGGTGAAAATTATAAACCTCACCCCACCGAGCGCTCTCCACCTTACTTATGCTGGGTACACACTGAGATTTTCTGTCCGATTTACTGTCAGATCGATTATTTTCAACATGTCCGATCTGCTTTCCGATCGTTTTCCGTTTACTTCAATAGGAAATCGATCGGAAAATGCTCGGAGATCGATCGGAAAGCAGATCGGACATGTTGGAAATAATCGATCTGGCAGTAAATTGGACAGAAAATCTCCGTGTGACCCAGCATTACTCATGTGCATATACAGTGGCTACCATACAGACACGTATGCTGTGCTCCTTTTCTTTTTTCCCTGCCTGAAAGAGTTTCTAATTAGCAATGGAACTGACAGTTTTTCTCCAGTCAGGACTCAGTCAGCTCACTGATAACAAATTACAGCTATAAAACACTTTCCTAAGCAGATACCTGGGCTTTTTACTGTGAGAGGAAAAGATACAAAGGTCAATAGTTCATGTATTTTCACTCTGGGACTCTTGAGACACTGCATTTGAGCAGAGACTATAAAACATTAAATCTGCTTTGTAAATGTTTATGCATAAGATAAAATCTTGAGATATCTAAAAGAGTAATTTTTAGGAGTAGAAGGACAGATCCAATTGTTTATCTCATTCGTTTATTTTCATCTCTGGTTCACTTTAAGGTGCAGTCTCAGTTGAACTGGCTGTGTCCAAGTTGAAGTAAAGCATGGCCTGTGAGAATAGAGTATGGCAATAGATCAGCCCGTACATATCCCCCACACAAAAATTAGGAAGTTGCCCCCTCCTCAAAAAGGGGCAGCAGGATGTCCCCCAGATAAAAACTAGAATCTATATGGAGAACAGCAGAAATGCTATGGAGCAACGACCCCAGTACGAGGCACCCATGGCACATGCCATATCTGCACCCCTGTAGATTTGCCTCTGAGTGACAGAAAACAGGAAATAAAGTTGGCATTCTCCTCTGGGATAGAAGCAGCAATAAACCGTTTTAGTAGTATGGGGCAAGGTAATGGTTTTCATTTTTTTATGAATGTCCACTGTAAAGATTTCAATTACCTCCCGCAGAATAGAGTTTACTGAACAGAAATGGGAATTTTAGCTAGTCAAGTCATAGTGTTCCAAAACCACTAGGACTGTGCACGGGACTGAAAGGAGCATATAAGCCCTCAAACTCAAAAAGCTATCCTACATAGAAGTTTTCCTTCCTGAAACAGTAGGCATTTACATTTACTCATATTTATGTGAGCAAGCAGTAACGTATATGGTGCATCACTTCTGCAAAGTGTGTGAATATGCAAATCAGTCACTCACCAAGCAAAAGTAATGCATTATGGGAGTTAATTCTTGTTGATATAAAGCTAATTAATTGCAAATACCTTCTGTTTTATGAAGGCACATCTAAATTTAATATATCAATATGTAACCTTATAGACAGGAAATATTTTTTGGCAGTGCAACACTATGGTTCATCGATCGACCACTGCTTCTGCCCCACCCTGGATTCATGCAAATCTTCTATCCTGTCAACAAAATCGATTGATATTCAATCAGTCGGTCATGTCGAGGTAAGAGATCTCTGGTAAATTTGATGAGGGCTGGGGCCCACTAGAGAGCTTTCAGGTGCACTTTGAGATCATCGATGATCGACGGCAATCCCAAAAAGTCATACGTTGCTGAAAGTTAATATTGGTGAACCCACAGGAGTGATTGTGATTTGGCTAGAATTGCGAGTCCTGCACCATTTTTCGAGCAATTGCGCTTCAATGCAAGAGATAGGAGTGCTGCAGAATCGCTTATAAATTGCTTTCCAACAGTGATTTTGCAGTGACTTTGTGGTCGATTTTTATGTTTAAATAAAGTTTGAACTACTTGCCAGACCTACTTAAGTCAAGCTTTTAGCACGTAGCTCCGCCCCCTCACACAAGAGGTCATCGACACTTGTCTAATTGGAAGTAGAGAAGCACCTCTTGTGCTGGGGGTGGGGCTAAAGGCCAGAAGCTGGAACTTAGGAAACCTGGCAAGTAGTGCCGGAAGCCAGCAGAAATTAACATTGGGAGACCCAGTAAGTATTCTAAACTTTATAATTGGAAACGCTGTTCAATCACCGACAGTAGATTCTTAAGTGAATCCAATCGCCGGGCAAATCACGCTGGAAAATGCTGTCGCAAAATGCTAGCAAAAATGCTGAGCGTTTGTTACAATGATTGGGGAGCTGTGGTGGGCCTCAGAGTCATCTCAGCGGGACTGAATCTGCCAGAAATCAAACAGGAAAAATCGATAAGTGTATGGCCACTTTTACAGAGATTAATTGATCTAAACTATAATGATCTAGGCAACCAGTGCATTGGGTGTAACTGCCCCATTAGGAGGACCTGTCATCCCTCAGAAGCTGTTATTTGCCCTCAATAACAGTGATATAATCCATTACTGGACATGCTCAGTATGAGTCACCAGAGCTGACAGCAGGGTGCTCTCAGGCACGCAATGACACTCACCCGGTTGCATTGAATAAATCGGAGAGCTGAAACAGGATGTCAATTTCTAGAGGAGTGATCTGTCCAAATTTGTTTGCAGAATTAGTAAACTCCTCTGTAAGAAAATGATCAAATCATCATCAGGCTTGAAATATTGACATCCGCTAAGAATAAAACATTAACAGTGAGCATAAAGACACCACAAGATGGCAGAAGACACTGATGTTACCTTTGGTGACTTCCAGGTCTCTCTTTGTTCCTGCTAAAGTGCTGTATATCTTCCGTATCAGCTCCATATTATTCAGCAAGGAATTAAATGCATTAAAGTAGGAAAAGCTAACTTGGTGTGAAATAGTTCCGCCTGCAGCCTATAGAGAAAAAAAACACAGGTTGACTGACAATGAGTTATAGATGCTGCCTATTTCCATATAACAACAGATTCGTGAAAAGCAAAATTCACTTTCTCAAGAGGCCATTGAACATGGGAATTGCAATGCAAATGCTGCCCACCTTACTGCGCTTACTTCCAAGACTGAATTATCTTAAAAACGTAGTGAGAGAAATATGGAGGATGTCATCTTATTCCCTATTATAAAAAAAATTACAATAGCTTGGGTGTCATACTAACCTCTGGCTTCAATAGTGTCCGAGTCACACACAGGGCTGTGGAGGCCGAGTCTGAGTTGAGAAGTTGGAGCAATTTTTAGATACTGAGTCAGAGGAGTTGGAGTTGGTGTTGGTTGATTTTTGTACTGACTCCACAGCACTGGGTAAGTATCAGAGCAATTTTTAGGTATCTGGAGTCGGTGGTTCCATAAACTGAGAATTCATAGTCAGATATTTTTTTGTACCGACTCCACAGTCCTAGTCACACATGTGGCAAACATGCAGTCAGAACATCTGATCAGCATACGCATTCTATGTCAGTGACTTGGAGGATCAGTATGAAAAAAGAGGCAGAAGGGCCCATATGCAATTAACTTTTTATCCTTAGTTTTCTCCTAGGATATAAATTTGAAACTCCGTTTTAAAAGAACCTTTCAGCACTTTACAATTGAAAAAGTAGTAAAAAGTACGGTAGGTGAGAAGTTGTTATCAAAATTAATTTGAGTATTTTCTCGCTTGTTGGTTGTTTCAAGGCATTTTATAAGGTGTAAAAAGGTCACCTAGGAGAAAACTTAGGAGAAAAAGTGAATTGCATATGGCCCCAGGTCTCTTGCAAAATACAGCTGATAGCAGCTTTAAAAACATAATACAGACAAACATTGTCTTTTGCTCCAGATACAGGTGTACAAGAATCCTTAAAGGGAAGGTTCAGGGACTAGCTAAAAAAAATAAAAATCCATTTCCACTTACCTGGGGCTTCCTCCAGCCCGTGGCAGGCAGGAGGTGCCCTCGGCGCCGCTCCGCAGGCTCCCGGTGGTCTCCCAGTAGTTCTGAGCCTGCGCAGTACAACCCGGAGGACGTCCGATGACGTCAGCGCGCCGGCGTGGAACGCACCATGGAGCGCAGAAGAGGCCCGACCTGGCCGCCGGCCTGGCCAGGTCGGGTCGGCCACCGGAGACCACCGGGAGCCTGCGGAGCGGCGCCGAGGGCACCTCCTGCCTGCCACGGGCTGGAGGAAGCCCCAGGTAAGTGGAACCTAAACTGAGAAGGATACAGACTTTTCCTTTTAAAATAATACCAGTTGCCTGACTCTCCTGCTGATCCTCTGTCTCTAATACTATTATAAAATTTAAGTAGGCCTCAGTTATTTGGACTGAGTTTAGGTAAAAGGCTTGTCCGCAGAGTATACCTTTAAAATAGACAGAGTTTCTTGTGATGTAGGCAGAAGCATCTCAGTGTTTGCTTGAAACAGATGAATAACAAGCAAATACTGAGAACATGTTCCTGAAGGAAGGCCACAGGCCTACACTGCCCCAGACAAATGGACTACTAGAACAATCAACATAGGCCATATTTACAAATACCACATTCCTGTAAGTAAGTGAAAAGTGGTCATTAAATATTAATCGAGTAGGTGTGTATTAGGACACCACGAGGGGTCGAAGCCAATAGCCGGGTCTGGGGGATGGCTAAGATGAGGTCACATTTAACTCTTTCCTAGTCGGTATTAAAAAGCCGGGTGGGCTGACGGAGCTCACTCTGATTCCTACTTTCCTGCTCTCTATATGCTGACTGGAACACCTAATTATTTTCCTTTCTTTATGTAATCTGATATAATGTATGCTGTACATAGGTAGTCTAGAAGATGTAACTTAGAATAGACATAAGGGGACCTGATTATCTTCAGCAGGAAGATAATCACGCTGCTGTAACGCAACATTGAACTTTGCTTGGCCAGGATATGATGAACTGTATCTGTATAGTTGTGTACTTAATAAACTCCATCAAACTTTGAAGAAGCCTGAGAAAGTCTATCTCCTGCTTGCTGTGATGAGTCGTGTTTGCAACTCTTGCTGAGGAGTTGCTGGTGCCGGAGCAAAAGGTGATTTATAACAGTTTATAACACCCAGCATTAGCCACAGCCCCTTCCCAAGCATGCAGATCAGGTGTTCTGACTGAAGTCAGACTGGATTAGCTGCATGCTTGTTTCAGGGGTGTGATTCAACCACACCTGAAACAAGCAAGCAGCCAGACTGCCAGGCAACTGGTATTGTTTAAAAGGAAACATCCATATCCATCTCAGTTAAGGTTCCCTTTAATGAAGTATAATTAAACTTAAAGAGACTCTGTAACAAAAATTGCATCCTGTTTTTTATCATCCTACAAGTTCCAAAAGCTATTCTAATGTGTTCTGGCTTACTGCAACACTTTGTACTATCACAGTCTCTGTAATAAATCAATGTATCTTTCCCTTGTCAGACTTGTCAGCCTGTGTCTGGAAGGCTGCCAAGTTCTTCAGTGTTGTGGTTCTGCTATGAACTCCCCCCTCAGGGGGGAAAGAAACACAAAAATGATCTCTTGAGATTCAAAAGGAAGGCTGTATACAGCCTGCTTGTGTATGGATGTATTTTCTATGTGTGGACATACTGTACATCAACCTACTTCCTGTTTTGGTGGCCATTTTGTTTGTTTATAAACAAACTTTTTAAAGCTGTTTTTAACCACTTTTAATGCGGCGGGGAGCGGCGAAATTGTGACAGAGGGGAATAGGAGATGTCCCCTAACGCACTGGTATGTTTACTTTTGTGCGATTTTAACAATACAGATTCTCTTTAAATAAGTAGATAGTGAACTGATATGGCAAGTCATTGGCCAGTCCCATACTGGACATAAATTAATTGGGTAGTGGTGATCCATACAACACCTTAACCCGCTCATTCAGGATTAAACGTATAAAATGTATATTTTTTCCAGAGTAAAATGCACTATAAATCACTTTTCTCCCATGTTGCTGTCACTTATAGTCGGTAGTAGGCAGAAAAAAAGTTGACAGATCTGACAAATTTTGGACTAGTACAGCTCCTCATGGGAGAGCCTCAGTATTAACATTCTTACAAAAGCACTCCCTGGAAGGCGTACGAGAAGTATCGGCGCAGGAGGCTTGGGCGCAGGATACAGCCGGTATATGGCTGATCCTGCTGCTGCACAAAGTCCCGGCCGCGTTAAATACTATTCCCCCCTCCAGGCCGCCATGGATGGTGGGGAATGATGTAATTCGGCTGCGAGCAATATTGTGTTTTAAAAGTAACTTCAGCTCCGTCTTGTGACGGCGCCGAAGTTACTCACTGTGCACTGCTATAGCCGTAATTCCTATTACGGCCTATGGTGGCGCTGGCTGCGCCCAAGTCTCCTGCGCTGGATTAACAGTGTTTGCCTGGAAGGGACAAAGACGTCACTCAGCTTCCCTTCTCACTTGCACACTGCTTTTGCAGATGGACTGAGTGCATTTTACTCTGGGAACAATATACAGTACATTCACTTATTTTAAATTTTACAATGTTTCACAATTAATGTCCACTAGTGTGCCGCGGCATGTCGCCTGGTGTGCCGTACAGGTCTGGCCTCTCGCCAGACCTGTTCCTTCTGTAGGGGCGCAGGAGGGGGGGAAGCAGCGCTAGAAGGAGGGGCAGTGGAGGCAGCGGTGGGGAGGGGGGGAAAATCCCCACCCTCCCTCACCTGGGACCCCTCCTCCTGCCTCTCTCCCCCTCCATTTAGCGGTGGCAAGTGCGGGCTCGGCGGCGAGGAGGCATGCAGAGAATTACTCACCACTTTCGCGTTCCAAGCGCCGGCAGCGTCATGTCGTCAGATCTCCGCCTTCAATGCCGCCCACTGTGCTTCCTGATTAGCGGAAGCACAGTGGGCGGCATTGAAGGCTGAGATCTGTGACGACATGACGCTGCCGGCGCTTGGAACGTGGAAGTGGTGAGTAATTCTGCGCATGTCTCTCTCCTCGCCGCTGAGACCGCACTTGCCACCGCTAAATGGAGGGGGAGAGAGGCAGAAGGAGGGGTCCCAGGTGAGGGAGGGGGGGATATTTCCCCCTCCCCACCGCTGCCTCCACTGCCCCTCCTTCTAGCGCTGCTTCCCCCCTCCTGGGCATCTATACTGGGGGGAACTGTACTAGCTATACTGGGGGCAACTAAACTAGCTATACTGGGGGCAACTAAACTACCTACACTGGGGGCAACTAAACTAGCTATACTGGGGGCAACTATACTAGCTATACTGGGCACTATACTGGGGCACTACCTACCTATACTGGGTACTACCTACCTATACTGGGCACTATGCTAGCTATACTGGGCACTATACTAGGCACCATGCTAGCTATACTGGGCACTTTACTAGCTATCTGGGCACTATACTAGCTATACTGGGCACTATACTAGCTATAATGGGGCACTACCTACCCATACTGAGCACTATACAGGGGCACTACCTATCCATACTGGGACTATACTAGCTATACTGGGGGACTATACTAGCTATACTGGGGCACTATACTGGGGCACTATACTGGGGTAACTATACTAACCATACTGGGGTAACTATACTAACCATACTGGGGCAACTAAACTCCCTATACTGGGGCAACTATGCTAGCTATGCAGCCGCACCCCAGCCCCCCCCCCCCCCCATAGCCTGCTGCGCACGGCACTGTCCACTAGGTCACGCAAACACCCGCGTTCCCCCCCCCCCCCCCCCCCCCCCCCCGCCGTTCCCCGGAGAAAAATATGGTCAGAAAGTGTTCCCCAGGCCGGAAAAGGTTGGGAACCACTGCTTTAAGTACCCAACAAGCACAAAAAGTATTAAGAAGAAGTCAAGAAAAGTAAAATCTAAGTTCAGATTTGTGACTGTTAAATGCTGAAGTTATTTCATAAGGGTTACAGGGTTCCTGGTAGTTCATGGTAAGCAAAAAGCACTAGGATTTTGTGAGGGACTGAAAATAATCTAAATGCCCTCTCTTCAGAACACTACATTGAATACAATTTTGCCTTCTTGAAATAGACGGTATCTGCATTATTTTGCAACAATTCATCTATATGAATTATAGATAGAAAGATTTGCATAACTGCAGAATAAGTCATTGCTTTCTCCTTCAAAGATAAGGGCCCATAAACAATTAACTTTTTCTCCCGAGTTGTCTCCTAGTTGATATTTTCATACCTGGGGCTAAAGTGTGATAACTGCTATAAGAATCAGAATCAGATTTTATTTCGCCAAGTGCAGCAGTTGCCACACTTGGAATTGTTTGTGGTACACATCGGCATAGAGCATAGTACATAGCGGCATTTGAAACATAGTAGTGCAAAGCATGCAATGACGAGCAGACAAAGACATTTAACAAGGTAGTGCAAAAAACATGTGCAGTCTAAGGAATTTAAGGTATTTTAGTGCAAAAACTACCTGCGGTAACCCACAGAATAAGTACATATTTATTTAGGCCTGGGTCACAGATGTGCTATTTAGTTTTTCTGTGTGCGAGACTTGAGTTCAGAAGGCACACAGCTTGGGGGGAAAAGTAGTTTATGTGCCTGGAGGTTTTGGTGGAAATAGCCCTGTAACGGTGGTCTGAGCGCATGCGGTTGAAGAAGCGGCTGCCGGGATGGTGCCGGTCATTTATGATCCTGTATGCCCTTGTTCTCAGTCTAGATGCGTGGAGGACGTCCAGAGGTGGCAGGGGAGAACCAATGATTCTTTCCGCTGTATTGATTACTCTTTGCAGTCTGTACCTGTCGCTCCCGGTGGCTCCACCATACCACACGATAATCGATGAGCACAGGATTGACTCGATAGTGGCAGTGTAGAAGCTTGACAACAGTTTCTGCGGCATACCAATCTTCCTGAGTTGTCTTAGGAAGAACAGCCGTTGCTGCGCCTTCTTTTGGCATTTAGTGGCATTTTCACTCCATCTCAAGTCATTGGTGATGGTAGTGCCCAGAAACCGAACGTTTGATACTCTGGTGACTTCAGTGCCTTCGATGAAGACCGGGCTGAGTGGGGGGGGGGGGGGGCATTTACTGAAGTCGATAACCAACTCGACAGTCTTTGCAGCGTTAAGGAAAAGCATGTTGTCCTTACACCAGTTGCAGATTCGCTCGATCTCGCTACGGTAGCTGCGTTCGTCCCCAAACTGATGAGACCAAGGATGGTGGTGTCGTCCGCAAATTTAATTACCTTAACGCAGTAAGCAGTCGAGGTACATCTGTTTGTATTGAGGGAAAACAGGATCGGAGACAGTACACAGCCTTGGGGGGCGCCAGTATTGGTGGTCCTCGTTTGGGAGAGGCAGCTGCCAAGTTTGACCTGTTGTGTCCTGTTTGTGAGGAAGTCCTTGATCCAGGTGCAGAGATTTTCGTCAAGCCCTAGTTGCTCTAAGTTGTTATACAGGATGTTCGGGCAGATCGTATTAAAAACAGAGCTAAAGTCCAGGAAAAGTATCCTGGCGTAGGTGTTGGGTCTGTCCAGATGTTCCATAATGTATGCCAGACTGATGTTGATGGCATCCTCTATGGACCTGTTTGCCCTGTATGCAAATTGAAGTGGATCTAGGAGAGCGTTGGCGGAGTTTTTCAGATGGGTGAGGACTAGTTTTTTCAAAGATCTTCATGACAGTTGAGGTAAGGGCCACGGGTCTGTAGTTGTTGAGAACCGTGACACCTGTTTTTTTGGGTACTGGTATGATGGCGGACCTTTTAAAGCAGGAGGGTACTTTGCCAGCCAACAGGGAATTCTGAAAAATGGAGGTCAGTACTGGGGCTAGCGCAGGATCTCAGGCACATGGATGACACACCGTCTGGGCCAGAGGCTTTCCTAGGATTTAGCTTCCGGAGGTGCCTGAGTACGTCTGTCACCTGGATTACTACTGTTTCTGGGAGGGCATTGCCAATACTAGGAGAGGTGGGTATGGGGAGTGCCCAGCAATTATCATGCGAGCTGCCTCACGCAAAGGTTAGCGCGCGAACTGCGTTACTTCGCGTGATAAGCAAATGTTTGCGGACGATCACATGCGCTTTTCACGTGAAAGCACACGTGATCATGCGCAAACCTTCGCTCATCACGCAAAGTAACGTTGTTCGCGCGCTAACCATTGCGCGCGGCAGCTCACATGATAACTGCTGTGATGGCAGTTATCACACTTTAGTGAATCGAGCCCCTTGTCATAAAATGCCCTTTACAACACCAGCATACCTCAAAAAATACTCAAAATAATTTTGATTGTACTTTTTCACCAACATTTAGGTTCTTTTCCATTTTATCTCCTAGGAGATAACTCAGGAGAAAAAGTTAATTGCATATGGGCAAAGGCAAGATATAGAGAGAGCTAAATTGTGAACGAGTCCCAGAATATGTTATAAGAGGTTATAACAGCCTCCGCTTGATCTCAGCATTCCATCTTTAACAAAACTAGGAATACATTATTAGACATTTTTCATTGATTAGACGTTAAATTTGATTTAAAAAAAATATTGAACCTAACACAAATCTATTGAAAATGCTGCCAGGATTGAGGGGTCTCAGGGTGGGTTAATAACTTACCTGATCACCTGTAATTCCATAGACAGGTGTTGCACTGCCCTCTCTTGGAAAAGCTCTGGTCACCCCCACCTGCGTGGCTGCTGAGCTGGGTGTAGGGCACAGCAACGCAGGTGGGTGTGGCCACAGAGCTTCCGGAGCCTCCGGGAAAATGTCAGCAACTGTCTTGCCAAGGAGGGGGCGGAGCTTCATGTGTCTAATAAACGAAAGGAGAACAATCAAGTTATTAGCCTGAGACCCCCGTTCCTGGCAGCATTAAGACAGAACCTGACATGACAGGTGCTGTCTTTCACACTGGAAGTACTCTTTACGAGGTAGGTCAGTTGACCTTGAAACCCAAAATTGCCACATAAGCGCTATACACATGCAAGGTGCTGTAATGAAATTGTTGCGATTGATTTGACAGTTTGCTAGCAATCGTAAAAACATACTGTTGGGCTCTCTATGGGAGGGGGGGGGGGGGGGGGGGAGAGAGAGAGAGGTGGAGAGTGGAGAAGCATGAATAGTAGTGAATAGTAGAAATAAATGCTGATGAAGGAGCCAGCATCAGAGGCATCCTACACGACAGCCAAAACAGTCACTTTGTCAGATGAAAGACCACTGCATCTATAGAGTTTTTGGGCCAGTTTCCACCTAAAGGTCACCTGAAGAAGCCCATCAAAATCAGGGTTGGTAGATCAGAAATCCCAAAGAATACAGAGTATAGTGGGAATCGGGAGGCAACATAAAAACTGCAAAGACCATCTGGTAGATTCAACAAGTATGGGAATGGCAACAAGAGCAAAGCAGGAGCTGGGCTGGAAAAAATAAGAAACAGAAGTTGTAATGAGAGAAAGCAGCAACCGAGATGACACAACATGGAAGCGTACGGTGGTGGGTGGAAATCAAATCTGTTTTAGATATGAGAGACGCAAATGGGACATCAACATTTGTGTCTTTTAGACCTTTGAGTGGTTCTCTGCTTTCTTTCATTTAGCTTTGTGTTACATTTCATTTGCCACCATTCCACGCTTTGTAAACTAGAGCGGTTTGGATTTGCCTTGCTTTGACATGTTACACACAAACACGGATATCAATGCCAGACGAGACTTACAGAGACAAGATTCTCCTCCACGAATGGTGTCAACATGTGGGAGCGAATAGTAACCATAATATCGCTGAAGTCCATGGCTGTGATCATACCGCTCTTATTCTTGTCCTTCAGGGCAAAAGCTTGGCGGGCATGTTCTAGCTGCAGCTCCTGTAGTCAGGGGAAAGAACAAGAGTTTAAAGGGGAACTCTGGCCAAATACAGTTTTTTTTCAGCTACGGGTAAAGAAAGACAGATTACAATGAAATTGGCCTTGAGAAATGTACCATCTCTTCATTACACCAGATCTTCTGTTAAAGAGATTAGTGGAGGAGCAGATCAGAAAAGTAGCTGGCCAAGCCCATAGACAACGTTGATGTGTATGAAGTCTGCCAGCCTCAGGAATGTAAACTCACAGATCATGGGGAGTCCTGGTGAGAAAAGAGGTCCATCACAGCTCTCATAATCAAGTCCAAAATATGCAAAGGTTTCCCATAAAGGACTCAACCCTGAATGGATGTGTTCCAACTTCTTTTTATTTCATGAATAGCGGTGATACAGCATAAAAAACAAGCATGTTTCTGTCCTTTCGCCCTTTGTCGACTGGCCCGAAACTTTGTGCTGTTTTTTTATGCTGTATCACCGCTATTCATGAAATAAAAAGAAGTTGGAACACATCCGTCCAGGGTTGAGTCCTATATGGGAACCTTTTCATATTCAGACCCATTGACAACAACCAGCCCCTCGGCATCTGCTTAGGTTGTTTTGTGGAAGACCCAGCTCTGTGTGATGAATAGCGGAAAAGCCGCCGTGTGTTCTAACAGTAAGGCGGCTGATTCCGCATCTGATGCGGCGGTTTGTCCGCGTCAGCATGCGTCTGGGTTACCTGGAACTAATGGTGCACATGGGAAGGATGGCATTGGGGACGCCGCATGTTCCGACGGTAAGGCGGCGGATTCCGCGTCCAGTGCGGCGGTTTCCCCGCAGCAACATGTGCCTGGGCTGTCTGGACCTAGTAGTGCACACAGATGGAGAGCTACGCGCGCGCTGCAAGACAAGCTCTTTATACCAGTAGGAGGAAGATCAGCTGATCAGGGCGGTCAGCTGATTCCTGCTCAGTCAGTGATTGGTTGATGGGAGCTGGGCGGCGCTGTGGGGCGCTTTACTATATATATCTCCTGCTGTTCAGTTGCTGGTTGTCTGGCGTTGTGAATGCCTATGTGTTAGCACTCAGACCTTAGTCAGATCTTCAGTGTGGTGGAACCAGGAGGACCTGGGAATCCACACTTAGACAGTTACTATATATCATCTGTGTTATTCTCTAGCATAGTTCCAGGGTGTTGAGATCATGGCCCTCACACCCTAGACTAGGAATACTGTATATCATCTGTGTTATTCTCTAGCATAGTTCCAGGGTGTTGAGATCACGGCCATCACACCCCAGACTAGGAATACTGTATATCATCTGTGTTATTCTCTAGCATAGTTCCAGGGAGTTGAGATCACGGACCTCACACCTCAGACTAGGCCTTGTTCTGATATCTGTCATGACCTGTAGCGTTCTTGACTATTCTTCTGATCTCTGATTTGGTACCTTGCATATCTGATACACTGTTGCCGACCTGGCCTGTCTGACCTTCTGGCTGTCACCCCCCCTCAGGGTGGCCAGCCTTCCCGCAGGGGTCTCCTGCTCTACAGAGGGGACACTGCTCCTTATCAGTCAGGGACTCCCTCTCCAGGTGTCCTTGACTACAGTAGAGTCTTCTCTACTTATTGGACCACCTGCTACCCCGGTGGTCCAAAGGTTACTGTTGCACCAAAACACTTACACACTCAGGTGTCTAGAGGTTAGACATATTTGATTATTGGCGATTCTGCAGATCCCCAATAATCAGGTATATCTGTATTCTTGGGGATACTGCAGATCGCCAAGAATCAGATTCTCTCTCTGGTTGCTGACACCTATCGTTACACTCTGGTTAAAATTGATCAATTCAATAACTTCTCTTATGCTTGGTACACACCATGTAATTTCCCATCAGATAGATAGGTCAAAGCAATCATTTCCGACAGGTCCAATCTGATTTCTGATCATTTTTCTGACTGATTTTGTATAGAAGTGATCCGAAAATCGATCAGAAATCAGATAGGACCTCTATCTGAAGGAAAATTTCACGGAGTGTACCAGGCATTACAAGCCCCGTATTCACGGAGAAGCTAACAGTTTTTCAGATGATTGGCTGATTCATTGACTGATTAGCTGCTCATGATCACTCTACATAGATAGAAGAAACGAGAGTGAGATATGATGTAAGCTTAAGGTGCAATACACTGATGACCTTAAGATTTCTCATGACAAAGGGGGTATCAGCTACTGATTGAGATGAAGTTCAATCCTGGGTAAAAGTTGCTCTTTAATTTCTGTCCCTGTGACGGGGTCAACAGGTTCAGGATGTAAGTGGAGCATTCACTCCAACAGGCATACAAATCAACATAAACCTGACAAAACTTCTTCCCCAATCTGACCCTCATTAAACTATAAAAAAAGACTACTTTCATTTGATCTGAATGTTCTGATCAAAAATATGATCATTCACTTCAAGTTGCACCCATTCACAGCACTTGCTAAAAAACTAGTTCTATTATCTATGCAAATGAGGCTGTCAAACAGAAAGTCAAATTTACATGAAAAGTAAATAGAAGGGAAACACTGCTGATAACATTTACGTGGAGAAAAGTTGGAAGGGTCATTACTTCTCCTTTTGCAGCAGAATGAAGCAGATTTTACATGAGACTGCCAGGGTTTCTGCTTAGAATTTGAGGTATACAGATTGTACATAACTTCTTGTATCCTTCCTGTTCCTTTTCAGGGGTGTCGAACTCAAATATGAAGTAGGGCCAAAAATGAACGCTGGGACCAAGTCACGGGTCAACCTCAATGTCTCACGGCAAACTCCTTTCCTTATAAAAGTTCCCTGGTATTGAATGGCTCCATCCCTCTTTCCCTTATAAAGTTCCCTGGTGTCTACTGCCTCCTTTCTTCCGTATACAGTTCATTAGTGTCTAGTGACCACCTCCCTCCACTATACAAATCCCTGGTGTCTAGTGGTCTTCCTTCCCCATACAGTTCCTTAGTGTCTAGTGACCCTCCTCCCTCCCCTATACAGTCCCCTGGTGTCTAGTGCTTTCCCTCTTGTTCCCTCCCTTCCTCCATACCAATTCCATGGTAATCTAGGGCTTCACCTTCAATATAGCGTCACTGGTGATCTAGAGTGGGCCAAACATAATGCAAGGTGGAGAAACCACTTGCGGGCCAAATCTGACGGGCCAGAGTTTGACATGGATACTTAAGACTGTGAGCTCAAAATGACAGGGCTGTGTTACCCTTTTGTGTTTTGGAATTTGCACACATTTTGTTCATCAAAAAATCATGAAACCATTGCAGACATAGATTTTCAGTTACAGTGTTTCGGCAGTGTCACATCAAGCCCCATAGCCAATAATGAGCAGCACTGATTTTTTTTTTACTTATTTTAATAACATTATCCATAAGCAGCCAATCAAATGTAATTATTTTAACTTGCTCAGAGAAAATGACAGAAGCCTCAATGTGTTCATCTTTCTAAAAAGTAACTGTTATCAATAATAAAATAATAGAATAACTGAATTTTACATCCCAGTCAGGGCCCATTATTAGATTTATCAACAAAATGTCATAACCTTAAATCTGACGGAACACATGATTTATGTTAAGTAAAATTGAATCAGAGCGAAAGAATTCCCTTTGCGAGACCATAAATCATGTTCCACCATACAGGATTCTAATTTATGCTCCATATGCGTGTGACATGTATGTGAGGAGAATGATTGTATGTGGAAGAAATGAACACATCAGAACAGATCGCGCTGACTGATACTTATTCACAAGTACAATAGAAAGTAGATCCGTAATGAAGATTTACAGCCGGGGAAGTCTGACAGACGGCGTCACACAATAAATCATACACTTCATAGTTACTTTATCAACAATGTATATAATGTATTTCAACATTGTGGTCTGCTAGCCTACAAAAATCACCATTGAGTTACACTAAATACAGCAAAGTCCCCGCTATTCAGGACTGTTTTGGGGGATAAGGGGAGGGGGGGTTTGCTGTGATTAAAATACTCACCGAGGGTCCAGTGCCATCTTCTAGCCTTCCTGTTGCTCCTAGCGGCTTTTCTGGCATCCGTGCACGGTTCCCAGCGATTCACGTGACTCGACTTGGGTCAGGTGACATGCTGGGAGCCGTGCACGGAGGACGCTGGAAAGCACCGCCGGAAGCCAAAGGGAGATTAGAAGTCGTCCTTTGATTCTCAGTAAGTGTTAACTGCTGCACGGGGGGAGGTTTGTGCTTTTTAGGCCGGTTGCTTCACCTCTCCCAAACCAACGCAGTACGAATCTATGACCAGCAGGTGGTGCTGCAGCCCTGACTGGAAGTAGACTCTACATCCGCGTCCCCGCCGATCTCGCTGCTCTGCACCCACCGAAATCCCACTGGCTTACATTGATTGACAGGGTCAGGAGCCAATGAAAGCGGCTCCTGACTGGTGCACAGTGCTCTGCCGTCAGAGACAGCAGAGAGAGGAGCCTACGGCAGGGACAGAGCGGCGTGACTGTTGGGAGTGAAGGATTATTCCAGTAATTCGTCGGTGTTTGTCAGTAAGCACCGTTGTACTGTACCAGCAGTCTCTGGTCCAAGAGGGCAGAGACTGCTGGTACGGAAGTGGTTAAGAAACTGGCAGGCACATGTATCCAGTGTTAGGGAATCCCTGACGGTGCTGGATACAGGGGACTTTGCTGTGTAGAGATTCTAGATGTGACTATGGTAAAGATTAGTGTGAGTGCCTCTGAGGGACAGTTAAAGCAGATCTCTGGGGTGAAAATGAAACCCATACTATCAGCACAGACAACAAAAGTCATAACAGAGTAGCAGGGAAAAAAAATGTCTAAAAACTGACCACTTGTGCCATAAAATCCAGGTTTTGGTGCTTCGCTGCCATGGCAGTTTTCTACTTTTGCAAAGACTGCTAAGAGATTGTTTCATCTGTGGGTGGGAGGAGCCTCATAGTGTGGCCTGAGGGGTACTCTGCTTCCACCTCTGGCACTGAGCCCGCTCCACAATTTTGTCCAGACCATTTCTGGAGTTGTGTGTGACATTATGTAAAATTTGCTTTTTTTCCTCCTTTTTTTGTTGTCGTTTTGTTCCAAAACACACAGGGAACAAACGTGTATAACAAAACACGTGTTACTGCAATACCTTTCTGTGAGAAATACTTGATTTTCTGTAAACATTTCTGGGGTGCCAACAATTTCGGCCATGACTGTATATGAGGCTTTAGAGACTTGAATTGTTCTGTATTGTATAAAATGTTGTGTAAGATACTGTCACTATATAGTAAATGGATGATAACAACAATAATAATCAATACTATAATGTCTAGAGTGTTTTTGGATTTCTCCCATGGAAGTTTACCGGTGACGTAACGTAACGTAACTGGTATTGTACAAAAAGCACAACTTCTGTACAAAATGTGCATAATGTTTGTACACCATGTAATAATCAAAAGTTAGATACTCAATATTTTAGAGCCTTACCGTTCCTCTCTGCATCCACTCATTCCACAGCCGAGCCCCATATTCCAGCCCCTGACTTTAAAGGATAACTGTAGTGTGAAGAATATGGAGGCTGCCAAATTTAGTTCCTTTTAGACAATAGCAGTTACCTGGCAGCCTTGCTGATCTATTTGGTTTGCAGTATAACACCAGAAACAAGCATGTGGATAATTTTGTCAGATCTGAAAATAGTGTCAGAAACACCTGATCTGCTGCATGATTCTTCAGGGTCTATGAGTAAAGGGATTAGAGACAGATGATCATCAGGATAGCCAGGCAACTGGTATTGCTTGAAAGGAAATAAATATGGCAGCCTCCGTATCCCTCTCCTTATAGTTGTCCTTTAATGTTGCAGAGGCCTTAGGGTCTCCTTGAAAGGCCACAGAAGTGGACGGGGCCCCACGATGCAACGAGGGGACACAGAGGAACCGGAAGGCTCTAAGCAATCTAGGGTCCTCCTTCCTCTTGGGTGTGTATCTAACTTTTTTTTTTGTTTTAGAAAGCTAAAAAGGAATTATCTTGTTTGAGATAAGTGCACTACTTTTGATTTCAGCTGGCAAAACTTGTTGTGCTGTAAATTCTTGGAATGCTTTGATGTCTCTCTGCTAGCAGATGATGTAGAAACTAGAAACTGAAAGCAGAAGTCCTCTGTTATTGTCTCATGCTGCCCCCTAGTGACAAGTGTCCATAAATAAACATTACAGCGTACTGCTATAATGTGTGCTACTAATTAGTAGTTAATTAGTAGCAAGGAAATGTAACAAATAAACAAAAAATGTACCAAACGCTTGCAGGCCTCTAAATAAATTGGCTGCTAAAGGGTTTATAACCACATTTGTGACACTTTTTTTTTTAGAATAAAAGGCCCTTTAATTCAGCTCCTTTCATTGCAATAATGTACGGTAATTACAATTTTAGTCTACTTACCTCTTTTGTGCATACCAAATACAGCCATTCAAAAGTATTCCTTACAGAAACTGCCAGATAAGCATGTGAAAACCTAATGCCAATCACTGGGTTAGTTCAGGATTTAAAAATGAGTAGCAAGGCCACTTACTCTGTTCAACTAATTAGTCATGCAGCAAAATGGGAAGTACTGGGCGGTCTGTACTTCAGAAGGTGTACAGATTCCACGTGGAGAATGAAGTGCAATATAAGCTTACAGGCAGGTTTGGATTTCACACCTGGTTGCAAAAAGATCATTGTTAATATATTTAAATGAGAAAAATATATGTGCATCTCTGATTTACGTTGATTCCATTTTTTGTGAAGTGTGTTTAAAATAAAAATGGAGTTCTGATCAATAATACAATATACTGTACTTGCATTACTGATTTCAGCCCTGTTTTGAAATACTGACAGTTACACAGCCATTGTTTACAGAAAAAATGGCTTGTCCAAGCTCCACTTTTGGAATTTAGCATTTGCTGAAGTGCTCATAAAATCTGCACATGGATGATAAGATGTGCAGAGAGACAATTTACAAGGAAAAAACCACTGCAGACGCAGGGAGTACAATTTAGAAGAACCTCTCTTACATAGAGAGCAACAAACACTCCATGTAATTTGCTACTAGTATAGTATGGAGTAACATCTTATCCTCTGCGCACTAGAGGGGATATGTCAGTATTCAGAGGTGGACATAGGCATGTGCCGGCCGTGCAGCTGCACAGGGGTCCCATGCCCTCTAGGGCCCATGCAGCTACACCAGGGGCGTATCTGGGTAACATAGAGCCTATGGCAAACACTGAAAGTGCGCCCCCCGGTCAGAGCCCCGTTCCCCTCTAAAAACAGCATCCTTTCTCGGGTACATGTGTCATGGTTACCTGAGTTTCTTGTCCTCTATTCTAACACTAAGCCAAGTGCGCCCAACATTTATAAGTTAAGTAGCCGTGTTCCCCAGGGAGTCTGATCTGAGGTCTGAGTGACGCAGAGGCACGGGAGCAGGCATGGCGGTGCAACACAGGGGAAGGCATAGGGGGGCAGCACAGGGGCAGACATGGCGCCCATGGTGCTGTGGCACCCATGGCACAAGCCATGCCTGCACCCCTCTAGATATGCCTCTGAGCTACACCACAGCTAGGGCATGATTATTCTGTAGGCTCTTCTCGGTGTATTTCTCTCTGAAACCCATTAGGGAACAGTGATATTTGCTTGTGGCCCAGTCATACACAAGTATGAAATGTGTGCTACATCAACACAGTGTCTACAGAATGTGACCTAGAGAGCCATGTACTTGTATGTTGTCAAAATTATTTGGATCCAACCGTAATCTGATATGATTATGGCCACTCACATGGCAGCCCTTCATTTATTCTGCATAAGGGCCCCCTGTTGGATTTGGCTGCCACTGCCGGTATTCAAAAACAGGGCAAAAAATAAAAACTATATTGCATTATCGACAACAGCCCACTTTTATGTCACTTAAAGCACACTTAAAGTGACACTGAAGCAAAAATAAACTTTTGAGATAATGAATTATATGTGTATGGATAATTAAAATAACATTAGTAGCAAAGAAAAAGAGTCTCATATTTTTATTTTCAGCTACATAGCTTTATTTATAACATTGCATCATTTGCAGTTTAGAAACCACACTCTGTATTTTAAGCTGTAAAACAAAGCGGAGCTAATGAACCTTTGAACTTTCCTGCAGTAAAAACCTTATCTCAAGCTGTCTCTGTTTCTTGGCTGTTTAACTACTTGCCGACTGCTCCACACCAATTGGCGTGAGCAGTGCGGCAGCCCCAGGACCGCTCCACGCCGATTGGCGTGAACGGCCGTCTATGGGGCTAGCAGGAGATCGCGCGCAAGCTGCGTGCGCATCTCCTGCTAGGAAGGCGGAGCTAAGCTCCGCCTTCAGTTTACTAACGGCCGCTCGGGAGACTGTTAGACGTCGATTTCGCCATCTAATTACTTTGTACAGCGCTGCGATCTGCAGCAGCGCTGTACTGGGGACAGCCGTGTCTGTCAGTGCAAAAGTGATCCGCTGTCATAGGCTGACGCCTATGACAGCCGATCACGCTGATTGGCCGGCGGGTGGAGGGAGGGAGGGAGCGCCCGTGTAATAATAATTAAAAAAGCACATAATTTTATTTAAAAATAAAAGATATAAATAATTATAAAAAAAAAAATAAATAAACATTGGGGAAGCGATCAGACCGCAACAACAGAGAGTTCTGTTGGTGAGGAGAAAAGGGGGGGGGGGGGGGGGGGGATCACTTGTGCGCTGAGTTGTATGGCCTTGAAGCTGCAGTGGCCAGTTTCATGAATAAGGGCCTGGTCTTTAGGGGGGGTTAACACCGCGGTCCTCAGATGGTTAAGCTATTTAGGAAACAGGGCTGTTTTCAAAAAAGTTGGTCAAATAGCTCAGAGAAGCTCATTTGCAAAGATAACAACTCAACATGAAACTTTTTTCTTTGTTACTAATGTTCTATTTATTATCTGTACTACACATACAAATCATAAGTTTATTTTCACTTCACATTTGCGTTAAAAACCTATCTGATGTTAAACTTATCTAAAATTTGATGTTGATTACAGCGCTGCAGATTGGTGAATCAAATACAGTTTTTGCTGTAGGATCAATGGAAAGTGATTAATAGCAGTGCACAGGAATCGGCTGACAATTTGGCTGCTACTGATTGACTGTAGATCGACTAAGGCCTCCATTTCCACAGGACGCTGAAGCAAACTTTACACCTGTCAGCTGTGCTGGTTCACCGGCCGGACGCTTACTAGCACTCTGCACGGGCAATGGACAAGTCGTCACCTCCTCCCGCCCCCAACCCCCACCGGGGAATTGCATCTAAACACGGCCATGTGACGTGCGCGATGTTACCAAACGCTGCCATTCGGCGGCATGTAACTGCCATCACATAGCACTTGTGACCAGCAGCCAGGAGGTTGAGCTGCCCGACAAACGAGCTGGAACTGAAAAAGAGGTCTTACTGTTTCTGACCAAGCACTTTGACATCAATCTCATTCCAGCTGTGCTTGTCTGAAACGCCATTTGATTTTACCATGTAAGGAGTTTGTAGAAAGCAGGGCACCAGTATAATGCTCAATTTAGTTTTATTCCAGCAGGTACATCAAACACTTAAGCAGCACACAGGAGTATCAGAGGTCTCTGACGAAGCAGGGGAAGCCGTGAAACGGCTGTCAGGCTGCTTATACTCCTGTGTGCTGCTTAAGTGTTTGATGTACCTGCTGGATTAAACTTGAATTGAACATTATACCGGTGCCCTGCTTGCTACAAACTCCTTACATGGTTGAATCGACTTCTATGGTGGTGAGCACAGTGTCGTGGCTCTGGATTCAGTGTGCACTGCTTTTACAGTCGCATTGAGTGCCAATCACTATTGCTCTTCATTTTTGGATATTTGATTTCTTAGATTCAATCATTTACCAGTCATTGATACCAGTGTGTTCGGCTTTGTTTGATTTCTCCTCAATCAACATAAAATGTATTAATCAAAAAAACAAAAAAAAACAAAAGCATTCTCTTGAGCAATTGAACTCAATGAATGTATGTACTGGTGTATATTCCCATAAATATCTCACCTGCAAGAACTCTGTGAACTCCAAGTAGGTGAGATGTTTCTTCCGGTTGTGGCCGAAGTGAAGCCGAATAAATTCGCAGTCCCAGTTGAAAGGGATGTGATGGTGAATGATCGTCTGTCCAAATATTTCCTTAACATCCTCTTGGAAGAGAAATCAGAAAATGAAATACTTGTGTTACAGCTAAATGGCTGATTACAGTAAGTTGTAATAAACAAAAAGAATCTCAATAATCACACATCCCAAATCCAGGCCCCAGTATAGAAACACCAATTGAAATAAGTGGGATAAAAAGTCACCCTCCAGGTATTTTTAATATTTTACTCAGTGCTGGTCGTAATGGAAAAATCTACGCTTACGGATCATTACACATAATTTTACGCCATTACGCATTACGCAATTACGGCGTAGGAAATTATCTACGGTTCATCACTGTAATTATGCGTTAACTTACGCAGTTACGCGTAAGGATACCGTAATGTAGGAGCTTACGCTACGATGTTACGCGTAGTGCCGTAATACCCATTAATGCATATTTTTTGACGCATACTGACGATGTGTACGCAATAGCCGTCAATGTGACAGCTATTGCGTACACATCATTCGTATGCGTCAAAACGTACGCTTATATACTGAAGGGCGGGAGAAGATACTATTGGTTGCTTAGGATGTTGACTGATTGGCTACTCTTAGAAAAGGGGAGTTTGTACGTTAGTAATTACGCATAAAATTACGCGTAAGTCTTCGTAAAATTACGCATACCTAGCAATTACGGTAGACAGCGTAATTACGATACCACTTAACTGCTTACGCGTAATTACGCGTAAGACCGTAAGTTACGCGTAGCGCTTACACGTAAATTTACATTGAATTACGTTGCGTAATTACGCTCATGCGTAATTTCGGCCCAGCACTGATTTTACTGCAAAATCTACAGCTGTTTAAAAAATGCATTCAATGCAAGAGTACTTAGCTAATGAATACATTAATAAAAACTGGCCCCTAAGTTGGACTTAGTATTGTTGCTACTCCTTAACCAGTTTGGGACCACAGTACAGTGGGATGCGAAAATTTGGGCAACCTTGTTAATGGTCATGATTTTCCTGTTTAAATCGTTGGTTGTTACGATAAAAGATGTCAGTTAAATATATTATATAGGAGACACACACAGTGATATTTGAGAAGTAAAATGAAGTTTATTGGATTTACAGAAAGTGTGCAATAATTGTTTAACCTCCCTGGCGGTAAGCCCGAACTGAGTTCGGGCTATGCCGCCGGGAGGCACAGCTCAGGCCCCGCTGGGCCGATTTGCATAATTTTTTTTTTGTTACACGCAGCTAGCACTTTGCTAGCTGCGTGTAACCTCCGATCGCCGCCGCTACCCGCCGATCCGCCGCTATACGCGTCGCCGCAGCCGCCCCCCCCCCCCAGACCCCGTGCGCTGCCTGGCCAATCAGTGCCAGGCAGCGCCGTGGGGTGGATCGGATTCCCCTTTGACGTCACGACGTCGATGACGTCGGTGACGTCATCCCGCCCCGTCGCCATGGCGACGGGGGAAGCCCTCCAAGAGATCCCGTTCTTTGAACGGGATCTCTTGATCTCTGATCGCCGAAGGCGATCGGAGGGGCTGGGGGGATGCCGCTCGGCAGCGGCTATCATGTAGCGAGACATTGTCTCGCTACATGAAAAAGAAATTTTTTTCTTTTCAAAAAAACGTATTTGCTGCCCCCTGGCGGATTTTAATAAACCGCCAGGGAGGTTAAACAAAATTAGACAGGTGCATAAATTTGGGCACCACAGACAAATAAATGAAATCACCATTTAGTAGATCCTCCTTTTGCAGAAATTACAGCCTCTAAACACTTCCTGTAGGCTCCAATGAGAGTCTAGATTCCGGCTAAAGGTATTTTGGACCATTCCTCTTTACAAAACATCTCTAGTTCATTCAGGTTTGATGGCTTCCAAGCATAGTCAGCTCTCTTTAATGCTGGGTATACACTATGAGATTTTGTGGCTGATGTTTCTGTCAGATCGATTATTTCCAACATGTCCGATCTGCTTTCCAATTGATTTCTGAGCATTTTCCCGATCGATTTCCATGTAATGGGAAACAGAGCGGAAAATGCTCGGAAATCGATCACAAAGCAAATCGGACATGTTGGAAATAATCGATCTGGCAGTAAATCGGCCAGAAAATCTCATAGTGTGTACCCAGCATAACTCACACCACAGATTTTCAATTCTATTCAAGTCTGGGCACTGAGATGGCCATTCCAGAACGTTGTACTTGTTCCTCTGCATGAATGCCTTAGTGGATTTTGAGCAGTGGTTAGGGTCGTTGTTTTGTTGGAAGATCTAGCCCCGCCACAGCTTCAGCTTTGTCACAGATTCATGGACATTGGTCTGCACAATCTGCGGATACTGAGTGGAATCCATACCTCCCTCAACTTTGACAAAATTCCCAGCCCCTGAACTGGCCACACAGCCCCACAGCATGATAGAACCACCACATTTTACTGTAGGTAGCAGGTGTTTTTCTTGGATTGCTGTGTTATTTTTCCTCCATGCATAACCCCTTGTTATGCCCAAATAACTCAATTTTAGTTTCATCAGTCCACAGCACCTTATTCCAAAATGAAGCTGGCTTGTCCAAATGTGCTTTAGTATACCTCAAGCGGCTCGGTTTGTGCTGTGGGTGGAAAAAAGGCATACAGCATCTCCGTGTGTAAAGTGTGCCGAATGGTTGAATGATGCACAGTGACTCCCTCTGCAGCAAGATGATGTTGTAGCTGGTCTGTGGGTTGACTTTGACTATTCTCACCATTCGTCGCTTCTGTCTATCCAAGATTATTCTTGGTCTGCCACTTCAAGCCGTAACTTGAACTGAGCCTGTGGTCTTCCATTTCCTCAATATGTTCCTAACTGTGGAAACAGACAGCTGAAATCGCTGAGATAGCTTTCTGTATCCTTCCCCTAAACCATGATGGTAAACAATCTTTGTCTTTAGGTCATTTGAGAGTTGTTTTGAGACCCCCATGTTGCTACTCTTCAGGGAAAATTGAAATAGGAGGGAAACTTACAACTGACCCCCTTAAATACTCTTTCTCATAATTGGATTCACCTGTGAATGTAGGTCAGGGGTCACTGAGCTTACCAAGCCAATTTGAGTTCCAATAACTAGTTCTAAAGGTTATGGAATTAATACAATGACAAATGCCCAAATTTATGCACCTGACTAATTTTGTTTAAACAATTATTGCGCACTTATTGGTAAATCCAATAAACTTCACTTCTCAAATATCTCCTAAACGTCTCCTATATGATACATTTAACTGAATTTTTTTATCGAAACAACCGATTTATACAGAAAAATCATGACGATCAACAAGGTTGGACCGGAATCAGCACTTCCTCTCTGCTCTAAAAGTTACGCAACAATATAATTAAAAAACAAAAAACATTTCTTTGTGTCAGCTGATTTAAATCCTGCAATAAATCTTCAGTGTGCCTACATCCTGCTTTCATAAAAGCAGACATATCCTGGGTTTACCAATTAGTTCTCTGCTAAAACAGCTGAGAGATCAAATTACAACTTGTGCTTAGTCACAGATGAGGGTAAATTAGACAGGCTAAGTTCTCTAAATACATACAGGGTGCATTTCTCTCTGTTTTCCTTCTGTCCTGTGCAAGAGTTCAGTTCCACTTTAAGGGCCAGAGCCTTGCGGTCCGGAAGTATTTAGTTAAAGAGTACTTCCTTTTGGAAATGTACTCACCAGTTTTCTGCACTTGAAACAAAAAGAAAGACAGAGGCGCATTGCCACTATTGGACCTTTTTGAGCTTGCACTCCTTGCCTGATGAAGCGGGTTATACCTGCGAAACGCGTTGCGGAGTGCCAAAATAAATTGATATTTGTGATTTGAACAATCTCGATTGTCCATCATTTAAGGAGGTAAGTCCACCTGTACTCCTCCTTTTTAGTTGTTTTTAGATCATTTTAACCTGCCTGGCGCCTCTGTCCAAATTCACCAGTTTTCTGAAACACTTACCGAAAGTGACCTCCCCCGATCCGCTCTTATCAAATAACTGATAGGCTACAATGAACATAGCATCGGGGGCACACAACACCGACTCGAAAGCCAGAAACTCTTGGTAGGAGATCAACCTGCGGATAACATCATAGAAACAACTTTGTCAGAGAGGTAAGAGAAGGAGCAAGGCAGCGAAGGGCTCGACCGAACAAAGTGCTACATTCTGTAAACATCTCCTGCGCCATTATCTAGCCACCCATCGGTTGCGCTTGTTCACTTTTGGCTTAATGCATACTGTAACATGTTATCTTGTGTCACAGGCTGCATGTGTTGACAGAGATTTAAACAGATGGTGCTCCCAGCATGGGAAGCGGCGCGGCTAATGTACTGCTCAGGTAACACTGGCTGCCCATTTCCGATCTACATTTTGCTACCAGCTCTATCTGATGGCGAGGATTGTAATGAGACACTAATGCTTTCTCAATGGGGTTTGAAAGTGTGGACTATTTCAAGGTATGTCAAGCTTGAAGATAGGCAGACTGTATGAAAGGCTGAAAGTATGCTGTTATGTGTATGTGATCGGGTTACATCTGCACTTATGTTTCCTTCCAGCGTGATAAGTTGCTATCATAAAGGTACCCCCCCCCCCTTGCATTTGTTCCAGATGGGAATTACCCCCTTATTGTTTAACTTACATTCCAAGTTCAAACAACGCATTTTCATATGCTTTTAAAAAACGTTATTTTAAAATATTACACATAAAAAAATGTGAGTTTTTGCAAAATGAAAAAGGAAAAAATATCCTGTTGCACCATTGCATAGATCTTTATCTCCCCCTAAGCAACCAGCCTGCACACTATAGTCCCTCACCCATTATTCACATGTGCGCACAGAAGGGGAGGAGGAAGTGCTCTGCCAGAAGAGGTCACGCCCCCTCTACTGGTGTCCAAGTGACAGACAGCGGGTTTGGGCCAGTGAAAGCCACGCAGTTCGTTCTGTTTACACGTCACTGAGGCCGGGCAACTTCCTCTTTCCTGGCAATAAGAGCAGGGTCTACTAGGTACTTGCATGTTGGATTATTATGGCTCTGTACAATTTAACAAGCTGACACATCATTGCATTCCAGCGGTTCTGGAGGTGTGTTTAGCTTCTAAGGGTACAATGGTTAATTTGCATATATTCAGCAGTGGTGCCTGGGAGACATCTCGAGCTCACTCCAACCTGAATTATCGCAAATTCTTTCTGTTTTAGGAAAGCAAATTTTTGTTTTTCTTAACATCTTAGTAAGGGGGCTTTTAGGACCATTGTAGTCCCTTACACACTCCAATGAGTTCTGGGTCACCATGAGCTTGCTGGTTAGTCTGTACCTCTCGGTTTACAAGCCCTACTCCATAGAGCCAAATTAATCCATGCCATGCACTGATGAGGATCAAACAATCCGAAACAGTCTGTATGCATGTTGGATTATTATGGCTCTGTACAATTTAACAAGCTGACACATCATTGCATTCCAGCGGTTCTGGAGGTGTGTTTAGCTTCTAAGGGTACAATGGTTAATTTGCATATATTCAGCAGTGGTGCCTGGGAGACATCTCGAGCTCACTCCAACCTGAATTATCGCAAATTCTTTCTGTTTTAGGAAAGCAAATTTTTGTTTTTATTTTTATTTTTGTTGTACTTGTATTAATACATTCATATATTAAAAATAAACACATTTTCTCGGCAGAACTATTTTTATTGTACCTAACAATAGGTACAAAATGTTTAGTAGTTACCGTAGTTTCAAACCAATACTCAATTAGAAAAAGCAGAGAGCGCAGAAGTTGCTATTCCAGGTTATTTATACAAAAATGGCAGTAAGTCAGGGCTGGTGTACACCAAGGGCTTGATTCAAATAGCATGCCTTATCCAAGTTAACACTCCTTGAGGTTGATTCACAAAGCCGTGCTAATTCATAGCATGGCCGCGCTATGCTTCGCATAAAACTTTACGCGCATTATAACAAATGTTTGCGTGCGTTCATGCTGCACAACGCGTACTTTTGCACTTGTTGTGCCACGTGAACGCGCGCAACAGTTTGTTATAGCGCACGTAAAGTTTTATGTTAAGCATAGCGCGCCCGTGCTATGAATTAGCATGGCTTTATGAATCAACCTCCTTAACAGAGATAACACACCTTATCAGAGATAGTACTCCTTATCAAAGTTAACACCTTATCAGAGTAGCATAGCGAGTGCTCTGAACTTATGCCTGCTAATTGGCAAGGACGAGAGCTCCACTCATCCTGCCCTGAGCCCGTAGCGCTTGCTATGCTACTCTGATAAGGCATGTTAACTTTGATAAGGCATGTTAACTTTGATAAGGCATGTTATCTCTGATAAGGCATGTTAATTCGGATAAGGCATACCATTTGTCTTAGTGAATCAAGCCCCAAGAGAGCTTCTGAGCGCTTTTAAAAACGCTAACGCTTTCAAAAGCGCTTGGCTATTGTGTTTTAATAGGATGGATCACACCAGAGCGATGTGTTGTTTTTTTTCCTAATTTTTAGGCATATACTGTATATTTTAACATTCCTCCAGTGGGCTTTTTTCAAATCTTTTTCAGGTGTTAAAATGATTGGGACAAATGTACGAAAAATGTTATTTGAAAAAACAAGGAAGAGAATTGGCTCTTTCTTCTACGAAAAATGTTACTAGCTGCAAAATAAAGACTTGAAAATGCCTGGAGAAATGCATATATGGGTTGAACTCTCCTTCCCAGACAGTTTAAACAAAATATCCATGCAAACAGGGCCCAATTCCATTTCTATTCAAAGGACACCGGAAGTGAGAGGGATATGAAGGCTGCCATATTTATTTCCTTTTAAACAATTCCAGTTGCCTGGCTGTCTTGCTGATCCTCTGCCTCTAACACTTTTAGCCATAGACCCTACAGAAGCCCGTAGATCAGGTGTTTCTAACTGAAGTCCGACTTAATCTAATCGGGACTTCAGTTGCAAGCTGCAGGCTTGTTTCAGGTGTGCAATTCAGATACTACTGCAGATAAAGACATCAGCAGGACTGCCAGGAAACTGGTACAGTTTAAATATAAATAAATATGGCAGCCTCCATATCCTTCTCAGTTCAGGTGCAAAAAATGCAGATGGTGCCACTTGAACTTTTTCCCTCGAGATCTTAAGAAAATCATGGAAACTTCTCAGCACACTTCTTAGTAGCCACAGAGGCTTTAAATGGAACACTGGAGAAACTATTTGTTTTTTTTGAACTGCCTGTTCAGGAAGAGAGCACAGGGTGGAAGCAGGGTGGTTTGTTTTGGGCTTGGGGTGTTCTAAAGTTTTTGGGTCTTTTTGCCTTTAAAATTGTAAACATATTTCTATTGCAACTTTTATTTGTAATGGAAACTACTCTTGACCAATGGCTATATGATATAAGCTGAAATTGAAATTATATAGGTTTAAAAAATACAGATGGGTGAACTTGGCAGAAATGCTGCAACCACAACCTCCACAAATACAACCACCCTGCTGGTGATTATCTGCTGACTCCTGCTAAATAGCAAAATCCAGGCTTGGAGTGTAATAGAGATGTAATAGAAACGCTACAGAAGGCATGAAGATGCATTCCTCTCACCCATCTTTGGTCTGGTCTGCGACTCCTCCCAGTAGCTCCACAGTCTTGGGGTTGTGGTGAGGATCCGTGTGCAGTCTCAGGTATTTCTGCACAAAGTCAGAGGGCGTCATGTAACGTTCCCCATCTTTCTCTACAGTGGCGTACTGAGGAAAGCACAAAAGCAGGAATCACTATTAGCATGTTCATGGAAAGAACAACAATAAAAAAAAAAAACAACATTGCAAGCACAGATATTTCTCCGCAGACAATAAAGTGATAGAATACAGCAACTGCAAGTGTTCCTAATGCATTTGTCAGAAAATAAAACACTCATCAATTTTCCCATTTGATTCTTTGCAAATTCTATTCGAAAGTATGGATCGGACAGGACGGAAAATTTAAAACAATCGGGTGCAGAACGATGGCTTGCAGCTATAACCCTGCAGTTCGATCGATTTTGAATTTACAATTGATGTGCAGTGTATGGTAGGAATTCCTTCATCGATTCTTTTCAGAAAGGATTCAATTTGTTTAGAGTATTGGGTGGAAATCGATAAATATGCCCATACATCTAGCGAGGATGGGCAGATTCCACTAACAGACAAATCTCTCTTTGGTTGAATCTGATTAGAGAGAGATCTGTCGGCTGCCCATACATATCAGGCCAGTTTCCGATTGGTTTCAGCATGAAATCTCTCGGAAATCAGCCGACTCCGCCGTCTTGCCGATGCTCCCCTAATGTATACAAGTACCTCCCATTTGTGTATTTATACATTACCTGTCCTATGTCACCCACCGCACAGTGCCCATCCGTCTTCCGGTTCTTCCTCTTCCATTTGCGTTTCACAACCCGCCGGCGTCTGGCACGTGGCGCATGTGGAGTCACGTCACCCGGTGGATGACATAGGACAGGTAATGTATAAATGCACACACGGGGAGCACATTTATACACTAGGGCCGGGGGTACAGTTGCATTCATTGCTTGTCCCGATACCGCCACGCACCCGACAGACCATGACGGCCCGACATCTTGCAGCACGTCCAATCAATACATGCCACCAATTTTCATGGTCAATCGGCCGCCAAGTTGAGAAATGTAGGGCCACATTAAATGTATGGCCAGCTTTAGAAGCATGAATGGAAACAAACTGCAATGTCCATGAAATAGGACTGTACAAAAACGGTAATACAAAAACCATACGGTATTCAAATGGTTGTTATAGCTATCCATTGTCAAGATTCCAATTCATATACTGTATTAACCCCGAGTACTATAAGCTGAGCGTTTGAGTATTAATGACATAATCAGGAGTTACAGTACCTTCATTGAAAGTAGTAATTCTATCATCCAGGCTTTTCTATCAGCCATCAAGTTTGCCCCACAAACACCTGTATTAGATGTGTGGTGGACACAAATTCACAAAAACGCAATTCTCACACTAATCCGTGTGTGAAAGGCTCCATACTGAGTATGAACAACAAGTCCTACCTCTAATGCTGGACATACAGATTTTAATTTTTTCAATTTCAATTGCTCAATGCCAATTTTAAACTAAAACAAACAGAACAATCCTGCAAAGTCATACTAACAAGTTAACATGTTTGATACACTGCAATCATTTTTCCATGTAAATGTTTGTATGGGAGAACGGAAAAGGTTAGATCTACTTAAGCAGAAGAGATTTTTTTCAAAACATAATTCAACAGTATTGAGAGCAGAGAGTCGGCACTACAGTAAGCGCTGTCAATGAGGAGGAAAAAGCAGGATGCACACAACTTTTCTGGACTCTGGTGCTATCAGCGTGCTCTGATATAGGCAGATCAGTATAACACAGCAGAAGAAAGGAAGGAAATTGGCACTGCTGCTAAAGCTTTATTCCAGAGTGTGGCAAACATAGATATCCAATGTGCAACAAGCATAATCTTCAGAGTGAAACATCACATCATTCAATAGGAGACATAATATGGAAACATACCATGACTTAGAAAGGTGGTGCAGTGGTGGTGGGTGCTGGGCACAGAAAGCCTTACGGCTGTTTCACGCCGCATGCACTTCTACGGAGGCAGCCTCCGTAGGTACAGTTCGGAGTTTAAGGTTTTCCTTGAGTTCTTGAATGTCAACAGGTTCCATATAGCCATCTCATATGGCATGTGTATCGGCCGGATGGTATGTGCAGTTTGTACTCCGCATGGATTGGTTTTAAAATTTTGTCTTTTTTTTTATCAATAAAGCATCCATTTTGCTATTACACTTTATACCTAGTAGTTTGTAAATTATATATTTTTTTGTGTTACTGCCTCTGAAGAAGCGAGTTACCGGCTAAACAGCTATCAAGCAACCTCTTCACCCCCCCCCCCTTTTACCACTGTTCCTATCCAAGCACAATAAAGGACTTTTACAGAAGGGGTGACTTGCTTTTCCATTCTTCTATTGCACATTGGACTGTTTCACGAGGTAATAATCCTCCTTGCTGCATCCTGGTGCCAGATTATATGTACTCTCTTCACAGAAACCTTTACTTTTTCTTTATATTGTTGAAGATTTCATCTTTGTTGGTTGGAATGATAATAGACTTCGGTCAACGGGACATTTTCCCTATAGTAGTATATTACCGTAATTAAGATCTATGTTAATGTAAATGTTTACTGCTTTAAAACTTATGGGAATACTGAGACTACTGAATTGCTTGTGATGTGGTTTTCCATATAAACTACTATATTTTCTGGACTATAAGACTCACTTTTTCTCCCCCAAAAGTGGGGAAAAGAAGCCACTGCGTCTTATAGTAAAAATACAGGGCGTTCCTGACTTGTGAATGCCTACCGATACCAACCTCTTACCTGCCGCAATGTCAGGGACTCCCTGTACTGTGCCCATACAGAGGAGGACACAGGGGGACAAACAGAGGACATGGTGCACACAAAGGGGCATAGAGGAGGACACAAGGAGGATACAAAGGGGCATAGAGGAGGACACAGGGGGACACAAAGGGGCATAGAGGAGGACACAAGGAGGATACAACGGGGCATAGAGGAGGACACAGGGGGACACAAAGGGGCATAGAGGAGGACACAAGGAGGATACAAAGGGGCATAGAGGAGGACACAAAGGGGACAGCAAGGGGCATAGAGGAGGACAGAGGCGGCACAAGCGGGACAGAGGAGGACACAGGGAGACACAAGAGTTACAAGGGGGCATGATGTACAAATTCACCATGGATGCAGCAGGTTTAGTATATATTTTTTCCCTGGTTTTTGTCCTCTAAACCTAGGTGCCTCTTATGGTCAGGAGCGTCTTCTAGTACAAAAAATAGGGGAAAATCGGGACCCGAACGCCACGTTCGGGTAAAAGCGCGCAAACAGCAACTCCTTGAGGTATTGTGAAAATGCAGTCTTAATAATAGTCACTTGCAAATGAGCAGCCCAGCCAGGCTCAGCCATGAATCACACGGTATTAATAGATCCATTTTACAAGACAGAAGGCGTACAGCCAGCAAAGGTGTGACGGCTCCAATCTGTCGCTGTTCATCTGCAAGTCACTGTTATTAGCATTGCATTGTCACCGTACCCAAACCTGTTTCAGCTGTTTCAGTATTGTGGATTTAGGCTAAGCTGCTCATCATGGAATCACTCCCTTACAATGGAGAAGCAATAGGGGGCAGAGGTAGCGACCGCACTGGACCAGAGAGACCCTCCTTCAACCGCTTTATCAGCTCTTTATTGGTGCTAAGCTAGTAATGATACGCTCTATATGAGCTTTAAATTAGTTGTCACCATTAATGGACAGTTCACTCCCCCCCCAACCCTATGACATTGTAGCCATCCTTGGCAGGTTTTGGTGCTCCATGTCAATTGATATGTATAGAGCACATGATGGGGGTGCAATGTTAAACTCGCACTGGGGTCCAGAGATTCTAAGCTACACCAGGCCTCGTTTCCATCTGTCCGCTTCTGTCTGCTCCTGTCTGCTTTTCAGCAACGTGTATCAATCTGTAACATTGATGTGCTGATAAAAAGCAGACAGAAGTGCACTAAGTGGAAATGAGGCCTCTAATGTTGGAAAGCATTCCTATACATCCTTATTCAAAATTCAGGAAACCTATAAAGAGGATATACAAAACAATTCCAGACGAAGTCATTGGTCTAAGAGGTTTCCGTGTTTGATTCTATGTCTGCATCTTCACCCTGTCACAGAGGATTATTACGTCTGCAAAGGATGGACCGCACTATTACACTGGCCAACAGGTGGCCCTGTTGGTGAACTCACGGATTGTCATAAATACTGGTACAACTGTAGAGTAACAAAGGGAACATTACATAAAATGTTTGTAATCATTGAGCAGTTATAAATAAGATAAGATAGAAGGGTTATTCCACATTCATACAAAATTCCATACAGTGTACACACTCTAAAGGTCTGCAATGCAAGAACAGGCTGGTGAAAGTCTGCACTGAAATGACATCTGAAGGCGTACATACAATTAAGCTGCCATGAGATTTGGGCGCAGGGTAAAGCCGATAAACGTCTCACCCTGCTCCTGCAAAAGTCCCAGAGGCACTAATTACTATTCCCCCTCCAGGTGGGGAAAAGATGTAATTCAGCTTCCAGCTTACTCACTGAGCACCGCTGTAGCCGTAATTCCTATTACAGCCTATGGTGGCACCAGCTGCGCCCAGATCTCTGGAGCTGTTTTTACAGCGCTCCATCTGAAGGTCTGGGCAGGAAATGGTTGGCGAAGGTCTTCGAGGCAGGATATGACATCTGAAGGTTGAACCAATGATAATTTTCTTTGTTGCAGGAGGATTCCCACTGGTTCTTTTGCAAACCAACATGTATGCCTCCTGATCTCTGGGTGGAGTGGGGGCGGAGGTATTGAATTTCCATGGGGCAGGTATACAATATTTGTGCGCCAGGAAGTCTAGTGCACCATCTATAGGCTTCCATTGTGTAGGATTTACAGCATTTATGGTGCAAAAATGCAGCGGGTCAGGACTTTGCATTTGCGGTTCTGAATTTGCGTTGTGCATCTGCCTAACATTTGATGGTGTAAACACGTCCCATTAATAACATAGTATAGAATTACCATCCGTTTTTGCGTTAACTTTCCGGGGAAACAGCGCTTTTCTCTTTAGTGTGAATGGGCTGTTGCTATTGATGTAGAGTTTGAGCCTTTAACCAGGGTTTCGAATCCTGGCCAGTATGTAAGACAATAAGGTGTGCTTGGGCAAGACTCCTTTGAACCTGGACATGGAGTGTGCATTGAGTGGCTGCAACCCTGAAGCGCTTTGAATCGGCCAGGAGAAAAGCGCAATAAAAAGGTTACGTGACTTGCCCTGTCTTGTCATACACCGGGTAAAAACTTTATAGCATGTAATCTCTCATTTCTCATAGTAGTGATTAATTCATCCACTACGCCCATTGTATCTATATTAGGTTGCAGCAGGAATATGAGAACCAATCTAACTGCTTGAATGGTACCACTCAATGCAATACAACTGTATGCAGCAGCCAATCTCCTGCTGTTTATCCATGGGCCCCTTAAACAGATATTTTTCATCAGGTCCAATCACAATTAGATTAATACATTGCCCAGAATCAGTCAGAAGTTGATTAATTTGCAATGGCAAATTCAACCAAAATAGTCTAATAGGTCAGAAATATTGATAGGTGTATGGCCAGCCTAAAGGTGTATACACATGCCTTTCAGGATTAAAGGAACACTATCGATTACCATGTTTTCTTTTAACCTGGGATAGAGAGAGTTCCTAAAGTGCTGATAAATAATGATGTATACATTTGACTTGCTTTTCCCTTATTTACTGTATCAAATTCTTTTCACTCTGAACTGATCTGACAGCAGAGGGAACCATGAGGGGAGGGGGAATTCTCTCACAGTGCATCTGTTAACCCTGTGTGTGAGAGAAAGCTCTCAGCAGCTGCATGTTTCTGACTGAACTGTCTGCAGAGAACAGAGGAAATGTAACTTGTTATAAACATGTGTAATTGTCTGTGAAACCTGACAGCACAGCTTTTCGTATTTTTTTTTTTTTGCTTTCAGAGAAAATCTAGAGGCCACCGCGGCTGCCTGACACCCTTCTGAAGATCATTATTTTCACATCCGGTACACTTTAAATATCCAGATATCATGATTACACACTAATAAACAGATATCTCTGCTATTAAATGTCCCCACAGAACTAAAGCATGGTGTATGCCTGGAGTCAAATACCTGACAGGATGTTGGAATTGAACACAGTGAAACTTCACTACTCTGCCGCCCTGCAGCTCTCCTCCACCCTTTCCTGAGTGTATATGCAAGCCATATGATATATGCTGAGCAGGTAGAGCAGGTGTTGCACGCAGAGAGCCTACTGCCAGGGATTGCCTCACACTGATCAGCGTGCCGTTCACAGAACTGCTGCCAGCAGACATGACTTTGGGCCATGCTCATCATTTCGTACCACTTCCCTGCACAGTAACTGTGTGGGGCGTGTCCCCCTGGGAGCGACAGGAGTTGTCATGCAATGATGCGTGGCTCTGTAAACTTTCTGTCACAACAAAGGGAACATGTGCTTTGTGGTATACTGCTTGCTACGCCAATGTTCTGTAGACGAAGGCTGTTCTGACATGCGCTGCACAGTGTATTCACAGCAATCACGCACACGCCAGGCCAACTAAGGACACCAGAGAATATTTATAGCTATTACACTAACCATATACAGGCAAATATTTCATCAATATGTGGAAACAAATGCCTGTTTTCTCCAGATATTCCAAAAACGCACATATTTCTACCATATGCAGCAAAGACATTTTTAAACTTACTGTGCTTATAAGTTCAGATATTTTTATATAGTTTTAACAGAGGACAATTTTATATGAATTATGCATAAAGCACGTTTTGTAACTTTTCATTCTCAGCATTCTCCAGCTGCTTGCTCACTGCATTCTTCCCCCTCCCATTCAGTCTTAAAGAACCACTATTGCGAAAAACAGTCAAAAAGAAAAAATGTGTAAACACAAATGAGACGTATGTTTCTTCCAGAGTACAATGAGCTATAAATTACTTTTCTCCTATTAATGTGAAATCTGACGGAACTGACAGGTTTTCAGTATTGCATTTTTATTTACAGAAGCACTCCGTGGAAAGAAACTACACAAAGATGTACACACACACACACGTTTACACACTTTTTTGGCAGTTGAACGGAGCAACTGCCATTTACTAAGTGCTTTTAAAAATAAAGAAAACTGAGAATACCCCAGAGGAGATGGGCTAATCCAAAACCTTCTACTATCCACTGAAAGCGATAGCAACTAGAAAATTAATTTATAGCTCATTTTACTCTATGAGAAATGTACTTTTTATTTATGTTTTATATATTTAAAATTGTACAATGTTTTGTGACAGTGAGGGCCAAAGGGAACTTAAAGTGAGTGGGATATAGAGGCTGCCCTATTTATTTATTTTTAAGCAAAACCAGGCTATACTGCCTCAAACGCCTTCAGGCTGGTTTCACACTATAAACTGGCGGTAGCTGTGCGATCGGAAGACTGAATTCCACTGAATGCTAAAAATAACCTTGGGGGATTTCCGCATTAATACGCGGTAATCCCCTTCTGGCTGACAGCCAAACAGGAAGTGAGGCTTTCTCTTACTAACTTCCTGTGCAAAGCGCATGGAAGTGTATTTAAAAGATACGCTTATGCCATGAAAACCATTTAAAAAAGCTGCGTCGTCATAGACTTACTTGACTTCCGGTCCGCCGCACGTCGCCACGGGTGTTGCCCGAAAACGCGCAGATGAGCCACTTCCGGCTCATCGCAGCCACTGTGAAAGGTGCTATACACAAATTGTCAGGCTGTGCAATATTTACCTTTTCTGGCTCCAGCGGGGGTGCTGTTGAGGCTCTCCGCTCGGAAATAGCCGATCTCTGTCGGGTCCGCTCTACTTCAATAGAGCGGGCCGACAGCAATCAGCTATTTCCGTCTAACTCCGAGCGGATAGCCGATACTGCACCTGCGCTGGGAAGGAAAATATTTACATCTCAGCTGTTCAGAGGGGCACAGCGAGACCGCCGTGGAACACAGGAGGACAGGGGAAGCCTCTATAGGATCCGGAGGCTTCCCCCACCCAAGGTGAGTACCCCCCAAGAGAACTTTTTTTTGTTACAGAGTTTCTTTAAGCCTGGTACACACATGCAATTTTGATTGACTAATTATTCAATCCAAGCACCTCTGTCTGACAGAGGCACTTAATCTGACTTACATTCTATCCAGTTGCTTCCTATTTTGCTTGATGAAGCGGGTCATGCCTGTGAATCGTGTTGCATTATGGAGCAGTCAAATAAAGCTTATTTTTGTCTGACATTCAACAAAATTGAGTCTTCTTTGGGGAGAGAAGTCCATGACTACGTCCCATTTTATACTGTTTTTTTAGAGTAATTTACTCTAGGATTGGTGCCTCTTCAAGTGTTTTTTTATCAGTTTTGAATCCACCATTGGTGGAGTGGGGTCAGGTCTAATCTCCCAATCAGTGGTTGCCTTAGCGGTAACACTTTGTGATTATCATTTTATATAGGACTCTGTTTACCATTATCGTAACCTACTACACTATTGGCGGATCTCTGTTTTCCTTCTCTTCTCTTCTGCAGAATTGAGCATAAGTACAGTTATCCCATGACATTGTTTAGCAATCTGTCATGCTTCACTAAAGCTGTCGTCTGTGTGTGGTTTGAGGCTGTACGGACATGCTGCTAGCCTCCAGTCTAGCAATGCAGTTGTTTGCTATGGTGGGGGAGAAGGGCCACAGAGTAAAACACTATACAGCAGCATTGAGTGGGCGGGGGGAGTAGGATAACAATGACTTCAGCAAAGAATCGGCCAAGATGATCCACCTGACTGACTGCTGACCGAGCTACTGGGGGCCGCTGTACACTTTCAATAAAGGTGAGACATCTAAGAAATATTGTTAAAAATTAGTTCTAGCTAGAATTTAAAGCCCGTTGCCTCATCTGTTAACCCCTTTGTCTACTCCTTCAGTGTCTCAACCCCACCACCCTCTAGATCAGGCATGGGCAAACTTGGCCCTCCAGCTGTTAAGGAACTACAAATCCCACAATGCATTTGCCTTTATGAGTCATGCCTGTGGCTGTCACAGTCCTGCAATACATTGTGGGACTTGTAGTTCCTCAACAGCTGGAGGGCCAAGTTTGCCCATGCCTGCTCTAGATTGTTAGCTCGCAAGGGCAGAGACAGCCCCCTTGTGTTTCCTGTTTCTGTTTATCCTAAATTGGCCCTAGACTAGGATACATACATAGACATAACTATGGTTGGCGTTAGCTTGTGAGTCCCTCTGAGGGACAGTTAGTGACAGGACCGGGCGGCACATGACAAGACAGAGCAGCACAATGGCGTAGTGGTTAGCGCTCTCGCCTGCTGGGTCCCCGGTTTGAATCCAAACCAGGTCAACATTAGAGATGTGAGCGAACAGTTCGCCCTCGAATCTCTATGTGGTTGTACTACTTCCGGGTCGCTATGACCCGTAGCAGCCGTACTAATACGGGTCATAGCGACCCGGAAGTAGTACAGGGTGAGGGGTCCGCTGGCGAACGGTTCGACGATATCCCTAGTCAACATCTGCAAGGAGTTTATATGTTCTCCCCGTGTCTGTGTGGGTTTCCTCTGGGCACTCCAGCTTCCTTCCACATCCCAAAAACATACAAATAAGTTAATTGGCTTTCCCCTAAAAATTGACCCTAGACTAGGATACATACACTACACTATACATACAGACATATGACTATGGTAGGGACTAGATTTGTTAGCCCCTCTGAGGGACAGTTAGTGTCAAGACAATATACTCTGTACAGCGCTGCAGAAGATGTCGCCGCTATATGAAGTAAGACCTCATTCACATAATTTTGCACAGATGGCCATTTGATCGGAACGCAACACGTACGATCACAGGCCATCTGCGTCGTGCTCCTGATCCCATTCATTACAGTGAGTAGGTCAGCACTGCGCGTCTCGAAAAATGCATGGAGCAGTGCGATAGCGCATCACACTGCTGCGCGGCGCATATGATGGGAACGATAGACGTGCTGTCTATGCACTTCTTGCGTGTCGAACATCATACGCGCTGCCGAAATACACACGGCAGCCCATATGATGTTAACAATGCTAAATAATAATAAATAGACATAATGCAAGCATTTACTATCCTCAAAGCCGCCAGTTTGAACCTGTCCTTTGTGTATATGTACAAGCTGCTATTAGGAGGAAGGCAGGGGTAAACAACAGGTGCCCAGGGGGTGATTAGAGCACTTCAAGGAGACGATTATAAAACATTATAAAGTATTACTGATCAGGAAGCAACTTGTGATGAATGTAACATGCTGATAAGTGCACTTATCCTGTAAAATCTTCAGCATAATGAAAGGTAAACAAGCAATTCAAGCCTGCAATATAATTATTATTATCTTATATTGACGAGCGCCAGCATAATAAACATCACTCTTTTAATTAGATAACACCTTACCAATATTACATCTGTTAATCCACCCAGCAACTGACTTTTTTAAAGCACACCTGAAGTGAGATGGATATGGAGGCTGACATTCATTTCTTTTTAACGTGGACCTGAACTCTTGCACAGGACAGAAGAAAAACAGAGAGAAATGCACCCTGTATGTATTTAGAGAGTTTAGCCGGTCTAATTCCTCCTCATCTGTGACAAATCACAAGTTGTAATTTAATCTCTTAGTTGTGTCAGCTGGCTGCCACGGCAGCTCATTTGTAAACAGAGGTTGTTAACCCTATGTGGGCTTCTATGAAAGCAGGAACTGGACACACTGTGGGTTTATTGCTGGATTTGTATCAACTGTAGCAAAGAAATGTTTTTCTTTAAAAGTTATTATGCTATTGCTTATCTTTCAGAGCAAAGAAGTTCGGAGTTCAGAACCGCTTTAAACAATGCAAGTTGTCTGGCAATCCTGCTGAGCCTCTACCTCTAATACTATCAATACTATCAAGGCAAACAGAGAACTGGCAGGCACACAGTCTGGACGTGGGTCAGGGCCTCACTGAGAGGCTGTGGAGGATGAGTGGCAGTCCCAGAGGAAACTCAATGAGGTTCATTCACAAAGCTTACTTATTTTTCACCTTAGCGGTCAGGAGTGCTAATGCATGAGATAAACAAATAAGGAGAGATAATTCATGAGATATATAGATAAGGAGAGATAAATCACGAGTTAAGTCATTTAAGGAGCAATAAATTGTGAGTTAATAAAGAAAGTGAGATAATTTAAAGAGAAGCTGTACTCTAAAATTCTTACAATAAAAAGCATACCATTCTCTTCCTTATGTTCTCCTGGGCCCCTCTGTGCTGTTTCTGGCTCTCCCTGCTGCAATCCTGGCTTGTAATTGCCAGTTTTAGGCAGTGTTTATAAACAAAAGACATGGCTTCTAACCAGCTCGTGATAGGCTGAGAGAAGCTCAGTCTGTGACTCATACAGAGCCTGGAGGGGGCATGGAGAGGGTGTGTATAGCTTCTATCCAAGCACAAGCAGAGCAGCACATTCCTGCCTGAGTGCGACAAAGCAGTCAAAGGAAAGAAGATTAGATCATATAACAGAGATAACACAGCCACTGTGCAACTAGGAAAGGCTGCAGTTAGACAGAACACATTAGAACAGGTATAGGAACTTATAGGATAGAAAAAAATAAGGCTGAACCTTTTGTTACAGAGTCTCTTTAACAGAAAAGCTTTGTGAACCAGGCCTAATGTGTTCCGGAAAGCAATAGAAGGCATGAACAATCAATAGAGAACCCTGAACATCCGGCACATTTAGTACATTAGCACTCAATGGGGTTGATTCACAAAGGTTACTTATTTTTCACCCTAACTGTAAGGAGTGTTAATGCAGGAGATGAACAAATAAGGAGAGATAAATCATGAGATAAATAGATAAGGAGAGAATTCATGAGATGAATAGATAAGGAGAGCTAAACCATGATTTAAATCAGTTAATGGGACTCCGAGGAGTGCCCAAATCTAAAAGAATACACTTACCTGGGGCTTCTTCCAGCTCAGGGTAGGCGACGAGGTCCCGTGGCATCCTCCTGGCTCCTCTCCTTCATCCTCTGCTGGCCCTTCGTTTTCAGCGTCCCCCGGCGACACCCGGGCCTGGTGTCGGCCGGCTCTTCCTGATTAATTACGCAATGCGTCATCGCACCGCCCGGCGTGACAGGTCTGCAAATGCGCGGAAAACCCATTGCGTCATTAATCAGGAAGAGGCAGCCGACACCAGGCCCGGGTGTTGCCGGAAGAAGCCCCAGGTAAGTGTATTCTTTTAGATTTGGGCACTCCTCTGAGTCCCTTTAAGGAGAGCTAAACAATGAGTTAAGTCATTTAAGGAGAGATAAATTGTGAGTTAATAAGTAAGAGGAGATAATTTAACAGAAAAGCTTTGTGAATCAGGCCCATTGTGATGTGGTTCTGGGTTGGAAGGTGGCTGTGGGCACCAGTGGGTGTCTGTTTGGCAGTGCTTAGCCTCTTATTGAGGCCAAAAGTGCACAAAGTACTAGAGTCTGCGGTCGTTCTCATGTGTCTGTTCAAAGACGGACTTCCGAGACGCTCATAATGCCCTGCCCCTTCTTGGGATGTAAACCAATAGGGAGCTAAGCATTGAAAAATGGCCGTGCGCCCACTGATGCCCACAGCCACCCTCCGACCCAGAACCACATCATGATGAGTACTGATGTGAATGTTTTTGTACCATGTTTAAGTGATGCACTTGTGCTTTACAACAGCTACGAAATTTACTCAATTGTGCCGGATGTTTCAGTCCTGCAATTGTTGATTGTTCATGACCTCTAAAGCTACGTACACACATGCAACAACGATCGTTTGTTGTGAACGACTAACGAACTTTTAATTGATGAAAGAACGACCTAAGTAAAGTTAGTTTTTAAAGGTGTGTAACGATCTGATCGTTAGAACGAATGTTACATCACATAAAGCAACTATTGCGCTTGCGCATAAAAATGAAAAGTTCCATGGAGATATAGTGAAATGCGCATGTCAAGCCTAGTACGAACAACCGTTTCCAACGATGTACTACTTTTGCAAACGATTGTCGTTGGAAAAAATCCGCCAAGATAGATCGTTCGTTTTTAACGATCTAGCTTGTCCGTCGTTAGATTTAATGGTCGTTGGCTCCTTTTTTTTAAACGATCGTCGTTTGAAATGATCGGGGAACGATCGTTTCAAACGACTATAGTCGCATGTGTGTACGCACGATAATACTCTAAAAGTGTTCATACATCTAGCGATGATTGGCAGATCCAACCAAGAGACAGATCTCTCTCTGATCGAATCTGATCTGATTTGATTCTGTTGGCTGCCCATACACCACAAGCTGCTGATTCGCAATCGATTTCAGCATAAAATCTTTCGCCATTGGACTCATGAAGCTGCCTTGCCCCCCTCTGGCTGCATCCTCCCAAATGCTTTATGTGCATCTCGGTGCTCGTGCATCAAGATACTTTACCTGTCACGCCATCCCAGCACATTGGTGCCCTACGTGGCTGCCGAAGTTATAGCATGTGGCGTGTGTGATGTCACACATGCAGTCTACGTGCTATATGCCAGTAGTCACGTGGGGCGCCAATACAGAAATAAGGCGCACACAAATCCACAGGCACTGGGGTTAAATATAACATTTGGGAGGGACAGTGGCCTGATCAACCAACCAGTCACATTAAGCCAATATTTTCCAGCATGTCTCATCGATACATTTGACTAGTTTATGCTTTCGACCAATTTCAGCCTGAAATTGGTCAGATCATCAATCAGGCATGCTTGTGGCAGCATTGATTTTCATCCGATTTCATTTTTATTGAAATTGGATGGTAGATCGGCCACCAAATCGCTAGATGTGTGGCCACCTTTAGCCATAGGCCCTGAACAAGCATGCAGATCAGGTGCTCTGACTGAAGTCTGACTGGATTGGCGCCACCCTTGTTTCAGGTGTGTCATTCAGACACTACCGATGCCAGACAGATCAGCAGGACTGCCCAGCAACAGGTATTGTTTAAAAGCAAATAAAAATGTCAGCCTATAGATCCTTCTCACTTCAGCCTATAGCTCCCTCTCATCTTTTAACTCAGTGCAGCTTCTGTTACATACAGAAAGCTGCCGACACTTCAAATTGAACATAAAACAAATAGAGTCACAAAAATAAGCAAAATAAATGATTTCTGTTTTCTAATTAGTTATTCTAAAACAGCCCTTTCAGGAGGTTGAGCAATACAGCCTGTAAAACCTTTATATAAATGATTGACGTTATGATTGGCTGTGGCTTCTGACCGCCTCCCAGCAGAACCTTTGTAAGATCTGAGACATGTGGCCCTGTTTCTGCACTGGGCAGAAGTATGCCTGAAGTGCTCAGAACTCGTTCCTGGCTGTTCTCAGGGAACGCACAAATCACAGGGGAAACTCATGTTACTTGTTAATTTCCAACGCAAATATTTGGCTTCTCATTTTACCAGGCAAAGTAAAAAATGACAGGATCAGTGTCACAAGGGTTTTATCGCAAAATCGGCATCAAAATATTGTACGTCTGACTTTGACGTGCAGCCTACAGACTGTCAAAAAGAACAAATCACAATTTCTGCGTTCAAGCAAGACATTACAGGAGTGGTTTGTATGGGGCAATAAAGGCTTACTGTGCTTATACTTAAAGAGAACCTGAAGTAAGAAGAATATGGAGGCGGACATATTAATTTCATTTTAAACAACACCAGTTACATGGCTGTCCTGCTGTTCCTCTGCCTCTAATAAGTTTAGCCATAGACCATGAACAAGCATGCAGATCAGGTGTTTGACAAGATTAGCTGCATGCTTGTTTCAAGAGTATGCAGCTTGTGATTCAGATACTGCTGATGCCAGAATGATCAGCAGGGTTGCTAGGCAACTGGCATCGTTTAACTACTTTAAATCTTTTGGATGTAGCTGCTACGTCCAAAATGCTGCCCCCGCTGCCGCTCATCGTTGCAGCCGATCCCCCCGCCACCGCCCGTTAATCAATGAATAGGAACATAGTTCCCATTCATTGATCTAAGTCCCTGTATGAAAGACTGACGCTGTCTATGATACGGCTCCGTCTTTCACAAAGCCCATGCTTTCACGTCCACGCATTACTTCTGTTTTGCGTGGTAATACTTGTGGCCAAATAGTAAAATTACATGTGCAAACATTTTTTTCATTTAAATGAACTCCTAACATCCCACACTCCCCAATAGCTACACCAATTTTTTTTTTTGGCAAAAAAAATTAAAAATACACAATTCAAAAAATAAATATAGTCACCTTAGGGAATTAATTTGTTAATATGTATGTCAAGAAGGTATATTACTGTTACTTTTTAACCACTTGAGGACCCACCCTTTACCCCCCCTTAACGACCAGCGCTGTTGTTGCTGATCTGTGCTGGGTGGGCTCTCCAGCCCCCAGCACAGATCAGCGTGCAGGCAGAGCGACCAGATCGCCCCCCTTTTTTCCCCACTAGGGGGATGATGTGCAGGGGGGGTCTGATCGCTCCTGCCTGCGGGTGTTGCGGGGGGGGGCACCTCAAAGCCCCCCTCCGCGGCGAAATCCTCCCCCTCCCTCTCCTACCTGGCCCCCCCTGGAGATCCGGGCTGCACAGGACGCTATCCGTCCTGTGCAGCCAGTGACGGGACGTCCCCTGTCACATGGCGGCGATCCCCGGCCGCTGATTGGCCGGGGATCGCCGATCTGCCTTACGGCGCTGCTGCGCAGCAGCGCCGTACAAATGTAAACAAAGCGGATTATTTCCGCTTGTGTTTACATTTAGCCTGCGAGCCGCCATCGGCGGCCTGCAGGCTATTCACGGAGCCCCCCGCCGTGAATTGACAGGAAGCAGCCGCTCGCACGAGCGGCTGCTTCCTGATTAATCAGCCTGCAGCTGGCGACGCAGTACTGCGTCGCTGGTCCTGCAGCTGCCACTTTGCTGACGCGCGTTATGAGTGCGCGGTCGGCAAGTGGTTAAATTACAGGCTTGTAAAAAATGGACACAAAAAAACGGAAAAAATGCACCTTTATTTCCAAGTAAAATATTGGTGCCATACATTGTGATTGGGACATAATTTGACTGGTGTAATAACCGGGACAAATGGGCAAATAAAATACGTGAGTTTTAATTATGGTAGTGTGTATTATTTTAAAACTATAGTGGCCAAAAACTGAGAAATAATGATTTTTTTCAATTTTTTTCTTAATTTTTCCATTAAAATGCAATTAGAATACAATAATTCTTAGCATAATGTACTACCCAAACAAAGCCTAATTGATGACGGAAAAAAAACAAGATATAGATCATTTTGTTGTGATAAGCAGTGATAAAGTTATTGGCGAATGAATGGGAGGTGAAAGTTGCTCGGATGCATAAGATGAACAACATTGAAGGCTGAAGTGGTTAAAATGAAATAAATATGGCAGCCTCCATATTTCTCTCTCTTCAGGTTCCCTTTAGAGCTGATTGCACACCTAATATTAGTCTGAATCAACCTTCATATGACCCTGAGCCATGGTGCAGCAACAGGGTTATATAGTGCCGCCCCTCCGGCTAGTGACTTACTCCCTGCTGGGCAGGAGATACGTTGCTGGGATTCCTGTCAGTCACCACATGTGCACCGCACTGCTTTCCCATCATGCACACTTACTGCATCCTCCATTGACTTGCAGTGCTGCATACTCCATGTGGTAGGCACAGATCATGCTCCAGCCTTTGCGTCGACATTGTGCCGATTTGTATACTTGCATCGATCACGTGAAGTGTGCAAGTCTCCGCCCTTGTGGCGGGAAGAGTAACAACGCAGCGTGCAAGTGTACAAGGGACCTAAAGAGGAACCAAACTAAAAAGAAGCTTTGACCATATTGCACCCACAGCATTAAAAACTAAAAATACAACAATACTACCTAGCTACCCCTCCACCATTGTTTGGTATTTGGGTAAGAAATGTAACCCTTTTCAATCCTATGTCAGACTATGTCCAACATCTGCATTTTCTCCTGTAGCACCAATGTGGGACATACTGTTGTTTGACATAGGAAAATGTGGCTGCCACTAGATGGCGCTGACATCTAGTGGCAGCCAGACTACGTCCAACACTGATCTCCACTGGCCATCTCCCCTGTCGCTGCACCCTCCATCTCCCCCGCTCCTCCACTGCATTTTGCCCCATAGCAGGGCATTGCTGCTGGAGTGGTCAGGCATGGCATCCCTTTATAAGGACAAAGTCTGACACTTTGATCCTCTATAGCAGCACACAGCACCGCATAACAACTAAATTACACTGGCACTCATGCAAGGGGGAGAGTCTACAGTGCGCAAGCTGGCGCTGGCCCCCACCACTAATGCCAGGCCACCTCGTCCACTTTAAGTCAAAGTCATAGAGCCTCCTGCTGCCGATCCTTTGTCCCAACCACCCATTTTACCCCCAGGTCCCGTGTGTGTGTGTGTGTGTGTGTGTGTGTGTGTGTGTGTGTGTGTGTGTGTGTGTGTGTGTGTGTGTGTGTGTGTGTGTGTGTGTGTGTGTGTGTGTGTGTGTGTGTAGGGGGGGTGGGGCATGTGATGGATGATAGTGAAAAGGGATTGGAAAGGGTTAATGAGCGCAATTCAAACATAGCTGGCACTGGCACGTAGCTTTTGAAAGGAAAATAGTTGGCAGTTCAGGGGTTAAGGGATTTAGGTTCTTAATTTTTTATATATATACACACAATATCTGACGAATCATTTAGCCCGGGCTGTGACATCAGGATGCACGGCTGCACTTCCCGCCGCGCACACGGCAATGCTCCCCTAAGCGCGCGTGGTCGCGCTCCCCACCGCGCACGGCCAGGCTCGAGCGCCACGCTCTCTGCTGCGTGTACCAACGGCTGTGCTCCCCAATGGCCGCACGCTCCCTCTGTCCCCATCCTCCTCCTGTCGGCTACATATGCGCAGTAGTGCAAAACCACGGACACACAGCCAGGAGGAGGAGGACGCAGGGACAGTTAGGGATTATTATAGAGGATTTCCAAAAGTGTAGTAAGAGGAGGAGGAGAACATACTGTACATATAAAGTTCAGAGTGTACGCTTGAAATAAAGCTACACACGTGGATGTATCACTTACACTTTACAATACAGTGTTTACAAATTTTGACAATGACAAAAGGGTCACCAGATAAACTTTATGGACAAATGAAAGCTGTTGATTATCTAACCTGCTTTTAATTAATTTTCTCTTAACCTGTAGGTTTGTCATGATGACATAGACAGAACTGTTTTTAAAACAGAAAGTCAGCTGTATAAGGACAATGTGTACCAGTCGGAGGAAGGCAAGTCTTCACTATGCAGAACTCCAAGGAGGAGAGCCAAATTTAGGCCGGAATGTGTGGCCTTTAGGAGCCTGAAGTGAGATGTCCTACACACTGACTTGTGTGACCTTCCGTGCAGCCTGGTCTTCAGTCAGGCCCATTTTGTTTTCATATTATTCATATTGTTGTCAGCTCTGCTTCAGACATGAACTGAATTACTTCAAAAAGTGCTACACATTTTCAAAGCACTTCAAACAAGTCTATTTAAAAGAGGCATGTGTTAAGGTCCATACACACGCTGAATAAGAGTTGGCGCACACAGACCAGCGATGTTGCTGAAATGACATTACCCAGCAAAAAGTTGTTTAATGAACATTGTTCACGATCACGGATATTCCAAACTGTGCGCGCAGAGAAAGTAACATTTCACACTACATGCGTGCATGCTCTAGAACAGGGTTGCCAAACTCAAATACAAAGTGGGCTGAAATTGAACATTGGGACCAAGTTGTGGGGCAACCTCAATGTCTAGTGGCCACCTCCCTCCCTTATAAAGTTCCCTGGTGTGTAATTCCCCCCCTTACCTCTCCTATACAATTCTCTGGTGTTTAGTGGCCCTCCCCTATACAGCCCCCTGGTGTCTACTGGCCCTCCTCCCTCCCCTATACAGTTCTCTGGTGTTTAGTGGCCCTCCTCTATATAGTCCCCTGGTGTCTAGTGGCCCTTCTCCCTCCCCTATACAGTTTCCTGGTGTCTAGTGCTTTCCTCTCCCTCCTCCATATGGAAATCTAGGGCTTCAACCCTAACATAGCTTACCTGGTGGTCAAGAGTGGGCCATACCACTTGAGGGACAAATTTGAAGGTTCTGCTGGCCATTTTTGGCCCGGCAGGCCAGAGTTTGACATGTATGCTCTAGAACAATGTTGTTTGAACGACTTGTACACATCGGCCGACTGCACAATATCTGTACAATAGTCGTCTAGAGTTGATCCGCCAGTTGGGTAAGGCAGAATACCCGATATCAGTCACTCATCGTTAAGTTACTTTTTTTCTACAACAATTGTCGTCCGAAACGGCAAAATCTGTAATTCGTCAGACGCTTCAAACGACTTTTATCTAACATTTGTACAAGGCTTTACTTTGGGCAATCGCATTGTTATTAACTTGAATATCATAAAGGCATGCCTAACACTACCCCTCTTATAACTATGTCTAACTCTAACCATATCGCTTAACTCTAACCCACCAATAACTAAGCCCAACAGTAACCTATCCCCTAACACAAACCTCTATAGCCCAGTTCCGCAGCTAATAACAGTATTCGGCTATACATATCGGCAAGAAAGTTACTCGGACATACTGCAGAAATCCAGATATATGTAATGGCTGAACTCCACCACAGATTATGCAGCCTGCGGTATGCTGCACCAACAGTCAGAGTACAGCTATATAATGTCCAAACTTCGGCATTTAATCACTCAGTAGACCATAGCCGCTAATGTACATTGTGGTCTATGGCAGTGCCTAATTAAATGAAAGTGCTCTGCACCCAAATTACGGTAACTGTACTCCCAAAGGTAAACAGTTCTGAAATGTGAACCTATGATCTGAAGTTATGTAATAGATACTCTTGCAGTAAAACAAAAACCCCACAAAACTGCTAAAAGTAATGAGTGGTCCAAAGGCCAAAAGACAAAATAATAATGAAAAAAAGCACACAGACAAAAGACACACAGGGCTACCAACTGAAAAAGTATGTATTAGTATATGCATTATTGACTGTGCTAAATCTTGGGACTTTTTCCACTTGTGGTAACATCACTGTGCTGCTTATTTGTGTCATACCAAAGCTAAACAAAGCTTGTTTAATGGTTTCCCAACAATGCAAGGTCAGAGTATTCCTGTTAGATTGACTCCTTGAGGAACCATACAATTCTCTGCTGGGTAAAATCCCACTCGCTTATTGTTGACTATTTGCAATCTTATGTACACCATGGTGATCACCAACGCAGGGAGAAAACAAAACATCTGTCATAGGGTTTAATAATTCATCCTCACTTTAAACAACAGTATTAGCTCTTTATTGGCCCTGTGCTGGTAATAATCACTTCTATAGAAGCTTTGAATAGTAGTAATCATTAATGCTTGGTGTGATTTGCCTGCTTAGAACAGAAGGTACTTGCGATAGTTCAAAAGATAGAGATAATTTGCATATTTAGTAGCGGTGCATTGTGGGTAACCACAGATGATCACGTATAGCTGAATTATCGCAAAAACCTTCTGTTTTAAGAAGGCAAATCATGCCAAGCATTGCTTTTTAGTAGGAGGGCTTTTCGGTATCTTTTAGACCCCTATACATTCCTAGTGGTTTGGATCACTCCAAGCTGCTTGGTTACTCTGTAGTAATCACAAAGAACAAACTGTTCCCCACCCCCTTCTTGCACCTATGAAACTGTGGTAGTCCTTGGCAGGTTTTGGGGTGCCCCATCATTATTATGTATAGAGTTGGGGTGGGGTTGGGGCGGCAATGTAAAATTTCCACTGGGGCCCATAGCTCCTTAGCAACGCCACTGGCTCTGCTACTATTTAATTATGGACTTGTGTCCTCATAGTGCACGTGGTACCAATTCAGGATTTTGGGCTTCCAGCTATGGGACTTTGGAGGTTTCCTGATTGATAACACCCTTAACTCTCAACGTTTTTAGATAATGATATCCATTGTTGAATTGTATCAGAGCCCTCTACTTAGCTCTACTACGTTACAAACTTTAAGGCTGTCGGATATTATATGGACATATATCCATCACTGAATTCTATGAGTTGAGAGTTGTTTTTGGAGGACTCCTGGACATACTTTACTGACATCTGTCATGTGTACATTGATGATATTATGATTTTTATTCTGAACATTATGGATTTGTTTATTGCAATATTCTTGCCTCTGAAGAAGCAGTCCCTTGTAACTTTGAAACCTGTGTTAAGCAACTTCATACATTTAACTTCTTCAGCTTCAATGTGAATACTTTTATGCTTGACACTATCCTTTTTTATGGATATTATATTTAAGATTATGTTTTATAGATATACTTGCCTATGTAAACCCTGTGATATGTTGTTGTTTAATTATGGATAAAAGGAGAAGGCTATTTACTGGTCAATACATTGATTTATTTTTAAAGAAAAATTCTCCCAAAACAGTATACAATCATAATAAAATGGCAACAGCGCCAATAGTAAATTAAAAGTTATGACTTGCAGAATTCAACCTATCCGTGGACATGTGTTTAAAATTGAATAACAAAGAAGGTTTTGGAGGTGATGCAATAAATAAATTTGAAACATTGCAAGTGAATATTTAATATGTGACTAATACAGCCAGCAGGTGGTGTTCTCTCGTGCTATGTAGAGCCACACAAATGATTTGCTTGGTGGCATAGTTTACAAATATCAGAAGTGATTCTACAGATTTGCTTAGGTAGATATATCTGTATTTCAGTGTAAAATAACCAGATCTAACCACGAGTCATACATTGAGATGACAGTCATAAATAGTTGGATCGCCATCCTCTGGCTGAACATGGTACATTTGAAATACAAATATAAAGAATTACCGTATATATGTAAAAAAAAATTATATACCAACATCAAGAAATACAAAAATAAAACAACAAGCATCACAAAAAGCTCTAGCTTCCATTTACCCAGTTTATTTTCTAGTCTTTGTCCCAGTTACATAAAATCCCTTTACTTCCTGTTACCAGTGACATAATAAAACTAAGAAGTGAACGATTCTCCCTCAACAGCAATACAGACAGCAACAAAAACAATTTTAGTAGGAATATAGCTATATAGTAGGACTGTATAGCTATTTTAGAAGGACTATAGCTGTTGTCTTTTTTTTAATTAATTCCCACACTTCTTACTCAAGAGAACAGTGGCGCAACATACAGGAAGTAAGACAAAAATTGCACCGACCAGGACCAAGGCACAAATAAACCCTACTGTGGTTTTAACATTTCCTCACTCTGTTCAAAACTAAAATGAAACCTTTGTTGGAATTAACCCCCCTGGCGGAATGAAAAATTCCGCCAGGAGGCAGCGCAGCAGTTTTTTTTTTCCTTACATCATGTAGCGAGCCCAGGGCTCGCTACATGATAGCCGCTGCTCAGCGGCATCCCCCCGCTTCGATCGCCTTCGGCGACGGGGCGGGATGTCGTCACCGACGTCGGGACGTCATTGGGAGTCCCGAACCACCCCTCAGCGCTGCCGGGCACCGATTGGCCAGGCAGCGCACGGGGTCTGGGGGGGGGGGGGGGGGCGCACGGGGTTACCTCCAAGGAGGTTAAAGGGGCACTATGGCGAAACATTTTTAAATGTATGTGCAAACAAACAAATAAGAAGTATGTTTTTTCCAGAGTAAAATGAGCCATGAATTACTTTTCTCCTATGTTGCTGTCACTTACAGTAGGTAGTAGAACTCTGACAGAAGTAACAGGTTTTGGAATAGTCCATCTCTTCATAGGGGATTCTCAGGGATTTATTTATTTTCAAAAACACTTAGTGAATGGTGGTTGCTCTGTGTAGCGAGCAGGGAAGCTGGCCAGGATCATTGTTTAAATCCTTTTTAGGGAATATCTTTATAAAGAATAAAAGCCTTGCTGAGAATCCCTATGAAGAGATGAACTAGTCCAAAACCTGTCACATCTGTCAGATTTCTACTGCCTACTGTAAGTGACAGCAATACAGAAGAAAAGTAATTTATGGCTCATTTGGCTCAAAAAAAACATACTTCTTATTTATCTATGTTTGCACATAATTTTAAATTTTACAATTTTTTGCCATAGTGCCCCTTTAAAATTGAATCCTTTTTGGTACTGGATATAACAATTATAAATGGAGATTAAAAAGAGAAGAAAACTATAAGTCCAAGAAGTAGAAAAGCAGCAAGAAAGTGATCTTAAACTGAATCAAAGGGAGCTTTGTGTTGGAGATCACACAATTGTCAACATCACTTTGACAAACTTGGACCATTTGTAATGAAACAGAACACCCCGTCTTCCACATCCAGTTATTGTTAAATGTTACTCTTTAGAACACCCTGTAACTAAACTTAGAACGGAGTCATTAACCTTTGCCAGGTGCTGACCTAGAGGCCCTCTGACCTACCGCACTTTGAATGGGAGGGCTGGGCTGTTCCCACTACAACATTCTCTCTGTCCAACTGTGTCTGAGCAAAGGAGAGACAAAGACCATCGACAATCTGCAATGAATGGCTTATTAATATGTTTTTCCTGATTGCAGCCATGTTAGTACAGGTTGAATACTGTATGTGATAATCTTTTTATTTGCTCTAACAGTAATTTCTTGCAGGATTAGCCCAGAGGACTGTGTCTTCGCCTCCTCAGACCCAGAAACAACTGATTTACAGTTCTTTGAAAGGAACAATCTACCACTTAATAATGTAGATTGATTGAAGAATTGTAAGGTAAATCAGTGGTTTCTGGGTCTGACAACGGGTGGGCAAGGTCTTAAAAGCTAATCTTTTCAGAAAATACAGTTGGTTTAAAGGAAAAAAAAACACCTTTTTTTAAAGGCTCCCCAACACACAATACCGACATTTTATTACTTTTAAGGCTCGTTCACACTAGGGGCATTTTCGGCCTTTTTTCAAGCACAGACGATTTTCAAAATCGCCCTAAAACCGCTTGTGCAATGATTCCCTATGAGAGAGTTCACATCTGAGCGGTTTGTTTCCGATCCGCTCAGCAAAGCGCTGCCTGTACCATTTTTGAAGCAATTTTGCCTCAACGGAAGGTACAGGAAAACTGTGAAACGCTTACGAAATCGTTTTGTGTAGTGATTGTGTGAGCGTTTTTAAGTATACATTCATTGTATTTATTCTTTTCCGGGTCAAACTGTCTCAGGGAGTGAATTACAAAACCGCTCTGGAAAAGCCCTTAGAAAAGCACTTTTACCAGAAACGCAGTGCGCAGTGGAGCGCCGGGAGGGGGGAAACAAAAAAGTGCACAAAAACGCAAACCGCTGGCATTTTTGATTTTAGGTGTGAATGAGGCATTACTATTGCACCGATAAATTTAACATTTACAGTAAAATCCCCCTTATCCAGAACTCCGTTAACCAGAAAGCAACCAGAAAGGATGCATAAATCTACCTTTACACTTCTTTATGCAGTAATAAACCTCTTTCCCCGTCTTCATTTTTTTTTAAATTACTGTATTTTAACATTGATACGTGGTTTATGGTAAGTCTACAGTGTGGGGTATAGTGCTGTTTCTTTAGCTAGACCCGATTTTAACAAGCAACCAGAAAGTACATTGTCAGCTTCTGCCGGTATTTGTAATTTCCGTCGGGGATCACGCAGGAACCTGAGGTAGAAGAGAAATTTGGAGGCTGACAAAGTTATTTCATTTTAAACAATACACATTGCCTGGCTGTCCTGCAGATCTGTTGTCTCTTAATTCTCTGTTCTCCCCATGTCATTTCGGCGCCGCTCAGTTCGGCGCAATGAAAGCCGAATGACGACTTTCACCGCTGCCGCAAAATACTGAGGTGGCGTTAAATACTATTCCCCCTCCGAGTTGTCGCAACTTGGAGGGAGATGTAATTCGGGGTCTGGCAGCCGACAGAGCCCCAAGTTACCGCTACGCGCCCCGCACAGCATAGCTGCTATGGGGGCACCCAGTTTCGGCACTCGGCTCTCAGAGCCGTGCGCCGAAATAAGCTGATCCGGTCTGTGTGGGTTTCCTCTGGGCACTCTGGCTTCCTCCCACATCCCAAAAACATATAACAAAGATAACTTAATTGGCTTACAACTAAAACAATGGCCCTAGACTACAATGTACATATGACAACTGTAGGTATTAGAATGTGAGCTTCTCTGAAGGACAGTTTGTGACTAGATATATATACATATATACACACACTATGGGCTTGATTCACAAAGCGGTGCAAATTGTTTAGCACGGGTGTGCTAAACAGTTAGCACGTAAAGTGCCGTTCGCTGACTTTTGAACGCGCAAAGTGCCGCGATTCGCGTGATCGCAGACTTTTGCGTGCGCAATTTGCAAATCACGGTAAATTGCGCACGCAAAAGTCCGCGATCGCGCGAATCGCGGCACTTTGCACGCGCAAAAGTCTGCGAACAGCACTTCATGTGCTAACTGTTTAGCACACCCATGCTAAACAGTTTGCACCGCTTTGTGAATCAAGAAACACATATATATATATATATATATATATATATATATATATATATATATATATATATATATATATATATATATATATATATATATATATATATACATATATATATATATATACACACATACATATATACATACATACATACATACACATATATACATACACACACACACACACACACACAAATATATATTCTGTAGAGGGCTGTGGAAGATGTGGAAGATGTCAGTGCTGTAAACTGTAAATACTAAATTATAAAATAAATACTAAATTATGATAAATGCTGAACAAGCGGTGGATTATTGTGTGTGACAAAAATCTGTCAAGATTAGCTGCATGCTTGTTTCAGGTGTGTGATTCAGACACTACTGCAGCCAAGGAGATCACCAGGACAGTATTGGTATATGGTACTGTATAAAAGGAAATAAATATGGCAGCTTCCACATCCCTCTCAGTTTAGTTGTCCTTTAAAGTAAACCTGAGATGGTTGGGGGGTACACAGGAGGATTTTTACTTGTCCAGCCTATTATAGTCTGTTAGCTCCCTTGGGGTCCTCCCGGTCTGATCCGATGTGATTCTGGAATCAAAGTCAAGTCCACGACCCAGAGGCTACTGCACATGCTCTGTTCAAGGCCAAGCACCTCCTCCATCCTTTTCTCCATAGCCCTCTCACTTCAGGTTCCCTTTAAAGTGGACCTGAACTCTTGCACAGGACAGAAGGAAAAACAGAGAATTGCACCCTGTATGTATCTAGAGAGTTTAGCCTGTTAAATTCCCCCCTCATATGTGTCTAATCACAAGTTGTAATTTGATCTCTCCACTGTGTCACCTGACTGTCATAGCAGAGATGGCAGATAAGCTCATCTGAAAGCACAGGATGTTAACAATATGTTAGCTTCCATGAAAGCAGGAAGTAGAAAGAGATTTATTGCAGGATTTGTATCAGCTGTAACAAAGAAATGTTTTTGTTTAAACGTTATTACGCTGTTGCATATCTTTTAGAGCAGAGAGGACATTGTGAGTTCAGTTCCGCTTTCAGGGCTTGTTCACACTGCAGGCGTTTTTCAGGTGTTTTGTACACGCGGGCGATTTTTAAAACCGCCAACCAAACTCTTGTGCAATGAATGTCTATGAGAAGGTTCATATCAGCGTGGGCGGTGCGCTGTCCGTTCAGTAAAGCGGTGTGTGCACCATTTTTGAGTCAATTCCTCCTCAATGGAAAGTATGGGAGAAACGCAAAACGCTCACAAAAATTGCTTTGTGCAGCGATTGCGTTCGTGTTTTTAAGAATAAATACATTGTATTTATTATTTTCCGGGTCAAAGAGTTCACTTCCAGACTTGCATCAGGGAGTGAATTACAAAACCGCTCAAAAAAAAAAAACACTTAGAAAACCGCTAAGCACAAAAATGAATCGCCCACACAAGCGCCAGGGATTAAAAAAAAAAAAAAACACCTCAAAAACAGCCCAACGCGGACAGACACGTGAACGGAACGCAATGTAAACAAGGCCTAAGGTTTTATAGTGAATCTTATTAGAATGCAGGAATGTACACGGGAGATGTACGACAGACTAGAGTTCCTCTTTAAGCTGGTATAAATTCCCTGTTTTTAGCATTACCCAGAAATTCTGCTTTGTTAGTTTCATGGTATTGTTTCACGACAGAAGAGACTTCCAAAAACTTGGAGAGGCATTTTCTGGCTTTTGCGAGTGAAACAAAGGGTGTCATTCTCAGGCATCCAAATATTGCACGGCATGAACGCGCAACTTGCTCATATTTTTAAAGCATCTTCTTTGTTTCACGCCAGTAAAAAGAACAGCAGCTGTTTTATTGTGTAGAATGTACGGGTTCAGCTGCATCTTTCTTTTGTGAACAACTTTGCCTGTGTTGTCTTTCTTATATGCACGGTGAGGACCACTTGCTGACTACTGAATCCAATTGTCTGAGCTCAACTATGGGCAGAAAACAATAGCAAAAGCAGCCCAGCTCTAAACAACTCTGCAGCAGAGTCTGTCCATAAATATGATTATTACCAAAGGCTACATACTGTGCGCATCTGAAAACATATTTTACTAGACAAAGAGAATATCACAGGGCCCCGAACAACAGATAATGTCCTCTACAAAGGAACATCTTACGCTGTTTCAGTTACTTTCCACGCTGATCAGATGAGGATGGAGAGGCGTTTACACACATCAACACCTACAACAATTATAAAGTCCTTCTACGATGTGTCTGTGAGGGTCGTGGATGAATAATAAGACTAAGCTTTGTATTCCACTCCTGTAAGCGGCAGGGGAATGAAAGCTTGATGTTAATGAAGAATGAATATTGATGTTTACTCATAGAACATCACCAAAACAGTGAGTATTGGTCCGACTGCGGCTCATCCACCTTTGGCAACGGCCGACAAAAGTATCAAGGCGATTGGTTATTAAGGACAGAGGTGGACTACGTGGTTCACGTGGAAGGTGGGCGACAATGGCACAAATTTTCATAGACATGAACTGCGTACACACGCTGGTTCAAGCTCAGCCATAGTGGATGATAAAGACTGCCACGGCCGAGAATCATGAGTCGTTTTGTGGGTTTTGAGGGTTAGAGACCCACAAAACACAATGGGCTTGATTCACAAAGCGGTGCTAACTGTTAGCACGCCTGTGAAAACCCCCTTAGCACGTCTAAACAAGCTTTTCACGCATAAAACTTTATGCGCGTAAAACTTTACGCGCACTGCACAGAGCGCAGGGCGCTCCGCGCGAAGTGCCCATTAAAGCCTATGGGACTTAGCGCGCGTAAAACTTTGCGCGCGTAAAACTTTGCGCACGCAAAGTTAGCGCGCGATCTGATTGAGAAATCTGGTGCTAACCTACTTAGCACCCTGGTTAGCGCGTCTAAAGACTTTAGACGTGCTAAGTGGGTTAGCACCGCTTTGTGAATCAAGCCCAATGCGTCTTGTGGGTCTCTGACCACTTCCTCAGGCCAAATAAAACAAAAGGCAGGTGCCAGAGGCACTCTGTACCTGGCCTTTGAAACCTTTCAGCACTTTATTTGGCCCGAGGAAGTGGGCAGAGACCCACGAATTGCATTGCCATTTCCCCTCTTTTACTCTTTTATTTGATGTTGTTTTAATCACCCCTGAGCAATTCTTACCCCCCTTTGTACTTCATTGGGAATTCTATATGAACACTGGTTAGGGTCCTTTGTCCTTCAAACACATCCTCCACAAGATGTTGTAGGAAATATTTCTTTATAGAAGGTCACAAAGGAAGGTAGGATAGAAAGGTGCTGGCACTGCAGCTAGGGGTTCAGGGAGGGTTGCAGGGGTGCAGACCAGGTATCCGGTGAGATGCAGATAGACCAGCGTGCTCAGGCTCAGATAGACATCATATGCAGGCAGAGAAAAGGACGAGAAATGCCGGCACTGCTGTAAACTGCTTGTTTATTCATAACACATGGTGCAACATCATGGATTCAATTGTATGCATATTGAGATGTAACATACCGGTTTGCTGGTAAAGCTGTGCGGTGGGTGCTGGGGGATGAGAGGCTCTCATCCCCCAGCACCCACCGCACAGCTTTACCAGCAAACCGGTATGTTACATCTCAATATGCATACAATTGAATCCATGATGTTGCACCATGTGTTATGAATAAACAAGCAGTTTACAGCAGTGCCGGCATTTTTCATCCTTTTCTCTGCCTGCATAGGAAATATTTCTTTAAGCTTCTGGTCTATGGTGACATGATTGCACCCACCACACAAATTTCTGAAGCTCTATCAGCTGCATATTCATTTTACAATGCTTCTGTTCCACCCCTTCCCCAGTCACCACCAGCCTAGACCTCTGACACAGGGCAGACTAAGTGTGTGGATTCATGCTGCTGATGCAAAAACTTCTTGTCCTACCAATCTGTGTGCCTCAGCAGAAATCCATCAGACCAGGCTATGTGTATTCCTTCTTTAGCCGTTCAGTTTTGGTTAGCCAGAGTCCAGCGAAGCCTCAGCTTTCTGTTCTTGGCTGACAAGAGTGGAAACGGACATGGTGTGACAGTGTGGCATGTTGTGCATTCTGACATATTTATCAGCTCGACACAGTTGTAAAGGAGAGTTGCCATAGCGGTCCTGACCTCTCTCATCAGCAAGGTGTTTCTATCGGCAGAACTGACATTCAGAATCAGACTCAGCATCTTTACTCACCAAGAACGACGAGTGTCGTACCTGGAATTATTTGTGGTTCACATGGCAATGGCAGTAGAGCAAGACAGACATATCTGTGACAATAAAGCAGGTAACCATAACATCGACAGCAAGGGAGATAAATAAATACAATGAGACAGACAAAGAGAAACTATACGAGCACACAGAGTCTAGGGCAGGATAAGCCTTCGAGGTGCTAGGAGGTATAGAGTGGGCTACTGAGACTAGCTGTCCAAGTTTCCACGGTGCCGCAGGCTGAGGTGTTAAGCTAGGCAGCTAGAATAATGTCAAGCTGCCACCTTGCTGGAGTGCCGCCAGGGGGCATGACCAGCAGGGGGATAGGAGCTTAGCAGGAGGACCGCTTGGGGAAAGAGGGTGCTTCTGCGCTTGGAAGTTCTTGGGGGAAACATCAAAAGGAGGTTTTTGAATCTAAACTCAAGATGCTGTTGTGTGTGAGAATCCCAGGGTATAAGCAGTAAGAGAGACACTCAAACTAGCCTGTCTGGAGCCAACAATCATTCCACAGTCAAAATTACTGATATCACATTTTTTCACCATCTATGGAGATGACTAATGAGATGAAAATATTCTGGGTTTACATTCAAACTGAATGCAACTTAAAATGGAGCCAAACAAGTTCAGGAGTTACGAAGTTTGTTTGGCTCAGTTTCACGTTGCGTAGAACTGTGTGCCTCCCCAGAGAAGTAGCATATCTCTTTGATCATCTTTAACATTCTGGTGCTGGATGTGCTCATCAGTTGAAGGTCCTGACCCGTATCTGCATGATTTTATGCATTTCACCGTGGCTACATGACTAGCTAATTAAATTACTGTATGAATTAATAAATAAACTGCATAGCTAGTAGATTTATAATTAAAAACTGAAGAAAAAACAAAGCATGAAACAGTTTTGTACAAAATGTAACACATCACAACACTACAGAATCCATTTTAACCACGTAGGAAAAAAAAAAAAAAAAAAAAAAAAAAAAAAAAGAAATGAGGTTATTTTTAAAAGAACTTGGATGACGAATTCCCTGCCTCATCCAATGCAATCATTAAAATACTCCATTTAAAACTGGCTCAGGACACTATGTGGAGTTTGCATATTCTCCTCATGTTTTCATGGGTTCCCTCCAAGTACTACAGTTTCATTCCACATCTCAAAAACGTACAGATAAATTAGAAGTGGATCTAAACTCAGAACTCCTTCTCTGTTCTAAAATATTAGGAACAGCCGCACAGCATGATCACCTTTAATTTCTTTATTACAATTTTTTTTGAAATCCTTAAAAAAAAAACAAAAAAAAAAAAAAACACAACAACCTGAAGTTTTAACTGGATTAAAAGTTTCAGGGAGCACAGAAAGTGTTAATGCCTCAGTCCTTTGCTGTACAGGCAGAGCCATGGTGCTCTCATCCACAGCTACTGATAAGACTGACTACAATCACATGCAGCTAAACAAACAAACACAGGTCAGAGCAGTGGAGTTCTGTGAAATGAAAACTGAGTGCTATGCAAGAGTTTACGTCCACTTGAACTAGTTCCCCCAAAATTAGCCCTAGATGGATGACTTGTACATTAAAGCAGTGTTCCCCAACCCTGTCCTCAAGGCCCACCAACAGTGCATGTTTTGTGGAGATCCACAGAGGTATTTGATCAGCTTTACTGAGACACTAATTACCTCACCTGTGAATGTTTGTGGTTTCCTGCAAAACATGTACTGTTGGTGGGCGTTGAGGACAGGGTTGGGGAACTATGCATTAAAGGATACCCGAAGTGACATGTGACATGATGAGATAGACATGGGTATGTACAGTGCCAAGCACACAAATAACTATGCTGTGTTCCTTTCTTTCTTTCTCTGTCTAAAAGAGTTAAATATCAGGTATGTAAGTGGCTGACTCAGTCCTGACTCAAACAGGAAGTGACTATAGTGTGACCCTTACTGATAAGAAATTCCAACTATAAAACACTTTCCTAGCAGAATATATGGCCTCAGAGAGCTGGAAAGTGATAAAACGGGGAATTTCTAATCAGTGAGGGTCACACTGTAGTCACTTCCTGTCTGAGTTAGGACTGAGTCAGCCACTTACATACCTGATCTTTAACTCTTTCAGGCAGAGAAAGAAAAAAAAAAGGATCACAGCATAGTTATTTGTGTGCTAGGCACTGTACATACACTGTACAGACACTATCATGTCACATGCCACTTCGGGTATCCTTTAAGCTATGACTATGGCAGGGATTAGACTGTAAGCTCCTCTGAGGGACAGGCCTCTTATACACAGGAGGCTGAACTGCATCTTTGTTGGGCGGTTCAGTCCCCCAGCTTCTGGCCATGAGCGCCTTTCAGCAGTAATTACATGCAGCAAAATGGCAGCATTTTCAACCCCAAGTGCATTATCATTTGGTGTTACACAATGACAAAAAAAATGATGTGACAGAGGCCTTAGTGATGTGACTGTATATTCTGAAAAGTGCTCCAGTAGATGACAGTGCTATATAAATACATAATAATAACTAGCAATAATTTCCTTTCAAAAAAAGTGTAAAAGAAATTCTATTTTTTGGTAATCTATTCAGAGGTGACTACCTGTTTGTACTACTGTATGGCAATTTACATGCGGACCATCTTCCATAGCTCTAGCTAATTAAACAAAATAGAATATAAACAGCTTCTATGAACAATAAAGGGACTATAATAATACACAGAGCACCCCTTGTAAAATGTACATACGGGATTTCTCATCTAACATGTTTAATTTTACAAACATTTTAAATAACACAATCTGACCGATCAGCCACTTAAAGGACCACTATCATGAAAAAAAAGAAAATTTTAAATACATGTAAACCTACATCTGAGATGTACATTTGTTTCAGCGTAAAATGCACCATAAATTACTTTTTTACGGTGTTGCAGTCGCATACAGTAGCAAGGGCATAGCAATCACTCCTGCGACCCCTGCCATCACAGGGGGGCCCAGAGGCTTTGGGGGCCCATCCACCTCCCTCTCCCCAACCGCGAGTGCAGCCAATTAGCAAATAAATCTCCCCATTCACTCACAAAAAAAAATGTGCAGTAGTGTGTGCAATTTTCTCCTGCTTCCAGACACTGCGTAGCAGCAGAACATTCTCTGCTGCCATTCACCAGCTCCCAATCACATGGGGTTTGGGGACAAAGGGGGCCCCATGCTATCACTTTTGCTGGGGGGCCCTATTAAGTCTAGTTACGCCGCTGCAAAGTAGGTAATAAATATGAGACAGATCTGACAAGTTTGGGAAAAAAACTCCTCATGGGGTATTCTTAGTATAGACTTTACTCTTTAAAAAACCACTCCCTGGGAAGGATCTTTAAAAAGATGCTGGCTAGCCTCCTTAGTCGCTTGCACACTTTTCTGGCCGTTGGACTGAACAACTGCTGTTAAGTAAGAATCCCCCACAAAGAGATGGACTAATCCAAAACCTTTCAGTTCTGTCAGATTTTACTAGTTACTGTAAGTGGCAGCAGCATAGGAAAAAAGTCATTTATAGCGCATTTTACTCAGTGACAAATTCTTATTTTGTATGTATGCCTACAAATGTATTTTACATATCACACAATTTTTTCGCAATAGTGGTCCTTTACTTTGAATTGCTTGTCCTGTTTAGCATAATATGAGTTGAGTAGATACAGTGGCATGGTGTTGTTGCTCCCAAGATTCTCTTAGACAACCTCTGAGGCCCTCACAGAGCAGCTGTATTTGTACTGACAGTAGAATACACACGGGTGCACTCTATTTAGTCATTAGCACCCATCAGGCAATGTCTATGGGCAACTGACTGCACTCAGACCAAAGGGGGCTGAATAATTACGCACACCCCACTTTGTAGTTATTGATTTGTAAAAAATGTTTGGAATAATGTATGATTTTCGATCCACTTCTCACGTGTTCACCACTTTGTGTTGGTCTTTCATGTGGAATTCCAATAAAATGGATTCATGTTTGTGGCAGTAATGTGACAAAACGTGGAAAACTTTAAGAGGGCCGAATACTTTTGCAAGCCACTGTATATAAAGGATGCTGAGACGTGGATAAAAGCAACAATACACAAGGGATCTGATCTACTAAAGCGTTTAAAGAGACCCCTGAACATGGGGGACAGCAGAAGTGATCCAAAACCTGTACTGATTCAATTAACGACTGTTTGCTTTAAAGTAGAATTACAAAATGACATAACATGCAAAAAAAACCTGATTTTACTACCTTTTTATTGCCCATACAGTTATCCTATTTGCGCTTGTCCACAGGTAATGTCATCTGTGTAAACACCCCAAGCTCACAGAACAGCACTGCTAGGAACTGCTATTGCATGTATAATATATACCCAACATTATTTTTAAGCAGCTCTGTATAAGCACAGAATACAGAGATCTATTAACACAGGAATTGAATCCTGCAGAAAGACAAATTCTGTTCTGTGTTTGTTCATTCTCATCAACTACAATTAGGGCTTGTTTCCACTGTAGCGGTGCGGAATCGCCTGGATTCCACCGCTGAAGAAATCGCATGCGGCTGCGTTTCAACATGCAGATTTACCCGCGATTTCGCATGGCAAGGAGCCATGCGAATTTAACCATGTCACTGCCTGTGTTAAATTCCATTGGCTTTCATGCGAAATCGCATGCGAAAATCGCAGGGAAATCCGCATGACAAAGCCGCATGCGATTTCCCTATAGAATACATTAGCGGCGATTCGCCCGCATTCCTGCCGCACGCGAATCTGCACGACCCTGTTGTGCAGATTTTCCCCGCAACGAAAAACGCCGCCGCCGCCGCACACGTGGAAACAGCCCCATACACTAACATTAAGTATGCGAATCCGCATGCAGTGCCCGCATGCGGATTCGCTATAGTGAAAACGAGCCCTGAGTGTTCAAAGCACTTCCACAGCACTGATAAACTTATGATGAACAAAGTGAACCGCAGTCTCTTACCCATTCAGTCACTTTTCCAGGAAAAAAAAACAAAAAACACTTTTGTCACTGAATGTGTGGCTAAAGGTGCGTACACACATGCGACTATAGTCGTTTGAAACGATCGTTCCTCGATCATTTCAAACGCCGATCGTTTAAAAAAAAAAAAGCAGCCAACGACCATTAAGTCTAGCGACTAACGAGCTAGATCGTTAAAAACGAACGATCTAGCTTGGCGGATTTTCTCCAACGACGATCGTTTGCAAAATTAGGACATCGTTGGAAACGGTCGTTTGTACTAGGCTTGACATGCGCATTTCGCTATTTCTCCATGGAACTTTTCATTTTCATGAGCAAGCGCAATAGTTGCTTTACGTGATGTAACGTTCGTTCTGGCGACCAGATCGTTACACGCTTTTAAAAGCTAACTTTACTTAGGTCGTTCTTTCCTCAATTAAAAGATCGTTCGTCGTTAACAACGAATGATCTTTGTCGCATGTGTGTACGTAGCTTAATATTTTAGGGCAGGAGGAAATTTTTGTTGATGGACTAACTTTCAAAGTTTTCAAAAAGGTCCGGGAAAAGTGAACCAGGCTTAGCTACCCTCATACTTTAAAGCCCAGTTACAGCATTGTTTTCTTTATTTTGGTTCTGAATAAGGATGAGCGATGTTGCGGCAAGTTTGCAAGATTTTCAACAAACTTCCGATCAGTCTGTGAGAATCAATGAATTTGCAAAAAATGGCACATAGGACAGCAAGAAATAATCCAAAATAGGTTACACCCTCTTTGCACATTATCCAAAACTATAGTATTTTTTTTCCCTGGAATATTACATCGGAGAGAAAACATCCTGTACCCATTATAAACTACATACTACATGCTCTGTATCAGTTCCCTTTAAGGCTACATTTCCACTAGTGGGTTGCGAATTTGATGCGAAAACCGCACAAACAAATTTGCATGTGAATGCGAATTCGCATACGCAATGTATGCAAATTTTAACGTGAAATTGCGGCGAATTTGCATATTCCTCCAAATATGCGTATTTAACCATGTCAGTGCCTGTGTGCTTTTTTTATTGAACTTCACACGAAAACGCACACGAATTCGCATAGTAAACTGCATGGCGAAAAAGCAGCGAATTTCCTATTCATTACATTACATGCGAATCGCACACTATGGGCTTGATTCACAAAGCGGTGCAAAGTGTTTGCACGCCTGTGAAAAGCCCTTTATCACGCCTAAACTCAGTTTAGGCGTGATAAGAAGAAACTCGCGCGATCTCCCGCGCGCAAAGTTTTGCGCGCGCAGTGTACCGTGCTTCGCGCGCAGCGTCCATTGAGCCCTATGGGACTTTGCGCGCGCTGCGCGGTGCGCTACGCGCGCAAAACTTTGCGCGCGGGAGCTTCGCGCGAAGAGCAGCACAAATCGGTGATAACTCAGCTTTGCACGGCTTATCACGCCTAAAGTCTTTTAGGCGTGATAACTGAGTTATCACCGCTTTGTGAATCAAGCCCTATGTATGGGGTGTGCAAATTCTGATGGTTTTGCTGTGATTTATGAAGCTTTGTGATTTATAGTTACAAGATTTTGATGAGCCTACCTGTCTTTTGTAAATTTGATTTTAAGTGGTTAATATATTTTGCATTAGGTCACACATTTAGATACTTCTCCCAATACATTCTCACAGTACTCCTAAGCCTGCCTAGAGCATATTATTGCTGTATACTTAGGGCTGGTTCTGATGCGGTCTGCGCGGCATCACGTTTGATGACGTGCGGCGGCTGTGCGGTCAGGCTTTCAGCAGCCTTCGCGTCGCGTTCGTATGTGGTCGTGTTTTTTCTTCCCTTAGGTGGACATTACCCGTCGCGGTTGGCCGCCCCTGGAAGCTACATGTAGCTTCCAGGGGCATCTCGATCACAAGCAAAAATCGGGACCCGAACGCCGTGTTCGTATAAATACGTGCAAAAGCTCGGTGCAAACGCGACGTTCCGAACGCTTGCGGTAAACGCTGCGCAAGCGTCCGTCTGAACCAGCCCTTAGAATATCAAAAAATAGAGAAGTTTGTTAAATCAAATTTGTGGACCAGCAGTGTGCTGATCTCAGTCTTCGGGATGCACTAGAAGTACAAAAGGTTTGTGAGAATTCCCGGCTGTCCTGAGTTTACTACAGAAAGGTTTCACTGCAGGTGTGTGCATGATGCTGCGACAGTAAAAAGAACCCCACTGTGGTTTGATGTAACATAGAAATAAGTTGCAAACTAATACCACCTAATAGCACAAGTGTCTAATTCCAGTCCTCAAGGGCCAGATCCATGCCAGTATTTAGGATGAACCGAGAAATGTGTTCTACTTTATGAACCACACCCTTCCTGATTCAGACCCATCAATTCATTTGAGCTGTGACAAAAATGTGTGTGGACCTCAGCCCTTGAGGACTGGTTCAACATCTCTGACTTACTTCTAACAAATCCAATTCAGGTCATCTCTTGGGCTCCTCAATTTTAGTGAATCGCTGTCAGAGTCTCCAATATTGTCCACGTGATTTAACTGGAATGTCCAACTTCAGGACTGTTCTCAATCACTGTAGAGCAATTTCAATAAAGAGACAGCACACAACTGGTATAGCAACTTTGCTTCGGGCGGAGCCCTTCCTCAGGTCTGTCCCAAACTAATTGCGCCCTTTCCTGACGTACTCCAATACAGAGAAGTTGCTATACCAGTTGTGTGCCGTCTCTTTAGTGAAATTGCTTGGAGTGGATTGCAGAGGGTGGTGTCCCTGCCCCCGAGTTAGAGCACCGGTGAACCTTGGATGATTCCTAGCAAAAAACACCAGAAGTGGGTCACGAATGTAAATGATCAAATAACCTCCCTGGTGGTACGCAGATGCGGTGGCTGCGTCCGCGGGAGGGATTTTTTTAATTCAAAGTGTTTTTTTGAATGTTAGCTAGCACTAAGCTAGCTAACTGTGGCCCACAAGTCCCCCGGCACCGGTCTGCCCCCCCCCCCCCCAATCGCTGCCGGCAACACTCACCCGTCCGCGATCCCGCGAGAGCCACAGCTTCCTAATTCGCGGACTATCGGACATGACGTCATGCGCAGTTCCGATCCTCCCCATAGCGAAGCCGGGTGCTAATTGGGAGGCTGTGCCATCGCGGGATCCCTGGGGGGGGGGGTACGTATACCGGTGGCTATCAGGGGGGACTGGAGGCACTTGTGGGACATGGTTAGCTAGCGAAGTGCTAGTTTAACCAAATAACACCATTTTTATTAAAAAAACAAATCCTCCCGGGGCCATGCGATCCCCTGCGGCGGCTAGCCCGACACTGTGTCGGGCTTACCGCCAGGGAGGTTAAAGTTTGCTTTAAAAGAGACTCTGAAGCGAGTCTAAATTCCCGTTTTTAGCTTTTATTTATGTAAAAGCACTATAGCTAGTGCTAAACTGCCGCATCCCCGCGGCAAAACGAGGGGTTTATACCCCCCAAATCCCCTATGCAAAATCCCAAACTTTCCCGGTCGTGGATTTTGCTGCCCATGGAGGCAGAGCTTTGAGCTGCAGCTCTGCCTCCATGCGTGTCAATCTGCTCTCGGATCTCCGCCACTCCTCCGTCCCTCTCAGTGAAGGAAGATTGAGAGGGGCGGGGAGAGGCGGCGATCAGCGGGGATTGACATGCGAAGAGGCAGAGCTACAGCCCCAAGCTCTGCCTCAAGCAGGAAGCTCTACCCGGATTTAGCAGAGGGGATTCGCACTAGCTATAGTGCTTGACATTAATAAAATTTATAGTTAAAAACGTGAATTTAGACTCACTTCAGAGTCTCTTTAAACCTTATAAGATGGGAGGATATATTAAATCACAGATAATAAAGCATGATTTTCTCAATGCAGGGTCTGTATTTCATATGTGGCCTTGAAACCCCTTTCTGAAATCAGGTCTAGCAATTTTTTTCTCTTTCCTAGCCATGGGGCTAGGAAACAAAGGATACTGGGGGATTGATGTCATGACTCCACCCCCCCCCCCCCCCCCCCCCCCAGGTCTAACTCCCAGCACATACACACTGTGAAAAGAGATGTAATCTGAGGCAGGAAGGCAGAGATCTGGGATAAGAATTATACTGTACATGCTGTCTCAGATTTCCTATCTTTATAATTACTCTTCTCTGCCTTTTGCTCTGTTTCCCACTTATTCCCCAAGTGCTGTACCAAAACAAGTCTGGCTCTAATGTCATCAATGCAGCCCATAATCTGTAGAGAGCATGTATGATTTAACATTAAGGGGAGGGTACAAGGCCGGAGGGGATGACAAAATGCTGAGGGGGGGGGGGGGGGGGGGAGGAGGAGACAATGCTGAGGGTGTGTAAGATCCTCAGGGCATTTATGGGAGCGTAACGCCGAGAACCACGCTGAGGTGCAAGCAGAGGGGTCTCGGCAGGCCGCTGACGTCATTGGAACGCATGGATAGGCGGCGGACATGCTCCACCGTTGTAAACAATAACCACGTGTATGTATGGCGTGTCAGCGATCTTGCTGACACGCCGCAATGTCATTGGTTGTTTTGGATGCCTTTGCTTTCTGATTGGTTAGTCCTTGCATTTAACTCAGGTGAGCGCCCCCAGACATCGCTCGTGATAGCATTAGCTTTTGGCTTGTTGCTGGGTATGCGCTCACAAGAACCTTTTAAGTTCTGTTGCCGATTTGCCAATGGGAGCTGAGCGCCATGCTCTCCAGTGACGTCAGCGGCCTGCCGAGACCCCTCTGCTTGCACCTCAGCGTGGTCCTCGGCGTTCCGCTGCCATGAATGCCCCGAGGATATTACACACCCTCAGCATTGTGTCCACCCCTCAGCATTTTGTCCTCCCCTCCAGCCTTGTACCCTCCCCTTAATGCAAATTGTATTTTGACCACGCTTACTTTAGATTGGATTACCCGTTGCTGACTCTGCTTGTTCCTGACTATGCGCTATTGGATCACCTGTTGCCGACTTTGCCATTGTACCTGGACTCTGTTTGATTGCCGCCTGGATTGACCTCTGACTGGATAAGGATTTTCATGAACGCTGCCTGCCCTGACATCTGGCTTGAACTGACCACGCTATCCTCTAAAGCCTCTGATCTGCATACCATTGCTCCTGCTTGCAGTCATCTGACTCATCTGGATTGCCTCATCCTTCAGGCCTCAGGTGACTATATCATTGTGATACTGTGCTTTGTATTGTTGTTATTGGTTCTGTTTGGTGGATACTATCCGTCAGTCTGTATGCTACATCTACCTGCAGGGTTATTGTAGTTTGTACTAGGTAGGAGTTTGTGCAGGTGTTATGGGCTGGGCTATAGGTCAGTCATATGGGCATACAGCCTGACCTATAGTCATTGACCAGGCAAGCCTGACAGGGTATACTTGCAAGGCATCAGCAAAAGGGGAAAGATGGGCGTGCTACTACAGATATAAATCGCTGTCCGTTTTAGACACTACAATGTACCAGATGTAAACTTTGTTCAATGTTTTGTTCTGACCAGAGGTAGTCTTTAATCAATCACAATAGAGAGCTAGTTATAGTGGAACATGGCCCATCCAATATCAATCAGCAACGCGGAGATGATCAGCTAAGGCAAATGCAAATAAGGTCTAGGCATGACAAATTAATATAGAATTGGATCCGGACAGCCCAGGTAGGAATTAGGCAATACTTGAATGAAGCCATGCAACATGAGCTTCCACTAACAATAGATTACATGCCATGTGTAATTATTTACCTATTGCTAAGACTTCACTTTTCTCAATAACTGAATATGTGATTCACCTTCAATCAAAGAACAGGCTTGTGGCAGGAATCATATTGCGCAAAGACACTCAGGTGTATTGGCTTACAGCACCGCTTACAATCAAAGCAGAGAAGCTGGCTAATGAGCAAGTTACAGTATATCATAAGCAAATAGTATTAGAGAACGCAAAAATAAAGAACAGCAACAGACTGTGAATAAGAACAATCAGAGTCTTCAGATTTTATCTTCCTGATTTCAGCAGAAAACACAATCAGAGGCACCCAAGTACAGGGACTTTAGCTTTACGCTCTGTAGGTGGGGTTGCTGCTTGGATTGCCTCATCCTGCTGGCTGTTCAGGCAGCAAGGGGGAAGGCAAAGGCTAAATCTCTCTGAGATGATTCCAAGCTATAGCAGTGAGAGTTTGTAGTACAGGAAGTGACCATCCTCTTATCTCCTCACGATGTACAAGAGTTATTTGTCTGATATATAAGTGACCTTCCTTGTGCTTGATATATTATCTATCTCCATTAACCACTTTTTCCACCCCTACAGTATATCTACATCCTCTGTGACTTCATCTAAGCCACAAGGACCTAGATATAAGGTGTGTAGCTGAAAAACAGCTGTGCACGATTGGGCTTGCTCCTGTGCAAAAACCTCTGGCACCATCTGCTGCAGCACTAACTGATGGAAGCAAATATATGTTCCTTGAGCCAATAAGGTTGATTTTTACCATTAAAACTGCTTTTATTTTATCAGTTCATAGTGAAAAATATACACTGTAGCATTATTTCAGAATCAAATATCTTCATCATAAATTGAAACAGGAGCGTAATTTTTGTTATAAACTTAATGACAACCAGACTTATAAAAACGTCCTGCTAGAGCCTCTTAGTGCCGCTGTGCGCGTGCGCGCTCCCGAGATTAATTGAGATTAGTGAGAAAAAGAAAACATAGAAAAAAATATACCTTCATTTCCAAATAATAAATTGTCACCATACTTTGTACTAGGGACATACCGTAATTAAAATATTGTGATAACCAGGACAAATAGGGAGAATAAAATGTGTAGGTGTTATGTACAGTAGCAGTGTTTATATTAAAACTATAGGGGATTGGAGAAACAGGGTATTTTTTCCTCATTTTTCCCTTTAAAATGCATAGAAAATAAAGTAATTACTGAAAACAAATATCAACCCCAAAAAACCTGATTAGTGGTGAAAAAAACAAGATATAGATACTTTCATTGTGATTAGTAGTGATTAAGCTATTGGCAAATGATAGGGATAAGCATTGAAAGGTGAAAATCGCTCTTGTCCGTTAGGGTAAAAACCGCTTTGGGGTGAAGTGGTTAAACTGGAATTGGCAAAACTGAGAAATAAAATGTTTTCTATCTATTTTTTTCCCTTTTTTTCCTATTAAAATGTATAGAAAACAAAATTGTTCGAGGGAAAAAAAATGCCATTCCATGAAAGCCTTGTTAGTCTTGAAAAAAAAAACATATATATTTCATTTAGGTGTCATAAGTAGGGATAACGTTATTGCTGATTGAGGCCTCTTTCACAGAGCAACGTTAAAGTCGCACGTTAGAAAATGTTTCAACGCAGACTAATGCACAGCAATACTAAGTCTGTGCGACATTCACAGTGCACACGTTGCGTTTGTGTGTAACATGTAGCGTTATTAGAAAGTGCTGCATGCTGTGCGTTATACATGTTATTAGCTGCGTTGGACTGTTTGCACATGCTCAGTAATTATTTAAAAACATACTTTTTATTGCCTGTATGCTCTACTGTATGCGACCGTAACGGGGCATTAAAGAGAACCCGAGGTGTGTTTAAGAATGTTATCTGCATACAGAGGCTGGATCTGCCTATACAGCCCAGCCCCTGTTGCTATCCCAAACCCCATTAAGGTCCCCCTGCACTCTGCAATCTCTCATAAATCACAGCCATGCTGTGAGGCTGTGTTTGCATCTGTAGTGTCAGTCTCAGCTGCTCCCCCGCCTCCTGCATAGCTCCGGTCCCTGCCCCCGTCCCTTCCCTCCAATCAGCAGGGAGGAAAGGGATGCAGGCGGGGACTGGAATTCTGCAGGAGGCGGGGAGAGCAGCAGACTGACACTATAGAGATAAACACAGCCAGCTCTGACAAGCTGTTTGTCAGCAGCATGGCTGTGATTTATGAGGGATTGTAGAGTGCAGGGGGACCTTAGGGGGGTTTGGGATAGCAACAGAGGCTGGGCTGTATAGGCAGATCCAGCCTCTGTATGCAGATAATATTCTTCAAACCCACCTCGGGTTCTCTTTAAGTTGCGTTGCAACTTTTTTGGGGCATTGCGTTGTAATTTGCGTTGCGACTTTAACGTTGCATCAAAACCTAACGTCCTACTGTGAAAGAGACCTAAATAGGACCATAGCTAAAATGTCAAAACTGCTCTGGTCCATAAGGGGGAAACAAGGCCAGCATGTGAAGTTGTTAAACTTCTATAGACTTCCCCATAATTTATTCATGATAAGTAAGCTTCAATATGGAGGGAAAAAAAAGTTTGTTTTTTTTTAACTGACCGCCTTCACAATTCTAGGAAAATATTTGTCCCTGGAATGAAGAGAACTTAAAATACATTAAGAGGGATGATATATGGTCTACAAGTTGTCAAAACAGTAGTATGTGATACAATATCAATCTAATATTCCATAATTGCATGTTACTCCAGCATAATCAATTTATAGGTAGATGGATTATGGTCTTCCAGACAATGGGAAAGGGGGTCCTAAATTAGACCTTCATAGGCCTTCCAATCCTCCCAGCCCATTTCATTTTTCTGTAAGGTGTCCCTAGAAAAATGGGCCAAGTAATTGTATATGTTACTGAGCACCCACTGGTCAGCAACTTGAATATATTACTTAAAAACAAAATGCGGCGGTAGATCGACAGACAACAGGGGTGCCAAAAACAAATTTCAAAATCACCAAGGGTGCCCACACCCGGAAAAGTTTGAGAACCACTGGCCTAACTCCACCACCCTGCTGATGCCAAATCCTAAACACCCGCCCACAGGTGCCTAACCCTAACCTTATTCACACTATAGGTCAGGTTAATCACCAGAAAAAATGCTTCCCTTTTGGCCTAAGACCATAAATAGCTGAACAATATGACAAATGGAAGGGAAGAAAAAAAAATATATCTAAACAATATTTAAAAGAATTTCAATCATTTATTATCACATAATTAAAATGGGACTATAAAACCATAATCTGGCATATCAGAGGGAAAAAACACCAATAACAGTGACCACTGGTATATGAAAAATAGCTCCGTATTTTTCAGGAGAGACTCCAGCACAAATAAGACAGCATGGTCCAAAAAGGACAATTTGTAATCCAAGAGGATAGGGGACACAGTTCCCATATAATTTCAGGTTTCCAGGAACAGGTTAAGACATAGCTCTGGTTCACAGTTCCAAAAGGAGACTCAGCAATAGACATCCATCAAACAAGACCGTTTATGTGACTTTCTCAACTTTCTTGGTATAGAACTCCACACCAGCAAATATATAGTAGTAGCAATCAGCCTCAAAAAGCCATGTTGTAGCCTTGTGGAGTAATATTAGGTTCAGTCCGCCAGGGATAAACCCTTATGCAGCTCCCCGTCTTTAGTATAGTCACGTGATGGTAGTCATAGATAGTTCAATATTCCACATATATTGTAATATCAAGTTAGTGCATACATCCCCACTCCTGGAGTTCCTGTGTCTCACAGTACTTTGGATGCAATTATACTGTCAGTCTTTTGTGTATAAGTGCCAAAGGAAGGTATACTCATCTATCCAGTTGAGGTAGTTCCAAGTGGTATGTCACGGTGTGCCAAATGTAGCCAGACTTCATGGGGATATGAGCCCAAAGATGCCTACCTGTTTTGCTGGTAAGGGTACCAGCATCATAAGGGCAGGCTCAAGTAACATCCTGCTTGAAGCCATCGCCGGCCTAACCCTAACCACCACCCCCATCGATGCCTAACCCGAACCATTCCCTCCCTCCGATGCCTAACCCTAACCACCCCTGCCGATGCCTAACATCCCCGCTGATGCAGAACCATAACAAAAAAAAACTTCGATGTCTAACCCTAACCACTCCTCCTGCTGTTGCCTAAACTTCCACCTCGATGCCTAACCTTAAAGCGGAATATAACCCTGCATTTCAACTTTGCTCTAAAACATTATTTACAGCATATTATATGCAACCAGCATTTTTTTTACTAGACCAGCATTGGAAGGGTTACACGCAGAGCTTTAAAGTTCCGTGGAGAGAAATGCTGCCGCATCCGAAGTTTAGATATATATATTTAAGTAAACACAATGTAACAAGTGTGGAATGTGATACATTCCTCACTTGTTACATTGTGTTTACTTAACCTCCTTAGCGGTAAGCCCGTGTGTGACACGGGGTAAGCCGCCGGAGGGTGCCGCTCAAGCCCTGCTGGGCCGATTTAAATATTTTTTTTTTTTGCTGGACGCAGCTAGCACTTTGCTAGCTGTGCCAGCACCCCGATCGCCGCCGCCGCGCGCCCGATCGCCGCTATCCGGTGCGGCGCGCGGCCCCCCCCAGACCCCTGCGCTGCCTGGCCAATCAGTGCCAGGCAGCGCCAAGGGGTGGATCGGGTCTCCTAATGGCGTCCCGACGTCGCTGACGTCATCCCGCCCCGTCGCCATGGCGACGGGGGAAGCCCTCCAGGAAATCCCGTTCTTTGAACGGGATTTCCTGATCGGAGATCGCCGAAGGCGATCGAAGCGGGCGGGGGGGATGCCGCTGAGCAGCGGCTATCATGTAGCGAGCCCTGGGCTCGCTACATGATTTAAAAAAAATAAAAATAAAAAAAACTGCTGCGCTGCCCCCTGGCGGTATTTTTCATACCGCCAAGGGGGTTAAATGTATCTAAACTTCGGCTGCTGCAGCTTTTCTCTCCAGGAACTTTAAAGCTCTGTGTGTAACCCTTCCAATGCTGGTCTAGTAAAAAAAAAAATATGCTGGTTGCATATAATATGCTGTAAATAATGTTTTAGAGCAAAGTTTAAATGCAGGGTTATATTCCTCTTTAAAGCAGACCTAAGCGGAAAAAACCCAACAACTTATGAGCTAATGAATTGTATGTGAAGTACAGGTAATGAATAGAACATTAGTAGCAAAGAAAAAGAGTCTCATAGTTTTATTTTCAGTTATATAGCTTTTTTTTGTATAACATTGCATCCTACTGTCACCGTTGAAGTTTTAAAACCTCACTGTCTTTTAAGCTATAAAACAAAGCAGAAATAATGATTCTCTGAACTTTCCAGCAGGAAAACTTTATCTCAAGCGGTCATTCACTGTTTTGTGGCTGTTTAAGTGCTTAAAAAAATGAACTGTATTTGACCAAGTTGGGTCGATACCTCAGAGGAGCTCTTTTGCATAGATAACAACTGAAGTTTTTGTAACTCTTCCTGCACTGGAAAACAACATGAGACTTGTTTTGCTACTAATGTTCTATTTCTTAGCTGTACTACACATACAATTCATTATCTCATACGTTTATTTTCGCTTCAGGTTTCCTTTAAAACCCCCACCCACCCCTAACCCTATTCTCACCCAGCACCCTCCCTCTACCTTTGCCATACTCACACGTGCGCAGTACAGCCACACTCGTCCACAGCCATGCTTGTGAGGGCCTGTCACTGATGCGATATGGGAAATCTCTGGACTACCCAGAGGCAACCCACTACCAAGGTACAGTAAGTATTTTATTTTTGCTGATAACTACACTTTAGGATTGCTTTAAGAGTGCATGAATACTCTGCACTCTGCCAGCTTTCCCAGCCCTCGTTCTGAAAACCTCCCGCAGCTGAGAATTTGTGTGTGAAGCTTTTCTTTCATATCTGTAATCGGGAGTCAGGTCTGATGATTACGCTTTGTATATCACTTCCTGTTTGTTACCAGGTAGCAGGAGGGGTTGTCACAAGTACTGGATGGGTCATTGAGCAACAATCAGACATGACCTACAAGTCACGTGAGTAAGAAGTGAACATGGGCTTGTTAGTTGCATTTGCATTACAAAGAAGCATTCATAAACCACAGGCATTCAATGTAGTATCTGGTTAATCCCATATATTAACCAAAGGTTGTAATTATGCACGGACCTGTGGGTGGCGTGATTGTGGGCGGTCGCTTGATGAAGTGGCAGCTTAGTGTGCGTGGCAGCTTAGTGTGGCGGTTGTGGTTTGCGCACGCAACTGCAACAGCATCCATGCATACTTAAAGTGTACTTGAGATGGTATACTTACCTGTGGCTTCCTCCAGCCCCATGAGCACCGTGGCTTTCCTCATTGTTCTCTTCAGTCCCTCCATTCTGGCGCTACGACTCAGGTCAGTCGCCGCCAGTCATTGGCCTTTGTGCATACGCGGCTCGGCCGCAGGCTACCCCGTCCCCTGGAGCGTTGTGCAGTACTGCGCAGGTGCAGAACGCTCCAGGCCACGACGAGGGGTGCGCAGAAGCCCACGACTGCCTGGCAGAACGGAGGGGATGGCGAGGGAGGCCACAGTGCTCATGGGGCGGGAGGAAGCCCCAGGTAAGTATAAATAGGGATACTGAACCATCTCAGGTTCACTTTAAGTAAAATTATAATGAATGTATTTCCTGCGATAAGGCTTTCAATGAACAAAAAAAAAAAAACCTGCAACAACAAACTTTAGTCTCAAGAGGGGAGTCTTACACGGCAAGATACTTATATTATGACAGTAAGCTGAACATTTTTAAAAAAAATGGTTGTCAACTGATATGAAATAAATAATTCTTCAGCAAGCAAACACCAGAAAAACAACATGTTCCGCTTACCTGCAGAAATATATTCTTCAGCTCAATGGGATCAGCTCGTTTAGTAAACTGTAATCAAGACCAATAATGGATCAATAACTCAATAGGCATTTGTTAAGCACATCATTATACTCCACAAAGATAAACAGGTCAAAGGTCTGCCATGCTGAAGCAGGGGATGATGGGAAATGATGGTGTCAGTGTTGTAGACACAGGAGCTCGGCAATACTGTCTGGCTGTACGGCGTTGGACTGGGTATTGGCATTTGGCCTAAAAAGATAATTAGTGAAGGCCGGTGGACTGGGCCCTGGTGCTCAAAGGAGGATGAGGACAGGTGGACTATTAGTTATATCAGGTTTAAGGCCTCCTTTCCACGAACTGTTGAGCTGTGTGCTCAGCAAGCAGTTACCAGGCAGAAGTAAGCAGTTATGTAGCAAGAATCAGTTACCAAGCACCAGTGAGCAGCTGAGAGAGTTTGAGAGGCATTTCACTGCCTATCAACAGTTCTTGGAAAGGAGGCCTAAAGAAACAGCTGAGAGTTAGGAGGTGGGTATTTAACAGGGACGAGGAAGAGGTTTTCACCATAGAATGGGTTGCTGCCAAAATCCGAGGCTGAAGGTCGTTACCGACTTTTCATTGCTGGTGCAGATTTCGGTTTTGGGAATGGATGGAGTACAGACAGGCTGCTTGACTGCAGCTGAGCAATCTGTTCCGTTGTATGGAAAGAGAACACTAGGGAGCTAGTATGGTTGAGGCGAGCCAGTGTGAGTCCATAGGGAACATCTACAACTGGAAGCATTCTAAGGCCAAATAGTGTGGGCGTATTCTTATTATAAGTCATCTGAAACAGAGAGGGTGCTGTTTACCCAATCATGTAGCGGGATTTCTCTATGAACTTTCATGTAGGCCCACCTCAACCAACTCTGTCGGTTGCTTAGTGATGAGGGTGGCAGGTTTGTAAAGAAAGTTGTAAGACCAACACAAATTATTTTTGCAGGGGATGAAAATCTATTGGCTGTATGTATTTTATCAGGAAGGCGATATAATCAACTAGAACGACTCTGCAATAATACCAACCAACCCATACTACATCTAAATGCACCCCTGCCTGGACAGCTTGGGGCAGTGACTTCCACTCTCACCTTGCAGCAATAGAGTCCCAAAGCTCAAATCTCAGGCAGGACACAGTCTGTGCAGAGCCGGGACAAGGTCCTCCAGCACCCAAGGCTGAGACACCAAAGTGCGCCCCTCCATCCCTGCCACCCCAGCCATCACACACTGATTGCTATTAGACTAACAGGCCCCCATGGGCCCACAACCTCCCCAACACCTTAATATCTAGTTATCTGGCTTGCAGCCACTGTCATGTATCCCCTATTCTTATTTATTTCTGCTTCAAACACAATTAGGAAGGACAGCTGAATGAATTGTGCGCCCCCTCCTACACTGCGCCCTGAGGCTGGAGCCTCTCCAGCCTATGCCTCGGCCCGGCCCTGAGTCTGTGTGCTGGTTTTATGTTCTCTCTCTGTTCCCATGAGTTTCCTCTCACATCCCTAAACCATACTGAGACGTTAATTGGTTCCACAAAAACTGGTCTTAGGATGCAGGGAAGAAACGCTGTACAGACATGACTGTTGCTATGGGGAAGGGAAAGGGGATGACAATAGTGTGCGGCACAATGGTTTGCAATCTGATCTGGAGATCACTGCACTCAGAGGTCGCGGTTATTTAAATATCCAGCATTCTGGGTCTTTAAAGAGAACCTTTGTGAGGAATATTGTGAGAGGGATATGGAGGAAGACACACAAAGTGTACCTGAGATTAAAAAAATATATACACACCTGGGGCTTCCTCCAGCCCCCTTCAGGCTGATTGGTTCCTTCGCCATCCTCCCAGGCCACCTGGATCCTCCGCTAGGCAGCCCAGTGGCGTAGGCACTGTCCGGGGTACGCAGGCCTGGCCACGCTTGCGCAGTTCCCCCAGACTGGCTGAATTACCAGGCTGCCTAGGGGAGAATCCAGGTGGCCTGGAAGGACGGCAAGGGACCAATCAGCCTGAAGGGGGCTGGAGGAAGCCCCAAGTATGTATAATTTTTTTATCTCACGTTTCCATTAATTTTACACAATACATATTGTCTGGCTATCCTGCTGATCCTCTGCCTCTAATACGTTTAGCCATAGACCCTGAACAAGCATGCAGATCAGATGTTTCTGATAACAATCTGACAAGATTATCTGCATGCTTGTTTCAGGTGTGTGATTCAGACACTACTGCAGCCACAGAGATCAGCAGGACGCCAGGCAACTGGTATTGCCTAAAAGGAAATAAATATGGCAGCCTCCATATCCCTCTCAGTGCAGGTGTCCTTTAAACAAACTCAGGTGGGCACCTGTTACATGCTGGATTCTATTTAACAGCCAAGTTCTGTCTACATGTATGAGGCGACTGTGATAGGGACATGCAAGGCGGGTAGGTATTAGATTGCGAGCTCCTGAGGGTCAGTTACTAACATGAATGTGAGTCACTAAGGAAGAAGTCAGTGCTGTATGCTGAACAGAATGATAACCTGGGCTAAATGACATTACAGTGAACTAGATTTAATTTGGAGTTAAGGTCATCAGTATCAACAGATAAAAGCAATCAAAACTCAAACAGGAAAAAAAAATCAACAGTTCTTATCAGGCTGGCTACAGAACGTTTCAGATAAGCCAACAAGCAGAGACTTTTCACACCAAGCTGTCAAACATTAACCCTGTCACTGGGACACATGTGGTGGTGACAGCTGCTGCTGATAATAATAATGCACAGCTCTAGCAGCTAGCTGTGCTGACATTTCTATAGCACCAGCACACAAGATGCAGATCACACACAACAAGGCATGGCATCGGTACATGGCAACACATAAGCGGCAATGGTAGCAGGGCCCCCATATATTGGCATACAGGAGTAACACACAGGCAGACTGTGCAGCCGTCTCCAGCTCCCACCCCTTTGTCTGAGATCTATTGCATGCACTGCACTTCCATAGGGAATCTCTAATTGCGAGCAGCTGGGTCAGGGGAAGCGGCTGCAAAGCGTGGAGAAGCTATTCTATGCGATAGAACGGGAGCTAGTTCGAGTCACCTTGACCGCCATGCTGAGGCTGTGTGATGTCAGAGCTGGGAGAAGGAGCGCTCCCCCTGTCGGCGCCCTGTATGGAAATGACTGGGCGAGGAGATCCTGTGATTTCTCCCTCCTGCCGTCCCGCTGGTTGCAGCCTGGCACTGTCACCTCACTGTGACCGGCTACAGTTACAACGGAATGGGAAATGCCTGTGCTACAGCGGCTGCCCCTCCCTCACTTCCCAACCAGCATTGGCAGTTTATTTTTATGTGCCTGTGGTGGACTCCTCAGCTATCTGATTGTGTTGGAGAGGGCCATAGGCTTCAATGAAGAACAATGGGGTTTGATAGACACCTGTTAGCCACTGACTCTACAGTGACAGTTTCTACTCTGTAGCCAATTCGAAGCATTTTTCCGCATGCGAATTTGGTTGCGGAATCACACCTCATATCAATAGGCTGCTTCCGATTTGCCTTTGTGGAAAACAAAACGTGCCTCCTGCAGTTTTTCTGGACATCGCATCCGAATTCCCATAGCTGTGCATTGGCACGGCTGTTGGATTCGAATGCAATTTCGCATCAGCACGGGTACTGCGTCCGATTCAGAGACGGATGTGGAACCCTAGTGGAAATGTAACTGTGGGGCCTGTTTCCACTTGGTGCGAATTTGTGCGGATTTTTTGGGGGGGCAAATTTGCACAGCAATGATTTCCTATGGACCTGTTTCCAATAAATGTGAAATTTGCGTCCAGAAAAAAACGGATAAGCAATGCATGTATTTTTCGCATGTCGCATATAGAGAAATTGACTGAGATGTGATTTTTGCATGCATTTTCGCGAAGTCTTTTTGCATAAGCGATCAATAGTATCAATACAGTAGTACTTTCTTTCTTGGTCAAGTGAAAAAAAAATTAGGCTGGTGTCTCTTATATTGCGCTGCGATTGTCCTGCGGCAAGGCCAAGATAGCCCAGGGCAAGACTACTGCCCCGCTCATATTACCCTGCGGCAGAGTGCTCTGATTGGGTATTAGGCATAGCGTCACCCCCGAACAGTCACATGCTTCCTGCTTGACAGGAAGTACATCACTCTTTTGCCCGATCGACATATGCGTGCCGCACCGCTACCGTAACAATCTATCATAGATTGTTGCGGTGCCATAAACTCCCATGCAAATGCCTGCTGCACAGTACCACTTGTACTGTGCGCACTGCATAATCTGCATCGCCTTGTTGTGAACACTTCCATTGCATTGCGGGTTCAAATGCATTGCGGGTTCGAATGTGGCCAGTTTCATTGAGACTAATGACCACTGTGGCAGGTTGAGCGTACTGTGCCGCTATACGACGTGGTATGTGTGAAAGTAGGTTCAAATACTTTCCCCCTTCTTTTCTAAAAAGCACATAAAAATGCATGCGTTTTTGATTCCCTTTAGGGAAACATTAAATGTGAATCATATGCAGAAAGAACTTGTTGAGTGATTTTTAAACACACCAAAAATCGCATTGTGAATTGCACCACAGAGCAATTTTTGGTGCGACCATAGAATTACAATATATGCAGAGCAGAAAACGCATGCAATATTAATAAGTAATTTTCCCAGCCTAAAGGGTGCTTTCACACTATGTGCTTTGCTTGGTGCTTTAATGCAACACATTACCGCCTGTGAACGCTCTGCCCACTCAGCTATATGGACAGGTTCCCATGTAGTTGCAGCAGATTGTTTTACACAACACATTTCTAAAGTTTGTTTTGGGGTAACCTAAGCAAAAATACATGCGTTCCATAGCAACTGATCGTGCTATGAAATAATGTGCACATTTTTTACATGCGTCATGTTCGCATTATAGTGTGCACGTTACCTTATGCACATAGTGTGAACATACCCTCAAAATCGCAGTCTGCTGATGCAACCACCACTTTTTTTGTGGTGAACATGCATTCATCACTTGTAGTGCAAAGGTCCATGCATGTGTGCAATTGTATGAAGCATCTGATCTCCATTTCAAATGGTATAAAAACAACTAAAATGAAAATGTTCCCCATGTACAATAGTGCCTGTACTCACAGTCTGCATCCTTCATGGCTTCCTATAGTGGAGTAATCCTTGTGGCCAAGCCCTAGGCATATACAGCTGTCAGAACAGTTGCCTGAAACGTGATCTGGATGCAATATTGGCCTGCTCCCCTCTCCTTACACACAGTGATAGCGGCACTGAAATCAGGTGGAGCACAGAGCAACTGCTTTGACAGGTGGGTTTGCCTAGAGCTTGATTAAGGGGGTAGATTTACAGCATATAATGTAATAAAGGCACCTGGAAAAAAGGGCGCCCGGTATGGCGGCTAGTAGAATATTAGTAAAATTACAGATGTATTACTACTTAGTTCTGATAGTAAAATATAAGTAATCTTTACTGATAACCCTACTCTCACACAGAACCCTATCTCTACCTATGCCTAACAGTTAACCCACGCTCTACCGATGCCTAACCCTTGCCTTACCCTCCACCGATGCCTAAGTGTTCACCGACCCTCTACTGATTCCTACCCCTAACCCCGTCCTCTACTGATGCCTAACCCTTAACCCACCCTCTACCGATGCCTAACCGTTAACCCACCCTCTCCTGATGCCTAACCATTAACCCACCCTCTCCCGATGCCTAACCGTTAACCCACCAGTACTACGCCTGCACAGAACGCTCCAGGCAACGTTAGCACAATCACAAGTGGCGCGGCAGCACGCTCCCGCAGGGGCAGAAGACCCAGACCTGGTGAGGTTGGTATCTCCAACAGAGGAGACCTCTGGGCACCGGAGCTGCAGCGAGGGACAGATAGACTGCTAGGGGTTGGAGGAAGCCCCAAGTAAGTAGATCTAATTTTTTTTAATTTACTAGGACATATCCATTAAGACAAGCAGGACAGGCATTACCGAAACCTTGTCCTGCGGTCTGATGAGACCAAGTATTAGGAATCATGTTATGCCACCTTCTGCCTGCTGGTTGCAGTAGTCACTCTGACTACATTGGACTTTTGCTGTCCACCGGCGGGCGGCTCTATCTACGGTCCTGGCCAAAAGTTTTGAGAATGTCAAAAATATTGGAAATTAGAAAAGTTGGTGCTTAAAGAGAGTCTGAAGCGAGAATAAATCTCGCTTCAGACCTCATAGATAGCAGGGGCATGTGTGCCCCTGCTAAAACGCCGCTATCCCGCGGCTTAATGGGAGTCCCTTCAACCCCAAATCCCCTCGGTGTAGCGGGGGAGCGCTTCCTGGTTAGGGCAGGGCTAACCGCCGCAGCCCTGCCCCACGCGCGTCTGTCAGCACGTATCTCCGCCTCTCCCCCGCCCCTCTCAGTCTTCCTTCACTGAGAGGGGCGGGGGAGAGGTGGCGATGCGCCGCTGATAGACGCGACTGGAGGCAGGGCTGCAGCCGTTAGCCCTGCCTCCAGGAACGACTAAATCTATGACCAAGTATTGCGGGGGTGGGTTTGGGGGTGAAGGGACCCCCGTTTAGCTGCGCGATAGCGGCGGTTTAGCAGGGGCACACGTGCCCCTGCTAACTATGAGCTCTGAAGCGAGATTTATTCTCGCTTCAGAGTCTCTTTAACTTTTTATAATAGCAATTTACATATACTCCAGAATGTTATGAAGAGTGTTCAGATGAATTGCATAGTCCTTCTTTGCCATGAAAATTAACTGAATCCCAAAAAAACTTTTCACTGCATTTCATTGCTTTCATTAACCATCTTAGCGGTATGGACGAACTCAGCTCGTCCATCACCGCCGATGGCTGCCGCTCAGGCCCTGCTGGGCCGATTTTGTTGAAATAAAAAGCAGCACACGCAGCCGGCACTTTGCCAGCCGCGTGTGCTGCCTGATCGCCGCCGCTCTGCGGCGATCCGCCGCTAGCAGTGGCGAAAGAGGGTCCCCCCAGCCGCCTGAGCCCTGCGCAGCCGGAACAAATAGTTCCGGCCAGCGCTAAGGGCTGGATCGGAGGCGGCTGACGTCAGGACGTCGGCTGACGTCCATGACGTCACTCCGCTCGTCGCCATGGCGACGAAGTAAGCAAAACACGGCCTTCCGTGTTACTTCTGGCCGCCGGAGGCGATCAGAAGATCGCCTCCGGAGCGCCCTCTAGTGGGCTTTCATGCAGCCAACTTTCAGTTGGCTGCATGAAATAGTTTTTTTTTTATTTAAAAAAAACCCTCCCGCAGCCGCCCTGGCGATCTTAATAGAACGCCAGGGTGGTTAAAGGACCTGATGAGATCATTTCAGTAATCGTCTTGTTAACTCAGGTGAGAATGTTGACAAGCACAAGGCTGGAGATCATTATGTCAGGCTAATTGGGTTAGAATGGCAGACTTGACATGTTAAAAGGAGGGTGATGCTTGAAATCATTGATCTTCCATTGTTAACCATGTTGACCAGCAAAGAAACGCATGCAGCCATCAAAATAGCTTCACAGGCAAGGATATTGTGGCTACTAAGATTGCACCTAAATCAACAATTTATAGGATCATAAAGAACTTCAAGGAAAAAGGTTAAATTCTTGTTAAAAAGGCTTCAGGGTGTCCAAGAAAGTCCAGCAAGTGCCAGGATCGTCTCTTAAAGAGGATTCAGCTGCAGGATCGGAGTGCAACCAGTGCAAAGGTTGCTCAGGAATGGCAGCAGGCAGGTGTAAGCGCATCTGCACGCACAGTGAGGCGAAGACTTTTGGAAGATGGCCTGGTGTCAAGAAGGGCAGCAAAAAAGCCACTTCTCTCCCAAAAAAAACCCATCAGGGACAGATTGATCTTCTGCAGAAAGTATGGTGAATGGACTGCTGAGGACTGGGGCAAAGTCATATTCTCAGATGAAGCCCCTTTCCGATTGTTTTGGGCATCTGGAAAAAGGCTTGTCAGTAGAAGAAAAGGTGAGCGCTACCATCAGTCCTGTGTCATGCCAACAGTAAAGCATCCTGAGACCATTCATGTGTGTGGTTGCTTCTCATCCAAGGGAGTGGGCTCACTCAAAATGTTGCCAAAAAAACAGCCATGAATAAAGAATGGTACCAAAACACTCTCCAACAGCAACTTCTTCCAACAACAGTTTGGTGAAGAACTATGCATTTTCCAGCAAGATGGAGCACCGTGTCATAAGGAAAAAGTGATAACTAAGTGGCTCGGGGACCAAAACGTTGCAATTTTGGGTCCATGGCCTGGAATCTCCCCAGATCTTAATCCTATTGAGAACTTGTGGTCATTCCTCAAGAGGCGGGTAGACAAAAAAAAAAAACTAATTCTGAGAAACTCAAAGAAGTGATTATGAAAGAATGGGTTGCTGTTGGTCAGGATTTGGCCCAGAAGTTGATTGAGAGCATGCCCAGTTGAATTGCAGAGGTCCTGAAAAAGAAGGGCCAACACTGCAAATACTGACTCTTTGCATAAATCTCATGTAATTGTCAATAAAAGCCTTTGAAACGTATGAAGTGCCTAAAATTATATTTTAGTACATCACATAAACAACTGAAACAAAGATCTAAAAGCAGATTAGCAGCAAACTTTGTGAAAACTAAGATTTTTGACAGTCTCAAAACTTTTGGCCAGAACTGTATAATTCGGTTGCCTGCAGATGGCTTTCCACCAGCAGATGGCTTTCTACTGACTTTAGGAAAGACCTAAAGTTTTTTGTCTTGCCTGTGGGTGGTTTCAGGAGCACCTTCAGCAGGATCACACACATCTAGCTCCATCCTGTTTAGTGATTATACATTGCCTAATTAAAGACTGCCTTTCCTCCGTCTCATAGTCTGAACTTTGTATGCTGTTAACCACTTCACCACTGAGGGGTTTTACCCCCTGAGCACCAGAGCAATTTTCTCCTTTCAGCGCTCCTTCCATTCATTCGTCTATAACTTTATTATTACTTATCGCAATGAAATGAACTATATCTTGTTTTTTTCGCCACCAATTAGGCTATCTTTAGGTGGGACATTATGCCAAGAATTATTTTTTTCTAAATGTGTTTTAATGGGAAAATAGGAAAAATGTGGGGAAAAAAATAATTATTTTTCAGTTTTCGGCCATTATAGTTTTTAAATAATGCATGCTACTGTAATTAAAACCCATGAAACGTATTTGCCCTTTTGTCCCGGTTATAAAACCATTTAAATTATGTCCCTATCACAATGTTTGGCGCCAATATTTTATTTGGAAATAAAGGTGCATTTTTTTCAGTTTTGCGTCCATCCCTAATTACAAGCCCATAGTTTATAAAGTAACAGTGTTATACCCTCTTGACATAAATATTTAAAAAGTTCAGTCCCTAAGGTAACTATTTATGTATTTTTTTTAATTGTAAATTTTTTAATTTTTTTTTAATTACAAAAAAAAAAAAAATGGGGAGTGTGGGAGGTAATGAGTTAATTTTATGTGTAAAAGTCATTTATTTGTATGTGAAAAATGTGTAGGGTGTAGTTTACTATTTGGCCACAAGATGGCCACAGTAACTTTTTGTTTTAATGCGACCTCCAAGCTTCCTTCCGGAAGCTTGGAGGAAGAATAAGGAGGCTGGACACGTGAGTTTTTTCTCACAATGATCGCGCTGCCCATAGGAGAGCAGCTGATCATTGCGGGGCTTAGATCAACGAACGGGAATGGATTTTCCCGTTCATTGATCTCTGGGCGAGCGGGCGGCGGCGTGTTTACTAGCGGCGGGCAGCGTGTTTACGAGCGGAAGCGCGGGCAGCGTCGGGAACGCGGAAAGTACGTGTTTCTCCGTCCCTGGTTTTTAAAGGATGGAAAAAGGGGCGGAGAAATACGTACGCGCGGGGGTAAAGTGGTTAAAGGACCTCTATCGTGAAAATCATACAATTTTAAATACATGCAAACACATACAAATGCGAAGTACATTTCTTCCAGAGTAAAATGAGACATGAATTACTTTTCTCCTATGTTACTGTTACTGAGGTGAACACGGCTAATCCAGCGCAGGAGACTTGGGCGCAGCTGGCGCCACCACAGGCCGTAATAGGAATTACGGCTATAGCGGTGCACAGGGAGTAACTTCAGCGCTGTCAGAAGACGGAGCTTAAGTTACTTATAAAACACAATAAATCGGCCTCCAGCAATTGCTGGAAGCCAAATTATTTCATTCCCCACCATCCATGGCGGCCTGGAGGGGGAATAGTATTTAATACGGCCGGGACTTGTGTAGCAGCAGGATCAGCCATATACCGGCTGTATCCTGCGCCCAAGTTTCCCGGTGCCGATACCTTTCATACGCTCACTTAGGCTATGTTCACATTATAAATCGCCAGTGCTATCGCAAGCTTTGAGCTATTTATTGAGCTTTTTTTAAAAGCGCTTTTCCCTGCGCTTTGCACTATGAAAAGCACCTTTGTAAGCGCTTTTCTAAGCACTTTTGCTGAGCAATTCATTTTTTTACTTCCTGACGTCAGTCAGGAAGTGAACTCTTTGACCCGGAAATGTATAAATACAATGTATTTATAAAAGCGCTCGGGAAATCGCTATACAAATTGCTTTTTCAAGCGCTTTGCGACTTCCATATACCTTCCATTGAGCCAAATGCTCAGAAAATGAAACATGTAGCGCATTTACGATTTCAAAGAAATCGAAACCCTCACATGTGAACACTCTCATAGGAACACATTGCTCAAGCGCTTTTAGGGTGATTTCTAAAATCGCCAGCGCTTTTAAAAAAAACGGAAATGCTCATAGTGTGAACGAGCCCTTACAGTTGGTAATAGAAATCTGACAGAACTGACAGGTTTTGGCCTAGCCCATCTCCTCAAGGGGGATTCTCAGGTGTTTAGTTATTTTCAAAACCACTTAGTGAATGGCAGTTGCTCAGTCCAGCTGCCAAAAAAGTGAGCAGGGCCATCATCTTTGTATTAATCCTTTTCAGGGGAACTTTTGTCAGTTCTGTCAGATTACTACCTACTGTAAGTGATAGCAACATAGGAGAAAAGTAATTTATGGTTCATTTTACTCTGGGAGAAACGTACTTTATTTGTATGTGTTTACATGTATTTTGCATTTCTTTGAGATAGTGGTCCTTTAACCATTTAATGACAATCGCACGTATTAAAACGGCATGCTTTAGCCTGTTAACGGCAACATGATATTTTAATACGTCGCATCCCCGTGCGCGCCGCTACCGCCGTCGTTTCCGTCGGGATCCCGTGTTAAGTGATTGTGGAAGAGGACCGAGCGGTCCTCTACCAATCGCAATTCCTGGAGTGAATGGACGTCCATTCACAAAGACAGGAAACTGTCACAGTTTAACAAAATGTAAAAAAAAAAAAAAAAAAAAAAGTGTTCACTTCCTATAACAGGAGAGTGTTCACTCAGCTTTATTAATCTATATTTTATGAGGGAAAATTAATTTTACTTCACTACATAGAGGCTTGTAATTGTGGCCAGAACAAAAAAAACAGAAAAATAACACCTATATTTCAAAATAATATATTGTCGCCATACATTGTGATAGGGACATCATTTAATCGGTTTAATAATGGGGACAGCTGGGCAAATAAAATTTGTTGGTTTTATCAACAGGAGAATGTTTAATTGTAAAACTATAATGGCTGAAAACTGAGAAATAATGATTTTTTTCCATTATCTTTGTATTTTTCCCATTAAAACGCATTTAGAATAAAAAAATTCTTAGCAAAATGTACTACCCACAGAAAGCCTAATTGGTGGCGAAAAAAACGAGGTATAGATCATTTTCTTGTGATAAGTAGTAATAAAGTTATTAGGGAGTAAAAGGGAGGAGCACTGACAGGTGAAAATTGCTCTGGTCCCTAAGGCTGGTTTCACACCAGGACGTTGCGTTTTAGGGGACGTTAAGGTCACATAACGTGCCCTTAACACAACGCCTGGTGGTGTTGGAGCAGGACGCTACCAAGAGCCGCGTTACAAGCAGCTCTTGGTGCGCCTGCTTTGTCGGAGGCACTGCGGAGACCACGTGAGCGGAGCTCTCCGTATCACGTGGTCCCGCCAGCCAATCAGCGGCCGCTCCAAGAAGAAAACACTGCAAGTGCAGTGAATATTAAGTAGCCATGTGCCTGGCTATGTAGCGGCCTCTCCCCGCCTCCTCTCCGCCCCCAAAATTAAAAAAAACCCACCTGTACTGAGCATGTGCAAACAGTCTAACGCGGCTTTGCCGCGTGTAAAGTACTGCATGCAGTACGTTATCAGGATGTGCTGCTTTACAATGTAACGCAACGTGGGCACTGTGAACAGCCCATTGATTTTTCATTGCTGTGCGGTGGGGTGCATTACAGGCTGCTCTAACGTGCGCCTGTAACGTCCCACTGTAAAAGCAGCCTTAGGGTAAAAACCCTTGGGGGTGAATTGGTTAAGCCTGAGTTTCTGGACACTCCTGATTTTGATCTGCTCTTGTACCTTCTAATCTGTTGCTAAACCTTGCATTCTGTTCTGACCTTTCCGTTTGCCTGCTTTCTTCTGTGCTGGGCCTGGTTATATATATTTTCTCTGTACATATTTTGCCTGTGTATATATGTAGTTAGATAGGTGTATATATTTAGTTAGATTACTTAGATATGTTCACTGGGGCTTTGAGTGCACACTGGGATTTTTATTGTATTGTTGGTACTTTGCCTGTATGCTGTATGCACATTACATTACAATAAACCTCATTGCACAATATTCCTGTTCTGTCTCAGTATCATCTGCAAGACGTAATCATCTGCTGGTTCTCTGTCCAGTTTCATAACACCACCAGGATGAACTTATTTGGTCAAGCGCGTGTGGCACTAACCAAACGAGAAGCACAAAGACAAGTGTGTTTTGCCTCAGAAGATAATCCATATACAACAACAATTAAAAATGCAATGACATACCCTTAATGTCAAGTGTCATAAGAATAAATTATTACTTATACCCAGCCCTAAGAAATAAATATGCCACCTCCTGCCATGTAAATAATAGTGCAAATAAGTGCCAATGAACTCACCAACTAATAATAATAAGTGCACAATGTGCTTGTACAATGTAAATGATAAAAGTGCTTCTAGGACACATTACAATAGCAGCTACCGATAAATGTACTGTCCAAAAATGACACAACCAGGAATGCCAGTAAGGGCCTTGTAATGCATGCTTACCCACAAAGAGAGAGGCAGGAGGAATGGAGCATCGGATGAAAATTGGGTATGTCAGGATGGCCTAATGCGTAACACAGGTGGCATCCTGCTTCATCAGAGGCATCGTGTGTTCCTAATGAGGTACTCAGTGAGTTTGTCCCAATGAGGATACTTCCACTCTTTAGAGTAATGCCCTGTTTACATTTATATGAATGTGTGTGCATCGTGCAGATTTGCGATATCTACTACATTTCAATGGCATCACATTTGACACGTTTTACTAAATTGTTGTGTGTTTAGTGATCTTTCTTTGCTTTTAAAATGCATTTCAGTGTTGCAATTTCCTGTTTTCGATGTGCGATTTGAAAATTGCATCCAAATTCATCCGACTTTGAAGGTATTTATATATGTTCTCATGTAAATTTATATGCAGGGATTCCGCAATCCAAAAAATTTAACTAAATAAAGTGCACAAAATTGAAAATTAAAATATGAAAGGTGGACTCCTGAAAAATCTCAAAACGCAGAATAATAAGTGTAATAATAAATAAATAAGTAAGGAACATAAATCACAAATAGCCTTGACTAGCCTCCATGTCTTCAGATACAGCTGCAGATATCTCCAAAACCGCAACTATCTTCGTATTGTCATTTACATACCTCCCAACTTTTGAGATCAGAAAGAGGGACACTTAAGCCACGCCCCTGCCACACCCCTAATCCTGCCCCAGGTACACCCCTAGCCATGCATAACAAAGATTTCATTAAAAAATATATTGTTTTAGAATTCAGACGACACTGGTCCTTCCTATCCTGGTTCATGTTCCTTCATATTAACATGTGAAAATAAGAAATATACAGTATCAATTTATATGATGGGAATAAAAGTTAGAGTGTATTAAACACATTTTTTTTGTAGAAAAGTATGTATATTTATATAGATCTGTACATCAGTCCAGAAATGGGGACAAATGAGGAACAAAAGAGGGACAGAGGGAGTGGGTTCCCAGAGAGAGACTGTCCCTCCAAAAGAGGGACAGTTGGGAGCTATGCTTTTCGGGACAGATACTGTTACGGATCTGTAATGCTGCATTTGGCGTACTTATTCATATACTAACTGATCACATTATTCTAACTCGCTGCATGCAGGCTTTGTATTAAAGTCTATGTCCAAAGGCAAGCGTCGTGCACAAAGCAATCACCATCTCTTGGATGAGTTGATCCGCCAGGCAGATCACTAGCTAAGCGGCAGTCGCTAGTTTGGGACTGCAGTACACACAACGGATTATCGGCGGATGCAGACGTTATCGGCCGCCTCAGCCAACTTTAGTCATGCTTGTGTACACAACTACTACTGCAGTGCCATTAGAAAATGACTATGATAAGGTTCAGTTCAAGTGATGGATAGTTAAAGGATACCAGAGTTGAAGACTCTGGTTAATTCAGCATATGTAATGTTAGGGTGGTATAAGTAGAGAGCGTGCCTTCTGTTCCCCTCAGTCACTCGCTGTTCTCCTGCAGCAAGCCACATACTGACAGGCTGACCCGGGCAACTTACATAACCTATGACCAGGACATACTGTGCCGCGCATGTGCAGTATGTCCATTCAGCACCCTAGTGGCTGCGCTCAATGACATATAGGCACGCGTTTTCTCCCTATCATGTCTCCACAGCATGTACTGCTCAGTACAGTGGAATGCACACGCAGGGACGCAGGAGCAAGCATTCGCTTGTGTGCCCACGTCATTGAGCGCACCCACAAGAATGCTGAACGGACATACTGCGCATGCGCGGGCCAGTATGTCCTGGTCATAGGTTATGTGAGTCACCTGAGCTGGCCTGTAAGAACGAGGCTTGCTGCAGGAGAACGGCAAGTAACGAAGGGGAACGGAAGGTGCGCTAAGCATATGCTTATACCACCCCATCCACAAGATATGCCGAATAAACCAGAATCCTTTGACTCTGGTATCCTTTAAAGACATTACTATGTACTCCGTAAAGCACTGTGAAAAATGCCAGTGCTGCATAAATGTAGGACATACAAGATTGTGCAATGGCCAGAGAGGCCTGGATTCTGCTGGATTTTTCCAGAACATGGTGTGGCTCAGGATTCTTCGGAGGTTTGTGAATGTCTCCCATGGTGAATAATATGGATTGTACGAACTCCGGGTGGTATTTCCTTGACAGTTATTACCCACTTCATCCTTTACCAAACACGGCTGCCAAACTCCTTCACTTATCTCTCCACATTTCATCTGCTACTTCACTATGTAAATCCCTTTCTGCTTCTCATTTCCTCTCGAATCAAACTTCAAATCCTTGCTGTCACACATACATCATTTAATCATGTTGCCCCTTCTTACATCTTGTCCCTGGTCTTCCTGAATAATCCCACCACTCCAGCCATGATTTATGTCAACAATTCTACCTCATTTATACACCTCTCCTCTACTGCAAGCCATATGTAGTGTGTGCTTTAAGAATGAATACAGGGGGTCCAGGTTATCCATTCCCTAAATCCGGCCTTCAGTATCTTCTGGGCTGAGGGTCATATGAATTAAGGTACAAAACTGGTCTGGATTTAAATAAACAAAACTATCTGCTATTAAGTAACATGTATACTGTTTGCAATGATCTGAGGAAAATAGTCAGACTGGCGGACCGCTGCTCCCACATTGCCCCACGGTAGGAGCCATTTACGGGTATGTGAACTGTGTTTTTGCAACTTTTGACAATGGATGGAGAATCTTGTGAATGTCATTAAAGCACATTGAAGATTAAGCCTGGTGAGAGTGCCGGAAGTCTATTGTTCTACATTTGTGATATTGCTTGTTATTTTCAACTTCCTGAGCACATCAAGGGCCACATACCCTAGCATCAGTACACCTGAGGCAAGGCAGTGCTGGTAACTTTTTTCTTGAAGATTATAGACATAGTACAACTTATACGGGATGATGTCACCAGATGATGTGGGGTACTTTTACTTTAATGAAATCGGGGTTGGACTTTAAATCAAATCAGCACGGAGTGACAGACCGCAGAGGACAGACAGTGCACACTAAGGGCTTGATTCACAAAAGAGTGCTAACTGTTATCACGGGCGCTTTCGCGCAAATTTTCGCATTGCACGCGATCGCGAATTTTCACGCGAATTGATAACATTTTTGCGCGAAAATGATATCGAATTCGCGTTTGCGTGGGAAAACGTTATCGTTTCGTGCGAAAATTCGCGATTGAGCGCAATGCGAAAATTCGCACGAAAACGCCCATGCTAACAGTTAGCACTCTTTTGTGAATCAAGCCAAATCTGTCTAAGGGCCTGTTCATACTTGCTGCGTTTGTAGAACGCGTATAAATTTAAAGAAACGCAAGTTGAAAAACGCATGCGTTTTTCTTGCTTTTGAATGCGTTTTCTATTGCGTTTTGCACAAACACGTGACCCAGGGGGAAAAAAAGAATTATGGGAACCGCAGAGGAAAACGGACGCTAAAAACGCAATAGTACGCGTTTTTGATACGCGTCCATAGACTTTCATTGCGTCCGTTTCTATGCGTATCGCACAGAACTGCGTGCAGCAAAGCGGATGAGAAACGTATGCGTCTCATACGCATACATGTGAACTACCCCATTAAAAAGCATTACGAGCCGTTTCTATGCGTTTTTGGTACCAGTACGCGTTCCCTGAAAACGGCTAGGAACGCATATAGTCTGAACAGGCCCTAACTGTCCCACTGACAATGCTCAGCACAGCAGCACTGCAGTAATCTGTAGTAAGCTAACACAGTACTACTCTAGGCCGAAACACACGTCGGATTTGCGCGAACGACGGGTCGTTTGAACGTTCCGTCGTTCGCACGTTTCCGCATGAAATCCGGCGTGTGTACAGACTATCGTTCGGGAGATAAGACTGGTTACCAACGATCCGCCGGGCGGATCGCTGGTAACCAGTCTTATCTCCCGAACGATAGTCTGTACACACGCCGGATTTCATGCGGAAACGTGCGAACGACGGAACGTTCAAACGACCCGTCGTTCGCGCAAATCCGACGTGTGTATGGGCCTTAACTCTAACAACTAACTGCAGTACTAACTAACTATATAATACAATACAATAACACAGTAATCCTATTCCCTAACCTATACTGTCCTGCTGGCCTGCACACACAGACACAGACAGGACCTAACTGAGTGAATGAAATCAAACAATTACACTAGCTAGCTAAAAAAAACAATAGAACAATAGTGTAGTGAAGGTGTTTAGCACTCAAAGCTTTAGGTTTATCACTGTATACAGGCAGCACTTGCTAAGTCGACAGCACTAGAGCAAGTCTGTCAGTGACCAGCCAGCCAGCCACACAAGCAAGGACGATCTGTCTCATCATGCCAGCCCTCCTTATTACACAGGGGGGCTGGCCAGGGTTCCCTTCTGTGATTGGGTGCCAGGGCTTAGGCTGGGAGGCCACTGATTGGCTCAATGAGGTCAGGTGGGGCTGGCCAGAGTTCCCCTCTGTAATTGGTTGCTAGGGCTTCTGCTGGGAGCCCTCTGATTGGCTGGGAGCCCTCTGATTGGCTCAATGACATCATCTCCCTTGTTACAGTACACAGATCCGCATATCCATCGGATATCCGCGGGTATCTGGATTATGCGGCCAGATACCCGCACAGAGCTATCCAGATATTGGCCCAGGTATCTGGATCCGACCTGGATAGTATAAAAATGGTCGGCTACCCGGGTTTCGTGCAGAGAAATGCAGACGCATCCGAAGTTTAGATAGATACATTTAAGTAAACACAATGTAACAAGTGGTGAATTTGACACACATTCCTCACTTGTTACATTGTGTTTACTTAAATGTATCTATCTAAACTTCAGATGCGTCTGCATTTCTCTCCACGGAACTTTAAAGCTCTGTGTGTAACCCTTCCAATGCTGGTCTAGTAAAAAAAAAAATGCTGGTTGCATATAATATGCTGTAAATAATGTTTTAGAGCAAAGTTGAAATGCTGGGTTATATTCCGCTTTAATTTTTCACAAAATCACGTCTTTAACATTTGGGGATGAAATGATTTGAAGAGCATAATATTCTGTTTTTATCAACATTTCACACAGTGTTTCAAACCTTTTTGGAAACAGTTATATATTTAATAAACAAAGAAGAGAGCAGGATAGCTGTATTTTATTTTATTGTATTCAGAATGCTGCTGTAACATTTTCCCCCCCCAAAATAAAGGTGGATGGCACTGCGGAGCTGATTGTGTTCTCCTAATGACGGCAGTAGATGCAATCTACTTGGCAGGCTTGAATAGCATGTCCTTGAAAGGGGTCTAGTCACTCACAGCTATCTCAGTAATTTGTGCTGATGCCCACATGCGTTTTAGCCAATCTCACAAATCTATATTATTTCAATCAGGTTAGTTACATTAATCATAGGAACCTCACAGAACAAGTGGATTGTGCTCAACTCATGGCGTGTGAAGAACCCCTGCTCCCGACTAAATCAACGCGCACGCATTCTGTAGGTTTCACCTTCAAAACACTATAGGAGCGTTCATCCATTTTAAGAAATAAATATGAAACACTTTATAATATGCTATTTCAACCCCAGGCTGTTTCTATTACTGTCTTCTGCCAGTCATTTTCCCCTTAACAGGAGATTATGAAGAAAAGTAAATTATTTAAAAAAAATAAACTGTTTTATAGTGCCCTCCTTACAGACAATGAGAGAAGTATATTCATATCAGTCAGGGGAGACATACGGTAGGTTATTTAACGGCTTTTGCTTGCAAACTTATATTTTGCTGTTTGTTCTAAGATTTAAAGCGGGACTGTCAGCCATAAAATCAAATTCCATTTACCCACTGCTCCGTGTTTATTATGATATCTACAACCTGACGCTGCATTGCAAGCATTCCAATATAATCATAAATGTTTCTGCTGTAATTAATCTTATCTCAGTCAGCCTGGCTCCTTTCTGGTACATTGCTGGGGAGAGGAAAGAGTGTTATCTCCCCTCCCACATTCCTGCCCCTCACTGATTGGCTGGGGGCAGTTCAGTGTGAAGCTGCTGAAATACGATCTATGCTGTGCTCACATGTTTACAAAGCAAGCTAGATATGACAGTGCAGTTTCTAGGAGAAAAAAAGAGTAAGGGAGGAAATGACATCAGTATTGGCTTCAGTCAGAGGCAGTAAAGATGGAAATTGCCTGAAACAGTTTTCTCTATAATTTACTATATAAGACTTACTGAAATCAAAATATGGAACGTCCAATACATATGTTATGTTAGTAGAACAAGTATTTATCTACTTATATATGTGTGTTTTTTTTCTGGGATACTATGGCTGTCCCTGCTGCTATGAATTCACTTGAAAGAGGATATTAATTTAGTGTCTACTGATAAATGAACCAGACAACTTTTGTTGTTCAAGTTTAACAAAAAAAATACTTTCTGGCAGGCATGTTAAACCCACTTGGAGGAGAATGCTGAATTTTGAAGACTATGTTTTATTATTATTACAGTAGAGTGCTTATTACCTGGAACTCAACTATCCAACAGTCTCAACTGACCAGCACAAAACCCTGGCAGTACTCAAAGTGGTGAAGGACTATTTATTAGGGCTCTGCCGTGCTTAATGTCTAGGTTCCATTGCTCTCATAAGGTTAATATACTTTTATTTACCGTATTTTAACATTTAATACAGAGTTCATCGTATTTATATAGAGTAGGGTAAAGAACTGTACTGGCTAGGCCTATTTTTACTAGTGAATCTCAAGCAACCAGGAAGCACACTTATCCAGCAACAGCCAATCCCTGTCAATGCTGGATAATTGTAATGATCTGCTCAGCTGCCTGTGCAGGCAGGCAGCTTTTTGACCATTGTTTAGGTTTGCATGCTGCAGGACTCTGGAAAGAAGAGCTTCTGTCAGTTTTGCAGCTTATGCTCGCTGAGGAATTTGCATACGTTGTCATGCAAATTGCCTGGCCACATTCATTGGAGGCGTGTACTATAAGTACTATGTGTTTCCCACAATGCTTGGCTGGTCATAAGGATTCCTTCCTGTGAAACACTCCTGGAGGAGTGTCAGCCTTACTCTTTGTTTGAAGATCAGCTTAGAGTAATTCCTGAAACTGCGCTAGCGAGGTTTCTCTAGTGCAGTTAGGATTGCTTATCTGTTTTGTTTGTTCTGTTGCGATTGTCCTGTCCCAGCGGTGGTCGACAGGAAATCGTTCTGATCTCTGTTCTTGGAGTATAGCTGGTGCAGCGGTTGCTACCAGCTATCTCTTCTGATCTGTCTCACTTGGATCGCACTAGCTGCATTAGGTATAGGCTGCATTAGGTGGGAATGTTGATATATGAGTAGTTTTTAGCAATTTTTATCAAGAATTAAGAAATGAGTTTATGATGTAATTACCTTGTTTTAAGATGTAAAGGTGCTAATGACATTCGAGTTTATTTGTATGTATAAGAAAATGACTGGTAGATAAAGGTAGCAAAATATGTTAATGGGAGCCCGATTCAGAACTCTGCCCCCTCTGCTCGCGATCCTATGACGTACACCCTAGTCGGGGCAAGCGAGAGCTGGGCGGTTATCTGGGCAGGGTTACTGCAGACAAATCCCTGCACCCAAGCGTGTGCGTCAGAGCCCCTGATGAGTCATGCCCCCAGTGACGAAACGCGTAGGGCGGAGCTATTGACGAGCACACTATCACCTCCAGGAACCACTACGAGCAGTGACGGGAGCGGTGACGGGCACAGACCTGAAACGCCGGCCGATGGTTATGTGAGATATGCTCATTTTATCTTTGTATTTGGTACGCATCTTTTTATTGGGGCCGAGTTGGCCATATTAAAAAAGCAATTTTACACTATGGGAAGCGCTCTTTCTCTCTCATGTTTTCAGATGCTGGAATATTTGTGATGTGCTTATAAACAAGAAGCCTGACGGTGAGCAGGGAACTAAGGGGGGAGTGAGTGTGCTCTCCCCTTTATCGGTGGCAGTAACTCCGCACAGTGTGTGTGTATACACAAAAGAGTGTACTGTTTTGGAGATTGCTCTTTATGTACCCATTTTCCCTTCTCTAGGCATATGGAATAATAGGAGTATAAGTTATCTACTCTGAGGGCCCCTCTGGTTACCTACACTGGGGGGGGGGGGGGGGGGCTATGTAATACTTGGGGTATTTTTGGCTACTTTAGTGGGGAGAACTTCTCACTACCTATACTGGGGAGATACCCTCTGGCAACCGATACAGAGGGGTTGCCCAATTCTGGGGGGCACCAGGGCTACCTAAAAACTGGTGTATGCGTGCACAAAGGTGCCTTTTTGTAGAGGTGGGGGGGGGTTGGCAACCAAAGTATTGCTATAGGGCCCCATGGTTTCCAGCTATGCCCCTGACAAGACTAATGTGTTATAGTAGTCAAGACAGGATATGTATAGAGCATGTAGAAGCATTTTAGTAGACGCCTGTGAAAAGAATGGATGAATTTTGGAAATTTTTTAAGATGGAAGTAACAGGAAGTACCTAACATACTCGTGTATAAACCTAATTTTTCAGCACAAAAAAATTTGAAGAGTAGCCCACTTGGCTTATTTGCGAGTCAGTGGAGCAAATGGATGGTGGTGCAGGTTTTATTACTGGCAGAGGAGTGTAAGGATCTTGCCCTAGTGATCCTGCATTTGCCAGCTGGCTCCCTGCTGTGTCTGTGTCCCGCATCCCCTGAAACATGGTGTGCAGAATGCGCTGCTCACGAATACCTGTGCCTCCTGGGGAGTGGGCTAATAGGCGAGTCAATCACTTTTTCCTGGTTTCTGAGGGAGAGAGGGAAAAGTGGGTACCTCGGCTTATACAAGGGTCTGCATATATGCTAATATATATGGTAGTTATTGTGTTAATATGTGGTGTATATGAAAGCTCTTAGTCCAGATTAACCTCCAGAGAGCTTTAGGAGTTAAGGTCAAGGAGTATTAGTTCAGACAATGTTCCTTTGGGTTTTGCAATTTGTAAAGTTAGTAATTTTGTAATTTGTAAACTTAGTGAGGCCTGTTTCTGTGATAATGACTGTAAGTATAATGCCTGACATACAGTAATATTAAAATACTGCATTATTTTGTTGATTAATTTTTGAAGCAAAGGGGATGTTGAGGTACCTCAAAGTAATATAGAAAAATACAGGAATGTACAAAAAAACAACACAAGTTCCCTCAGATATGGTGGTATATTTATTGGTTTAATATTGTACACCCTCACAAGTATAACTATATCATGTGTGAAACTTAATACAGCAAACAGGGATAGAAACGGAAATAAGCTGCTGACAACTGCAAGATCACAAATTGTGTAGGCTCATTTTGTGGTCAAAGACCATGAACAATGTGTATTGTGGGTCATTTTCCTGTTGGGAGGACTTATGGCTGGCAACTAAACCAGCTTTCTGACACTGGGAAATTAATTTTGCTTCAGACTTTCTCAGTAGTCTTAAGATTTTTAACTGCTCAGTCTCAAGGCACCCATGCCAGACGTAGCAAAGGAGCCTAAGGGCCCATCTCCACTACGTACAGATGCACAGCATTTCCCACATCTGAGCCTCTTCTATACAATAGCATGCTGCATGCCACTGCAATTCTGGACAGCATGCTGCAGTTTTTCAAAGCACGCATCCGAAAGTGAAGGGATGCATCCTGCAAGATGCACACCAATTCAGTAAAAACCAGCCCTCCTCTATGTTTCACAGTAGAATGGTGCTCTTTTCTTTGGAGGCTTTTGTCTTTTGTTTCTTCCAGAAGCATGGTGGATTGTCAATATGCATTTTTATGTTTACTTTCAACAGTGTAGCTCTATTAGGTCTTTTTGTTCACTGAGCCTATAGTGACTCAAAAATCAATCTATGGTGCAGTCAGACAATAATGCACCTTGACCTTGTAGTTAAGTTTGCATCTCTCTAGAAGTTGAGCTTGGCTCTTGTGTATAATTCTCCTCTCCTTGCCAATTCCAGAGTCATTTTCCTCTTGCAGTCATGTCCTAGGTGGTTGCCTACATTCTCATGGATAAACTTCTTCAAGGACAACTGAAGTGAGAGGAATATGGAGGAGGCTGCCATATGTATTTCCTTTTTAGCAATACCAGTTGCCAGGCTGTCCTGCCTCTAATACTTTAAGCCATATACCCTGAACAAGCATTTGCAGATCAGGTGTTTCTGACATTATTGCTAGATCTGACAAGATTAGCTGCATGCATGTTTTTGGTGGTATTCAGACACTGGTCAGCCAAACAGATCAGCAGGGCTGCCAGCCAACTGGTATTGTTTAAATGGAAATACCGTAAATGTTGCAACCTCCATATCCATTTTGCTTCAGTTGTCCTTTAATATGTGCAACTGTAGTGACAGGAACCTCAAGTTGCTTAGAATTGGTCTTATGGCCTTTGTTTTTTTTATATATCTATAATTTTCTTTTTCACCCCAAAAAACTCTTTGGCTAGGAATACACTAGGCAGAAATGCTGGATCCATCTGAAAATGGCGCCTGCGAATAATGGCGCACGGTGTTGCCGCTAATCTGTTTGCCGCTTATCGCTATTTAACGTTAAAGCCTTATTGTTATTTAACGTTAAAGCCTTATTGTTATTTAGCGTTAACACACAGAACCCTCTCTGTACCTACCCCTAACCCCCCAGTGGTGCCTAACCCTAACCACCCCCCTCCTGGTGCCTAACCCTAAGACCCCCCTGGTGGTGCCTAACCCTAACCACCCCCTGGTGGTGCCTAACCCTAAGACCCCCCTGGTAGTGTCTAACCCTAACCACCCCCCTGGTGGTACCTAACCCTAGGACCCCCCTGGTGGTGCCTAACCCTAAGACCCCCCTGGTGGTACCTAACCCTAAGACCCCCCTAGTGGTGCCTAACCCTAAGACCCCCCTGGTGGTGCCTAGCCCTAAGACTCCCCCCCAGTGGTGCCTAACCCTAACCTTGACAGTGTTACATTAAATCCATTCACCGTTTTGCAGTTAAATAACTTCTGCAGTTTGGCTTATGTAGGGCGCTATTGATAAATAACGTTACTGTGGGCAATAACGTCTGCTGTTTGGCAAATGAATGGCACTATTGATAAATAACGTTAGTGTGTGCCACTATTGATAAATAACGTTAGTGTGTGCCGTTTTTCTTCTTTTTTCCCCTGTGCGCCATTATTATGCAGTACTAACGATAAATAGCGATAAGCGTATCTTTTTAATGCGGCGCCATTTGTATGCATAGGCACTGTGCGCCATTATTCACTGATCCGAGAAATGCTAGCCTTTTTTTTTGCTGCTAATGAAAGTCTATGGGCTGCATGTAAAACGCACGTGCGTTTTACATTGTACGTTTTTGCAATTGCACAACTTGCTGAATAGTTTTCAAAAACATGTAAAACGCACATAATGTATCTCAATGAAGATGCAGAGGAATGCGTTTTTATATGTGTTTTGATGCTTTAAAAGAATAAAAATGTTACTGTATTTAACTCCAGTGATTAGGGATATTATTAAAAAACGTGAATGGAAACGTACAAAAATGCATTAAAAATGCAAATTCATAAAAGCAAACATGGTTTTCTGCATTGCCTAGTGTGCTCCCAACCTTTGCTTTCTCTGGTTCATTCTCTATCCACAACTGCTTTGCTTTACTTGATGACATATACAGGGCCGGATTTGTACTTTCCAGCGCCCTAGGCACCAACGGCCCCCCTCCCCCATTCTGTCCAACTCTGACTAGTTTGAACGCGCCCCCCTCTGTTTTGCTGCTTTGCCCCGTTCAACAAAGAAGCAGTGCATGCTCTGTCCACTTCATGTAATTTTGCGCTCCTGTCTGCATGCACAGCAGGCGATAGTGTTCTGGGCTTGCATACTTCAGAAATGATGCTCATGTATGAGCACTCAGCAGCACTTGTCAAGTACACATACCCATAACACTCCCTCGGCTCCTGTGCACCTGCATACAGGAGTGAAAAATCACAAGGAGCCCCAGTGGACAGCGCTGCTTCTTTGTCCTCTGTGCTACTTGCTGCCATCAGAGGCACAAATAGGGAACAGTGCAGCACAATGCAGAGAAGCCCATCCAAAACAGAGAGCAGGTAAGTAGAAGGATCCGACACTACACACACTGGCATATATGTAGTGTAATGCTAGGTACACATGATGCAATTTTCTGACAGATTTACTGTCAGGTCGATTATTTCCATCATGTCTGATCTAATTTCAATTTTTCGATCAATTTGCTGTTCAATTTGATTGGAAAGCAGATCAGACATGTTGGAAATAGTCGATCTGACATTAACCACTTGAGGACCACAATCTTTCTACCCCTTAAGGACCGGCCACTTTTTTTCCATTCAGACCACTGCAGCTTTCACGGTTTATTGCTCGCTCATACAACCTACCACCTAAATGAATTTTGGCTCCTTTTCTTGTCACTAATAAAGCTTTCTTTTGGTGCTATTTGATTGCTCCTGCGATTTTTACTTTTTATTATATTCATCAAAAAAGACATGAATTTTGGCAAAAAAATGATTTTTTTAACTTTCTGTGCTGACATTTTTCAAATAAAGTAAAATTTCTGTATACATGCGGCGCGAAAAATGTGGACAAACATGTTTTTGATAAAAAAAAAACCCCATTCAGTGTATATTTATTGGTTTGGGTAAAAGTTATAGCGTTTACAAACTATGGTGCAAAAAGTGAATTTTCCCATTTTCAAGCATCTCTGACTTTTCTGACCCCCTGTCATGTTTCATGAGGGGCTAGAATTCCAGGATAGTATAAATACCCCCCAAATGACCCCATTTTGGAAAGAAGACATCCCAAAGTATTCACTGAGAGGCATAGTGAGTTCATAGAAGATATTATTTTTTGTCACAAGTAAGCGGAAAATGACACTTTGTGAGGAAAAAAAAAAAAAAAAAGTTTCCATTTCTTCTAACTTGCGACAAAAAAAAATGAAATCTGCCACGGACTCACCATGCCCCTCTCTGAATACCTTGAAGGGTCTACTTTCCAAAATGGGGTCATTTGTGGGGTGTGTTTACTGTCCTGACATTTTGGGGGGTGCTAAATTGTAAGCACCCCTGTAAAGCCTAAAGGTGCTCATTGGACTTTGGACCCCTTAGCGCAGTTAGGCTGCAAAAAAGTGCCACACATGTGGTATTGCCGTACTCAGGAGAAGTAGTATAATGTGTTTTGGGGTGTATTTTTACACATACCCATGCTGGGTGGGAGAAATATCTCTGTAAATGACAATTTGTTAATTTGTTTTACACACAATTGTCCATTTACAGAGATCTTTCTCCCACTCAGCATGGGTATGTGTAAAAATACACCACAAAACACATTATACTACTTCTCCTGAGTACGGCGATACCATATGTGTGGCACTTTTTTGCACCCTAACTGCGCTAAAGGGCCCAAAGTCCAATGAGTACCTTTAGGATTTCACAGGTCATTTTGAGAAATTTCGTTTCAAGACTACTCCTCACGGTTTAGGGCCCCTAAAATGCCAGGGCAGTATAGGAACCCCACAAATGACCCCATTTTAGAAAGAAGACACCCCAAGGTATTCCGTTAGGAGTATGGTGAGTTCATAGAAGATTTTATTTTTTGTCAAAAGTTAGCGGAAAATGACACTTTGTGAAAAAACACAATTAAAATCAATTTCCGCTAACTTGTGACAAAAAATAAAATCTTCTATGAACTCGCCATACTACTAACGGAATACCTTGGGGTGTCTTCTTTCTAAAATGGGGTCATTTGTGGGTTTCCTATACTGCCCTGGCATTTAAGGGGCCCTAAACCGTGAGGAGTAGTCTTGAAACGAAATTTCTCAAAATGACCTGTGAAATCCTAAAGGTACTCATTGGACTTTGGGCCCTTTAGCGCAGTTAGGGTGCAAAAAAGTGCCACACATGTGGTATCGCCGTACTCGGGAGAAGTAGTACAATGTGTTTTGGGGTGTATTTTTACACATACCCATGCTGGGTGGGAGAAATAACTCTGTAAATGGACAATTGTGTGTAAAAAAATCAAAAGATTGTCATTTACAGAGGTATTTCTCCCACCCAGCATGGGTATGTGTAAAAATACACCCCAAAACACATTATACTACTTCTCCCGAGTACGGCAATACCACATGTGTGGCACTTTTTTGCACCCTAACTGCGCTAAAGGGCCCAAAGTCCAATGAGTACCTTTAGGATTTCACAGGTCATTTTTGTTTCAAGACTACTCCTCACGGTTTAGGGCCCCTAAAATGCCAGGGCAGTATAGGAACCCCACTAATGACCCCATTTTACAAAGAAGACACCCCAAGGTATTCCGTTAGGAGTATGGTGAGTTCATAGAAGATTTTATTTTTTGCCACAAGTTAGCGGAAATTGATTTGAATTGTTTTTCTTCACAAAGTGTCATATTCCGCTAACTTGTGACAAAAAATAAAATCTTCTATGAACTCACCATACTCCTAACGGAATACCTTTGGGTGTCTCCTTTCTAGAATGGGGTCATTTGTGGGGTTCCTATACTGCCCTGGCATTTTAGGGGCCCTAAACCGCGAGGAGTAGTCTTGAAACTAAATGTCGCAAAATGACCTGTGAAATCCTAAAGGTACTCATTGGACTTTGGGCCCCTTAATGCACTTAGGGTGTAAAAAAGTGCCACACATGTGGTACCGCCGTACTCAGGAGAAGTAGTATAATGTGTTTTGTGGTGTATTTTTACACATACCCATGCTGGGTGGTAGAAATATCTCTGTACATGACAATTGTTTGATTTTTTTTACACACAATTGTCCATTTACAGAGAGATTTCTCCCACCCAGCATGGGTATGTGTAAAAATACACCCCAAAACACATTATACTACTTCTCCTGAGTACGGCGATACCACATGTGTGACACTTTTTTTGCAGCCTAGGTGCGCTAAGGGGCCCAACGTCCTATTCACAGGTCATTTTGAGGCATTTGTTTTCTAGACTACTCCTCACGGTTTAGGGCCCCTAAAATGCCAGGGCAGTATAGGAACCCCACAAGTGACCCCATTTTAGAAAGAAGACACCCCAAGGTATTCCATTAGGTGTATGGCGAGGTCATCGAAGATTTTATTTTTAGTCACAAGTTAGTGAAAAATGACACTTTGTGAAAAAAACCCAATAAAAATCAATTTCCGCTAACTTTTGACAAAAAATAAAATCTTCTATGAACTCGTCATACACCTAACAGAATACCTTGGGGTGTCTTTTTTCTAAAATGGGGTCACTTGTGGGGTTCCTATACTGCCCTGGCATTTTAGGGGCCCTAAACCGTGAGGAGTAGTCTAGAAAACAAATGCCTCAAAATGACCTGTGAATAGGACGTTGGGCCCCTTAGCGCACCTAGGCTGCAAAAAAAGTGTCACACATGTGGTATCGCCGTACTCAGGAGAAGTAGTATAATGTGTTTTGGGGTGTATTTTTACACATACCCATGCTGGGTGGGAGAAATCTCTCTGTAAATGGACAATTGTGTGTAAAAAAAATCAAACAATTGTCATGTACAGAGATATTTCTACCACCCAGCATGGGTATGTGTAAAAATACACCACAAAACACATTATACTACTTCTCCTGAGTACGGCGGTACCACATGTGTGGCACTTTTTTACACCCTAAGTGCATTAAGGGGCCCAAAGTCCAATGAGTACCTTTAGGATTTCACAGGTCATTTTGCGACATTTAGTTTCAAGACTACTCCTCGCGGTTTAGGGCCCCTAAAATGCCAGGGCAGTATAGGAACCCCACAAATGACCCCATTCTAGAAAGGAGACACCCAAAGGTATTCCGTTAGGAGTATGGTGAGTTCATAGAAGATTTTATTTTTTGTCACAAGTTAGCGGAATATGACACTTTGTGAAGAAAAACAATTCAAATCAATTTCCGCTAACTTGTGGCAAAAAATAAAATCTTCTATGAACTCACCATACTCCTAACGGAATACCTTGGGGTGTCTTCTTTGTAAAATGGGGTCATTAGTGGGGTTCCTATACTGCCCTGGCATTTTAGGGGCCCTAAACCGTGAGGAGTAGTCTTGAAACAAAAATGACCTGTGAAATCCTAAAGGTACTCATTGGACTTTGGGCCCTTTAGCGCAGTTAGGGTGCAAAAAAGTGCCACACATGTGGTATTGCCGTACTCGGGAGAAGTAGTATAATGTGTTTTGGGGTGTATTTTTACACATACCCATGCTGGGTGGGAGAAATACCTCTGTAAATGACAATCTTTTGATTTTTTTACACACAATTGTCCATTTACAGAGTTATTTCTCCCACCCAGCATGGGTATGTGTAAAAATACACCCCAAAACACATTGTACTACTTCTCCCGAGTACGGCGATACCACATGTGTGGCACTTTTTTGCACCCTAACTGCGCTAAAGGGCCCAAAGTCCAATGAGTACCTTTAGGATTTCACAGGTCATTTTGAGAAATTTCGTTTCAAGACTACTCCTCACGGTTTAGGGCCCCTTAAATGCCAGGGCAGTATAGGAAACCCACAAATGACCCCATTTTAGAAAGAAGACACCCCAAGGTATTCCGTTAGTAGTATGGCGAGTTCATAGAAGATTTTATTTTTTGTCACAAGTTAGCGGAAATTGATTTTAATTGTGTTTTTTCACAAAGTGTCATTTTCCGCTAACTTTTGACAAAAAATAAAATCTTCTATGAACTCACCATACTCCTAACGGAATACCTTGGGGTGTCTTCTTTCTAAAATGGGGTCATTTGTGGGGTTCCTATACTGCCCTGGCATTTTAGGGGCCCTAAACCGTGAGGAGTAGTCTTGAAACGAAATTTCTCAAAATGACCTGTGAAATCCTAAAGGTACTCATTGGACTTTGGGCCCTTTAGCGCAGTTAGGGTGCAAAAAAGTGCCACACATATGGTATCGCCGTACTCAGGAGAAGTAGTATAATGTGTTTTGTGGTGTATTTTTACACATACCCATGCTGGGTGGGAGAAAGATCTCTGTAAATGGACAATTGTGTGTAAAAAAATCAAAAGATTGTCATTTACAGAGATATTTCTCCCACCCAGCATGGGTATGTGTAAAAATACACCCCAAAACACATTATACTACTTCTCCTGAGTACGGCAATACCACATGTGTGGCACTTTTTTGCACCCTAACTGCGCTAAAGGGCCCAAAGTCCAATGAGTACCTTTAGGATTTCACAGGTCATTTTTGTTTCAAGACTACTCCTCACGGTTTAGGGCCCCTAAAATGCCAGGGCAGTATAGGAACCCCACTAATGACCCCATTTTACAAAGAAGACACCCCAAGGTATTCCGTTAGGAGTATGGTGAGTTCATAGAAGATTTTATTTTTTGCCACAAGTTAGCGGAAATTGATTTGAATTGTTTTTCTTCACAAAGTGTCATATTCCGCTAACTTGTGACAAAAAATAAAATCTTCTATGAACTCACCATACTCCTAACGGAATACCTTTGGGTGTCTCCTTTCTAGAATGGGGTCATTTGTGGGGTTCCTATACTGCCCTGGCATTTTAGGGGCCCTAAACCGCGAGGAGTAGTCTTGAAACTAAATGTCGCAAAATGACCTGTGAAATCCTAAAGGTACTCATTGGACTTTGGGCCCCTTAATGCACTTAGGGTGTAAAAAAGTGCCACACATGTGGTACCGCCGTACTCAGGAGAAGTAGTATAATGTGTTTTGTGGTGTATTTTTACACATACCCATTCTGGGTGGTAGAAATATCTCTGTACATGACAATTGTTTGATTTTTTTTACACACAATTGTCCATTTACAGAGAGATTTCTCCCACCCAGCATGGGTATGTGTAAAAATACACCCCAAAACACATTATACTACTTCTCCTGAGTACGGCGATACCACATGTGTGACACTTTTTTTGCAGCCTAGGTGCGCTAAGGGGCCCAACGTCCTATTCACAGGTCATTTTGAGGCATTTGTTTTCTAGACTACTCCTCACGGTTTAGGGCCCCTAAAATGCCAGGGCAGTATAGGAACCCCACAAGTGACCCCATTTTAGAAAGAAGACACCCCAAGGTATTCCATTAGGTGTATGGCGAGGTCATCGAAGATTTTATTTTTAGTCACAAGTTAGTGAAAAATGACACTTTGTGAAAAAAACCCAATAAAAATCAATTTCCGCTAACTTTTGACAAAAAATAAAATCTTCTATGAACTCGTCATACACCTAACAGAATACCTTGGGGTGTCTTTTTTCTAAAATGGGGTCACTTGTGGGGTTCCTATACCGCCCTGGCATTTTACGGGCCCAAAACCGTGAGTAGTCTGGAAACCAAATGTCTCAAAATGACTGTTCAGGGGTATAAGCATCTGCAAATTTTGATGACAGGTGGTCTATGAGGGGCCGAATTTTGTGGAACCGGTCATAATCAGGGTGGCCTTTTAGATGACAGGTTGTATTGGGCCTGATCTGATGGATAGGAGTGCTGGGGGGGTGACAGGAGGTGATTGATGGGTGTCTCAGGGGGTGATTAGAGGGGAAAATAGATGCACTCAATGCACTGGGGAGGTGATCAGAAGGGGGTCTGAGGGGGATCTGAGGGTTTGGCCGAGTGATCAGGAGCCCACACGGGGCAAATTAAGGCCTGATCTGATGGGTAGGTGTGCTAGGGGGTGACAGGTAGTGACAGGAGGTGATTGATGGGTGTCTCAAGGTGTGATTAGTGGGGGGAATAGATGCAAGTAATGCAATGGCGAGGTGATCAGGGCTGGGGTCTGAGGGTGTGGGCGGGTGATTGGGTGCCCTAGGGGCAGATGGGGGTCTAATCTGATGGGTAGCAGTGACAGGGGGTGATTGATGGGTAATTAGTGGGTGTTTAGAGGAGAGAACAGATGCAATGCACTTGGGAGGTGATCTGACTGCGGGTCTGCAGGCGATCGGATGGTGTGGGTGGGTGATCAGATTGCCCGCAAGGGGCAGGTTAGGGGCTGATTGATGGGTGGCAGTGACAGGGGGTGACAGGGGGTGATTGATGAGTGATAGGTGATTGGCAGGTGATTGACAGGTGATCAGTGGGTTATTACAGGGAAGAACAGATGTAATTAATGCACTGGCGAATTGATAAGGGGGGGGTCAGAGGGCAATCTGAGCGTGTTGGCGGGTGATTGGGTGCCCGCAAGGGGCAGATTAGGGTCTGATCTGATAGGTAAAAGTGACAGGTGGTGATAGGGGGTGATTGATGGGTGATTGATGGGTAATTAGTGGGTGTTTAGAGGAGAGAATAGATGTAAACAATGGATTTGGGAGGTGATCTGATGTCGGATCTGCGGGCGATCTATTGGTGTGGGTGGGTGATCAGATTGCCCGCAAGGGGCAGGTTAGGGGCTGATTGATGGGTGGCAGTGACAGGGGGTGACGGGGTGATTGATGGGTGATAAGTGATTGGCAGGTGATTGACAGGTGATCAGTGGGTTATTACAAGGAAGAACAGATGTAATTAATGCACTGGCGAATTGATAAGGGGGGGTCAGAGGGCAATCTGAGCATGTTGGCGGGTGATTGGGTGCCCGCAAGGGGCAGATTAGGGTCTGATCTGATAGGTAAAAGTGACAGGTGGTGATATTAGGTGATTGATGGGTGATTGATGGGTAATTAGTGGGTGTTTAGAGGAGAGAATAGATGTAAACAATGGATTTGGGAGGTGATCTGATGTCGGATCTGCGGGCGATCTATTGGTGTGGGTGGGTGATCAGATTGCCCGCAAGGGGCAGGTTAGGGGCTGATTGATGGGTGGCAGTGACAGGGGGTGACGGGGTGATTGATGGGTGATAAGTGATTGGCAGGTGATTGACAGGTGATCAGTGGGTTATTACAGGGAAGAACAGATGTAATTAATGCACTGGCGAATTGATAAGGGGGGGTCAGAGGGCAATCTGAGCGTGTTGGCGGGTGATTGGGTGCCCGCAAGGGGCAGATTAGGGTCTGATCTGATAGGTAAAAGTGACAGGTGGTGATAGGGGGTGATTGATGGGTGATTGATGGGTAATTAGTGGGTGTTTAGAGGAGAGAATAGATGTAAACAATGGATTTGGGAGGTGATCTGATGTCGGATCTGCGGGCGATCTATTGGTGTGGGTGGGTGATCAGATTGCCCGCAAGGGGCAGGTTAGGGGCTGATTGTTGGGTGGCAGTGACAGGGGGTGATTGATGGGTGATTGACGGGTGATTGACAGGTTATCAGGGGGGATAGATGCATACAGTACACAGGGGGGGGGGGGGGTCTGGGGGGGGGTCCTGGGGAGAATCTGAGGGTTGGGGGGTGATCAGGAGGGGGCAGGGGGCAGATAAAAAAAAATAGCGTTGATAGATAGTGACAGGGAGTGATTGATGGGTTATTAGGGGGGTGATTGGGTGCAAACAGGGGTCTGGGGGGTGGGCAGGGGGGGGTCTGAGGGGTGCTGTGGGCGATCAGTGGGCGGGGGGGGGCAGATCAGTGTGTTTGGGTGCAGACTAGGGTGGCTGCAGCCTGCCCTGGTGGTCCCCCCGACACTGGGACCACCAGGGCAGGAGGCAGCCTGTATAATACACTTTGTATACATTACAAAGTGTATTATACACTTTGTTGCGGCGATCACGGGGTTAACATCCCGCCGGCGCTTCCGTATGGCCGGCGGGATGTTACGGCGGGTGGGCGGAGCCAGTTGCCGGGGGAAGCGCGCGTCATCAATGACGCGATCGCTCCCCCGGCATAGGAAAAGGACGCAACGCCCTAAGGCGTATTGCGGTCCTTAAGGCATCCACTTTGCCGCCGCCCATGGGCTGTGGGCGGTCGGCAAGTGGTTAAAGCTGTCAGAAAATTGCATTGTGTGTACCCAGCATAAGCTCAGGTGTACTTTACACAGTGACAATTTAGCACTTAAGACAGATTTTAAAATCAGTCAGCAGGAAGTTTTGTAACAAAATAACACTTTTTATTGGCTAATCCAAAGAAAAACAGTGAGCCTTTGGTTAATGAGCCGTCTTCAGACTGTGTTACTACAAGATGTTAGGCACACAGCTATATATACAGTCAGCAGGAGATGCATTGATTGTTTTGTAAATATAAATAAATGCAACACAGTTTTCATTCTGTTTCAAAACATCCTGCTTTCACTGATGGTCAACACAGTACTTTGCTGACAAAAACAAGCCAGGAAAGAGTTAAACTGTAGCAGAAAGAATGTTGTTGTCATTCTCTAGGAGGAAAAAAAAGCCATAAATTCAACAGATCTGAGGTCTTTAACAGCACTGACCTACTAGTAATAAACTAACATCAGTCAGGGAGGGGGAGAGCTGCTAATTTCTGCCCGTGAATGCGTGCTGCATGAAAAAAAACTAATCGGAACTCAAGAGTTCTGCTACTTGAGCCCATATATTTTTCTTCTAACAGCAGATTGTTTGTCCCCTCTCATCATACAGGTGACAGCAGATGCTGACTGCCATAACACACACTTTGCACAAGTAAGAGAGATGCAGGGATCTCTGGAATTCAGACAGACCAGAGCAAAGCAGGAGAGGTGATTTACTTTCACATGTGACCTCTTATCTCTCCAAGTCCTGCGCCCTGCTTATTTTTATCGCCCCAGGCCATGGCCTCTGTGACCTTCCCAGAAATCCAGGCCTGGACATATAGCAGGGAATATAAACATTAAATGTGTCAACATTTTTTCAGTAAATATATGTGTAATAGGGCTATTGTCTTGACATATACAAGTAGTCCATGACGTACGAACACCCGAGTTACAGGCGAACTGAAAAATGTGCAGTTTGTTAATGTGAAATGTCAATTAAAAAAAACCTTGACGTTTTTGAGAAAATCAATTCAAAGAAAAAATGTTTTTTAATGTGAATGGGAACCACATTTTTTTTTAAAAATGAAGCAAATACTTACCTAAGGAGAGGGAAGGCTCTGGGTCGTATAGAGCAGGGTTTTTCAACCTGTGGTACGCGTACCACCAGTGGTACTTTGCTATTGGCCAGGTGGTACACACCAGGTTTGTCTGCCACTTGTCATCATCCCATCTTGCCTCCACAAAGTTCAGCTTCCCTCATTCGCTCCCCGCTGTGCTGCTTTGCGGCAATTTTTCAGACCTCAGATCAGTGGTGAAGAGACAGCCAGGCAATCGGTGCACAGTGACAGTGACAGTCGGGTTACTGCCGATCTGAGGTCTGAACTATTCTGCAGGGCACCACAGCGAGGACCTCGGGGGCTAAAGAGGCTTCCACCTTCCTCCACAGTAGAGGGGATCCAGCAAAAGGACGCCCAAAGATCTCCTTGTCAGCATACCCGCATACGCCATAGCAGCTCTCCGCTTTGATTTTGGTGAAAACCGCCGAGCCTGATCGGGTCCGCTCTACTGCGCAGGCCCACGGGTGGTACTTCTAAATTTTCAGGTAATAAAAGTGGTACAATTAGTGAAAAGATTGAAAAGCCCTTGTATAGAGCCTTCCGTCTCCTATCTCGGTGTCCTCTATCCTGTGCTGGCTCCCCCCTTTTCAATCACCCACCGAAAGGGTATTTGGAAGTCTTCGGGAGCCATGTCCTCCCGAAGACGTGCGGCTCCATACTGCACAGGCATGAGCATGCAAGAGAGCGTGCTTGCGCAGGTGCAGTACAGGGCCGCCCTTCTTCAGGAGCACTCGGGCTCCCTGAAGACTTCTGAAGCCTCCTTCGGCCGGGTAAAGCAGTATTTGACTAAATTAGTCAAATTCTGCTACCGGGCGAGCCAGCACTGGAGCGAGGGGACCAAGAGAGGAGCAGGAAGGCTCTATAGGACCCAGAGCCCTCCCTCTTCTTGGGTAAGTATCTGTCTCATTTTTTTTTAAATGCGGTTCCCATTCACTTTAAACTGATAAAATGGCATTATGCACAGGGGTACAGAGGGAGACACTGACAAGGACACTGGAGGCACAGGGGACAGAGGGAGACACAAAGGGGGACACTGGAGACACAGAGGACGTTCAGGGGACAGAGATGGCACAGTGTTTCTACTTATAGACAGATTCAGGTTAAAGAGACTCTGTACAGTAAAAAATGCCCCTGGGGGGTTCTCACCTCGGTAGGGGGAAGCCTCTGGATCCTATCGAGGCTTGTCCCGTCCTCCTCCGTCCTACACTGGTCTCGTTCTGGGCCACGGCAAGCACAGCCGACAATTTGTCAGGCTGTGCAATATTTACCTTCCCAGCTCCAGTGGGGCCGCTGTTGCGGCTCTCCGCTCGGAAATAGGTGGAAATAGCCGATCTCAGTTGGAACCACTCTACTGGGCAGACACAGGAGACTTGCGCCTGCGCAGTAGAGCGGACCTGACTGAGATCGGCTATTTCCACCTATTTCAGAGCCGAGAGCCGCTACTGCACCTGTGCTGGTGCCGGGTAGGTAAATATTTACATTGCCGCTGTTCCTGGACCTACAGCGAGACCACCGTGGGATGGAGGCAGACGGGGGGAAGCCTTGATAGGATCCAGAGGCTTCCCCCTCCCGGGGTAACCCCCAGCATTTTTGTTATACAGATCCTCTTTAGTACGAACCTACAGTCCCAATCTCATTCATTAACTGGGGACTATCTGTACACCTGATGTCAGTAACAAGCCACGTAATCCATACATACAAAAAATCATAACAAATAAATGAAAGAAAACGCAAGATGGTTTTAAAATAAAAGGTTGGATACTTACCTAAGAAGACTGTGGAACCTTGAAAGACTCCCTACATCGTCCAGAATGCCGCCGCTGTCTGGGACCCTCTGGCAGTTTGCGGCAACGCTCCTTTTTACGCATGAGCATGCTTCTTTTTACGCACAAGCAAGGCCATACTGCACCCGTGTGAGTACTATTATTCATTTGATTTATATACCACCAACAAATTAAGCAATAAATAAGATTACAGACAATGATAATGGGGGTGACTGACAACACAATACAAGTAATAAGCAATAAGATACGCAATGCCAGATGATACACTGGAGTAGTAGTCCCAATATACAAGTTCACATTATTCTGTGGGTAGAGTGTACAATCAAGTAATATACCCAAGGTAGAAGGGCCTGCCAAAGGCTTACAATCTAGAGGATTGTACACATGTAAAATGCACATAATGGGGTTGATTCACTATAACAAATAGCATGCCTTATCAGAGTTAACATGCCGTATCAGAGTAGCATACTGAGCGCTACAAACTTATGCCTGCTAATTGGTAATGATGAGAGCTCCACTTGTCCTGCCCTGAGCCCCTGCATGTCCAGTCACTTTAAAGGACATTATCCACACACTTCGATTGGCCCAATAGGCTGCCTGTCACTCGACAGGAAACTTGACAGGCAGCCTACTGGGCCAATCAAAGTGCGTGGATAATGTTTTTTAAAGTGACTGGAACCACAGGGGCTCACGGCAGGACGACTGGAACTCTCATCATCGCCAATTAGCAGGCATGAGTTTGTAGCGCTCGCTATGCTACTCTGATAAGGTGTTAACTCTGATAAGGCATGCTAACTCTGATAAGGCACACCATTTGTTATAGGGAATCAACCCCCATTTATCTCAATGAAGATGCAGAGGAATGCGATTAGAAAAAAATGCCACGACCATGCGGTAGCCTCGTGGGCGAGTGGCTTCTGCTTGCTGCGCAGGAGCAGATGTACTCCCGCAGGTGCAGTGTGGCTGCGCTCTTACACTACAAGCTCCTTGCCGTTCTCATCCCCGCTGTTGACCTTCTGAACATATCTGAGAAGATATTGTCAGATAGGTTCTCATGGCCATGCTCCATGCTGTAAGAGCAAGTGCTATGAGAAAGAGCAAATTCTCTGTCTTCTCTCAATTCAGACACTACCAAAGGGGCCTGACACCGGCAATCAGTGGCAAAATGGTGCGTTATTAACGTGACGTTTGCCGATCATCTGAAAGAGCCCTTAGACTTACCGGTAATGCTCCAGGACAGCCCCATCTACTGTATACCCTACCCAAAAATCACTACCAAGTGGTGGAGGGTCTAATTCACTTTTCTATACTTTGTGTGCACCTCGGGAGATAATAAGTGACTTGGTACAGGGGAAGTGCACCTATATATAGTGAGGTGGATATAATTTGTATTAATTAGTCAAGTCTGTGTTTACTAATATGGAGGTGCCAGTGTTCTCTCAATTCAGGGGCCGTCCTGGAGGACTTATGGAAATACCCATTACCGGTAAGCCTAGCAGGTATTTTCTAAAAACGTTGACATGTTCAGGACTTATTTTCCCCTCTTTATCAACAGCATGCTTATATACACATTCAAGAGGAGTAAAGCATTCTTGACCTTGATGGACATGCTTTGAAAGAGGTTCTCTCCCTTCCCCACACTATATAAAATTATGTTATGTTTCCCTCTAAATAAGATTTAAAACACTTCCTATCTACATCTAAAACAGGGCTGCGGAGTCGGTACAAAAATCCACCGACTCCTCAGGTTAGGATTCCACCGACTCAGACTACTCTAATTTGCTTATTACAATCTTGTTGATTGAAAGTATGTAACATGAAATGCATCTCTTAACTGCCAACGCTTAGGAATTTTAAAAGATAACTGAAGTGATAGGGATATGGAGGCTGCCATATTTATTCCCGGAGCTAGTCTACTTTAGGGGACCCACCGCAAATCCCCATAGACACTTTCAGCTGGGCTGCAGAAACGGAACAAATGTCCGCTTTCACCTTGTTTAAACCCCTACAAGCCTTATACCCATGGATAGGTAAGCATATCCTCTAACGAATTGTGAGGTTTTTGGTCAAAAAAAGAGTTGAAATGGGCTGTGTAGGAGCTGCCGAACGGCCTTAATCTCGGTTCCGTCGTCCATCTTCGTTCTGCTGTGCAGGTCCTTTCTTCCTCCTCATTGGCGGGTTTGTTAGCTGCTGACAGAAGCTGGCACGCCCCCACCGAACAATCCCTCCAATGAGGAGGAAGAAACGACCTGCAGAGCAGAACCAAGATGGCTGACGGACCCGAAATTGCGGCCGTTCGGCGGCTCCTGTACAGTCAGTTACAACTTTTTTTTTACTGAAACCCACAAAATTCGTTAGAGGGCATGCTTAGCTACCAGAGGATATAAGGCTTGTGGATGTTTAAACAAGCAAACGGAAGACATTTGTTCCGTTTTGCAGCCCAGCTGAAATTGTCTATGGGGATTTGCGGTGGGTCCCCTAAAGTAGACTAGCTCCTTATTCCCTTTTAAACAATTGCCTGGATATCCATCAGATCTTCTGCCTCTATTACTTTTAGTCATAAACTAAAACTAGTCCTTGGTAAGAGTACTTGTAAAAGGTACAGACCGGAACAAAGAACATCTATCAGGCCCTAGGCAATGTAAGTGTGGGTACATGTAAGAATGATGTGCAGGTACTCTGCAGGGGAATGAGGAGATTCTTCCTCTATTACACATTCTTCGTGTACATTCTGAACCAGGTTTATGGGTGATAGACAACACCTCTGTGTTCAATGTGCACAACATTCTCAGTGGATTCCCTGCAGCTCTGCGGAGAGTGCATATGTAGAGTATAGAACTACTATGTAACTTAAAGTAAACCTGAGACAGATGAAAGTTTTATACATACCTGGCGCTTCCTCCAGCCCCCTTCAGGCTAATCAGTCCCTCGCTGTCCTCCTCCGCCACCTGGATCTTCTGCTATGGGTCCCGGCACTTGAGCCAGTCGGGCGCAGTGCGCATGCACACACTACGCCGCTGGGAACGTACTACACCTGCACAGCACTATTGCGCAGGTCAGGGTCGGACTGGGACACTGGGGGCCCACCAAAGAAATTTCAACCTGGGGCCCACACATCCCATGATTGCAGTGAAAAAAGGGTGTGACCATGCACCGGATGGTGGGCGTGGTCATGATGTATTACGGACAGGGCCAAATGTACATGATCTTAGCAGCATTGTAATTCAGAGACACTGCTGCCCAGCAAAACTTTGCATAGAGTCCCCTCCTTCAATATAAAGTAATGTCCTACTTTGCAGAGGTTGCGACCACAGAGGTTGCGACCGCATCGGGGCCCTTGGGCCAAAGGGGCCCGAAGGGCCCTCCCTCAACTACAGTATTACCTCTCTATTGGGCCTGTGCTCATAATAATCACTTCTATAGATACTTTGAACAGTGGTAATCATTAACAAGCTATTTCCCATCCCCTTCTTGCACCTCTGACACTGTAGTTGCCATTGGCAGGTTTTGGTGCGTCGTATCATTTGTTATGTATAGAGTGCTTGGGGGGGCCCCATTGGAAAATTTGCATCGAGGCCTACAGCTCCTTAGCTATGCCACTGCTCTCAGCATGAGTGATTAGAGCACTGAGAATAGATTTTTTTTGCTGCAGGCAGCAATTGGAGCTCTAACAGACAAGGAGGGGGGGCCCACCAGAGACCTGGAGGCGGGGCCCACCGAGGGAAAAAACTGTACTATTGTGGCCCAGTCCGACCCTGGCGCAGAACGCTGCTAGACTGCGCTGACTGGCCGAATTACGGGGACTCATAGCAGAAGATCCAGGTGGTGGAGGAGGACAGTGAGGGACTGATTGGCCTGAAGGGGGCTGGAGGAAGCCCCAGGTAAGAATAAAACTTTTCTTTTCATCCATTTCATGTACCCTTTAATTCGTAGTCATCAAACAATCCACGCATAATTATTTGCATCTCATTAACCATCTCTATTAGTGACACAGCTACACATCAGACTTTATTCTTACAGCATAGATGTTAAGTACCGTTATTTAGTGTTTATATAAGAGATTCCTGTGTACACATCATATAGACAGTCACAATCAGATGTGTATATCTGTATATATAAATTATTTATGATAACTATTATCTGAGAAATAGAACATTTTATCATATTTTCTATTTTAACTACAGTTTACAGGTACCCAAAAATTGCTCCGACTCTGACTCCACAGTCCTAATCTAAAATCAAATAAAAAAATCACTCAATATTTACACAGCACCAAAATTTAAAAAATACTTTAGTCCCTTTCCATTCGGTTCAACATTTTGGTGCGTAACCTTGCGGAAAAGAGACATAATGTAATTGCGATCCAATCAGGCACGATTGCAAACATTATGCATGGTGCACTTCTCCTTGGGTTCCAGAAAGCCAGAGACAATCAAAAAAATGCATTGTTTTGCAGTATAAAACAGTAACTGTACTGAAAATAACATAATGAATAAACATGCTTATTTTTTTTTAACAATATTCATTGATACATTGCTTAGGCAGTGTTTGCCCATTGTAAAATCTTTTCTCTCCCTGATTTAGGGTTCATTCACACTACAAAGCGCATACACAAACGCAATCTCGTGCATGCGTTGCCATCGTGCGGCCATCGCACAGAATACTTATTGTGGTGCGCTAGGAGCGCAGACGTCGCCAGCCAACCCATCAGGAAATGTGTGCGTTGTGCGATTAGATGTTCCCAGAAGCGTTACATCGTAATGCATGAGAACACACACCTGTAATCTGAATGGTAACCTGAAAGTCTATAGACTTTCATGTTGCCATGTAGATCGTATACTATGTGCGTTGCGTCAAAACTGACAGCGCAGCAGTGTGAATAAGCCTTTACCATTCTGAAATGTATCACTGGTGGTGACATCTTTAGTTCTGCCAGGTGATCTGTATGGAATGTTCGTTTGCACAGAGGCCAATATTGCTTGGTTGGCAGTTGAAAAAAAGCTGTCATTTTCCCCATAATGCAACGAGTTTCACATACAGCAAACTTTTAGACTGGTAATGACAACACACTGTGGGGGGTATTTCACCACAATCTCACCCATACACACCCTCCTGATGATCTATTCGAGAAATGGAAAAGATTTATCATGGAAAGGGGGGTATCAGCTTTTTTTTTCAATCTGCTATGTACTGTGAAGCTATGTATACAATCCAGATGTGATTGCCAGAAGCAATGGCTGATGAAGTTCCCTGATATCGCAGAGCCAGGCAGGACAGCACACTGCAGGCTGGGGACATGTGGGCTACGAGGCGAGCAGCACCATCCCGAGGCTGCTGACGGATCTCTCTGTACACAGAAAGTGCAGCGCACAGCTCTAGTGTCAGCTGTCATGTGCTGCCGGAAGCGGAAACACGTCAGATTGGCGGGCGGTCTGATTGGCTATCGGTGACAATCCAGCAGATGAGCAGAGATGGCGGGTAAGTTGCAGAGGGTGATATCCGGGCGCGGAGTGGCTGACACATGCTCGGGTACGGGCTCTGAGAGTCAGCCTGGAGCGCGAGATAGTGGCGGGGGTACGGGCGGCCCGGGCGGCCCGGGGAGGCCTCAGATATGCTGCATGCTGGAGGCCTCATCTCCCGCCACAGGATTCCCGCCACCCCCACCTGTGTACACCATGCCTGACAGTGCCAGCTTCCCTTCTGTGCTGTACTACATCACCCAGCATGTCAGTTCCTCTCCTGTGCTACATCACCCAGCATGTCAGTTCCTCTCCTGTGCTACATCACCCAGCATGCCAATCCTAGCTTCCCTGCTGTACAGTACTACATCACCTAACGTGCTAAACCCAGCTCATCTCCTGTACAGTACTACATCACCCAGTATTCCAATCCCAGCTCCCCTCCTGTACAGTACTACATCACCCAGCATGCCAGTTCCAGCTCTCCTCCTGTGCTACATTACCCAGCATGCCAATGCCAGCTCTCCTCCTGTACGGTACTACATCACCCAGCATGCCAATGCCAGCTCTCCTCCTGTACGGTACTACGTCACCCAGCATGCCTGTTCCTGCTCTCCTCCTGTACAGTACTACATCACCCAGCATGCCCGTTCCAGCTCTCCTCCTGGGCTACATCACCCAGCATGCCAGTGCTAGCTTCCCTTCTGTGCTTGCTACATCACCCAGCATGCCAGTTCCAGCTCTCCTGTGCTACATCACCCAGCATGCCAGTGCTAGCTTCCCTTCTGTGCAGTACTACAGCACCCAGCATGCCAGTTCCAGCTTTCCTCCTGTGTTACATCACCCAGCATGCCAGTTCCAGCTTTCCTCCTGTGTTACATCACCCAGCATGCCAGTTCCAGCTTTCCTCCTGTGCTACATCACCCAGCATGCCAGTTCCAGCTTTCCTCCTGTGCTACATCACCCAGCATGCCAGTTCCAGCTTTCCTCCTGTGCTACATCACCCAGCATGCCACTGCTAGCTTCCCTTCTGTACAGTATTACATCACCAAACATGCCAATCCCAGCTCACCTCCTGTACTACATCACCCAGCATGCCAGTGCTAGCTTCCTTTCTGTACAGTACTACATCACCCAGCATGCTAGTTCCCCTCCTGTACTACATCACTCAGCATGCCAGTACCAACTCCCGTCCTGTACAGTACTTCATCACCCAGCATGCCAGTTCCAGCTCTCCTCCTGTACTACATCACACAGCATGCTAGTGCTAGCTTCTCTTCTGTACAGTACTACATCACCAAGCATGCCAGTTCCCGTCCTGTACTACATCACATAGCATTGCAGTATCAACTCTCCTGTACAGGACTGTTACATCACCCAGCATGCCAGCCAATCTCCTCCTTCCATTTTGTACAGGACTGCTACATCACCCAGCCATCTCCATTCTTTCCCTTATGTATAGGACTGCTACATCTGTTAGCCAGCTTCCCTTGTGTACAGGACTGCTACATCGGTCAGCCCCCCTACTTCATGCTTCATCACCCAGCATGCCAGCTTCCCCTTTTCCCTTCTGTACAGGACTGCTACATCACCCTGCATACCAGCCTCCTACCTTCCCTTCTGTACAGGACTGCATCACTCTGCTTTGCCAGCCAGCTTCCCTTCTGTATAGGACTGCTGCATAACTCTGCCTGCCAGCCAGCTTCCCTTCTGTATAGGACTGCTGCATCACTCTGCCTGCCAGCCAGCTTCCCTTCTGTACAGGACTGCTGCAACACTGCCTGCCAGCCAGCTTCCCTTCTGTACAGGACTGCTACATCACCCTGCATACCAGCCAGCTTCCCTCCTGTACAGGACTGCTACATTAGCCAGCCTGCCAGCCAACCCCCTCTTTCCCTCCTGTACAAGACTGCTACATCACTCTGCTTGCCAGCCAGCTTCCCTTCTGTACAGGACTGCTGCATCACTCTGCCTGCCAGCCAGCTTCCCTTCTGTACAGGACTGCTGCATCACTCTGCCTGCCAGCCAGCTTCCCTTCTGTACAGGACTGCTACATCACCCTGCATACCAGCCAGCTCCCCTCCTTCCCTCCTGTACAGGACTGCTACATTACCCAGCCTGCCAGCCAACCCCCTCTTTCCCTCCTGTACAAGACTGCTACATCACTCTGCTTGCCAGCCAGCTTCCCTTCTGTATAGGACTGCTACATCACCCTGCATATCGGCTAGCTCCCCTTCTCTCCCCCCCCCCCTGTACAGGACTGCTACATTACCCAGCCTGCCAGCCAACCCCCTCCTTCCATTCTATACAGGACTGCTACATCACCATGCCTGCCTGACAGCCAGCTTCCCTTCTGTACAGGACTGCTACATCAGTCAGCCCCCCTCCTTCATGCTACATCACCCAGCTTGCCAGCCAGCCTCCCTTCTGTACAGGGCTGCTACATTACCCTGTATACCAGCTAACTCCCCTCCTTCCATTCTATACAGGACTGCTACATCATCCAGCATGCCAGCCAACCCCCTCCTTCCATTCTATACAGGACTGCTACATTACCATGCCTGCCTGACAGCCAGCTTCCCTTCTGTACAGGACTGCTACATCAGTCAGCCCCCCTCCTTCATGCTACATCACCCAGCTTGCCAGCCAGCCTCCCTTCTGTACAGGGCTGCTACATCACCCTGCATACCAGCTAACTCCCCTCCTTCCATTCTATACAGGACTGCTACATCATCCAGCATGCCAGCCAACCCCCTCCTTCCATTCTATACAGGACTGCTACATCACCATGCCTGCCTGACAGCCAGCTTCCCTTCTGTACAGGACTGCTACATCAGTCAGCCCCCCCCCCCCCTCCTTCATGCTACATCACCCAGCTTGCCAGCCAGCCTCCCTTCTGTACAGGGCTGCTACATCACCCTGCACACCAGCTAACTCCCCTCCTTCCATTCTATAGAGGACTGCTACATCATTCAGCATGCCAGCCAACCCCCTCCTTCCATTCTATACAGGACTGCTACATCATCCAGCATGCCAGCCAACCCCCTCCTTCCATTCTATACAGGACCGCTACATCATTCAGCATGCCAGCCAACCCCCTCCTTCCATTCTATACAGGACTGTTACATCATCCAGCATGCCAGCCAACCCCCTCCTTCCATTCTATACAGGACCGCTACATCATCCAGCATGCCAGCCAACCCCCTCCTTCCATTCTATCCAGGACTGCTACATCATCCAGCATGCCAGCCAACCCCCTCCTTCCATTCTATACAGGACTGCTACATCACCATGCCTGCTATTGCCAGCGCCCACACTTCATTACAGGACTGCTACATCACCCAACCTGCCAGTACCGGCTCCACTACTTCTGTACAGGACTGCCCAGCATGTGGGTGTACAGGACATCACCCAGCATGCCAGCCAGGTCCTCTCATTCCCTTCTGTACAAGACTGCTACATCACCCAGCTTGCCTATGGCAGCTCCCATCCTTCTGTACAGGACTGCTACATCATCCAGTATGTCAGCCAACCCCTTGTTCTCAGTACAAAGGTACTGCGCTATGCATCACACCAGGTGGGCTCACTTATTGCCTCTCTTCCCCTCCCCCCTTATATACAACAGCACTAGCATGCCCATCAGCTCCTCTCCTCCCCTTGTTTACAAGACTACTGCATTACCCAGAATTTTAGCTAGCTTCCCCACTTCCTCTGTGTAGAGGACTACATCACCCAGCATGCCTGACAGCACCTCCTCCTCCCTCTGTTTACAGGACTACTGCATTACAAAGCATTCTAGTTAGCTGCCCTACCTCCTCTGTGTAGAGTAGAGGACTACATCACCAAGCATGCCAGACATCTTCCCTCTGTGTACAGAGTTACTGCATCAACTAGCATGCCTGACAGCTCTTCTTCCTCTGTGTACAGGAATGTCACGTCACCCAGCATGCCTGCAAGCTCTTCTCCTCCCACTGTGTGCAGGACCTCTACATCACCCAGCACCTCACTTTGACCTCCTTTGTACAGGAATAAATCCTCACCTTGGAATTTGCAATTCTGTGAAGGAACACTACTGCATGTTAGTCGTGTATTTTAATAAGAACTTAACCTCTATAAATGAACTGAAGCTACTTTTGCTTACGAATACTTACATACATGTATTAAATTTGGTTGGACTGCTTCCTGATTTGCTACCTCTTTTATCAGTGCCATATTATAGTGGACCAAATATTTAGTATGTCCTTAGTTCTTGATAAGTGTTAAGAGGCCTAGTATAATTTTACTTCTGGTCAGCTGACTACACACAAGTGTATGATGGCATGCCTCCCAGCCCATTGAGATAAGAGAGGTACACCTGTCCGCCATGTCCCCGATATACCCCTAGTTATGCATATTACTGCCAGAACCCAAAGTCTGGCCACTGCAGGATCTGGCCAGCCAATGTGAAAAGAACTGCTAAATAACTGTCAGTGGATACACAGTTAATCATCATTGCAGCATTTTGAACCCAGATAAAGCCAAAATGCTGCCATGGTGGTGATTAGCTGTATACATGTATATAGCACATTTCTGTGTTTCCACTTGCACTCAATTTGTCGCCCTGACGAAGCCTCTGCCGTTGAGGTGAAACATGTTGGGTTTAGTTTAGGGTCACTGTGTAACAATATTTCCTCATGATAATAGGTGGGGTTTAGCATCAGTCAGCTTACTCCTTTTGATAAATACCTATAAGGTTCCTATGCCATTCTAATACTTGCTAATAACCACTGTAGATTGCTATTAATCCTTGGCATTGTAATTAAGAATTACATTTTAAATAAATTGGTATCTTTAAACATATTGAGACAGTCTCAGATTCTAAAATTGTTTGGACATCAGATCACATATACGGTACATAAGACATCATATTAAATCAATTGTCCTGCAGCTGCAGTAAGAGTATACAATCCCTAATTGAGACAATCCATTCACAGCTCACCAGCAATCATACATAGACCATCCAGCGTATCTCAAAAAATGGTATATCGTATAAAAAAAAATATTAAGGTGCAGAATGCTCGCTGGAGCTGATGAATTCAATATTTTTTTTCCCTACATGTATGTATAAGTGCCAAAGTCTATAAACGACCATCAGTATCCATGCATCCAGGTCCATAAATCTGAAGTAAAAAATAGTCCATTCGCATCAAATAGCACATAAATAGTATTGTCCCCGTACTCTGGTACGTAAAATCTTGTCCCAATCATCAAGAAGACCTTCGCAATGAGATCTGTAACATGTTACAATATTGCACTCCGGTATATACTCACGCTCCCTTGGAGCTGGTAGGTTTGGGGTGCCCTTGTGTCTTTATGAGTTGGAGCTCCGGACGGCAGCTGTATGACTCTGCTTGTTTCCTGTCTTTTGAATCTGCCGCTCCAGCACTTGCGGCTAATACTTCCGGGTTGTGCAGTGTTCTCCCCAGAAATTTGTTCCAGCCGGGTGGCATGAAAAAGTAGCCAGGTGGGGCGAGATGAGAAAATACAGGGCCGGCACTTCTCTGCACAACTCTGCTTACAGCAGAGAAGGAGGTGAGCCGATGACAGCAGGGTGCTCACCAAAACTAGCCGGGTGGAGCACCGGCTAACAGAGCCTGGGGAGAACACTGTTGTGGCGGTTCACATCCGGTGACGTCACCTTCCTCAGTAGACTGAGCTTCTCTATATTCTTAATTAAACAACTGCAGGTCCAGTAAACTTGTGCGCAAGAGGGTGTGCTGGGCTAACGTGGTTCAGCGGGCACAGCTGCCTTTCTCCAAGCCTCGACCCCCCCCCCGCCCTGCCACTATCCTCTCCCGCAAGCACTACACTTCCCGGCATGTATCCATATTTCTGTGCCTGAATCTCATCATGTGCATGTAATGGATCCTATGCCGATCTCAAAACTTGCACATTTGTTATTTGGAAGCTTGACTCACTCCCCTGTAGTGACTAGCAGCTTCAAGATATATCTATAACTATCAGATCATACAAATTTATGCAGTTTGAAAGTGGGCCAATCAATTTCCACCCTGACAGGATTCTATTGGTCCATCTTCAAGCTGCATATATTTGCCTAATCCTGTAATCGCTCCGAATTATCTGAATCTCATCGACCATCCCTAATAACAACTTTTACACTTTAGAGGCTGGCAGTATTTAGGGCAGCATGTCTTCACAGTTCTTTTTTCAGAAACTGTCTCCTTAAAACTGTAGTTTAAAGGAATACTGTATGGTGAAAAAAGAGTTGACATTACCTGGGGCTTCTAATGGTTTCCCGCAGCTGTCCTGTGCCTGCGCAGCCGCTCACTGGTGCTCCGGTCCCCGACGCCGGTTCACTTCCGGAATTTGAGACTTCAAAGTAACTAATTCACTGCACCTGCACCGCCGTGTTCCCGCTCCCGCTGATGTCACCAGGAGCGAGAAGTCTCAAATTCCGGAATTGAACTGGTGGCGGGGCCTGGGGCATCGGTGAGTGGCTGCGCATGCACAGGACGTCTGCGGGGGACCGTTAGAAGCCCCAGGTAAGTTCAACTCTTTTTTTTCACCCCACTCCCCTACAGTACTCCTTTAAGATGAAAGAAATTCCTGTACGTAGCTCAAATGAGTCCACATAATTATTTACGCTATGCTGTAGGGACCTATTCCCATGAGCCTATGCTACTGGGAAGTCCATCCCTACACTCAGTGTGGCTATAGGGGGTTATTCATTTAAAAGTGGGATAAAACTCTGAGATACCATTCAATAAAAATGTTTTCCTACTTCTTATTACTCATACAGTTATATTTGCTCTTGTGCACAAGTAATATTTTCTGTTTGCAAATTACAAGTTCCCAAAGTACAGTTTATCTGCTCTGAAAGCTGCCATTGCATTTTCTTGCATAGCTGCTGCATTCATATATTGCAATCTATCTAATGATCACTTTTCATCTGCACACATACTAGAAGCGGAGCGAGCTCAGTTTCAGCACTTTGCTTTTACTAACTGTAGCTGACAAAGGAATGTAAAAAATGCAACACAAAACATCTTTTAGAGCAAAGAATAAATGCTGTGTTTCATACCACTTTAAAGACTCGGAAGTCTCGTGAAAATCCTGTTTTTATTTAAAAATGTTTTTAACATTACTGTCCTACCTAAACTGCCGCATCCCCGCCGCTGTAATCTAACTAAATCCCGCCAAACTCCCCGGGGGGCAATCCAGGGAGCGCTTCCGTGAGAGGCAGAGCTATGAGCCGCAGCTCTGCCTCTCAGCGCGTCTATCAGCCCGGATTGCCGCCTCTCCCCCGCCCCTCTCAGTCTTCCTTCACTGAGGGGAGCAGGGAGAGGCGGAGATTCATGGCTGATTGACGCGTAGGGAGGCAGAGCTGCAGCTCATAGCTCTGCCTCAAACAGCAGCAAAATCCACGTCTAAGAAAACATGTTTTTAATTTAAAAAATGTGTTTAACATCACTGTCCTACCTAAACCGCCGCATCCTCGTGGCTGAAATCTAACTAAATCCCCCCTAACTCCCCCTCTCCCCCGCAAAATCCACGACTTTTTAGGAGACTTCAGTGTCTCTTTAAGCATTTTGCATTTTTTTTTTCTTTCTGGGCAGTAAAAATTGCCACAAGCAGTTTTATCACTTTCTAAACATGCACAACATTTGACATTTTGCTGGTATTTACAAATGTTAGTTTTTTCCCGTGCGTGGTGTCTCTGACCACCAGATAAATGGCATGCCAGCAGCGGTTGCTATGGAGCACACAGCAGCGGACCAATGATGTGGATGCCTCTCATTTGCGTTGTGTGAGTGATGCCTAATGTGGATTTGTATCCCAAGCGCACTAGTATCTTTTCTTTTGACATTTTGAGAGCACAAATGGCTCACTGATCATGACAGCCTTATCATACTATCTGACAGAGGAATAGAATGTATTTTTCTTTTTGTTTTCCCGTGCAGTTTAGGAAAATGAGACAAGATTGCTATTGGCATATGAGAATATTTTCCCTCAGTTAATCCATAAATGAGGACTGCTATGCATCATATGCAGAAAGTAAATTCTTAGGCTCCTGTTATACTTACCACGTCATGGTACTCTCCCTGCCGCAGTTGGTCATTAACCACTTAAGCCTAATTGGACGTGTATACATCTCCACTGTAGTTATGGAGAGTGCACCACTAGTTTGTTACTAAATACAGATGGTATCATTTTAACTGGGACAAGTTGTAAATTCATTTTGGTGTGTTTTATGGCTTGGACCCACATCACATAACAAAATAGGTAGGGACAAACTCCATCCAATGTAAAAATTAATTTTCAAAATTATGATCAAACTTGGGAAAGTATTAGTAAATTGTACACAAGACATGTGGTAACATTTTAACTGTGATAAGTAGTAGACTAGTTTTAGGGTTAAGGGCTATGTTTTGTGTATTCTTTTTAGTAACAAACTGAATCAAAAGCAATACAATTTTAGTCTCTTCTGTATCAAAACAAAGACTTGTAAAATGAAAACAAAGTGACAGAATATAAAAGAAAATAACTATATTGTTACCTTAGGAACTTGGCTTTTTAAATATGTATGCCATGAGGTTATATTATCGTTATTTTTGCAAATAAGGTCTTGTAATCGACAGAGTACAGTAAGATTTAACTTACAGCTAGCACTGTTTATTGTTAAGCTATAATGGATGTAAATGGATAAATAGTGTATTTTTTCTTTAAAATGCATACAAAATAAGGTAATTGCTAAACAAAAATATCACTCACTAAAAGCCTAATTTGTCCTGAAACAATGATATAGATCATTTAGGTGTGATAAGTAGTAATAAAGTTATTGGTGAATGAATGGGAGCAGCGCTGATATGTGAAAATTGTTCTCGTCCTGAAGTGGTTAAAGCCAGTGTTCTGCATAACACACTTCCTGCGGTGCAACGCGATGTGGCAGAAGTGCTCCACAAGAAACGCAGAACCTGCAGTGCGTTACCCTGTGACTCCTGCAAGTCGAGTTTTTTTTTTTTCCCTTCACTGGCACCGCAGGTATACCGTGCGCGGTGACTTTTTGGCTGTGGTGTGATTCTTCCGAATCAAACTGCTACCGCGATGCATTAGTGGGAAAGGACTTTTATAGATCAAGCAAACCTTTCCCTATAAATTTCCCATGTCCCAATGCCAGTCCTGTGCAGCCTTCCTGTCCCACGCCTGTCCTCCACGATCCTCCACTCTCTCGCCGCCAGCTACTTCTGGTACTGTTAGTCGACGGCAAGCCACGCGTATCTTTCTCCTCTGCAATAGTGTCCTGCGCTAATAGAGCAAGACGATATTGCGGGGAAAGATACGCGTGGCCCGGGGTGCACAGTTGCCGTGTGGGCGATACTGAAAGCTGGCAGCGGAAGAATGGAGGATCGTGGAGGACCAACGTGGGACAGGAAGGCTGCACGAGGCTGGCAGAAGCCCCAAGTAAGTGAAACTTTGTTTTGTATGTCAATTTAGTTCCACTTTAAGCCCAATAAACGTCCACACTGGTCCGTTGCAGATCGGTTCCGTTTTTCTAAACTTTTTTTTCCTAGCAGCCCCCCCGGTTTTCCTAAAAATTATATTTTTGCAGCATATGTTTCCAGTCTGTGGAAACGTATGCCCAGCCATGGGGGAAAGGCAGCCGCCATGCTGGAGGGGTGTAGCAGGCAGGATGGGGGTGGCAGCGGTCAGTGGGGTGGGGGGACATCCCCCCCCCCCCCTCACCTGGGTCCCCGTCCCTGCTACGCCTCTAGCTAGTTTCCGCAAATCTTGTTACAGTGTATAGCGGGGAGCTTACCTACTCCTTCGGTTCACAATCCGGTTATTTTGAATGAATCGATTTGAATGATTCGATTCATTGATAAGAGCCAAACTTCCCATAACTACTCATCACTGCCTGAAATGCCGCCCTGTATACTTCAGAGGGCGGCATTGCAGGCAGTGGCTCCTAGTGATGGGAAGTTTGGCTCTTTTCAATGAATCAATTCATTCGAATCGTTTCATTAAAAAGAACCGGATCGTGAACCGAAGGAGTAGGTAAGCTCCCCGCTCCCTGCTATACATTGTAACAACTTTTGCGAAACTAGTTGGAGGGGTAGCAGGGACGGGGGACCCAGGTGAGGAAGGGGCGGCGTCCCTGCTGACCACTGCCACCCCTGTCCTGCCTGCTACAACCCTCCAGCATTGCGGCTGCCTCTCCCCCATGGCTGGGCATACGTTTCCACGGACTGGAAATGTATGCTGCAAAAATATCATTTTTAGGTCTATGATCTAACTTCGGAAAGTTTCAGCAAAACTATGAGTGAGTAGCTTACAAAACACCCACTTTTGAATGGCCCTGGTTTGCTTTACATAATAGAGACGTGTGTCATTTTTCTGTTGTCCTTCCTTTTGTGCAGCTATGCAAACAAAGAATGGCACTAAAATGCTTTGTGGAAAAAATGGTCTGTAGAAAGCCACATGCACACTTTGCAGTTAATGCAGTTAATGGCATGATAGATGTCCAGATAGCTATATGTGTGTATGGGGTATCCTAGTGATATGTGTGTATGGGGTATCCTAGTGATAAGTTGTAGAATAGATTTTAGGGTTGAGGCCTGTGTCTTGTGAACTCTTTTTGGTGACAAACTAAATCAAAAGCAATAACATTTGTATTTTCATATATTCTGTACCAAACTAAAAAGCTTGTATAAAGAAAACACATTGACAGAATTTAAAATAGAATACATAAATTGTTACCCAAGTGACTCCTTTTTAAATATGTACAGTGGTGTGAAAAACTATTTGCCCCCTTCCTGATTTTTTATTCTTTTGCATGTTTTTCACACTTAAATGTTTCTGCTCATCAAAAACCGTTAACCATTAGTTAAAGATAACATAATTGAACACAAAATGCAATTTTAAATGATGGTTTTTATTATTTAGTGAGAAAAAAAACTCAAAACCTACATGGCCCTGTGTGAAAAAGAAATTGCCCCCTGAACCTAATAACTAGTTGGGCCACCCTTAGCAGCAATAACTGCAATCAAGCGTTTGCGATAACTTGCAATGAGTCTTTTACAGCGCTCTGGAGGAATTTTGGCCCACTCATCTTTACAGAATTGTTGTAATTCAGCTTTATTTGAGGGTTTTCTAGCATGAACCGCCTTTTTAAGGTCATGCCACAACATCTCAATAGGATTCAGGTCAGGACTTTGACTAGGCCACTCCAAAGTCTTCATTTTTTTTTTCTTCAGCCATTCAGAGGTGGATTTGCTGGTGTCTTTTGGGTCATTGTCCTGCTGCAGCACCCAAGATCGCTTCAGCTTGAGTTGACGAACAGATGGCCGGACATTCTCCTTCAGGATTTTTTGGTAGACAGTAGAATTCATGGTTCCATCTATCACAGCAAGCCTTCCAGGTCCTGAAGCAGCAAAACAACCCCAGACCATCACACTACCACCACCATATTTTACTGTTGGTATGATGTTCTTTTGCTGAAATGCTGTGTTACTTCTACGACAGATTTAACAGGACACGCACCTTCCAAAAAGTTCAACTTTTGTCTCGGCGGTCCACAAGGTATTTTCCAACAAGTCTTGGCAATCATTGAGATGTTTTTTTAGCAAAATTGAGATGAACCTTAATGCTCTTTTTGCTTAAAAGTCGTTAGCACCTTGGATATCTGCCATGCAGGCCGTTTTTGCCCAGTCTCTTTCTTATGGTGGAGTTGTGAACACTGACCTTAATTGAGGCAAGTGAGGCCTGCAGTTCTTTAGATGTTGTCCTGGGGTCTTTTGTGGCCTCTCGGATGAGTTTTCTCTGCGCTCTTGGGGTAATTTTGGTCGGCCAGCCACTCCTGGGAAGGTTCATCACTGTTCCATGTTTTTGCCATTTGTGGATAATGGCTCTCACTGTGGTTCGCTGGAGTCCCAAAGCTTTAGAAATGGCTTTATAACCTTTACCAGACTGATAGATCTCAATTACAGTACTTTTGTTCTCATTTGTTCCTGAATTTCTTTGGATCTTGGCATGATGTCTAGCTTTTGAGGTGCTTTTGGTCTACTTCTCTGTGTCAGATAGCTCCTATTTAAGTGATTTCTTGATTAAAACAGGTGTGGCAGTAATCAGGCCTGGGGGTGACTACAGAAATTGAACTCAGGTGTGATAAACCACAGTTAAGTTATTTTTTAACAAGGGGGGGGGGGGCAATCACTTTTTCACACAGGGCCATGTAGGTTTTGAGTTTTTTTTCCTCACTAAATAATAAAAACCATCATTTAAAACTGCATTTTGTGTTCAATTATGTTATCTTTGACTAATAGTTAACGGTTTTTGATGAGCAGAAACATTTAAGTGTGACAAACATGCAAAAGAATAAGAAATCAGGAAGGGGGCAAATAGTTTTTCACACCACTGTATGCCCTGAGGGTATATTACTGTTCTATTTGCAAATAATAGCTTGCAATTACTGCTAAGGTACAATGAGAAAACAAAAAAACACAACATAGAAAAAATACACCTTTATTTCTAAACTATTATCCCCATACATTGCACTACATATATAATTTAAATGTAATAAACAGGACAAATGGGCAAATAATGTGTGGGTTATATCTATGACAGCATTATTTATTTTAAAACTATAATGGATGGAAATGGAGAAATAGTGTATTTTATTCATTTTTCTTTATTTTTCTTTTTAAAATGTATAGAGAATAAATCAATAAAATATAAAAAATATCCCCCAAAAGACTAATTTATAGCAAAAAAACCAAGATATAGATCACTCAGGCCCCATTCACACTTACAAAATGCAAAACGCCGGCGATTTTTGCCGGAGTGATTTTTTTCTGCGATTTTCATGCGGAAAAATCACTGAACACTGCGGCGATTTTGGCGCGATCGCGTTTAGCACTTCTAAAGCATTGAAACGCCTGGAAATCGCCTGAAAATGGTGCAGGCGACGCGTTTCGCAAATCACCCAATTAAGAATGGGTTTCATTATGCTAGCGCTTTTTAAAAAGGCAAATCAGCTTTTAAAAAGTCAAGAAAAAAAAGTAAGAAATCGCGGCAAACCGCTCTAGTGTGAATGGGGCCTTAGGTGTAATAGTGATAAAGTTATTGGGGAATGAATTGGAGGAGCACTGAAATGTAAAGATGTCTCCATAGGGTAACAAGGAGGCTGGTGGTTATAGGTGGTTATTTATCCTCTGACTTAAGGTGGCCACACACGATAACATTTTTTAAATATCTGTTCAATTCAAGAATTGCAAACATTTTTTCTGACTGATTGTAATATTTCAAAAATCTGACCAATGTACCACAAACCTGTGTTCAGTCTTTCCTCAATTATGATAAAAATGATTTGGAAACTCAGAAAATTACTTGTGTATAGGTTAATAAATTGACAATCTACCACACACCATTCAATTTTCATAAAAATTGATCAGCAAAAATCCACCCTTCCCCGATCATCTTTTAATCGAATACAAATTGTGAAATCTGATCGGATTTCTTGCTCGAATAAAAGCTGATCTTTTTATCGAATTGCCGTAGAATTTGATCATTTTATTGTATCGTGTGTGTGGCCACCTTTAATCTGCGTTTCTCAGGGAGTTCTGGATCTCCAGCACCTGTGCTGTTTATGATGGACCTGGTTGCCTTTCGTTAAAGGGAACCAGAGGCCCCAGAAAGAAGATTTTATACATACCTGGGGCTTCCTCCAGCCCCATACGCACGGATCGCTCCCACGCCGCCCTCCTCCGCTTCCTGTATCCGGCGGTACCGGGTCCCGTAGTTTCGGCCAGTCGGCGGCAGCACGCGGACAATTGTCCGCATCACAGGAGCTCCCGGCATACCCGTACGCGTGCAGCTGCATACTGCGCAGCCGCACGCGTAAGGGTATGGAGGGAGCCCCTGCTCATGCGGACATTTGCCCGCGTCCGCCAAAAGTGACGGGACCCGGTACCGGCGATCCAGGAAGCAGGGGATGGCGGCATGGGAGCGATCCAGGCTTATGGGGCTGGAAGAAGCCCCAGGTATGTATAAAATCTTTTTTTTTTTCTTTTTACGATGACGGCGTCTCTGGTTCCCTTTAACCACCCTGGCGTTCTGATAAGATCGCCAGGGAGGCTGCGGGAGGGTTTTTTTTAAATTAAAAAAAAACTATTTCATGCAGCCAACTGAAAGTTGGCTGCATGAAAGCCCACTAGAGGGCGCTCCGGAGGCGTTCTTCCGATCGCCTCCGGCGCCCAGAATAAACAAGGAAGGCCGCAATGAGCGGCCGTCCTTGTTTTGCTTACACCGTCGCCATAGCGACGAGCGGAGTGACGTCATGGACGTCAGCCGACGTCCTGACGTCAGACGCCTCCGATCCAGCCCTTAGCGCTGGCCGGAACTTTTTGTTCCGGCTGCGCAGGGCTCAGGCGGCTGGGGGGACCCTCTTTCGCCGCTGCTCGCGGCGAATCGCCGCAGAGCGGCGGCGATCGGGCAGCACACGCGGCTGGCAAAGTGCCGGCTGCGTGTGCTGCTCTTTATTTGGCGCAAATCGGCCCAGCAGGGCCTGAGCGGCAGCCTCCGGCGGTGATGGACGAGCTGAGCTCGTCCATACCGCCCAGGTGGTTAAGAATGCTTGTGGGCACTTGTGCAATGTTCAGTACCTACCAGAAGTGGTCCAAGGCAGGACAGCCTGTAAAGCAGTAACAGGGTCATGAATGCCTGCGTCTCATTACATAGGGGAGTGAAGGCTATCCTGTCCGCTCTGATCACTCTATTCTAGCAGCCATTGCTGAAAATCTTAATGCTGGGTCAGGTCTGGGCTGTACAGTGAGCGCATAAGTTAACCCTTGACTCCTCAGTCTACCTATGACTCCGGATGCTTTATTTTAAAATTCTATTGCATTTTCCACATTGCTTGTAAGAAATCAAAAAATGTGGTGAAGGCGTGTGTGTTCAGTCTCCAAACCATGTGGTGTCGAATTTAAACATCAAAAGTAACAGTGCATAAGTAGAACTGTCGGACTGTGGTCTGTAGCTACGTCCCAGGAGATGACTGATGAAAGAGTTGCTGATCAGGTACCCGAAGAGCACCCGAGGGGGCATAAAATAAAAGATACTTACCTAAGAAGGATTATCCAGAGGCTTCTGATGTCCTCCAGATGCTACCTGGGACCCCCTTGGAGTTTGCGATTGTACAAGTATGGCTGTGCCTGCGCATTTGGGCAAAGTTGCTTTTTTATGAGCAGGTTTGGTTTTATGTGCAGACATGGCCATGCTCATGCATGGTGGGGGGCGTGGCCATAAGACCATATCCAGTAAGCTCTTGTAGGATATGTTACTGGGATCTGCGCAGTTCAACTATGAGGGATCGTTCAAAGGCTCCCCTCTTCTTGGGTATCCTTTTTTTTTTTTTTTTCTTTACACCGCATCAGGTACACTTTTTAAAACCTGATATATCAACTAATCATAAAACATGTATGTAGATAATAATCTGTGCCACACAATGTCTATATGAGACGTTTTCACCTGTAGTTTGCTCTGGAGGCCTTGGAAGTCTGGCTATTTGGGCCCTGCAGGTGAGGCTAGTTACACTGTCAGAGGCCCGATAACCTGTCGGGGTGAGCAGGACTGCACCCCTTACATAGGAAATCCATCATTCTTACTAGACCAGGGGTCTCAAACTCAATTTACCTGGGGGGCCGCAGGAGGCAAAGTCAGGATGAGGCTGGGCCGCATAAGGAATTTCACAATCGCGGCGCATTGCCGCCTCTGCCCGCCCCTCACTCTTCCTTTACAGAGAGGGGCGGGGAGAGGCGGCGATCCGTGCGGCGATTGACGTCAGGAGGGGCAGAGCTGAAGCTGAAAGCTTTGCCCCTTCCAGGAAATGCCGGCGGATTGCCCCCCGGGCGATTTGGGGGCTCTGCAACCCTCGTTTAGCGGCGGGGGATGCGGCGGATTTCTTGGGAGCACTGAAGGAAACTGTAAGAAAGCTTTTGCCGGCGAGGGCCACAAAATATTGTATCGAGGGCCGCAAATGGCCCGCGGGCCGCGAGTTTGAGACCCCTGCACTAGACGGTGCAGCTGTATTGTCATGCCATTCATAATAAATTATTTATAGTCTAAGCAAACTTCGAGAATGAAATGAGTTACTTTAGCCGACTTTGATCTGGATGAGTTCTTCCTCTTTCGTTAGATTGGAACAGACAGGTAATCATGAAACACTTGCACTTGACTGCACACAGCACAAGACACCAGGTATACAAAGGATGAAGTCCGCAATCTGCAGTGTCCACAATACAGCCTTTTTTTTATTAAAGGGACACTTAAGTCAAACAAAAAAGATGAGTTTTACTCACCTAGGGCTTCCAATAGCCCCCTGCAGCTGTCCGGTGCCCTCGCCATCTCCCTCCGATCCTCCTGGCCCCGCCGGCAGCCACTTCCTGTTTCGTGACAGGAGCTAACAGGCTGGGGACGCAAGTGATTCTTCGCGTTCCTGGCCACAATAGCGCCATCTATGCTGCTATAGCATATATCATATACCATATAGCAGCATAGAGGGTGCTAATGTGTCTGGGAATGCGAAGAATCACTCGCGTCCCCAGCCTGTCAGCTCCTGTCACCGAAACAGGAAGTGGCTGCCAGCAGGGCCAGGAGGATCGGAGGGAGACGGCAAGGGCACCGGACAGCTGCAGGGGGCTATTGGAAGCCCCAGGTGAGTAAAACTCATTTTTTTTTTTACTTAAGTGTCCCTCTAAATCGATCACAAGTCATGGATAATAACAGTTAATGCATTTCCACCAAACCCGTATGCATGGAAGGCAGCAAGACACTCTGTATTTTTATATGCTTCCAACTTTCTGCAGAGTATCCATGCCTAGTAACATCTATATACTTTCAGAATTATAAATCAATTCGTTTTTTTTCTCCTTGATGATAATTTCTCACCATAATCTCCTTCCTCTAGGTCTCACTGATATGGAGAAGAAGCTGGCTGAATACAAGTGTAGCACAAATGATGCCATTACACTTAAACTGGGTAGGTTTTGTAAATATATTATGACTTTGTAGGTGTGGTCTGTGTTTTTTGAGGTTACGCTATGCAGATATTATTTTTTAAAGCATCTGGGTCATATATGCGTTTATAGTTAAAGTGAACCTGAAGTAAGAATAAACTTATGAGGTAATGAATTGTATGTGTAGAACTGATAATAAATTAAAAAAAATTGTAATATAGAGTCTCGTATTTTTAGTTTTAAGATTGCATCAGACCGTCACAGTTGCTGTTTAGAATCCACACTCTCCCTTTTAAGCTGAAAAAGAAGCAGAAGTAATGACCGTTTGAAGTTTCCTCAATGTTTCTCAGCTGTTTTGACTTTTCAGGAAACTGCACTGAATTTGACAAGCTGTACTTTTCGACACGCTCTTTCGCATAGTTAATCACTGAAGTTTTTTTGTTTTTGTTTTTTTTTGTAACTTACTGTACTGGAAACAGAAAGGGACTTCAATTAATTTCTAAGTAAAGCTACAGTGGGTTGCAAATGTATTCGGCCCCCTTGACGTTTTCCACATTTTGTCATATTACTGCCACAAACATGAATCAATTTTATTGGAATTCCACATGAAAGACCAACACAAAGTGGTGTACACATGAGAAGTGGAACGAAAATCATACATGATTCCAAACATTTTTTACAAATAAATAACTGCAAAGTGGTGTGTGCATAATTATTCGGCCCCCTTTGATCTGAGTGCAGTCAGTTGCCTATAGACATTGCCTGATGAGTGCTAATGTCTAGAGTGCACCTGTGTGTAATCTAATGTCAGTACAAATACAGCTGCGCTGTGAGGGCCTCAGAGGTTGTCTATGAGAATATTGGGAGCAACAACACCATGAAGTCCAAAAAACACACAAGACAGGTCAGGGATCAAGTTATTGAGAAATTTAAAGCAGGCTTAGGCTACAAAAAGATTTCCAAAGCCTTGAACATCCCACGGAGCACTGTTCAAGTGATCATTCAGAAATGGAAGGAGTATGGCACAACTGTAAACCTACCAAGACAAGGCCATCCACCTAAACTCACAGGCCGAACAAGGAGAGCGCTGATCAGAAATGCAGTCAAGAGGCCCATGGTGACTCTGGACGAGCTGCAGAGATCTACAGCTCAGGTGGGAGACTCTGTCCATAGGACAACTATTAGTCATGCACTGTACAAAGTCGGCCTTTATGGAAGAGTGGCAAGAAGAAAGGCATTGTTAACAGAAAGCATAAGAAGTCCCGTTTGCAGTTTGCCACAAGCCATGTGGGGGACACAGCAACCATGTGGAAGAAGGTGCTCTGGTCAGATGAGACCAAAATGGAACTTTTTGGCCAATATGCAAAACGCTATGTGTGGAGGAAAACTAACACTGCACATCACTCTGAACACATCGTCTTCACTGTCAAATATGGTGGTGGCAGCATCATGCTCGGGGGGGGGTGCATCTCTTCAGCAGGGACAGGGAAGCTGGTCAGAGTTGATGGGAAGATGGATGGAGCCAATTATAGGGCAAACTTAGAAGAAAACCTCTTAGAGAATGCAAAAGACTGGAGACTGGGGCTGAGGTTCACCTTCCAGCAGGACAACGACCCTAAACATAAAGCCAGGGCAACAATGGAATGGTTTAAAACAAAACATATCCATGTGTTAGAATGGCTCAGTCAAAGTCCAGATCTAAATCCAATCGAGAATCTGTGGCAAGATCTGAAAACTGCTGTTCACAAATGCTGTCCATCTAATCTGACTGAGCTGGAGCTGTTTTGCAAAGAAGAATGGGCAAGGATTTCAGTCTCTAGATGTGCAAAGCTGGTAGAGACATACCCTAAAAGACTGGCAGCTGTAATTGCAGCAAAAGGTGGTTCTACAAAGTATTGATTCAGGGGGCTGAATAATTACGCACACCCCACTTTGCAGTTATTTATTTGTAAAAAAATGTTTGGAATCATGTATGATTTTCGATCCACTTCTCACGTGTACACCACTTTGTATTGGTCTTTTACGTGGAATTCCAATAAAATTGATGCATGTTTGTGGCAGTAATGTGACAAAATGTGGAAAACTTCAAGGGGGCCGAAATACTTTTGCCACCTACTGTAGTACTATATGTATATATTTTTGTCACATGTCACTTCAGGTACGCGTAAATGCTTTATATGCATGAAAACATTTTGTAGGTTTTTTTTTTTTTTTTTTTTTTTTACCAGCTGGACCCTTTGTTGCTGTCAAGTCTCCCCCAGGCCCGCCGCCCTTGGGGCTGATTATGTCAGGAGGGGGAAGCCTCTCTAGATCATAAAAAGGCTTCCCCCGCCCTCCTCAGCCGGGGTTTTCCAGCCCTGTCTCTCTCTCAAATCGCTGCTTGGCGGAAACCTTGCCCCAGATGCAATAGCGGTTCTCTGCTCTGGCGCAAATAGTCAAGCCCGGTCCAGTTCGTTCTATTTCGCAGTCGCAAGTGCCTGCACAGTAGAGCGGACCAGATCAGGCTTGGCTATTTCCACTGGAGCTAGAGTGGAGAGCTGCTACTATGCATGCGCCGGTAGCCAAAGGTACATATTATTGTCTGTCTGATGTCAGGGCTGCCAACGCTGGATCAGTCTGGTGGAGGCTTAAATGTGTCTCCACATTTCTTAATTAAAATGTGGTTTATGTAAATGCATTGTAAAAATTCTGCCTCAGCCAGGTCTTTAAGGAGAACCCGAGGTGGATTTTCGAGGGGCAGATGGGACACAGAGCCATATTCTCTGCCTAATGACATGGCTGTGTGTCCCCACACCGCCGATCTACTCCCCCACAGCCGTGCTATAGCCCCCCGAGTTTAGCGACAAGATTTGCTGCTAACTCGGAAGGTAAACACGGAAGAGGAATTCCCTGTTTAAAACGCCCGCCAGGGGTGTCCCTACAGGGTTTCCTGAGCTGCCATTGGGCAGCTCTCTCTCCCTAGCCGCGCCTCCTGCTGCTCCCCCGCCTCCCTGCATGCTAAGGGAGACAACACAGTCTCTCATTGCAGCGTCGTGACCCAGGGATCACACAAGTGAAAGTGGGCTATTGCTGCCCACGGGAGCGACGGTTTTTGCAGGTACCTGATCCTCTCAGACCTGCGGATCAGGTAGCCTACTTTTTTTTTTTTCTTTTGAGCCTACCTCAGGCTCTCTTTAAAGGAGTCATCAGTGCAAAATTAATAAAATAAGTGCTACTTACCAGGGGCTTCCTCCAGCCCCAAGCTCCCAGCATGTCCCTCGCCACAGCTCTGCAGTCAGCCGTTTGCCGCAGCTCCGTCCCAGTGCCCGGCTATGACGTCAGGGCGACCTCCAGGTCGGCCTGTACTGCGCCTGCTCGAGCGGCGCTGTCAATCACCTCCACGTGGCCACGTAGCAGTGATTGACAGCGCCGCAGGCGCAGTACAGGCCGACCTGGAGGTCGCCCTGACGTCATAGCTGGGCACTGGGACGGAGCTGCGGCAAACGGCTGACTGCAGAGCTGTGGTGAGGGACATGCTGGGAGCTTGGGGCTGGAGGAAGCCCCTGGTAAGTAGCACTTATTTTATTAATTTTGCACTGTTGACTCCTTTAAGGGATCCTTAACTGAAATATGAAGCCTGCCATCTTCCAACTATTTTGTTCTGCTAATCCTTAAATCAGAGTGGGTATATTACTAACATTATCTTATTGTCTTGCTGTCTTTTAGTGCGTTTCCCTGAAGACATCGAGGATGACAGCACAACATTTAATCCAGAGTTTAGTCACCAGATTTTTGGAGATGAGTAAGTAACACACTTATCAGATAGCTGTTTTAAATATTAACAAGCTGAATCGTACACTCCCCTTTTAAAACAATTTTTTTTTAATGCTGTATGTAAGGGCACACATTACCACAAGTACTAGGAGCAATTTCCTTCCTCACACAGCTCTGCCTCTTTGCTGTAATATCCTCCGTCAGTTTTAGATACAAAAGTGTTGGGCTATCAGAGGGCTAGACCATGTCCCTGCACAGGGGGGTTGCTATCAACTACTACTAACTAGTACTATCAACTACTAGTTTAATACTCCCTTGCTGAAAGAATCTTAGTCGGTGGTAATGCTGGGAATACACAATGAGATTTTTCAGCTGATTTACTGTCCAATTGATTTCTGATCGATTTTCTTATCTTTTCTTATCCATATCCATTCACTTCTATGAAAAATCGATCAGAAAAACGATCAAAAATAAGATTGGACAAGTTGGAAATTATCTATCCATCCATCTATCTGCCAACCTATCTAATAGTGTACTCCCAGCATTAGGGGATAAAGATTTCAGCAATGTGTGTTTATTATCTTTGCTTTTCTGACTGAGAAAGATCATAATAATGCCTTTGTAAACAGCATATCTCCCTCTCAGCACTGCACCACATAGCCGCCTACAAAGCAGATGCAGCCTGCAGTGAAAAGTCACACGCAAGCCAGTCAGTCAGGAATAGTGTATACACATCTCCCTGCTAGTTACATTAGAGCAATATTACAGCACATCTAGCTACCTGTTACCACCTCAGATCAGCCTCCTCCTCCTCATGTCTCCTGCATGCTGTGACACAGTGGCCTCAATGCACAGAGCTTTATCAAACGTTTGATAATTTACCTCATGGGTAAAATCTAATTTTGAATTCACTAATGTGTTATATATTTATTGAACGTTTTATCAGTAAAACATTAGATAAATATATAACACCTTAGTGAATTCAAAATTAGATTTTACCCATGAGGTAAATTATCAAACGTTTGATGAAGTGTTTGATAAAGCTTCGTGAATTGAGGCCAGTGAAGTATATTTGTGAGCTGTGTGAGGAATGAAGGATGATTTTTAAGCAGGGAGAGAGAACTGGGTAAATAAATAGTGTCCCTAGCACTAGTGGTAATGTATACGCTAATATAGAGTTTTAAGATAAAATGTTGTTTTAATCGATAGTGTTCCTTTAACCCTCCTGGCGGTTTCATTTTTTTGCCAAATAGGCAGAAATCCTTTTTTTTTGTTTGTTTTTGTTTCATGTAAAGCTACCAGAGTGGTAGCTACATGAAACACCACTAGAGGGCGCATTTGTCCCTCTAGTGCGATCGACGCCGGCATCAATAGCAAACGGGAACGCGTATATAACGCGTTCCCCTGTTTGGCTTCTCCTGTTGCCATGGTTACGATCGGAATGACGTCATGGACGTCAGACGCCTCCGATCCAGCCCATAGCGCTGCCTGGAACTCATTGGTCCGGGCAGCGCTCTGGCGGCGGGGGCCGCAGCCGCCGCTGCGTGTGGGCGATCGCCGCAGAGCGGCGGCGATCAAGCTGTAAGCGCGGCTAGCAAAGTGCTAGCTTCGCGTACAGCACTTTAAATGGGGCAAATCGTCCTACCAGGGTCTGAGATATCTTCCTGTGCGGCATAGCCCAAGCTCAGCTCGGGCTTACCGCCAGGAAGGTTAAGTAAAATCTCCACAAATTGTAGGAAAGACCCGAATATCAGCTGGCTTGCTCCTCTCAGGGGTTACATTGCCCCCTAAGATCAGACAGTGAACGACGCACAGAGGTATGTGGATGCAGCATGAACATACCTCTGTGCTTGACTTAGGTAGCTTTGCCTCAGGTCGGCAGATGTGAGACTGAACTGCCCGGCAAGCAGGGTGGTGGAGTCGGCGTTGGAGTCGGTGATTTCATAAACTGAGGAGTCGGGAGTCTAAATCAGATGATTTTTGTACAAAATCTACAGCCTATTAAAGTGGTCTGAAACTCAGACATAACATTCAATAAAAATGTGTTTTCCTACTTTTTATTACTCATACAGTTATCATATTTGCTTTTGTGCATACGTAATATTGTCTGTTTACAAATTACAAGTTCCCAAAGTGTAGTTTACCGTACCCTGAAAGCTGGCATTGCATTTTATTTTTACTGCATTTTATTTTAGATGAACATCTTAGAGAGAGAGAGAGAGACAGAGAGAGACTGAAGCACAGAGAGCTCCTTCACTTGTCAAAGAGACTCTGAAGTCTCAAAAACAAAATCTTTTTATTTAACAGCTATGATTAATATGTTAGCCCTAACTAAATCGCTGCATTCCCGCCGCCTTACACTAAATCCCCCCTAACTTGCTGGGGGGCAATCCGGGCAGCGCTTCCGTGAGAGGCAGAGCTATGAGCTGCAGCTGTGCCTCTCAGCGCGTCTGTCAGCCCGGATCGCCGCCTCCTCTCCCCCGCCCCTCTGTCTTCCTTCGCTGAGAGGTGCGGGGGAGAGGCGGAGATCCGCCGCTGACAGACACGTGTGAGGCAGATCTGCAGCTCATAGCTCTGCCTCACACGGAAGCGCACAGGGCAGCAAAATCCACGACCAAGAAACCCGTGAATTTTGCAGGGGGGAGTTGGGGGGATTTAGATAGATTACAGCGGCGGTTTAGTTAGGGCTAATATGGTAAACACATTTGTTAAAAAAAAATTTTTGAGACCTCAGTGTCACTTTAAGGTACATACACACGTCGGATTTTTCCAAACAGCCGGTTGTTTGGACGTTTAAATGTCAAATCGGGCGTGTGCACGGTTGGTCGTTCAGCTGATAAGACTGGATTTGAACGATAAGCCAAACGGATCCGTCAAAACACGTCTTATCAGCTGAAAGTCCGACCGTACACGCACCCGATTTGACGTCCAAACGACTGGACGTTCAATCGACCCGTTGTTTGAAAAATCCAACGTGTGTACGAGCCTTTAGACTGTGTTTACACACGTTGTAACTAGATTCAATTCATTATTACTCGTAATGGCTTGTGGCTGTGCTTTCCTCCTATGTATTCTCGTAGCAGGAAAGCAGAGCCAGGAGGGGGCAGGCTTGGGCTTGAAAATACATCACAGAAGACTGACTCAGCTATAATCATTCCGGAGCAAAGTTAGACTGAATGCTCAGTCGTGGATTTTATCAGGGCTGATAACAAGAAAACTGTGCAGTGAAAAATGAAACAAAGAGCAGAGTAGGTGTTTGCTGTCATGGTCCCATTGATGTTTATGGTAAAATACATGAGGGTGCTTCATCTCTGGTTCTCCTTAAAGAGGAACTTTACCAAAAGATAGTAGTAGGTGGTAAGAAATATAAATCAAGACATTGCAAAGTGAAAAGTTAAAAATTTGAAGATGGATCAATAAATAATTGATACTTGCCATATAATTAATTCAGGTTGTTTGATCCACTGTGAGCCTGCAGGTCAACATATTTACTGTTGGCAGTCGGGGGGGGGGAGGGGGGGAACCAGACAGCACCAACTGTTTTTATCTATAAACATACCCAACAACAATATGATAGGCTAATGCAGCTTGCTTGGCATTTGGCAACAGCTGTTATCTACCTCAATGCAGTGACATACACAAACGGGAAACTGTCGTGGCCATGGCCCTGACATCACACTGCGGGAGGGGTTTCACCACAATATCAGCCATACAGATGCCTCTGATTATCTGATTGAGAAAGGTAAGGATTTCTTATGAGGAAGGAGGTATCGGCTACTGACTGGGATGAAGGTCAATCCTGGGCTAAAGTTGCTCTTTAATGTCACTCCATTTTGTTTCCTGTTATTAGTGGCTGGCATCCTTTTCCTTGCTGCAGGAAGAGCTCACTGCGCTTGAGCCAGTCTTATACAGACCCTGTATAGAGGTTTCTTTGGTTGGAATCATTACTGTTATGAAATTGTCTTTAGGATAAGGAAGACTGGTGTTAATGAATGCATGAACCAGTCCTGTCAGCAGTTTCTGTCAGGAGAGATGCTCAGTCTCGCCGTCCGCATATATCATCAGACTAAGTTCCAGTCAAGCTTGAGAAAACAGCTGATAGAAATAATCTTAATATTACTGTCAAACCATAGCCCTGATCATGGCTCTGGTTCTGGAGAAGAGGTGCATTGTTAGAATAGAAGTGTACTTATGGCATAAATATGCTACATCAACCTCCTATTGCATCCTGATTAACAGAGATTGTCAATAAGGCTGGCTTCACACCTTCCATTAATGTGTACGGATCTTGTGCAACGCAATAGGATCCATTCACATCGGTCTGTTTGAAACGGATCCAATTGGTCCATTCCGACGAGCGGACCATAAGTCTGTGTGGTTTGCGATATTTGCGGTTCCGGATCACGATGTGGATGCCAATGGAATGAATGGAAGCCTATGCAAACGCATGCGTTTCACTTATTTACTCACCTCTCTTCTGTCTCATCCGGTTTCACCACCGCCACTGGCACTGCTGTTCAGTCCACTGCATGGTAGAAGCGCAGATATACAGATCGGAGCACCAGCAGAAGCATGGGGCTCCCCACTGGATTGCAACAGACCAATGGGAATACTCTCTCCCCAGGAAGGATTCTCACTGGTTAACCGAGTGGTGGACCAATGAAAATCCTCCCTGTATAGGGAGGATTCCCAATGGTCTGTTGCAATCCAGTGGGAAGCCCCATATGCTTCTGCGGGGGCTTCAATCTGTAAAACGATACTTCTCCCCTGCAGTGGACTGAGCGGATAAACTGTAAATGTGCCATTGTGCATCTAGTAAGCGTGTACCCAGCCTAAAGGGACATTAACCAACTTTAACCAAAAGCTATGAGGAAGGGATTAAAGGACTACGGTAGGGGGTCGGGGGGGGAAGAGTTGAACTTACCTGGGGCTTCTAATGGTCCCCCGCAGACATCCTGTGCTCGTGCAGCCACTCACAGATGCTCTGGTTCACTTCTGGAATTTCCAACGTTAAAGAGGAACTTAAAGAGTAACTGTTAGGCAGAAAATACACAATAAGTTCTCTACTGCATGCTAATAGAGCAGTAGAAAGGATGCTAACTAGGCAATGTAAACGTTTCAAATCCTTCTTACTTTTGTAGATTTCTCTCCTCATGCCCCAGGCTCTAAAAGTGGACGCAAGCCGCAGAGAGAAGTGACAGGCATGCTGAATCAGCCTGATTGGCTGATGCCTCTGTCACTCATCTCTCTGCACTACGATTGGCCGCCTGGTCTCCCCTTGTCTGCCTGGTCGCCGCTGCTGTTAGAGCGCACGGAGGGGGGCCAGAGGCTATCTCCTGTCACTGTCCTCTGCCCCCCTCCTCCAGTGGCATGTCCGCGCCCCCCCCCCCCCCGCCGTTCTGCCGCCCGCCGCCGCTGCATTTTTCTTTTTCCCCACACTGAGCTTTGGGGAAGGATAAAGGTGGTGCACACACACAGACTCCCGGAATAATGGTTCCAGGCGCTGCAGTATCCTACACTCTGCACTAGTGCAGAGAATAGATGGGAACGACAGCGCTTGGATCCATTATTAGGTGAGTCTGTGTGTGGCTGCTGCATTTATTCCTCCCCGCTGTGCTCAGTCAGTGCGGGGAGGAGGGGGATGCGGGGGGGGGGGGGGGGAAGAAGATCTAGCCGGACACAAGATGGCCCCTGCCAGCAACAGGAGCCTTCTAATATTTAAACATAAAAATTACAGAAATCAAAACATGGACACTATGATACATCTGTCATGTAAGTAGAGCATGTATTTATCTACTTACATATGTGTTTTTTTGAGGGGGCATTTTAGAGCTAACAGTTGCTCTTTAAGCCTAAACAAACATACTGTCATTAAGTTACATTAGTTATGTTCATTAAAATAGATAGGTTTTATAATCTCCTACCCACACTGTTTTAAAAGAACAGGCAAAGGTTTGTGATTTCATAAGTGATTTCATAAAAGCCCGGGCAGTTTTCTTTGATGGGGCGGAGCTTAGCTAAAATGCAGCTAAAAATGAGACTTCTATAAGAAAAACAATGTCCTGATGCTGTGAAACTGTTAAAGAAACACCAAGCCTTTTCAGTTCTGCGGAGTAGATTTTTAGTCTGGAGGTTCACTTTAAAGTCGGAAAACCACTGCGCCTGCGCGGCCATGTCCTTGTTTTCACTGACGTCACCAGGAGCGTACTGCACAGGCGCAGACCGTACTGGGCCTGCGCAATACACTCCTGGTGACGTCAGTGGAAGCCAGGGCGCAGCCGCGCACGCACAGTAGTTTTCCGACTTTAAAGTCGCAAATTCGGGAAATGAACCACAGACGGGGCCCCAGGAAAGTTCAACTCTTTTTCTGCCTAACCTCCTACAGTACTCCTTTAAAGCCTTAGTTCAGCATCCAATGTTAAAAGCATATGATGATCAATTTGAATGAATGAGCAAGATACATTGTTTTGTGCAATATACAGATGTACATTTTTTTTTTTTTTTGCAGTAATGTACCTGGCAGGTGGCATTCAGTCATTCTGCCAATATAGTGGAAGTTCCTTCCCCAGCACAGAGCAGATCACATGACCCAGACCTCTCTGCTATGAGACACTACATTTTTGTCGCCCACAAGGCAACTGCAGTTTCCTGCTCAGTGTGTAATATAGCTTTTAACCCTTGGATATGCCCTTTCCAGTGTGTTTCCAAAAGCCATGTGCTCCTCTGTTGACTAGCCCTGTTAGTAATAAGAAACCATTTCTCATTGTTATTTTACTTTACATTTATTTATTTTAAATTACACACTGAATTACTATCCTCTATAGAGGACTAAAACATAACTTTTAATAAAGATTTAAAAGACTATTACTGAAAGCCTGTATGACGGCTGCTAATTTACAAACCGAACTGAATAAATGCAGTAGCTATGGGTACTATGGTAAGTATAGGAGTCAAGAGGTGGGGTATTAGCCACACCAACCCATCAGCTCTGCACAATGAAGCTAATATTTAAAACACTACCCCCACCAACAACCCGACATGTTTCACTTCCATACAGGAAGCTTTATTAAGGGAAAGTGCTGCGTGCTAGAGTGCAAATATACATAGTGATAAGGTGCATAAATATCGCAAAGTACAAAAATCAGTTCATAATGACAGCATATTGGCTGTATAGTAGCAGCCATGAGAACACATCCTCTCTCTAGCCCTTATATACTTGAAATGTGGGAGATAGGAGAGGGGCTGGACACTGTTTGCCCACACCCACCTGATCCAGGACACTGATTGGACCAGGGCGTAATCAATAAACCTGTAGTCCAATCAAAACATTTCCCCATTGATTGCATACATACAAAATAAGTGCTTTTAAATAGTCAACCAGGCACAATAATGAGCTGTACTCTAGTGTTACCCTCTCCTCTATTTATCCAAATCATTTTTAGAAGGGACAGAGGCGCAAAAAGATATAATAGCGCTGAGGCAGGGCTGGATCTTGCACGGCACTCTGTTTACATCTGACGTCATGCGCCCGCCTCTGTCTTCCGCCCCTCTCTCGCAGCACCACTGACTGGAGCGCTAAGGATGCTCTATCTAACGGCACACCTTATTGGTTAGAGAGAGGGACCGTTCTCCTATCTCCTCCCTGATTGGCAGGCGGCCGGCTGTGGTCATGTGGCCGTCTTTGGACCAATCAGGCGTCGGAAAAAGCGATGTATCGAGAAGTGGTTATATTATAGTCTCTAAACTCCTAAAACTGCTTTTGTCTTGTCTCCCTAGTGAAGTGGCATTTGGATACAAAGGTTTGAAGATCCTGCTATACTACAGTGCTGGGAACCTCTCCACCATGTTCCGAGTACAGTATAGCTCTAAAGTTGATGATAAATTTGATGGAGTCCAGGTAAGCCACATCACTTACTACTTTTTCATATGTTGTTGTAGCTATATTTCTTTGAATGACTGATAAAGCGTTAAGTGATTTGGTTATGGAGTCGTTAGGTTTTGTTTTGGTGAAAGCACTGCAGAAAGTGCAGCACTAATTGAAAAGAAGATAATTGTTTGTGTGATCCCTTCAATTTGTGCCATAAGGGTACCCATAATGCATTGCTTCAAAGCACTGGGCTTATCCAGGGGTGGTGCATTATAGGTTCCACTTTGCCAAAAACAGAAGGGAAATGCACGCTTCTTTGTAAAAGAGGCATTGTCAGCCACAAAATCAAATTCCATTTACCCACTGCTCTGTGTTTATTATGTATCCTGCAGCGTAACCCTGCATTGCAAGCACTCCAGTGTCTTCACAAATGTTTCTGCTGTAATAAATCTTGTCTGTCAGCCTGGCTGTATTTGCTACATTGCCTCAAGAAGGAAGCTTGTCATCACACCTCCCACATTCCTGTTCCTCACTGATTAGCTGAGGGCTGTTCATTGTGAAGCTGCTGAAACCTGATCTTGCTGAGATCACATGTTTACAAAGCAAGCTAGATTCTAGGAGAGAAAAAAGAGTAAAGGAGGAATTGACATCAGGTTTGGCTTCAGTCACTGAAATTAAAATGTGGACAGTACAATACATCTGTTGTGTAAGTAGAACAAGTAGTTACTTACTTATGTTTTTTTGGGGGGCATAATATTGCTGACCCTGCTGCTTAAAGAAGGCATTTCGGTTCTATTTGCTTTGCTGTTGGTATGGAGCTTTTACGTTCAATTGTCCACTAGAAAACACAGTTTTAGTTCTCCATGGGGATGGAAATGGCCACACAACAGAAAAACGGTTTAATATTGCCATGGTTTTCGGCTAGTTTTCTAAAACAAATGTTTTAGATGCTGGCTGAAGACACAAAAATGGGTGCAGGAGTAGCCTTCGAAATAATCAGCCATTATAAAAGTTGCAAATTGCAGCAGTGAACAAAAATGTGGGCGCATGGAGACGTCCTATAAAATCACAGGTGCTTATTTAGCACCCATGATTTAATTTCAGTTCATTGCCAGTGGGGGGTAGGTTAAGGTTAGGTGACACGGGGGGAGAGGGGGTTAAAGGTTAGGCACCATGTATGTGATTTGGTGGGGAGGGGAAGGGTTTGGCTTAGGTAGTGGGAGGTTTAAGGGTTAGGCATGGGTAGAGGGAGGGTTAAGTGTTGTGTATCGGTAGAGGGAGGGTTAAGGGTCAGGCGTAGGAAGGAGAGTTAGGGGTCAGGCATAGGGAGGAGAGTAGGGGTCAGGCATAGGAGGAGAGTTAGGGGTCAGGCATAGGAAGGAGAGTTAGGGGTCAGGCATAGGAAGGAGAGTTAGGGGTCAGGCATAGGAAGGAGAGTTAGGGGTCAGGCATAGGAAGGAGAGTTAGGGGTCAGGCATAGGAAGGAGACTCGGGGGTCAGGCATAGGAAGGAAAGTTAGGGGTCAGGCATAGGAAGGAGAGTTAGGGGTCAGGCATAGGAAGGAGAGTTAGGGGTCAGGCATAGGAAGGAGAGTTAGGGGTCAGGCATAGGAAGGAGACTTGGGGGTCAGGCATAGGAAGGAGACTTAGGGGTCAGGCATAGGAAGGAGACTTAGGGGTCAGGCATAGGAAGGAGACTTAGGGGTCAGGCATAGGAAGGAGACTTAGGGGTCAGGCATAGGAAGGAGACTTAGGGGTCAGGCATTGGAAGGAGACTTAGAGGTCAGGCATAGGAAGGAGACTTGGGGGTCAGGCATAGGAAGGAGACTTGGGGGTCAGGCATAGGAAGGAGACTTGGGGGTCAGGCATAGGAAGGAGACTCAGGGGTCAGGCATAGGAAGGAGACTCAGGGGTCAGGCATAGGAAGGAGACTCAGGGGTCAGGCATAGGAAGGAGACTCAGGGGTCAGGCCTAGGAAGGAGACTCAGGGGTCAGGCCTAGGAAGGAGACTCAGGGGTCAGGCCTAGGAAGGAGACTTAGGGGTCAGGCCTAGGAAGGAGACTTAGGGGTCAGGCCTAGGAAGGAGACTTAGGGGTCAGGCCTAGGAAGGAGACTTAGGGGTCAGGCCTAGGAAGGAGACTTAGGGGTCAGGCCTAGGAAGGAGACTTAGGGGTCAGGCCTAGGAAGGAGACTTAGGGGTCAGGCCTAGGAAGGAGACTTAGGGGTCAGGCCTAGGAAGGAGACTTAGGGGTCAGGCCTAGGAAGGAGACTTAGGGGTCAGGCATAGGAAGGAGACTTAGGGGTCAGGCATAGGAAGGAGACTTAGGGGTCAGGCATAGGAAGGAGACTTAGGGGTCAGGCATAGGAAGGAGACTTAGGGGTCAGGCATAGGAAGGAGACTTAGGGGTCAGGCATAGGAAGGAGACTTAGGGGTCAGGCATAGGAAGGAGACTTAGGGGTCAGGCATAGGAAGGAGACTTAGGGGTCAGGCATAGGAAGGAGACTTAGGGGTCAGGCATAGGAAGGAGACTTAAAGATTAGGCATAGGTAGAGGGAGGTTTGAGGGTTAGGCATTGGTAGAATGGTTAGGCATTGGTAGAATGGTTAGGCATAGGTAGAGAAGGTTAGGAGTTAGACAGTGGTAAAGGGTAAGTTAATGTTTAGGTATTGGTAAAGATGAGGTTTATGGGTTATGCATTGATAGAGGGGGAGGGTTCTGTGTGAGAGTAGCATTATGATACATTGGCATCCCAGCTCTAGACAGTACTAGTCCAGTAGAGAGAGCTCTGGACAATTACAGCACCCAACCAGGTATTTTAAACGTATTTATAGCAAAAAATTAAGTCATGAAATGCTAAGAGCTGTGAATTGCTGATGATTGCAAATGTACGATCTTGCTTAAGTGGGCCAGTGAACCAGAGCTTTCAGTTGAGTATAAGTGTATCAGGATATGTCAGTCTAGATATTTTTCTTTTTTTTTCATGACCTGATTTATTGAATATTTATAACTTGCGGTACAAGAAATGCAAATACGAGAAAATAACATATCTTATATCAACAATAGCGTGTCCAAACATAATTTGTTATGATACATCCAACACTCAAATATAGCCATAACCGGTTAACATCAGTTATTCTAAATTTTTTTCATTACTTTAGTCAGTAGAAATTGGTGGCTTTTGCAATCATTTGTTTACCTTTATGACCGTACGAAGATAATGGATTATTTAATATATACAGGTTTGGATGGGATATTTTTAACTTTCGGAATAAAGTAGTGAGACAATATATAAATGGAAGCTAAGAAGTGATGTGAACTTTGCACTGTTGTCTGTGCTCTCAGTGTCTGTTTCACTGCACTTGTCTCCTGCGTCCATCAACTCGTCCTCACGCCTAATAGAGGAATCCCTCTTCACGGGACTTTTCACTTCCACATGGATGTTTATCCTTCCGGCAACGCAACCCAACACTCGGGGCCGAATCTGATACAGGAATTAGTAGTTTGTCATGGTTCAGACAAGAGCGCCACAAATACGGAGCTGAGAGAAATGGGCAGCCAATCCCAAGCCTTGGTTTCTTCTAGCAGGAAGAAGTGTTTTAGTGGGGGGAGATTTATCAAGTGATGCCACCATCTGGCATTGCCCCAGCACAAATCTAGGTGATACTCGGGTATCATCTAATTTACAATGGTTTTGTCACCCTTGTCCGTAATCTCCAGCATCCACTTAACACACATCTGCAACAACTCCTCGCTAAAATACAAAACCAAATAGCGTTTTACTAGTACGACAGAAAAGTCTGTCTCTGCACCAAGGGTCACCATTCAACAGTATAATTTTCTGGTACTCGGCAACTTGATTTTAGCTTGTCACATTGAAAGTAGGACAGTTGCTTTTTTGTAAATGTAGTTTGAGGAATCTATTTTTTTGTTTGTTTAGATGAATGCATTGTTTCTTTGGGTAAACCACAGGCGTTTTTACGTGCGGACGAGGCATGCAAACACCCGAGGTGCTGGGGGGGAGGGGCACAATTAAGACGGGGGAGCAGCGGTACAATGGAACTTAGCCGCAGGGAGAGGCACCTGACTCCTCCCTCCTTCTCCTCGGGTTCTTCTCCGTGCTCCCTCCATTGAAAAGATATGCGGCAGCAGGATGTTGGCAATTACTCACCTGCCGTGCTCCAAGCATTGCCGCCCGGATGCTCTCTACATGCCACTAACATGAAGTAGTAGTTACACTACTTCCTGTGAGCGGCGATGTAGACAACAGCATGGCAGAACGTGAGCATCTCCTGGAGCGCGGAAGGTGAGTAATTGCCGCCCCGCTGCCGCTCATCACTTCAATGGAGGTGGGGGGAGCATGGAGAGGGAGGAGTTAGGTCCCTCTCCTGGCAGCTGAGTTGCATTGTGCTGCTGCTCCCCCTCTATATTGCCACAGCCTGCGGGCGGAGGGAAGGGGGGGGACCTATGGCTGTCAAACCTATAATGGGGGCACCTGTGGCTGACTAACATATGCTGGTGGCACCTATGGCTGCCTAACCTATACTGGAGGCACCTATGGCTGCCTAACCTATACTGGAGGCACCTATGGCTGCCTAACCTATACTGGAGGCACCTATGGCTGCCTAACCTATACTGGAGGCACCTATGGCTGCCTAACCTATACTGGAGGTACCTATGGCTGACTAACCTATACTGGAGGCACCTTTGACTGGCTAACCTATACTGGGGGCACCATGGCTGGCTAACCTATACTGGGGGCACCATGGCTGGCTGACCTATACTGGAGGCACCTATGACTGGCTAACCTATACTGGAGGCAAATATGGCTGGCTAACCTATACTGGAGGCAAATATGGCTGGCTACCCTATGCTGCCTATACTGGGGCACCTATGGCTGACTAACCTATACTGATTGCACCTATGGCTGGCTAACTATACTGGAGCTACCTATGGCTGCCTAAGCTATACTGGGCTACCTAATATCATCCAGGTAGCACAGAAATGTGGACACAGGAGCACACTGTCTGTACTGTACCTGCATTAAAGAGTGTGATCTATGGTTCTTGTGCAAACTGTTGGGTGATTATTGCATGAGAATCACTGCATGTTAATCTTTGTGCATTTTTACTTGCTGAAGCACTGAGAAGAAAAAATGACTCAATTGACTGAATTAGGGTTCACTACTACGATATACTTTACGTGCTTGACTGTTTCTGATACTATAAATGTCTGCTATAGTAAACTACTTAGGCTGGTTACCTGAAGTGCACTATAGAGGGATTCTACTTTAGCAGATGTCCAGAAGGTTTGATAAAAGCGATTGAATTGGCTGGAAATCAATACGTGTATGACCAGGTTAACTCTGGCCGTGACAATAGATTGTGAGCTAGTTCTCTGTGACGTAGATAAATGTTCGGTTGTGCTCTGTACAGAGCTTTCTAATCCTTGGCACTGTATAAATAGGTAAAGGAGGTAAATGCACTCCCCAGAGCACTAGCTCCCAGCAGTGCCTTAGCTGTCAGCTAAAAATAGCCGTTTTTAGCGGAGCTCTTTTTTAACGTTAGGCCTGCTGTGGCATAATGTATTAAAAAGTCTTCATTTGCCGAGAACGCATTTTCATTTCACCACTTGTAGAGTAGTTTGCTTTGAAGCCTAATGTGATAATTTTGTTTACCGGAGCTCAAGTACGTTCTGTTTGCAGCTCAGCCCTGATTTTACTTTCATACTATCTACAAAGCAATGTAATTCAGCACAGAGGAGCTGATATTCTGCATATGCACATTCATTAACCCAAGTGTGGCTTCTTACAGCTTCTGTGCTGAGTAACTGGCATGGCAGTATCCTGAGATGCACCCTGGGAAAATCTGCTCACCCTTTTTGGTTGTTTGAAACTGGTGCTCTGTGGCAAATGATCCGTGATAGCAGCGAATGTAGAGTTTCATGTCTTGTGCCGCAAAAAGGTGTGAATTGCACATCATGTAAACCAACTGAAAGTAGTACACAGACAACATAACTAATGCTGAAAACGAGAAATAATATTGTTTCTGTGAAAAATAAAATTGTTTCTGTTAAAAAAAACATGGTCCTTCAAATAGTTCAGCACCTACAGTAATTGTGTGGTGTGTGGGGTTGCCTAGCCTGAAGAAAGGCGTATAGACCTGAAACAGCGGGCTGTCGCTGGACTGCAGCCACCCACTTTTTATACCATTTACCTTTTAATGATCGTTCAATAAAGAGCAATGTTTTAAAAGAGCTATGAATTACTGGAGGTGCTGACCTGTTTGGAGGACTAATAAGGATAGGGACACCAAGAGCCAAATATAGTGTAATATGTACTGGTAATATGGGATGAAGTTGGTAGAGTAAATACAAATATACTCACAAAGCAGTGTTACCACAAAGGCAATCACTGTAACAGCAGGTGGGGAGATTAGACCTGACCCCACTCAAGATTAAGAAGTCGCTCTCCATAGATTAGGAAAAAAGGGGATGACACCCCTCCACCAAGGGTGGACTTAGAACAATTTAACAGGGATACAGAGGCGCAGAAGAATAAAAATGTCTAAAAATTTTAACATTTGTGGAGGCAGTGGTGGACTTACCCCCTCCAAATAGGCACAAGATATGCTAATAAAGTTTAGCAGAACAAATTTATTTACATACTCCTAGGGGAAAATGCAACGCGTTTTGCAGGTATGACCCCGCTTCATCAGGCAATAGATAGGAGTAGGCACAGTGTAGGTCTGTAGCTGGGCCAAGCGCCTCTGTGACCCAGCTACAGACCTGCACTGTACCTTCTCCTACCTATTACGTGATGAAGCGGGGTCATATCTGCAAAACGTGTTGCATTTTCCCCTGGAGTATGTAAATAAATTTGTTCTGCTAAACTTTGTTGGCTTATCTTGTGTCTGTTTGGAGGAAGTAAGTCCACTGCCTCCACAAATTTTAAACTTTTTAGACATTTTTATTCTTCTAGCGCCTCTGTATCCCTGTTACATTATTTGGAGGATTACTTACTGCCGTCTGAGCGATACGGAAAGACGACTGGTCTTTAGCACTCCTCTTCGTTTCTATGCATGCGTGCTGATCGCACTTGGACATTGTGAAAAATACATGGTCATTGTAGAATTTGATGACAGAAACACCATTCAAACAGTTGGGAACGGAACATGTTTACCACTATGCTGCATCACATCATCTCTGTCATCGATGAATCAGTTGCTGTCGTTATGAAAGGGAAAGTCTGCCTTTGGTTGCTAGATATAGGGTTTCATCTTCTCAAGAGTTCGGGATTCCTTTTGCTGGGGTTGTGGTGGGACAGGAACTGGTTTTTTATTTTCCCCATTCTATGATTAACTGTTGATAAATGGGCACTCCTGTAAATTAATATATTTAATCCTCCATGTGAGGAAAATAAGCCAATGTGTTGAGGTTTCTTCACCAAGGCATAGGCACAATAATCACAGTGTGCATCATTGTGACTGCTGCAGCAAAATAGGGTGAAAAATGATTTGCCAAGTACAGCTTACAGGGGTGAAACCAAAAAGTGACTTTTATCACCCCTTTATAAATAGAACCCAAAGCTGCTGTAGAGCAAGGTTATATCTTTCAACCATTAACCGTTTCTGGACCAGCGCGGTTGAAATCTACGTCCTGCTTGTGGCTGCGCGGCTCTGACAGTACGTAGATTTCAACAATCGTTGCTGTGCGGTCACGCCAATTGCGCCACTTTGTCCCCACAGCAACCCGCTCGCCCTGCCGGCAGTATTACGGCAGAGCCCGATGAGCCGGTCAGGAGCCAATTTCATTGGCTCCTGACCCTGTCATCACTGTAAGGCAATCCGATTGGCTTACATTGATGGACAGGATCTGAAGCCAAAGAAAGCCCTCCTGAACGGCGCACAGAGCTCTGCCGTCTTTAGCAATCCTAGCTGCCCTGCAGTCTGGAGGTCTAGAGATGATCCAATGTAACCATAGAGTTGCAAACTCATTGCTGTGCTGTTGTTTCTTTAAAGGGAACCTAAACTGAGAAGGATATAGATGTTTCCTTTTAAACAATACCAGTTGCCTGGCAGTCCGGCTGAGCTCTTTAGCTGCAGTAGAGGCTGAATCACACACCTGAAACAGGCATGCAGCTGATCCAGTCTGACTTCAGTCAGAGCACCTGATCTGCATGCTTGTTGAGGGGCTGTGGCTAAAAGTATTAGATACACAGGATCAGCAGGAGAGTCAGGCAACTGGTATTTTAAAAGGAAAAAAAACGTATCCTTCTCAGTTTAGGTTCCGTTTAAAGGATACATGAGGTGACGTGATGTGATGAGATGGACATGTGTATGTACAATGTCAAGCATATAAATCACTAGGCTGTATTCCTTCTTTTGCTTCTTAGTCCAAAAGTTGATATTCACGTATGCAAGTGACAATTTCTGACCAGGTCGGACTATAGTGTAACCCTCACTGATGAAGAATTACAGCCATGAAACACTTTCCTGGCAGAAAATGGCTTCTAAGAGCAGTAAAGAGATAAAAAGGCTCAATAGTGCATAGATTTTAGCTCTGACATACTTCAATGAATGTGTCTTTTGCTAAGCATAGACGGTTCGTTTTTTTTTTATCAATCAAGCTGCTGATGGCTGGATTGATAATATCCGACAGGTCCGATGACCTGCCGGATAGATTCCCCGCTCGAGCCCCACGGGCGGACAACAGCGGGGAATCGAGCGGCTGATAAGGGATGCCCGCGGGGATCGATACGAGCGGTGACGCGCCAGCATCGAGCCGCTGGCTCGATACCGCCGCATAAACGTGCCGTGTATGCCCAGCATTAGAGCAGAGACAATGGAATATAAAAAACTTAAAAAGTAGATTTTTCCCACGTAACGCTGTCCCAATGTCAGCCAAACTTGAACTCCAAGTTCTGGTCTATGACTTCACCACAGGGGAACCCAAAAGAATACTTTTTCGCAACCTTACGCATTACGCCAAAAAAATGTATAGTCATCCGCTGGAATAGAGCTGTTCCTCCGCTGATCGCTGACTGGCTTGAGTTGATCCATAGAGATTGAACCACTATCAAGGGGGTGTATGACAACTGAAATGCCACCAACTAATTCTCCAGCATTTGGTCCCAAGTGGCTGGAGGCTACTAGTATTGATCTAGACCAGGGGTCCTCAAACTTTCGTAACCTACATAAAATGATGTTAAAAAACATTACATTGAATCTAGGTATTGATTCCCCCCAATCATGCCCAGAGGAGAACCCCCAGCATGCAGCGCCCGAAGGACGTCTTTGTGCACTAGACAGTGAAGCATACCCAGGTGACAACCTGCCGTGGAAGACAGCGAATGACTGCTCACTGGCTTCTACAGTATGTGGATGGGTAGCACTGCTATTCTATATGCGGGCTGCCGATTATTTAAAGGTGTATTGGGCCACATCTATAAGTTATATATTTTGTTTTTGGGGGCCAGTGAAAAAGCCTCAGTGGGCGGCATTCGGCCCGCGGGCCATATTTTCAGGACCACTGATCTAGACTGACCATTTTTGAACCTTAGGTCTGTATAGGAGTATTGTATCCGATCATTAATTGCTAGCGCTGGGGTTTGTCTCTGCTGTGCAACACAAGTTTTGTCTTGTATGTTTATGTAAGAGTTTTCTCATCTGATGACTGTTTCAGCAGTGTTGTAAAACTGGAAATTTCAATAAATGTTTTTTTTTAAAGAGATTTTAGCTCTGGCATACGTCAATGAATGTGTCATTGAGTAGAGACAATGAAACATTAAAAACGTAAAAAGTAGATTTAAATATAAAATAAAACTGCGAGATATCTAAAAAAAACAAAAGCATTTGGGTGGAAGAGGAGGATAGATACAATTGTTTCTCATCAGTTTTATTTTTTGCCTCGTACTTCCTTTAAAGAAAAGTTAAAATAAAAACACTAACGTATATGATATCATATCACTCTATTCTGCAGTGTAACAAATAATAAAGACAACTATTCTTGAAATATTTGCTCAAATAAAAACAACAGAGTCATCGTTTAGCCAATCATCCCCCAACCTTCTTTTAATAAGGAAAAAAAAAGGGTCCAAATTTGGCATAAAGTGTCGATTCTGCTCCTATGGGAGTAAGTGAATGCCGATGTAAGTGCTATTCAGCTGCAGGTGCGTTGCTTTAACTGGAAATGGGGGGATAACGGTTGAAAGGACAGGAATTAGTGGCTTGTTGTATTAGCCTTTTGTCGTGTATTTTGTCCTAAGCATCTTAATTTCCCCCCTGTCTGAATTGCGAGCGGCGAGAGTGTGGGTTTTGAACTAATACTCATCATACATGTAAACGGTGTGAAAAGGGTCCCTTGGTAAGTGAACACAGAGTGTTCTTGTGTCAGCTCTTGTGGAAATGGATACAATACAAACATCTCGGATGAGCGCGCCGCAGACCCCACTGAGTAAAAACCTGCAGGCTTTGTTCAGGCACCCTCCCCTGTGCAGTGTGAACTGAACGGCCTCTGAATAGGGGCGCAAGCTCGTTTTTTGTTCCCCGCGCCGCTAGGCTTTTAGGGACTCCATTGAGGGGGCACGGTTTTTTGTTAAGTTGAGACCAATTCATTACGTTTTATTGCCTGGTGAGAAGCCGTAATATGTCATTGTGAAAGTTCATCAAATATTCATGGTTTAAGATAAGTAGTAAATGCATTCATTCAAGTGGCCTTAAGGGATTTGAAAAGGAACATGGAGTCTGCTCAGCTGACGGTCTTCAGGGAGACGGCGCTTGTTTAACAAGCTTACGTCTAATCTCTGATTACGATTTGTCTGAGAGGATTTCCTCTTTTATTGACTGAAATCTGCATAAAATCAACTGTGTTTAGAACTTGTAATTCCTTGTAATCCCAAATTGAGGATCTTGACTCGCACTCCAGTCTCTTCCCCCTCTAAATACATTTTTGTTATGTTTCATGTAAAGTTTTACACCACAACCTTTTTTTGGTGCTTTTTCTTTAATTTCACCCCCCAGTTCTGCTAATCCTTGCTGTGTTATGTACTTTCACGTTTCCTTTTGTCACCAGAGCTGAATTGCACCTGTCTTTCCCTGAAGAGGGCAAGACTAGATCTACATCAGAATTCTTCAAAAAAAAAATCCTCTGCTTTTGTGTCCCAACTCTCTCTTTCAGCCAAAACTTCCTTGCTGTAATGTGTGTGTGTGAAATGTGATGCATGAGAAACAGCCAGCAGCACCATATACACTGAGCCTGATAGACTAACGCTGACCAGGGCTGGAGAGCAGGCAGAAGTTTCCCCGCTGCTGCATCAGTAGATTAGCCACACTGTCATAAATATTAAAAAAACAAACTGAAAGCGTTAATAGGTTTACTTTTTTACTTCTAGGATCCTTATCAGATATGCATGCAAAATGGGCACTGAGAATATTTAAATGCTGGAAATAGGCGCTAGTAGACTAGCTGTAAAATGACTGATATTCTACTATTGTGCAGTGAAAATTCTTATAGTAAAATATCCAAACCTAACCGACCTACCTCCCACCGTTGCCCAATGATGCCTAACTGCCCTCAAACACCACCCCCTGCTGATAGCTGCACTGACTTCACCGTTGTATTTGCTTCCCCGCACCCTTGCATGACAAGAAACCCAACAAATCTATATATAGTGGAGGTGGGCCCTAACTTGTTTGAACTCGGTCCTGTGTTCTGAAGAGCTTAAACAGCCAAGAAACTGTGAGAGACCGCTTGAGATAAGGTTTGACTATAAGAAAGTTCAGAGTCATTAGCTCAGCTCTGTTTAACAGCTTAAAATAGAGTGTGGATTCTAAACTGCAAATGTGAAGGTTTATTGCAATGTTATAAATAAAGCTATATACAAAAATATGAGACTCTTTTCTTAGCTACAAGTGTTGTAATTATTTTCTGTGCTACAGATACAATTAATTATCTCATAAGTTTATTTTCACTTCAGATTTACTTTAATATGCTTGTTTTTAGTTAATTAAAGGAATGTTTGAAAAGCATTTATACACAAATTATTACCTACCCTTGACAAATATATATGCCACAGGGTGTACTTGTGATGATATTAATAATTGGGGGGGGGGGGGGGGGGGGGTACTTGTCAAACATCATAGTTCATAAAGGGGTGCATGGTGTAAAAATGTTGAGAAACCATGTCTTCTCTCTCTTGAATCGCTAGACCTAACCTTATCATTTACCTGTCTCTGACAGACACTCTTGAGGCAATATTGAGCGCCTCTGTTGATCTCATATACCTAACCTAACCATACGATGACCTAAAGCTGACCCTAAGCTTGACACTTTATAGTGTATGATGGTTGTCTGGCAGGCCTTTGCTCTACTGAAAATAGTTTCTCCTGATTGTGGTTTTTCGTGGAAGAAACCTCTCTTGTTCCGTGAAAGATCTTTTGTGCAGTAAATGGTCAACCAAAAAACAGCCAATAGCTGTAATTTCAAAAAATTTAAAAAGTTATGTCAGTGGACACACAGTAACCCCCAGACCCTTACTTTATCAGCCCTTTATAACCTCCAGTGCTAGCAGTATCAATTAAAATAGAGAGCCCTCATAATGGTTCTGTACACGACTGTGGAACCGGTACAAAAATGATCCGAACTCTTAAGTTTATTAAACCCTCAGACTCCAGGTACCCAAAATTGCTCAGACTTTTTAGTCTAATACTTACCAGGGCTGTGGTGTTGTTACAAAAACCATCTGACTCCTCAGTTTATGAAACCTCTGAATCCAGGTACCCTAAATTACATTGACTCTACAACCCTGGTTCTGTAGCAGGTCACACAGCAGTGACCACCCCTGTGTTTGGTCTACTGCACAGTTCTTCAGAGAGGGCCTGCCTTTCAGTTAACATAACATTTCAATTTCTCTCTTGTAGGCTGATGATGTTGAAAGCAAAATCCGTGAAATCGTCCCGCCAGGATTTTGCCAGGGTACAGATGATTTCATCTCATTACTGGAAAAAGAGGTCAATTTTAAACCTTTTGGGAATATCATTCATTCCTACACAGTTTTTAATGAGGATGCTGGGGAAGAAATTACATACCAGATCCATAAGGTAAGTCATCTGCATCTAAACATCAGCTTTTTAGTTTCCAGTTTGTCTCTCCTCTGGTACGTGGCCACAGTGAATTGCTCAGTGATGAGGTGAAGCAGCTGTACTGCTTGGGATTTCTTAAAGCGAAACCAAACCAAACATTTTTTTAATTCAAAATATTTAGTTGCACCACTTTGACACATACAAAGATAAATAAACACTCCTTCAAGCCTATGCGCATTTCAGTGCATGCTTTTCACCCTTCTCTTTTCATAACTAGGGTTATACAGGTGACAGCCATTAGCAATTCCTCTTTTGCCAGACACCTGCTATTTCACCAGTTTGCCGGTTTCTGTCCTGGCAATATGAAAGGAAGGGAGGGGTTCTTCCATTAAATGTAAAATATTTTATATTTGTCATCATGCAGCTAAAAAAAAGGCTGCTATTTATTATTATAATTTAGAAACTTTTATTTCTGAAATCTTTTTTGTTTTTAATTTGGGTCCACTTTAACCACATAACGACCAGCTAACGCCGATAGGCGGCGGCTGGTCATTTGTGGGTTTCCATGGAAAGCGTTTTCGAGCGCCCGTTCCATGTCAGTTCTCGGCTTGCAGGCTAAATGTGAACACACGGGGAAGAAATCCTCTGTGTTTACATCCATACGGCGCTGCTGCCGTAAAGGAGATCGGTGATCCCCGGCCTCTGATTGGCCGGGGATCGCCGGCATCTGATAGGCTGAAGCTTATCAGAGGCGGCGCAGGACGCATCGCCGTCCTGTGCCGCCCAGGGGAAGGAGGAAAGGGAGCGAGGCGGAAGATCGCTGCGGAGGGGGGCTTTGAGGAGCACCCCCTGCTCGGCCACACAGAGCGGCGACGATAAGACCCCCCCAGCAGGACATCCCCCTAGTGGGGAAAAAGGGGGGGGGGAAGTCTGATCGCCCTGCCTTTCACACGATCTGTGCTGCGGGCTGGAGAGCCCACGCAGCACAGATCAGAGAAACCAGCCCCGGTCGTTAAGTGGTTAAGGGGAACCCGAGGTGAGAAGGTATATGGAGGCTGTGATATTTATTTCATTTTAACCTTTTGGGGACCACTTATTTGCGATCCTATGCCACACTTGTGGCTGTTCTAGCCTGATGCGGCGTAGATCTTACCGTTTCCGCTCCCGACGCGATAGTGCGCACCCGAGGGGGGAGATTAAGCTGTCATATTACAGCTGACATTTCCCCTCAGTGATCAGAAGCTATCGCGTATGGCTTCTGATCACAATGATTGCCGGCAGATCATAGTGATCACTGTGACAGCTGCGGTGGTAACGGGGGGGGGGGGGAGAAGAGGATCCATTCACCTCCCTGACGTTCCCACAATGATCGGCGCTCCCCTCCGCTCTGGCCGGCATCCCCGGTCTCTCTGACGTCAGTGCCGGGTCCCTGCTTGATGACGTCATCAAACTGCGACCCGGAACTTAGAGTCAATACGAGCAGGGATGCTGGCCGGAGCGGAGGGGTCTACTGCGGCTCATTGCTGGAGCCTGGAAGATGAGTACAGACTGCCAGCTACAGGGGAGACACCAGGCCACACAGGGGACACTCAGCCCAGCAAGCCCTAACAGGGATCTGGCTGCTGATTCCCCCCCCCCCCCCCCACCTTCAAATGCCTGCCCTCTCCCCCATGCAAAAACGTCTGGTCTTTAAGGGGGGTTAGGCTGTCGGGCCCCAAAGGGTTAACACCTGTTACTTGGCAGTCCTGCTGGTCCTGTGTCTCCAATACTTTTAATACAATAGACCCTGAACAAGCATGCAGCAGATCAGGTACTCTGACTCAGCTGACTCAGGTTTTACTGGATTAGCCATATGCTTGTTCCAGGGTTTTGACTCAGACACTACTCATGTCAGAAGATCAACAGGGCTGCCAGGCAACTGGCATTGTTTACAAGGAAATAAATATGGCAGCCTCCAAATCCCTCTCACCTAGGGTTCCCTTTAAAGCACACCTGACCCGAGATAAAGCTACTGAAATGAGCACAGAGGTATGATCATGCTGGATCCACATACCTCTGTACATAGTTTTTCCTTCTGTTCCCAGTAATCGCTCCTTGAAAAATGTGACTTTTGGCAAGTCAAATTTTCAGATCGGAAGAGGCAGGCTTAGTGCACTGTTTCCTCCTGTCCCCATCCCATTTCCTGCTACCTAACCCCATTTACTCTCTTTAACCACTTAAGGACCAGGGGTGGTTTGCCTGATCTGTGCTGCATAGACTCTCCAGCCCGCAGCACAGATCAGGATAGAGCCAGGGCAATCAGACTTACCCCCTTTTTTCCCCCACTAGGGGGATGTCCTCCTGGGGGGGTCTGATCGCCGCCGGCTTGCTGCGCTTTGCGGGGGGGCTCTTCAAATCCCCCCTCCGCAGCGTTTTCGGCGCTCCGTCCCTCTCCCTCCCCCTGTGAGCGGCGCAGGACGGATATCCGTCCTGCGCATTGTAGGATAGGCTTCAGCCTATCATATGCCGGCGATCCCTGGCCAGTCAGAGGCCGGGGATCGCCGATCTGCCTTACGGCGCTGCTGCGCAGCAGCGCCGTATGATGTAAACAGCGGGGATTTTTTTCCCCCGCGTGTTTACATTTTGCCGGCGAGCCACGATTGGCGGCTCTCCGGCTGTTCACAGAGACACCCTCCGTGAACTGACATGGAACGGCCGCTCGATTGAGCGGCCGTTTCCATGGTAACCCACTAAAGACCTGCTGACGCCTATGGGCGTTAGCTGGTCGTTTATGGCGGGATGGGAAGGTGACAGGAGGTAATATCACAGCAAGCCCGCCTCTTCCTGTTGGAAAATTTGACTTTAGCCGAAAGACCTTGTGAACGGGGGAAAAAAGGAGAGAAAAGAATATTACATAGAGGTATGTGAATGCAGAATGATCACACCTCCGTGCTTATATTCGGAAGGTTTGCTTAGGGTCAAGTTATTTTAACGCGGAAACTGAAACCTAGATGCAAACTTTTCAGGGCTAGATATAGCAGTTTTAAGGGAAAATGAATTGGGATAACTAATATAACTTGAGGAAATACTTGTATTTAATAATGTACAATTCTTTAAAGGTTTAATATTAGAGAAGAGCTCTATTCAAAATGTGATTTCTAGCTACTGTATTTTTCTGAATATAAGATGCACTGGACTATAATATGCACCTAGGTTTAGAGGACAAGAATCTGGGGGCGGGGAATATACTAAACCTAGTGTGTGCTTGGTACAGGGGTGTCTTAAGGTAGCTTTTCCCCTCAAACTGTCCCAATCTAGAATTCAAAAATAAAGATAAGGCTGCACCACCCAATATACTTATGACAGATCAGATGGGAGCAAACAGACCTAGCTGCATAAACCTTGGATCTTGGAAAAATATTGTACATAGCAAACTACCAACTTTATTAATGGTCACAACTGCAAGAGTGCAAAGGAGTACCCCCCAAAACGTATTCAAGCGTTCCCTCCCAACTAAAACCGTGACCCACTGACGTGCACATTGCAAGAGGCGTTACACATTGCAGGAGGCCTGCACACAAAAGCACATGGCTGGCCTTGGACACATACTGCATTCCGACCACACTCTCACTGGCAAGCAGCAGATGCAGAAAAAAATTAGCCAAAGGCTTTGACCCATCCCGTCAAATGCAGCCCACCAACCGAAAGCCAAAATGAATCATCGGGTATTCGCAGCTGAGCATGTGACAGCGTCCCGGAAAACTCGTCCAGCTGCACAAGTAGGGCACAGTAGGAGCGTTTGAATTCCACCTCTTCATGCATTACGTGCTGTGCACATACCAAGCCCCAGTGGCCAGATGTATGCAAGCAGGCGGGGACACAGCGCCGGCTGAATCAGGTGAATTCACTTATTACAGGAGCCATAGTGGGCGAGTAGTCGGGCGTGTGAATGAGTGAGCAAGCTGAAGTCCAATCAGGTGGGCTCGACAGCCTAGTCGAATTGTATTATTCCTGATATAAGACCACTGAAACCTGCCCCCCCCCTCCCAAACCCCTGACCCCAATATTCCCCCCAAAAAAGTTAACTAAAACTTGTAAGTTTATTCCTTTCTATGCCACCATGCAGGTCCAGTGTTGTAACTGGGATTGGCTGCTGCACTTACAAATTCACCTTGTAGAGGATATTTGGTATTAGAGCCTTTCCACAAAGATAGTACTCTACAGGAATGACCCACAGTGTTGAGATTTTGGTCTTTCAAGTACTTTTTGAAGAAAACCTGTGTTGAGATAAATGGAACGGCTGCTGTTTCTTAAAATGCTTCCTTTGTGATGTTCTGGCTGTAATAGTTGTAAATGACTGGAAATGAGTATGCAGATTGGGAAAGTATTTGCATAGCTGTTCTTGCTAAATGATTTAGAAAGCAGAGCCAGAGAATCAGCATTTCAGCCAGTCCCTCCCCCCCACATTACCGTATTCAAGAAGATAAAGTAGGGAAGATTAATGAATTGCAGAGTTTTCTGACTGCAAGCAAGTTTGGTTGCAGTTTGTAGCCAGACTGAAATTAGATCAGTCAAACGCAGCTGGAGCCGACTTTGATCATCCAATTTCAATCTGAATTTTAACTGCAGCCAAATCTGGAACAAGTCATAAAGATTTGCTTCTCATTGGTAATCTGTAATGCTGGGAATACACGGTTCATTTTTGAGGTGATTTGATGTTTCGATGGATAATTTCCAACATGTCCGATCTCCCTTTTCGATCCTTTCGCCGCTCGATTTCTAATAGAAGTGAATGGAAAAAGATAGGAAAACCGAGCGGAAGATAAGAATCGACTGCAGAATCGAACGGCAAAAACGATTGAGAGAATCGAGCGCCAGAAACAAACCGTGTGTTCCCAGCATAAGAGAAATGTATGACTTTAAATGGGGGAAAAAATATATTTAGTACCTTCCTTTGTTTTGGAAAAAGACTACTACATATTCCATGCATTAATCAGAACACAAAATTGTCAAATAAGCAGCCTTTATACTCCTGATACGAATGCATACAACTCTGATCCCTAGTGATGCCCCCCTACTGTGCTCACACTATGCATATTCAGCTATGCAACTAACAGTTTCTCTGTAGTCGGGACCCAGTCAGACTATAGCACGCCTTATAAATTTGGAATTGCACAACCGTAAAAACACTTTCCTGGGAGAGAACTAAACTTATTAGTGCAGGGGATAGATAAAAAAGGTCAATAGTTCATATATTTTAGCTCTCTGAGAAACTGGACAAGACTGTGCCATTTGAGTTGAGATGAAACAATAAATTACTTGAACGTTTTTACACCTTACATAGAAATTGTGGGATATTGACAAAAATTAATTCTTAGGGATAGGAAGATAGATATAATTGTTTTTCATAAATTTATTTGCACTTAAGGTTCACTTTTAATACAGCTGTCGTTTTAAAACGCAGGTCCGTATACAGCTGATCTGTGTGTTGGAAACAAATCATATTCTGCAATCTTACATTCCTTATGATTCAACTCATTGTATATAATTTTTATAGAATAAACACAGGCAAATGTTTCAATAACCTTAAAATATCTGATAATTAAGAGATTCTAGAACATGTAACAGCTGTAATTTCAAATGTTGGCAATTTATATTAAATTGATGATTAATAGTATTTATTGCTGCTTATTTGTTAACCCGAGTACTGTGTTATTATCTCATGCTTTATTCCATTGCTTTGACTGTTGCCAGTTTTTAGAGTGTGTGCGCACTCCACGGCTTGTGCTGTTGTTTCTAGAGTGCTTCTAAATGTGAATGCACAATAGCTGCATGCCAGAAACTGGCTGTGCCCACATTCTAGCAGTCCCAAATGCTTACACTCTTAAGATAGGTACATTTAAAGGCCAACTTAACCCAGAACAAGGGGAAATCTAACATAAACCAGATAGATAAAGAGATGCAAGCAGTGTATGAAATCAAACCAGTGAATAGAATACAGTGGTTTGCAAAAGTATTCGGCCCCCTTGAAGTTTTCCACATTTTGTCATGTTACTGCCACAATCATGAATCAATTTTATTGGAATTCCACATGAAAGACCAATACAAAGTGGTGTACACGTGAGAAGTGGAACGAAAATCATACATGATTCCAAACATTTTTTACAAATAACTGCAAAGTGGGGTGTTCGTAATTATTCAGCCCCCTTTGGTCTGTGTGCAGTCAGTTGCCCATAGACATTGATGAGTGCTAATGACTAAATAGAGTGCACCGGTGTGTAATCTAATGTCAGTACAAATACAGCTGCTCTGTAAGGGCCTCAGAGGTTGTCTAAGAGAATATTGGGAGCAACAACACCATGAAGTCCAAAGAACACACCAGACAGGTCAGGGATCAAGTTATTGTGAAATTTAAAGGTGGCTTAGGCTACAAAAAGATTTCCAAAGCCTTGAACATCCCACAGAGCACTGTTCAAGCGATCATTCATTCAATGGAAGGAGTATGGCACAACTGTAAACCTACCAAGACAAGGCCATCCACCTAAACTCACAGGCCGAACAAGGAGAGCACTGATCAGAAATGCAGTCAAGAGGCCCATGGTGACTCTGGACGAGCTGCAGAGATCTACAGCTCAGGTGGGGGAATCTGTCCATAGGACAACTATTAGTCATGCACTGCACAAAGTTGGCTCTTATGGAAGAGTGACAAGAAGAAAGCCGTTGTTAACAGAAAAGCATAAGAAGTCCCGTTTGCAGTTTGCCACAAGCCATGTGTGGCGTGTGCGTAATTATTCAGCACCCTGAGTCAATACTTTGTAGAACCACCTTTTGCTGCAATTACAGCTGCCAGTCTTTTAGGGTATGTCTCTACCAGCTTTGCACATCTAGAGACCGAAATCCTTGCCCATTCTTCTTTGCAAAACAGCTCCACCTCAGTCCGATTAGATGGACAGCTTTTGTGAACAGCAGTTTTCAGATCTTGCCACAGATTCTCGATTGGATTTAGATCTGGACTTTGACTCCTTGTTCGGCCTGTGAGTTTAGGTGGACAGCCTTGTCTTGGTAGGTTTACAGTTGTGCCATACATAGTTACATAGTTACATAGTTATTTTGGTTGAAAAAAGACATACGTCCATCGAGTTCAACCAGTATAAAGTACAACACCAGCCTGCTCCCTCACATATCCCTGTTGATCCAGAGGAAGGCGAAAAAACCCTTACAAGGCATGGTCCAATTAGCCCTAAAGGGAAAAATTCCTTCCCGACTCCAGATGGCAATCAGATAAAATCCCTGGATCAACATCATTAGGCATTACCTAGTAATTGTAGCCATGGATGTCTTTCAACGCAAGGAAAGCATCTAAGCCCCCTTTAAATGCAGGTATAGAGTTTGCCATAACGACTTCCTGTGGCAATGCATTCCACATCTTAATCACTCTTACTGTAAAGAACCCTTTCCTAAATAAATGGCTAAAACATTTTTCCTCCATGCGCAGATCATGTCCTCTAGTCCTTTGAGAAGGCCTAGGGACAAAAAGCTCATCCGCCAAGGTATTATATTGCCCTCTGATGTATTTATACATGTTAATTAGATCCCCTCTAAGGCGTCTTTTCTCTAGACTAAATAAACCCAGTTTATCTAACCTTTCTCGATAAGTGAGACCTTCCATCCCACGCATCAATTTTGTTGCTCGTCTCTGCACCTGCTCTAAAACTGCAATATCTTTTTTGTAATGTGGTGCCCAGAACTGAATTCCATATTCCAGATGTGGCCTTACTAGAGAGTTAAACAGGGGCAATATTATGCTAGCATCTCGAGTTTTTATTTCCCTTTTAATGCATCCCAAAATTTTGTTAGCTTTAGCTGCAGCTGCTTGGCATTGAGTACGATTATTTAACTTGTTGTCAATGAGTACTCCTAAGTCCTTCTCCAAGTTTGATGTCCCCAACTGTATCCCATTTATTTTGTATGGTGCTAGACCATTAGTACGTCCAAAATGCATGACCTTACATTTGTCAACATTGAATTTCATCTGCCATGTATGTGCCCATATAGCCATCCTATCCAGATCCTGTTGCAATATGACACTATCTTCCTGAGAGTTAATGATTCTGCACAATTTTGTATCATCTGCAAAAATAGCAACATTGCTCACTACTGCATCTACTAGGTCATTAATAAATAAATTGAAGAGCACTGGACCCAGAACAGACCCCTGTGGGACCCCACTGCTAACAGTCTCCCATTTTGAGTATGATCCATTGACCACAACTCTTTGTTTTCTGTCCATTAGCCAGTTCCCTATCCATGAACACAGACTCTTCCCCAGTCCTTGCATCCTCAACTTTTGCACCAGACTTTTGTGGGGAACAGTGTCGAAGGCCTTTGCAAAGTCCAAGTATATCACATCTACAGCATTCCCAATATCCATATTAGCATTCACTACCTCATAAAAGCTGAGCATGTTAGTCAAACAGGACCTGTCTTTAGTAAACCCATGTTGATGCTGAGAAATAAGATTATTTTCTACTATGAAGTCATGTATAGTATCTCTTAGTAACCCCTCAAATAGTTTGCATACAACTGATGTTAAACTTACAGGTCTATAATTTCCTGGATCAGATTTTTTGCCCTTCTTAAATAATGGGAAAACGTGGGCTGTACGCCAATCCACTGGGACTCTGCCAGTTGCAAGAGAGTCACAAAAGATAAGATAAAGGGGTTTATCTATAACTGAACTTAATTCCCTTAGGACCCGAGGATGCATGCCATCCGGGCCAGGTGCCTTGTCTATTTTTAATTTATTTAGTCTTGCCTTCACTTCTTCCTGCGTTAAGTATTTAATATTACAGTTAGAAGATTGAGACTCTTCCGCCTCTGTAGTTTGCAACAGTGCTGTTTCTTTTGTGAAGACAGAAGCAAAGAAAGCATTTAATAACTCTGCCTTACCTTGGTCATCCACCATTGAGTTCCCATCCTCATCCTTTAGGAGTCCTATACAGTCAACCTTTCTTTTTTTAGAGATAATGTACTTGTAAAACTTTTTTGGGTTAGATTTAATATCCTTAGCGATTTGTTTTTCAGCTTCAATCTTTGCCTGCCTAATTTCTTTTTTACAATTTTTATTGCACTCCTTATAATTGCTTAGTGCAGCCTCTGTCCCCTCCTGTTTTAAGACCTTATAGGCATTCTTTTTCCTCTTCATTTTATCTTTAACCTTTCTATTCATCCATAGAGGCCTTTTTTTATTCCTAGACATTTTGTTTCCATATGGGATATACATACTACAGTATTGATTGAGTATAAGTTTAAAAGCTTGCCATTTCCCTTCAGTGTCTTCCCCTTGTAGTACATTATCCCAGTTCACCAAACTTAGTGCCTGCCTAATTTGAGTGAACTTTGCTTTTCTAAAGTTCATAGTTTTAGTGGTCCCGCTGCCCCGTGGCCTATCAGTCACCAGCTCAAACGTTATCATGTTGTGATCACTATTTCCCAAATGTTCTTGAACCTGCACATTTGATACATTATCTGGTCTATTAGAAATGATCAGATCCAGTAACGCATTCCCCCTAGTTGGTTCAGTTACCATTTGAGTCAAGTAATTGTCCTGTAGTGCTGCCAGAAATCTGCTGCTTTTACCAGAATGGGTAGCCTCAATACTCCAGTCAATGTCTGGAAAGTTGAAGTCGCCCATAATTATGACCTCATTTTTACCTGCAGCTTTTTCAATCTGCTGTAGTAATCGCAGTTCTGCAGCTTCATTAATAAGAGGTGGCCTGTAGCATACCCCAATAAGCAATTGGCAACTTTTATTTCCACCATGAATATTTACCCAAACGGACTCCACTGTTCAAGCAATCATTTCTGAATGATTGCTTGAACAGTGCTCCGTGGGATGTTCAAGGCTTTGGAAATCTATTTTTAGTCTAAGCCTCTTATCTTATTGCCACTATGTGCAGTGTTAGTTTTCCGCCACACATAGCGTTTTGCATATTGGCCAAAAAGTTCCATTTTGGACTCATCTGACCAGAGCACCTTCTTCCACATGGTTGCTGTGTCCCCCACATGGCTTGTGGCAAACTGCAAACGGGACTTCTTATGCTTTCTGTTAACAATGCCTTTCTTCTTGCCACTCTTCCATAAAGGCCAACTTTGTACAGTGCATGACTAATAGTTGTCCTATGGACAGAGTCTCCCACCTGAGCTGTACATCTCTGCAGCTCGTCCAGAGTCACCATGGGCCTCTTGACTGCATTTCTGATCAGTGCTCTCCTTGTTCGGCCTGTGAGTTTAAGTGGATGGCCTTGTCTTGGTAGGTTTACAGTTGTGCCATACTCCTTCCATTTCTGATTGATCACTTGAACAGTGCTCCGTGGGATGTTCAAGGCTTTGGAAATCTTTTTGTAGCCTAAGCCTGCTTTAAATTTCTCAATAACTTGATCCCTGACCTGTCTTGTGTGTTCTTCGGACTTCATGGTGTTGTTGCTCCCAATATTCTCTTAGACAACCTCTGAGGCCCTCACAGAGCAGCTGTATTTGTACTGACATTAGATTACACACAGGTGCACTCTAGTCATTATCATTCATCAGGCAAAGTCTATGGGCAACTGACTGCACACAGACCAAAGGGGGCTGAATAATTACAAACACCCCACTTTGCAGTTATTTATTTGTAAAAAATGTTTGGAATCATGTATGATTTTCGTTCTTACATGTACAGCACATTGTATTGGTCTTTCTCTTTATTGTTTCTCTGTCAATCCTGTTGGCATGGTGCATGAGAAATTTCATCTATTGTCTCTTTTGATAAATTCTTTATTATTTCAATTTATTAATTCATCCACTGATCCTTCATATCGAGATATTCATGTATTGTATTGGTCTTTCACGTGGAATTCCAATAAAGTTGATTCATATTTGTGGCAGCAACGTGACAAAATGTGGAAAACTTCAAGGGGGCCGAATACTTTTGCAAACCACTGTACCTATTTCACAGGGCAGATGCAGTTACTCGTACAGTACATCTTGCTTCTTTTCCCCTCTGGATCCAGCTGGTGAGTGGGTCATCCCGTTGTGACCTTTTGACAGCCACTGTAGGAAGAGCAATAGATGCCAGATAAGTTGCGCGCGTTGCTATGTAAGCAACTTGTGTAACTAAGGAAGGCACGCTCCTTACATGGCAGTGAGCACCGCTATGTAAGGTGTGCATAGTGGCCGCTCCTTCACATTAAGCTACGCTGCTTTAGCACCTAATGAATCAAGCTCCTAATCCTTCTTTCATCTAATGCCAGGAATACACTATGAGTTTTTTCAGCAGATAGATGGCTCAGTAGATAATTTCCAACAATTCAGATCTGATTTTGATAATTTTTTTTATCGATTTTCTGATCACTTCTATACAAATCGATCAGAAAAACGATCAAAATAAGATCAGACCTGTCGGAAATTATCTGTTGAGCCATCTAGCTGCTGAAAAAAATCATTGTGTATTTCCAGCATAAGGAACATTGCAAAAATTAAACATCTCATTCCCCCAGAGGATATTCCAACCCTAGTTCACACCTTCATCACATGAAGGCTGATCTATTGCAATGCCCTCTATGCAGATCTTCTAAACAACCTGTACCGCCTACAATTAGTCCAGAATGTTGCTGCCAGATTGCTAACAAACCAGCCTCGCCACTGGCATATTACTCCGATTCTTCGCTCACTGCATTGGCTACCTGTAAAATGGCGAATACTCTTTGAGGTTGGTCTGTTTTCATTCAAATCCTTACACAATTCGGGCCTTGGAGACATCAGGGACTTGCTGAAACTACACCACACCTCTCGCAACCTCAGATCAGCAGGATCCATAAACTTGGTCACTCCCAGGGTGCACCCTTAACCAGCCGGGCGGTATGGACGAGCTCAGCTCGTCCATCACCTCCGGAGGCTGCCGCTTAGGCCCTGCTGGGCCGATTTGCATCAAATAAAAAGCAGCACACGCAGCCGGCACTTTGCCAGCCGCGTGTGCTGCCTGATCGCCTGCGGCGATCCGCCGCGTGCAGCGGCGAAAGAGGGTCCCCCCAGCCGCCTGAGCCCAGCGTAGCCAGAACAAAAAGTTCCGGCCAGCGCTAAGGGCTGGATCGGAGGCGGCTGACGTCAGGACGTCGACTGACGTCCATGACGTCACTCCGCTCGTCGCCATGGCGACGAGGTAAGCGAAACACGGAAGGCCGCTCATTGCGGCCTTCCGTGTTACTTCTGGCCGCCGGAGGCGATCAGAAGAACGCATCCGGAGCGCCCTCTAGTGGGCTTTCATGCAGCCAACTTTCAGTTGGCTGCATGAAATAGTTTTTTTTTTATAAAAAAAAAAACCCTCCCGCAGCCGCCCTGGCGATCTTAATAGAACGCCAGGGTGGTTAAAGAAAACCAAAGACAAAGCACCCTCATGTATTTTACCATATAGATCAATGGGAACATGACAGTAATCACCTACTCTGCTCTTTGCTTCATTTTTCACTGCACAGTCTTCTTGTTACCAGCCCTGATAAAATCCCCGACTGAGCATTGTGTCTAGCTTTGCTCCGGAATGATTATAGCTGAGTCAGTCTTCTGTGATGTCTTTTCAAGCCCGCCCCCTCCTGGCTCTGCTTTCCTGCTATGAGGATACACAGCAGGACAGCAGAGCCACAAGGGGGCAGGTTTGGGCTTGAATAGGCATCACAGAAGTCTGTTCCCATTGATATATATGGTAAAATATGAGGGTGCTTTTGTCTCTGGTTCTCTTTAAATCTTTTGGAGCCAGAGCTTTCTGTCATACTGCCCCTACCTTTTGGAATTCCCTACCACACGCAGTAAATACAGCCCCATCCCTGGAGTTATTCAAATCTAGACTGGAAAGCCACTGGTTTAGCCTGGCATTTGCAGACTTCTTTCTCTGGACCACAATTTACCAATCAACCAATTACTGGTCTGAAGGTGGGAATACACGGGTCGACCGGTGGCTCGATTAGCCGCCGGATCGACCCCAGCCGCGTCCCCGCTTGTCTGCGTGTGCGCGCGGACCGATTGCCGCTCGTCCCCGCCGGCACTTCCTTATCAGCACTCGATTCCCTGCCATTGTCCGCCGGCGGGGATCGAGCGGGCGCGGGTCGAGCGGCTTGATTGGGCCAGCTGAATATTATCAGCTGGCCGGATCAGCTGGTCGATACACGGTACAAAAACGTACAGTGTATCCCCAGCATGAGCCATGCTTATGCGCTTGAGTCCTATGGGAGAAACCCGCTTTACAAATTGTCCCCAAAGAGAACATTGAGAAATTAAATAATGCATAACAGATGTGTGATAGATAATATGGACTAGATGGTTGACTCTGATTAGATAGATAGATAGATAGATAGATAGATAGATAGATAGATAGATAGATAGATAGATATTGAACCAGTTTAGTTGAATGCCATGTTTGTGTGGAGAGTTTGATGTCTGACCCTGACTTTATATCTCACTCTAGGTTGATTTGACCTGTCCAGGCTTCAGAGAGTACCATGAAAGGCTGCAGACATTCTTGATGTGGTTCATTGAAACCGCCAGCTACATTGATGTGGATGACGAGAAATGGGACTTCTTTTTGGTGTAAGTGCTTTACCAAACCAATGTTAGACTTACTCCCAGCCCCCTTCCCCCTTTAATGAAGCTTGGAAGTTTAATTGGCAGACGCCAATTATGCAGCAACAGTATAATGATATTTTTTTCCCAGGCATGACAAACTATTGTTTACCAGGCTCACAGTTTCCCTGCATTGTATGTGCGGAGGCCTCCAGAATAGCGCTGAATTAAACTCCGTTGTCTGTTCGGAGCTCTGAATGTGAGCTTTAAGAGTAAAATGAGCTTTGCCTGTGTTCCCTTTTACTAGCCACCCATTCAAGTGCACAATAGGCAAGTGCACTGAAGTGATGCAAAGAGGGCTGATTTATCCAAGTTCAGCTCACCAATTAAGTGAATTGTACATTTCAGAATAAAGCAGGTGTACCCATTGGGCCCTCACAGCGTAGCTTGCTGACACTGGAAACTCTCCGAGAGAATAGGAAAGGAAAATGGAGCCTGCATGGGAGCTTGCCTGTAATTGACCTGCTTGGCTTTCTGTTTTATCTGCAGATTTGAGAAGTACAATAAGGACGGGACTACACTCTTTGCGACTGTAGGCTACATGACAGTCTATAATTACTATGTGTACCCAGACAAAACCCGGCCACGTGTAAGGTAATTGCCAGCAATGCACGTGCCTCTTCTTTCTCTGTTTCCTCTTCCTTTCACAAGTGAATCTCACTGACGTCGCCAATCCCAACTATAATTGTGTTTAGTTTTTTCTTTAGAGCACAAGTGGGAAAGAGGGGTGAAGATTGACTCGGTTTAGTTAAAGCCGGGCTGCCCTTTGTCACTGCTAGACCATAATGACTACTTTTTATGTAAATCCGCCTTGATGCAAAATGATGCATTAAAAGATACAGCATTGAAAAGTGTATCTTTTTTTTCTTTTTTTGACAAAGAGTTACAAGCAATTATGAAAGCACAAATATATGTGCGGAACTATAAATTTGTATGCATTACTTATGTTAAAGCAAACCTGAAAAGGAAAAAAAAAAACAACTTATGATATAATGAATTGTATATGTGGTACGGATAAGGAATAAAACATTAGTAGCAAAGAAAAGTCTCATATTTGTATTTTTAGTTATAAAGCTTTTTTTTGTTGTTTTTTTTTTAACATTGCATCATACTTTTTTTCATAACATTGCATCATACTGTCATATTTGCAGCTTTAACTGCACTCTGTCTTTTAAGCTATAAGGGCTCGTTCACATCGCCTTACGCTCGCGTTAGCATTCCCATTGGGGTTTTTTGTAGTGATTTTTTTTTTTTTTAATTCCCGGCGCTTGGATGGGCGTTCCGTTTTTGTGAAAAGCGCTTTTCCCGAGCGTTTGTTTAATTCACTTCCTGACGCAAGTCAGGAAGTGAACTCTTTGACCCGGAAAAGAATGAATACAGTGTATTTATTCTTAAAAACGTGCGCGCAATCGCCCCACAAAGCGATTTTTGTGAGCGTTTAGCGCTCTTCCTATACCTTCCATTATAGTGAAATCGGCCCAAAAATGGTACAGGCACCACTTTGCTGAATGCACAGAGCAAGAACTGCGCTGATATGAACCTTCTCATAGAGATTCATTGCACAAGCGTTTTCGGGACGATTTTAAAAATCGCCTGTGCTTGAAAAAAGGGAGAAAACACCTCTAGTGTGAATGAGCCTTAAAACAAAGCAGAAATAATGATCCTTTGAACTTTCCTGCAGTGCAACCTGATCTCGAGCTGCCTCTCAGTGTTTTTTGGCTGTTTATCTGCTTCAGAAAACAGGACTGTGTTCGACCAGGTTGGGTGGAATAGCTCAGAGAAGCTCTTTTGCACAGACTACAACTGAAGTTTTTTAGCTCTTCTTGTACTGGAAAACAATGGAAGACTCATATCTTTGCTACTAATGTTCTATTTCTTAGCTGTACTACACAGACAAATCATTATATTATAAGTTTATTTTTGCTTCAGGTTTGTTTAATGATGAATTTGATTCGTTTTTAGGTCATAAAGTTTTATGTTGTAAAAGGGATTTTTTAAAATGTTTTCAAAGTTTTCCTGGGAAATGGTGATTTTAGTTTTTATGTCTGATTTTATGCAGCATTTCAAATGGACATGCACATATCGATTTTCCCATTCGATATCCATGTAGATTTGATTACTCTGATCGGGTGGGAGTCTGTCCCTTTATCGATTGAATGTATTGATGGGACAGGATGGAAAATCTAGGTCGATTGGGGGGAGGGGGGGGGGAGTGTTCAAATGATTCAGTGCAGTTCAAATGATTTTTGATAGATTTCTTTCTTGATTGTATTAAAAAATCGAAGTGCTGTTACGATATGTAGGAATCGATTCTTTTGTGAAAAGATTCCTTTGGAACATTATATTATAATCTATTAAAGGGGCACTATTGCGAACAATTGTAAAATTTTAAATGTGTAAACATATAAAAATAAGTACATTTTTTTTTCCAGAGTAAAATGAGCCATAAATTACTTTTCTCCTATGTTGCTGTCACTTACAGTAGGTAGTAGAAATCTGACAGAAGTGACAGGCTTTGGACTAGCTCATCTCCTCATGGGGGATTCTCAGGGATTTATTTATTCTCAAAAGCACTTAGTGAATGGCATTTGCTCTGTCCAACTGGCAAAAAAACTGTGTAGTTAACAGGGAAGCTGGCCAGCATCATTGTTTAAATCCTTTTTAGAGGATATCTTTATAAAGAATAAACGCCTTGCTGAGAATCCCCTATGAAGAGATGGAGTAGTCCAAAACATGTCACTTCTGTCAGATTTCTACTACCTACTGTAAGTGACTGCAACATAGGAGACAAGTAATTTATGGCTCATTTTACTTATTTGTTTGTTTGCACATATTTTAAATTTTACAATTTTTCGCCATAGTGCCCCTTTAAGTGTATGGCCAGCTTTTGTCTTCATGTAATGCTGACATGTTTAGCCGTGAAAAAACATAAATTTCTATTGTTTACTTGTATACCCATCTGTGGGAATTGCCATTACTTATTTATTTATTGTATTTATAAAGCGCCAACATATTACGCAGCGCTGAACATTAATTTAGGTTACAGACAATATTTAGGGGTGACATACGGCAATATGACAATACAGGAATACAAGAAGACCAGATCACACACCATAGTATGAGTACCAGGTAATGCTTAGTCAGTCACTGGATGGAGCATGGAGATTAGGCAAGTTAGGTTCACTCAGATGCATAGCATGGGTTCACAGTAATGGAGGTGCAAGATCAGGTAGGACACAAAAGGAGGAGGACACTGTCCAAAGGCTTACAATCTAGAGGGAGAGGTAAGGACACGAACGGTAGGGGACCAGAGTTCAGCTGTAGGTTTAGAGCACTTGTGAGGGGTAGTAGGCCAGAGTGAAAAGGTGAGTTTTGAGGGCTTTCTTCAAGATGTTGAAGGAGGGGGCTGCCCTAATGGGTGGAGGTAGGGAGTTCCATAGTGTTGGAGCAGCTCTTGAGAAGTCCTGGAGGCGTGCATGGGACTGGGTGATGCCAGGGGCGGTTAGGCAAAGTTCATTGGAAGAGCGGAGTGAGCGGCTAGGTGTGTACCTCTGAGTAAGATCGGAAATGCAGGTTGGACAGGTTTTGTAGGTCAGACACAGTATCTTGAATCTGATTCTGGACTGGATAGGAAGCCAGTGGAGGGATTCTAGGAGGGGATCTGCCGTGGTGGAGCGATGGGAGCAGTGGATAATTCTGGCTGCCGCATTCATGATGGACTGCAGTGGGGCTGTTCGGGTCATAGGGAGACCAGACAGCAGGGCATTGCAGTAGTCAAGGCGGGAAATTATGAGGGCATGGATGAGACGTTTGGTGGTGGCAGAGGTCAGGAAAGGGCGAATCTTACAGATGTTACGAAGGTGGAAGTTGCAGGACTTTGTGAGGTTTTGGATGTGGGAAGTGAAGGAGAGTGCGGAGTCCAGGGTGACACCCAGACAGCGGGCTTGAGAGGTAGAGTGAATGGTAGTGTGGTTAACAGTGACATGCACATCTGGGAGGTTAGTGGATGGCCGGGGTGGGAAGATCATAAATTCCGTTTTGTCTAGATTTAGTTTCAGGAACCTAGCGGACATCCAGGAGGAGATTGCTGATAGGCAGGAGGAGACCTTGTTCAGGGTAGTGGTGGATATGTCAGGGGTGTGGAGGTAGATCTGGGTGTCATCTGCATACAGATGATAGTTAAAACCCATGGAGGAGATAACCTTGCCAATGGAGGATATGTATAGGGTGAACAGTAGGGGGCCAAGGACCGAACCTTGGGGGACTCTCACCAAGAGGTGGTTGGGGGTGGACGAGGACTCATTGAAGGCGGTCGTGAAGGAGCAGTTGGAGAGGTAGGATGAAAGCCAGGACAGGGCGAGATCGTGAATGCCCAAGGACTGGAGGAGTAGGGGATGATCTACTGTGTTAAAAGCTGCTGAAAGGTCAAGGAGGAGGAGAATGGAGTATTTACCTTCAGCTTTAGCTAAGGCAAGGTCGTTGATCACTTTGGTGAGAGCAGTTTCGGTTGAGTGGGCAGGCCGAAATCCAGATTGCAGTGGGTCTAGCAGTGAGTTGGCATTGAGGTACTGGGTAAGGCGTTTGTGAACCAGACGCTCAAGGAGTTTTGAGGCAAAGGGGAGGAGGGAGATAGGACGGTAATTGGAGGGTAGCGAGGGGTCGAGGGAGGGTTTCTTGAGCAGGGGTAGTACAGTGGCCTGCTTGAAGTCTGAGGGGAAGGTGCCTGTGGATAGGGAGAGATTGAACAGGGTAGTGAGGACTGGGGCCAATTCCGTGAAGTGAGGCTGGAGTAAATCAAAGGGGATGGGGTCAAGGGGGGAAGTAGTGGTATGGGAAGTCTGCAATAGGTGGTTGACTTCCTCGGTGGTAGTAGGAGTGAAGGATGTGAGGGGAGGATAAGGTGGAGGAGGAGCTGGTTGGGAGGGGGTGGGAGGTGAAGATTGGATATTTGATATTTCCTGGCGGATGGAGACAATCTTGTTGGTGAAGTGGGTGGCTAAATCTGTGGCAGAGAGGGAGGAAACGGAGGGTGGGGGGGTAGGTTTAAGCAGGGAGTTGAAAGTGGCAAAAAGACACCGGGGGTTGGAAGCTTTTGCTCCGATGAGCTTGGTAAAGTATTCCTGCTTCGCATGAGCAAGGGCAGTGTGGAACTGCAGCAGGTTGGTCTTGTACTGTAGGAAATCCTGGTTAAGTCTAGTTTTTCTCCATTTCCGTTCAGTGGCTCGTGTTTTCTTCTGAAGGTTGCGAGTATGGGTAGTTCGCCAGGGCTAGGGGTTAGGGGGACGGTTGTGGCGAAATATTGGTGGAGCAGCTTTCTCTAGGGCTGATGAGAGAGTTTGACGATACTGAGCTGCAGCAAGATTAGGACAGGTTAGGGTGGGGAGTGTGGAGGAGAGGGCATGGAGGGGGGGGGGGGGGGGTCAGCAAGGACACTAGGGTTGAGCTTGCGTAGGTCTCGCTGCCATCGACTGGGTGGGTGGGTAATTTGGAGGTGCCTTCTGTGAGGAGGTTGAAGGTGAGAAGGTGATGGTCTGAGGGTGGAAAGGGTGCGATGTCAAGGTCTGCAATGGTGGTGGATTTAGTGAATATAAGGTCGAGAGTGTGACCTGCAGTGTGAGTGGGGGTGTTGGCGTGTTGTACTAGTCCAAGTGAGTTGGCAATGGTGAGTAGCCGGGTCACAGCGGAGCTCTGGGCTTCATCGATGGGAATACTTCTTGTTTATTCAGGAAGTTAAGGTCTCTATGAGGGATGTAGACTCTGTACCGTGGGGAAGGGGCTTTGTACACTGTTCTGTTGTAATGGGGTGGGGGGGGGACAGGCAATCGGATTTGCCAGAGCTATCTCGCTGTGAGCACTACAATGACAGTCAGCCAACTGTTATCCAACTCAGCAGATTACTGATGGGTGCACTTACACTAGATTTTCATCTTTAGATCATTTGGAACAATGTGAACCCAGTTGTGACTTCCTTCAGAATAATAGGTTAAGGGCCTCTAGAATAGGTAGTTTTAATCGATTGAGTCAAAATAAATTGAAATTAGATTGTTGCAATAGATTTCTGGTAGATTTGATTAGTGTGACAGAATCTGCTGGTAACTGAACAGGAAGTTTGATGCATGTACAGTATGTGTACCTTTAGAGTGCAAAATAGAAACTTGCCTTCTTAAAACAGAAGGTATTATTCAGGTTGGAGTGAGCTTCGAGGTGTCCCACAGTGCATCACTGCTGATGATTTGCATATTTAGCAGTGATGCATTGTGGGACAGCTCAAAGCTCACTCCAACCTGAATAATCACTGATACCTTCTGTTTTACATAGCATTGTACGTGTACAGAGGCTTTTTGATCTTTCAGCCCCTTACACACTCCTACGAGTTGTGGTTCACCATAAGTTGCTGGGCAATCTGTACCATCAGAGTTATTGTAAGAAAATGTGGGGATCCTTCCTTTGTTACACATTCTTCATGCATGATCTGAACCAGGTTTATGGATGATAGACGACACCTCTGAGTTGATTTCAAGAGCAAAGTGAGTAGTGGAATTGGTCCAGGAGCTGACAATAGTTAATGCACTTGTCTGAGCATACTATGGCTCAGGAAATTAATACTTTTTTGTAATGTTTTAAAGTGCAGATTAATATGATGTGCGAAAGTCAGTTAGCATAATTGCTCAGCTGGACATTGCACAAGTGACACAACTATGCATCTGGCAGAGATGTTATTTATTACACATCAGATATACAGTCACAATCCGATCTATATATCTGATTTTGAACATTTTGTGACTGCTTTTTTGCAGCAGCACAAATAACTGTTTTTTGCTTAGCTTATATTTTACTTTTTGTTTACTAAGCACTACTGTTACTGTATGTACAAGTTGTTTATTATGACTGTTGTTTGAGAAATAGAACATTTTTCATAATATTTTTACATTCCAGTTTAAATGTGTTAGTAGTAGGAGTCGGTACATTTTTAACAAACAAGGCTTCAGGTATCTAATAATTGTTTCCGACGCCACGACTGACTCCATAGCACTGATGGAAATTGCGTGGAGATTTCTAGAGGATGTTTCAACCTTATGGATCTGTGCAATTTTGAGATTTCACTTATGTTTTTATTGATTCAGCAATAACTTGATCACTGCTTTGGTTGCCTAAGTCCTAGGTTCTCAACGTGTGGTACACGTACCCCAGGGGGTACTTCTGATGGTTCCAGGGGGTACTCGGGCTTGATATACTTAACCAAGAATAACAAATTTAGAGTTTTAGAAAATTATAAATCGTATGTAAACAACACCAAATTCGTATTTTAGCTAATTAAAAGCAATAGTAAATGCTTGGGAATTGTTTAGAACCAATTATCATGTATTAGGATTTAATATATATTTATCAAGGGGTACTTCTGATAATGTTTACTATGCTAGGGGGTACTTGGTGAGTACAGGGTTTTAAAAGGGGTACACACCGATAAAATGTTGAGAAACACTGGCCTAAGTGATGTATATATTGATTTTTTGGGACAAATTAGTCTTTTCTTCAGTGATATTTTTTCCAAGAATTCTTATTTTCTATGTGTTTTTAAAGGAGAAAAAAAATACTATGTTTCTCAGGTTATAACCAGATAAAAACCACAAATGGTATTTGGTTATTTACCTGTGTATCACAACAGTTACATTGTTGTGAAATAAGATAGTGATGACATATGATTTTGAAAGAAAGGTATATTCTGCTTTATGTACTTTTTCATTGTACTGGGTAAGGGCCGTTTTTTTTCCACTAGCAATCACAAACGCCAGCGATTGCGATTTTTCATTAATTTTGTTATGCGATTGAGATTTATCTGGCTGCCTCCACATACCTCCTGCTTTGATGGTGTCTGCTTGTTGAAGCAAATCAAATGCTGTAAATGCTGGCTAGGAAGTTTATACCGTACCCTATTGGCCATCCAAGCCTGTCACTGACAATGGCCTCAATTCACTAAGCAGTTTAGACTAGTCTACTGATGATTTTTAGTCTACTGATGGTTTGGTGTAATGTTTTAGACCTGTTTTTAGGACCTGGTCTAAAACATTCCGTAATTAGGTCAGTAAAGCAGGTGAAATGATCAAAAGATGCAATTCACAAAGGCAAACAAGGAGTAACCACGCCCACTTTTTCTGACAGAGATTAGACCAGCTGATTTCTGTCGGTAATTTCTGTGAGGTATTTTAGACGTGAGGATGGAACCTTTTGGATTATTTGTGCAGGAGTTTAATTGTATCCAGAGGAGAGCTCATCAAAGGAGAAGGATGTCAGTCATAGCTACTTGTTCGTGAATTGCATCTTTTGATAATTTCCCCTGCTTTACCAGGTCTAAAACATTCGGTAATTTTTAGTGAACTAAACCTGTTTAAAAACGTGCTCTAAGTCTGTCAGCACCACTACAGCGCGCGCACACACACGCCAGCCTGCTCGGCTGGCCCGCCTCCTGGACCGTCCTGCGTCCTGTCCCAACAGCTGTGTCAGTGCAGGACATGCGCAGTAGCGCAAAAGCACTGACACAGGGACACTTGTATTTTATTAGGTAGGATTCCCTCTTGATGCAACTGATTTACACCAAACCATCAGTAGACTCAAAACCATCAGTAGACTAGTCTAAACTGCTTAGTGAATTGAGGCCAATAAGAACGAGGGTTTCTGTGAGGCAGAGATCACAATTGTCCTTGTAGTTTTGTAAGCACCTTTCAGTGCTCTACATTTGCATTTTTGATTGCATTTACTGAGTGCGATTCTTTTTGGAAAGAATCTATACAAAAATGTCAGCCGGCCTCCCTACCCACTTGCACACTATTCTGGCAGTTGGACAGAGCAACTGCTACACAGTAAGTGTTCTCGAAAATAAAATAAAAAAACCATGTGAATCTCCCATGAGGAGATGGACTGGTCTGAAACCTGTCAGTTCTGTCAAAAATGTTACTATCTACTGTAACAGCTACATAGGAGAAAAGTCACTTGTAGCTAATTGTACTCAGGGAGTAATGTACATTGTATACATATGCATGCAAACAATATCTTTTTTTTTTACTTTTCAGTAATAGTGGTCTTTTAAATCAACCTAACAAATTGTATTTATTGGACACACGCTACACATTGCTTTCATATCCTGTTATACAATAACACCATTATATTCTAAAAATAAAGGATGGTTTAGAAGTGAAAAGGCTTCCCTGGATAATCGGGGTACTGTGCCTGGGCAGGAGTCTGAGTTGCTTCAGAAGCATTGTGGGACAGTGATGTCATCTCTAATCTACATGCTGAGTCAGGGGAGCACAGGCACATGCACAGGGTGCCACAAGAATTCAGAATAAAATCAATATGTCTGCCACATCAGAACATGTCATAAAGGTAAACAGATTATTTGGGGCTTTGCAAAGATTGTTTTATGGACAGTAAAGTCCCTACCACCTGGGTCTCCTTAACAGTTCTAATGCAGGTGTTAAAGAGGCATTGTAGTTACATATACAGGAGTAGAATGCAGTACATTGTTCAGGATCCTCACTTTTATGTTCATTTTCCTGGTTTTAGCATCAGAAACCCTTCCTACAGCTATTTATTGCTGTACAGTACATCGGTATTTAGCCCTACCCTCCCAGATGCTTAGCCTAGGCTGTTGAGCTATGCGAAATTCTCCTCCCAGAGCATTCTGTGAGATGAGGTATAATTTGTACTCAGTAAATGAACATTCTGCAGAGATGTACCTGAAAGGTCTAAAGATGCTGCCACCTGTGGTATGTTGGGGAGAGGAGAGATTTTACAATGGGAAATGTCCAAATTATTTATAAATTCATATTGTACAAAATGAGCAATTTTATTCATTGTTATTTTCACCACAGTTCCACTTTCATTTCTCATTGTGCTATTCACATCATAGCAGCCACCTTGCTTGTGTTTTTGACATGAAATATGTTTACTGTGTTTCCTTTTACAGCCAGATGCTGGTTTTGCCTCCATTTCAAGGCGAAGGCCATGGCGCTCAGCTGCTAGAGACCATTCACAGATACTATGTTGCTTCTCCTGATATTTTGGATGTTACAGGTATTCACTTGTTATCATGCTGTCTGCAAGTTTACATTCAACTTTTGATACATGTATGTTGCCATTTAAATTTTAGTATATCCCAAAGTATAGCTGAACTTCTCATAAGGCGACATTCCTTGCAGGGCAACTGTACACATAAGTATTTTGCTACATTCCCAGCAGTCCACTTACCGGTCTGTTGCCTCAGCTCGTGAGATCAAGTGCTGTACAGACTGTTTACACAGTATATAACGAATAGCTAATAAATGTCTTCTAAAACCATAAAAAATTGTCCAGTTGGTATTGCCTAACTTTTCCTTTGGTTATCTGACCAGAATCTTTAATGCATGCTTGTTTCAAGATCGTTAGTTCTGTTCTGCTTCAATGTATTTTCCCCTCTTTATGAAGCTTGCACGGTATCCTCTTCCAGGCCTCGTAGAATAATACTCTATTACAAGCAAGTGCTATTGCCGATAGAGCAGTTTAATGTAATTAAAAGGTCTATGAAATGTTGTAAAGACTTATTTTGGAAAGAGGTTGAACTTTCTTTAGCAAGGAACATTGAGAACATTGAGGCTGCTCACTGGGGAACAATGGACTTGTTTTTTGCACAGAAGGAACTCGGAAGCCATTGTTTCTTGCACAATATATTAAGAGTCTAGAGGTACTTGTTTCCATTGTGTACTTTACCTCACCATTTAAATGTCAGGGGTGTCTTGGATCTTGTGAGCAACTTTAGAAAATGTCCTTTTATATTCCAATTAAGAAAGGGCAGTAGTACAGGTCACAGCAAGCTTGTGTGCTCAGAATCTATCCATGTTAGGTAGCGCAGTTGTGCTTTTCTCACTGTTGCACATTAGCACTACTAAGGTATTTTATTTTTTTATAAATCCTATTGTGTCAAAATAATATACAGGTGCCATCTCTGGAAAACTGGTTAAGTAAACATCGGTGCTTTATATATTATAGTTACCATAGTTTTACAAACACATACATGCCCTAGGGCCATTTGAATAGAAATTGTCATCTTCTTCCATCAGTATCCAAGTCCATTGCACTTTAAACATTCTGTCATGTTACAGACTTAAAATGGACTTAATTGAGATTTTTAGTATTTATGCTTAAACCTGGAAAAAAAGTAAACAGACAAGATCTCTAGTCTTGAACCTGACAGGACTTTCTTGGAATCCCATAGTCTCTTTTTGGTATAAAAAGCAGATACTTACATACTGTAGGAGAGGGAAGGCTCTCGGTCCTATACAGTCTTCCCGATCCCCTCCGTTAAGTGCTGGCTCCCCCATTCGTTTAAATCCTCTGCAGGGACTTCGAAAGTCTTCGGGAGCCGAGTCCTCCCGAAGACTGGCAGCTCCGTGAGTGCGTGAGAGAGCGGGCTCACACGTGCGCAGTATGGAGCAATTCGTCTTTGGGAGTACTTAGGCTCCCGAAGACTTCCAAAGCTTTCTTCGGCAGCAGAGAGAGCAGTGTTTCACCTGATTGGTCGAATACTACTACCTGAGAGCCAGTGGTTGTTTTTTTTTGGGGGGGGAGGGGGAGGAAGAGAGGGGTTGACTGATTCCCATATCGAAGTTTAAAGCTTTGACAGCCTCAATGTATGATAGTGTTTATCCAGGTCCAATGCAAGTACATTTTGAACAATTGAGCTTTTTATCTGTTCCCTGCAACTCACAAGTGTTTTTCTCAGCCACATGTGAGTTTTATAACCTGTAATTACTTATCACTAAAAGTTATGCAGTTTCAACTGCAGAGAAACTTTTAAGTTACACCCCTTCAGAAAAAAACAAACAAACAAAAAGATGGAAGACAGACTTGTTCTGTGTAGGATTTGAACAGTACGTACACATTTATCTATGTTATGTGTGCATTGCAGTACTTTTTTAAAGTCCATCTCCAAAACAAAAAAAAGTTTTAGATCTTTTGGAAAGAGGTCACAGGTAGTCCCTGACTTAAGAGCGGCCTGAAAATTTGAAATTTGATCAAGTTAGGAACAAGTAAAAAAATATTTTTTTTCAAAAAGACCTTGTATTTTTGGTGGAAATCAATATTAAATCAGGAGACCGAGATGGCACAGTGTTTTGACTTATGAACAGATTCAGGTTAAAGGACAACCGAGTTACCTAATGAAATAAACAATTGTATCTATCTTCCTTCTCCTAAAAATTACTTTTTAAGATATTCCACAGTTTTATTTTATATTTAAATCTACTTTTAAAGTTTTTACTGTTTTATTGTTTTTACTCAATGGCACATTCATTGAAGTATGCCAGAGCTAAAATCTATGAACTATTGAACTTTTTATTTATCTCTTTCCTGCTCTCAAAAGCCATTTTCTGCTAGGAAAGTGTTTTATTGTTGGAATTTCTTATTAGTGAGGGTTACTCAGTCCTGACTCAGGCAGGAACTGCCACTTACATACCTGATGTTTAACTCTTTCAGGCAGAGAAAGGGGAAAAAAAGGAACACAGCCTAGTTATTTGTGTGCTAGGCACTGTACATACACATGTCTATCTCATCATGTCACATGTCACCTCGGGTATCCCTTAAAGGGGAACTGAAGAGAGAGGTATATGGAGGCTGTCATGTTTATTTCCTTTTAATCAATACCAGTTGCCTGGCAGCCCTGCTGGTCTATTTCTCTGCAGTAGTATCTGATTGAAACCAGAAACAAGCATGCAGCTAGTCTTGTCAGATCAGACTTATAAGTCTGAACCACTGAAACACCTGATCTGCTGCATGCTTGTTCAGGGGCTATGGCTAATAGTATTAGAGGCAGAGGATCAGCAGGGCTGCCAGGCAACTGGTATTGTCTAAAAGGAAATAAACATGACAGCCTCCATATACCTCTCTCTTCAGTTCCCCTTTAAGAAAGAACCTACAGTCCTTATCTCTTTCTTTAACTGGGGATTCCCCGTATAACCTTTTTTTTAGTTTCCTGCCCAGGCAGAAAGTGAAGAAAGAGTGACGGTGGCAACAATTAAGCATTTTTATGTTTTAACAAGGAGCAGGTTAAATTCCCTTTAAAGCTCAGCAACAAATAAGGATTTGCTGTC